>NC_138990.1:62329548-62960927 GCF_964341445.2 Mesoplodon mirus
AAGCTCTGCAGAAGGCAGTTGGGAAGGCTTCCTGGAAGAGGTGGCACCTAACGTGGATCTTGAAGCTCGGGCAGCATTTGGAAAAGGATAAAGGCAAAGAGATTCTGATGAAGCCTAGAACTTATCTTCAACTCTCATTTTCATTGTTATTTTTCCAACACTAGAACTCCCACCTCAGTCTGTGTCCTGCTTCTTCCAAGGAAATGTCAACGGCTAAACAACCACAGGGAAGGAGAAGAAGAAAGGGAGGGTATTTGGAAAATAAAGAGGGAGCTTCCTGCGTCTGCAAGATCAGATGTTGAGTGGTAGAGAGGGGAGATAATACTGGGAGCCTGCTTCTTTGGGCTCTAAAAGTTATGGGCTGCTCAACATCAGGGCTTAGGGGGAGGTGTGATTTCAGGAATTGCCTCTTCTGGCTTCCCACTCATCCACGGAAGGCTGGGGATGGGAGAGCCACTGAGTGGTAGGTTTGTTTTTGTTTTTGTTTTTCTGGTTATAAGAAATAAAATTCTCAGGCATTTTGAGCTGCTGCATGTGATCCCCATTGTGAAATCATCCCTTCCAACTAAACCTGACTTCAATAAATTCATCCGTGATTTTTCCTCTTTAAAAATATGAGTCTCTACCTAATTGTCCTCATCCCCCACTCTTTGGCATTTCCTGCCAGGCCTGGGAAGACAACTCCTGGAGGGCTTGGTCAGTGTGAGTCGCTAAGAAGGAAACAGAGGGTGAACTAGAGAATCTCCCTTGGCCAACCTCCCTCGCTGCCCTGGGGGAAATGCAGGATGGAAAAATCCTTAAAAAGCAACTGGAGACATTTTTCAAATGAGTTTTAATAAGCTGTGTGAGCAGGGGGTGAAAACTGCTGGGAAAGGAGTGTTGACTATGCAGGGGGAAAACTGTGGTTTCAAGGAACTTGGACATTCTTGTGACTGTCAATTCTGAAGAGCAGCAAACACGAAAGCAAAAAACAGTAAAAGGGCACTGGTAGTTTTTTTTTTTTTTTAAAGAGGTGACTGCGTCAGATTAAATCTAAAAAAGCTGAGAATGAAGTATGGGTCTCTTTTGTACTAGAGCACACCATCTGAGGCAGCATGGTGTCTGAGGGGTTGGAGGGGCTTTGATTGGATTTGACGAGTGCCTCAGGAGCGTAGACTGAGACGTTCAACACCGCGAGATGGTATGTGGGTCAGGCAGCCACCTGGGAATCGATATGCTTGCTAGTAAAAGAGATAGCCTCCGTAGTTTCTAACAGATTTCAGTGAAATGAGATCTATGGTAGAGGGTACAGGCTTACCGTTGGCAGAAGCCATTGTCAAAGTGATGAGACTCCAGCAGACTCTATCTCCTTACTTCCAAAGACCATCCTGCCCTAGAGCAAGCCGGTCAACAGAGCCACTGCTTTTAATCAGCCAAGAAGACATCTTTAGCAAGGGCCTGCGCGTGCAAATCACCGCGAGGCTTTACAAGACTTCTAGGATAGGACCTCTGTCAAAGTAGTGGTTATAATCACTGTTCACTTGAGGAGGATGGGCTGAGGCCTGTGGAGGGCTGGTGGGGATTGGGGGAGCGGGGTGCGGGTGGTAGGGAGAGAGAGAAAAAGAGTGAGTATGTGAATGAGTGTGTATGTGGTGGGGAGGGGCGTGTCTGTGTGCAGACCTACCAGGGGTGCCCAACCCAGTTGGAGAGAGGAGATGACGGTTTTCATAAGCAAGCAAGACTTCACAGAGGTGGAGGGCCAGGTCTAGAAGCATAATAGGATGCATTCTGCATGATGAAAAGTTACAGAGTTAATTACTGCTCACATGCCCCCTGGGGCAGAGAGGTGTGTGTGTGTGTGGGGGGGCTCTTAATCTAAGGTGCTGCTGCCCCAGGCAACCTCTTTGCCTCCAAGGAAACCTTGCATTTGAATAGGACAGTTAGTTTTACAAATGCCTTCATTTCATTTCGATCAGCCTTCCCACACGTTCCTAAAGATGTCTCTGTGAGACAAGTAAGGTCACTCCCTTCTATGGATGAGAAAACCACTGAGGCCCAGAGAGGTCTTAACAGCTTGTCTGTAATGGAACCCAGGTTGGAAGCAAGGTGTGCTGAAGGCCTTTGTTGTTCACGGGATGCTATTCTGTGTCCAACACCTCCCTCTTGCCCAAGTTCTCTACTTCACATATTCTTACCCCCAGCCCCCGTCTCCCCAGTCCCCATTTGCTGTCACACACTTGAGAAAGGTTCTGAGTGACAGCTCTGTTTTACCTGGATTCAGTGAGATTGGAATTTTTAAAAAACTAATGCCCCTTAAGCTGGTGAGAGTAGCAAGATCTTTCACCCTGTTTCTCGAAGCTTTTCTGTTTTCTGAAAGTGCAAGAGAGGAGAGAGGAGAAAGGGAGCATGGGCATAGGGATTATATCCAAAATGGGCTGGAGCAGGACGAGGCCCTCACACCTGTCCATTCAGCCACTGTGTATTGACCATCTACTATGTACCCAGTGTACCGTGCCCTGGGCATCATGGCCATGCTACCTGACAGCAATTTAATGATGAACTCATTGCTTTGTTCTCCTTCAGAAACTGTTGGCCTTGGCCTTTAAAAAATAATAATAATATTTTTTTATCACAAAGAATATTTGTTAATTGTAGAAAACTTGGAAAATTCAGAAAAGGACAAAAAGAATTATTCTAATGACTACTACTAACATTTTGTTGTGTATATTTCCAGTTCAAAAATATGTAGCTGTTTATACATATATTTTTTAAAAATTGATATCATACTTTCAACTGTTTCACCAAAGATATATCGTAGCTATTTCTGTTGTCACTAAGTATTCTTTAACCAAATGATTTCTAAGGTTCACAGTGTCCGAGCGCCTCCTGTAGAGAAATGCTGAGTTTGGGGGTTGTGGGTCTCCAGTAAATGCTTGGCTTCCCATGGAGCTGATGTTAGCAGTTAAGTGAACCAGAAAGCACTGCCCAGTGTTGCGCAGAGATACCATTTGCCTCTATGCAGCAGAATGGCCTCTTTTTATTTTTGTTTCTCTCTTTCTGTAACATAAACTTGAGTACAGCTTGTAAATACTCTGACATTGGCATCTTGCAGAACAAGATTTAAATTCCTTTGACATCATATACGTGTATATATGTTTGTTTAGTAGATGTTTTTTCAGCAGTGTGGAGTATATTTACCTGTCCTCCTAAACGATTTGCTTATTCTGCTAAGTTGTAGTTTCTGAATCAGGTTTTGTGGAGGTGCCTCAGGAATTGCTGTGTGTGTGCGCACATGTACACACACACACACACACACATCTGGACAAACAGACCCTGTGTGTGCTATGAAGAGAGGACTTCCACACTCCTCTTTCTATCCGCCCAGAGCAGTCCCACCTTCAGCTGCTTCTCGTGTTAGTAATCCAAGTAAGACGTCGTTTGAAGAAAGGATTTTACTTTGGGGAAAAAAGTTTAAAGCCACTGCAACTTCCGCTGACAGTTGGAGTAAGTCTTGATGGTTTTAACCTACCTATGTATAATCGGATATATATACGCGGATGTCATTTCTTGAAGGTTTCCATTGTAAATGTCCTTCTATTATTAAAATGGGCACATTCCTGAGACTTAGGTAGAGATAGAATTTTGGAAGCAGATTCAAAACTTAACATTTCTCCTATTCTCTGTGAGTGCTGTCTCTAGTTTGGTTGGCTCATTAATAGAAACCACTTTGGCTCGCTGAGAAAGGTTTTCCGCCATAGAGAGAGTAAGGTAGAGAGAATATAGCTGGGTTATAACATTACTCTGATGGCAAGCACGTTGATCATGAGAATCTGCTCTGTACCAGAACCTTATTAGGTGCCGCTGGGAGATAGTCAGAACTGGGACTCTTATGTGCAAGAACAGATGATATAGCATACATAAAACAGTAACTTAGAATAAAGGTGGTATGTGATAAAGAGGAAGGAAAGACTTACTGAGCACCTGTTAAGTGGCAAGCCTGGTGCAAGGACCAATTTCTTTAATCTTACCCGAATCCCATGGTGTATAGGTATTGTCCTTTCTCTGGGCAGAGGAAGAAGCTGAGACTAGGGGAGGCTTTACAACTTGGCCAGGGCCACACAGATAGTTTAGTGGTGGGATTCAGATCAACCGTCCCCACCCTCACCTCCTATGGGAGAGAAGGACCACTGTGAGTGAGGAATGAGTGCTGGGTGGGGGAGTTTGGGGGGATGATGTCACTGGAGGAGAGGAGGAGGAGCAGGGCACAGCAAGTCTGAGGGAGGGAGGAGTTTGACCCCCAAATTTAGGGGGAGTGATGACATGTTGTACCAGAAAAGCAGGCTCACATTGGGAAGGCATGAGAAAGACCACTTTGTAAGGAGAGTCTGGCTGAGCCTTGGAGTTCTTAAAATTTCAGACAAGGAGTTTGGACTTATCCTGGAAGTAACAGATTCCTTGAAGGTGTTACAGGAAGTGATGACTTAGGAAGCATAGCGTGGCAGCTCTGTGTGGTTTGGATTAAAGGGGAAAATAAAAAGCCGAGCTGTCTGTGTGGAGGGTATTTCAGTGGCCCGCAAGTCTGGAGGTGGTGGGGAAGAACTTCCGAAGGAAGAATTGCCGTAGACCGTTCTTTTTCCCCTCTGCATCTGGGAAGGCGGGCCTGCCCGAGAAGGAGGTGGAGCACGGCTTTAATACTCTGCAAAGTATCAGTCGTACAACCCCGAAATGATTAGAAGCAAGAACGTAGGTTGCAGCCAGTTGGGTTAAGTGACCTGCACACTTCTACGGTGTCATTTGCCCAAGTCAATGGGTACATAATGATCGGACTTAAATTAAAAGTTTCAGCTTGAAATCTAAAACCAGAGGTCCAAGTTATCTATCCTGTTCACGGAACAAAGCCAGTTTCCTCATTGGTTAACATCAGACCTCCCCTCTCCCCCCAGTGCCATCTATTCGGTTTCAGGATTTACCTTGTTTTTTATTGTGTCTATTTTTAGATCCTAGTTGAATTTGATAGTGGACTGGTGTTGTTTTCTACGTGGGGCGTTTTGTAGAAAAGCTTCTACCCAGTCTGTTGAGATTAGTCAGCTTAAGCGATGGGCTTACCTCATATAACCTGAACTTTTTCTTCCAGTGGTCTCAGATACTTCAGATAACTCTGCTGGCCCTTGGTTCTTTGGCGCTGAAGAGTTTGCCAAGGGGCGGGTATGTCCCATTTGGCTACTTGTGTTCACGTGTGCCCTCTTCATTGGTAAGGAACACGGGATCCAGGAAAGAGGGCACCGTGAGGCAGGAAACTCTGGTTCTAGCTCTGGCTTCTGCCACGGATGCTCGGCTGAGACATTTCTCTGTGCATTGATTTCCTCACTCGTAATAAAAGATGCGGGAGGTCACAGAGAGGGGAGTTAGACGACCTGATCTATAAGATTCCTAAATCTGATTCTAAATATCTGTGAAAATGCAGCATTGGAACTATACGTGGGACCCTTACAGACTGACTTGCTGCTGATGCATGAGTGAGAGAAGAACAGTGATAAAATCACATGAAAAGTGCTTCTGGTTAGTGTTCATTTTTCAAAGCTCAATTCAGAGAATGATCCCACCTCAAGCAATGCCTTTATGTTCACAAGACTGTCATTCTACATTACGGTTCCAAATTCAAACACACTTTGAAAATGACTAATGGTTATGCATCAGGAGGCCTACCGGGAGGTATTATAGTTGTCTTACTAAAGCACAGCAGTTTCTAGCACACAGCAGGCACAATAAATTTTAGCTTCTGTCTTATCCAGTTAACAGTTTCAGTATGCTTTATATAAATACTCCACCCCCGCCCCCAAGCTGGACTGAGAGCTTTGCCAAGTTTCTGTTAGCCTGTAGGGATGACCTTTTCTGACCAGCTGGCCAAACATTCGTGAAACAAAATTGAGAAACCATTGTTGGTAGATTTGAACCCCCAGGTACACTAGCTTCATACAGAGAAAATAAAATATATATTACCTAACCCCTAACCTGAGCCCAGATGTCCTTAACTACAGCCATGGCCCAACCTCTTAACCTGTCTAGTCATCTCACAAGTGTATCAGGAGGGCATCAAGCCAAAGATTACCAAGAGCCATCTCTTCTCCTGGAAGAAATCTATGCCCAACCAGAGGATGAATGCCTTCTTATATCATTTTTGTTTCTTAATTATAAAATGGATTCTTAAATCTTAATTATAAAATCTAGTGAATTTAGAAGTGTGACTAGTTAATGTAAAGAACATGACTTTGATTTTGTGTCCCTAGGAGTCAGGTAGCTTGTCCTTCTGACTGCCTGACCCATAGATTGAACTGGGGCCAGTACAAGTGGGTCACCATGACATTGGCTTCTGCATGGTTCCTCTGAATGATTTTTTTCATCCACAAGATTCTGGTGAATTCTTGCTGGACCCTTTGTCTCCTTCTTGTCACTGGCGGGGGGGGGGGGTTGGTCGTATTTAGGACTGACTCCCCAACGTGAGAAGAAAAGGTTTCTGGTTCCAGTAAAGAACATCTTAAAACTGCCCCCTTGGTGGTTTGTCTTTGGAGGCTGCTGTCCTAAGCCAAGAACTGAGAGAGACATGGGTCATCCAGGTGGGCTACTCCTCACCTCCCATTTCAGGGTCATCCTTGGCTCAATAATAACAACCAGAACAAAAATGTATACAGTACGTGTTAAATGCCAGGTTTCATGTCAAGCATTTACATGTATTAACTCATTTAATCTTCACATCAACCTTCTAGGTAGGACTATTATCCCAAAGAGAGGTCACACAGCTGGAAGTGGCAGATCCTGGATTCAAACCCAGGTAGCTGGCTTCCAGAAACTTCATTTTGTCTGAGTGCCCAGGGGAGATTAGTCTCCTGAGGATTAATGAACACAAATCAAAATCTCAAGAGACCAAGGTGTAAATAAAACAATAAAATGGCAGTTGGTTAATTTATAGTGGGGTGACCAGATACTTATGCCTGTTACACAGGGTCCCTGGAATAACCCTTTGGGGATATTATTTTAGGCAATCCAGATTGTATTAGGAAAGCAATAGAAGGAAAAACAGATGCTCTTCTTCCTGTTATGAAGACTTTTTTTTTTTTTCCAGAGGCAATGGGAAGTTGAACCATCCACTTTTGACCCCATCAGAGCATTTTATTTTACCGTGACATTCCAGGGAGAATGCCAGGAGGGACCACAGACAAAAAGAATTCTCTTAGTTTGACCCCTGTAGTGTGGTAAGAGGTACAAATTAACTCCTTTGTTGGGTCAATAAGATATTCACTTGGAATTCATCAGCAGCATGTAATCCATTTTGTCTGGAACACTTGTGTGCAGGTTGCTAGGGAACTAAGCTCATTACCTGGCCCTGCCTCTTAGAGCTGAAGCCTCCTGGCTCTACAGCTTGGTTTGGACCTGACCGACTGATAGTGAATGACATGGGTGGTGATGGGGATTGTGGCCTTACCTCATCCTCCGAAAGGTGCAGTCCAGTAAGGGTCTGAGGTTGGGAGTGGTTGGAGAAGCTGATGTCTTTGTTCTCGATGTTTCTTCCACCATTTATCCAACCCATGCCAGTTTTGTTTTCAGCTAATAACTTAAATTCAACCTCCATTATCAAGCCCTAATTTATGAACGTTTTCTAGGTGCACCAGTGTTTTAACACCAAAACCACACAAATGTGACCAAATGAAACACGTTGCCATCCATGTTGAAATACTTCCATGGTCTAATTCACCCAGAGTTTTGTTCTTTGCAGGGAGTTGATTAGAAATGTGGGAAGTATTTCTTGATGTATATAAATTGAAAGGGAATGTAACAAAGAAGTACAAGTAGGTCCACTAGAAGAAAACTTGAAAATAAAATCTGGCTTTCGAAAATAATAATTATAAATGTAGGTGTGATGGCTCATCTTGCGAAAGCCAACTCCTTTTATAAGATGTTCATAAAAGAATTCACCACTTTGGGGTGGCAAGACCCATTTGGATTGCCAGGTGGGGTGGCTGAGGGGTAGATGTATTAGGCAGAGTAACTGAAACCTGAAGTGCTAAAAACAGCAGCAGGAGAGGAGCAGTACAGGGAGAGGAAGACACAGGGAACACATCCCATCTATCAGGGAGGAAATGCTCTGCTTTAATAAACAGTCGACAACCAATATTTTCCCAGAACCTGGTATGTCTTCAGCTTCGTACCAGGTATGGCAGGGATGGAAAAAGACACAGCCTTTATCCCCAAAATTTCTAGTTTATCTAGGGAGCTAAGACTAGCACAGTTGAGCCAGAAAATGAATTATGATTCTGTGTAAAAACGAGTGGCGCGGAAATTAGCTTAGAACGTTAGAGGAAGAAGCACTGTGAGTGGGCTGGAGGAGTAAGCATACTCCTGCAGGTGGGAGGGACACTCTCCTCTCACATATGAAGAACTTTGTCACAGGAGTAACATCTCTGGGTCCCATCTGTCCTAGGGGAGCACAGTGGTGAGAGCCCATTAGAATCTGTGGGATTGGCACAGTGTGGTCCCGTCACTGTGTGACATTGTGTGACAAACCCTGACTGAGACAGCCTTGCATGTTTATGTAGTTCACATCCTCCCATCCAGCTGCCCACCCAGTGCTGATCTCTGCAGCTTTAAACCACAGCAGCCTATGGGTGAGGGAGGGGGAATCAGCCCATTACCATGGGAACTGAAGAGAGCCCAGTGCCCTAGGCACTGGGTAAACACAGGAAGTCAGTATCTTGCGGATGCCACAGGCAGGAACAAACTGGGTCCTTCCAAAAACGTAAAATGATAGATGGCTGCTTCCAGCTCAAAAACCATGCATCTACATCTCCTGAAAGGCAGATTCTATTTAGCTCTTTGAGCTACTTGTTAATTCCTGGATCTTGAAGACACTAAGTTCAGCACAAAATGCAGACATTCAGATGCTCCGTCCTCCTCTGTAGGAAATGGTACAGTTTGCAGGGCTGTGAGAGTAAAGCTTCCACTTGATCCAAATAGGTATTTTTGTGGGAGGGGAAAATACAGTTAGAGGGCTTTGTGAAAATCTATACAAGTTGTTCAAAGGTTATGGTAGTGATGTGAAATTTAAAATCCCATTTCCATAAAAAGGGACATTTAGAGTTCATAGGTAAGGAAGGACAAGAATAGTGAGGAGTGTGAGCTGTTGGACAAAACTGGAAAGAAACATAGAAGACTGTACAAAAAATATTAGGAATATGGTGCTTGGGGGAAAAGTGTCTCCTTTTGGAAGGTGGTTATCATTTGGAAGGTTTGAATGCATTTCTTCGATCTTTAAATCTACCAAAAATGTCACTTTGATGTAAGGAAATAATATTTTAATCCAAAAGTTGAGGAACTGGCCACAGCTTACCAAAATGTGGCAGACAGTTCACATCCAAGGGAAAAGAATGAGCCAGTTCAGTTGTTGTGTCATGATATTTTACGGAGAATGTTTCAGGGATGTTTTTTAAGGGCACTTTGAAAAGAGAAAGTGTGAGACCCTTAAGAACTGAGACCTCATCCAGAAGAGCTGGTGATTAAAAAGGAGGAAACACAGGGCTTCCCTGGTGGCGCAGTGGTTGAGAGTCCGCCTGCTGATGCAGGGGACGCGGGTTTGTGCCCCGGTCCGGGAAGATCCCACATGCCGCGGAGCGGCTGGGCCTGTGGGCCATGGCCACTGAGCCTGCGCGTCGGGAGCCTGTGCTCCGCAACGGGAGAGGCCACAACAGTGAGAGGCCCACGTATGGCAAAAAAAAAAAAAAAAAAAAAAAGGAGGAAACACAGACCAAAAGTGCAAGTCAGTCCAAGAAAGAGCTGTGCAGCATAACTGCATTTACATAGAGTCCCCACACAGGAAACACTAAACAATATATTGTTTAGAAATAAACATGTAGGTGATGAAACTATAGAGAAAAACAAGGCAGTGATTACCTTGGTGGTCACCCCTACCTCTGGGTGGGGAGTGGGGGAGAGGATGCAGTCAGAGAGGGTTAAAGAAGCTTTTGAGGACCAGCAACCATCTCTTTTTTGTCAAGATGCATATGGCTAAAAGGAAGTTTTGTTTTGATTATTCTTTAAAATATGTATCTTACATATACTTCTGAGGGTATATTATGTAATGAAAAGGGGGAGAGGAGAACAAGATCATGAAAGTATCCAAACTACCGTAGACATTAGCATTTTAAGTGATGATATCCCATCAAAAAAACCCCCAAAATTCTCACTGTAGTAAAAACTGAGCTTGAGGACAATGTCTGCATATCATTATTTTGCCTCTAAAGTCTTGATTTTCCTGTTGTCTTTGGCAGTGAGGTCTGTCTCAAGGACAGGAAGTGTGGCCACTGGTCCCATGGTCTGTTTAGCTGGAAGGCTAAAGCATAGGACCCATCTCCTTGCCAAGACCAAGGCCAAGAGGGAGCTGAAGTCTAGGGGTTATCCACAAAGGCGCTGGCCCATCTTCAGCCCAGCCTGGGTTCTCCGTTCACAGGTTGCGAATTCTTAAGGAGTAACCCCGCTCAGCCTCACCCTTTCAGCACGCAGCTCTGATTAGGGAAGAAATCTTTCCTAGTCTCCACTACTTCATTGTTTCTCAACATTTTAAAATCCTGTCTTATAGCCAAGAAGATGTCATCAAACATTTTTTTTGGTGACTTTTATTATGAAAACCATAGACATCTTTTCATTTTCCATCTACAAAATTATATTATAAATTAACCGCTTTTAAGCTATATGCATACATGTTCTCCCCAGATCCTGACATATCCTCTGTGGGGGACATGCCCCTTCCTGTGCCTCCCTCCCCCCTCCCCCATACCACCAGTTGAAAATAGCTTTCCTTGCTGCCATCACCAGCAGCGAACATTTATAGAATGTTTTCTATAAGCCCAAAATAATAGCAGCTGACATTTTTACAGCATTTACAATGGACCATTTTCAAAGCTCTTGACATATATTGATGATATAATCCTTGCAAGGGCCTTACAAGGTAGGCAGATCCTGAGGCCCAGGGAGGTAGAATGCCTTGTCAAAGTCACACAGCTAATAAGTAGTAGAACTGGGATCTGAACCCAGGCAGTGTCCACTCTGTTGTCCTAGTGCTCCCTATCCCGTACCGCCTCACATAACATGCTACCCACTTTGCAGGTGTGATTGACTTACCACATCTCTTACAGTTTTATTATCCCCCCATTTTATGGATAAGCCTACCGAGGTTTGGAATTTCATTTCACGAAGCGAAGCGTTGGAGATGGGACCAAGGAAGATCTCCTTTGTTCATCCCCTGCCCCACTCCTTCATACACACAGCCCCACACAGCAACCCCCCTTCACCTCCCCGTGAAGTGGAAAGTCTTCCCTTTCCCCCAATCCCAGGGTGAGTGGCCCCTGCAGTGGGAGGAAAGAGCAGATCCCGGAGTGAGAGTATGAGCAAGCCCGTTCATGTGTTACTAATTGCTTCAACATCATGGAAAGGAGTTTGTCTTACTATGGGGTTTTTTTGGTGGGAAAGCTTTTCGTACAATGCTGGCTGACTCCTGAGCCTTAAAGTAAACAACTACATCATCCTGTACAGAGAGAGTCAGGAAAAAGGAAACTGTAAGAAAATATCAAACTCCTCCAGCTCGCTCGCTCTCTTTTTTAAAACTGTAAGTGGAGGAAATGAGGTTTAGGGGGATTTGCTGGGGTCCGTGTAACAGAAGGCTCTGTGAATAACAGCCCCCTTCCCAAGCTGCATATTTGAGTAAATGCTTTCTTCTCAACGCCCTCACTGTGATGTAAGGAAGAGAGTACACCCAGAAAGCATGGCCAGAAGACTCTCTAAACCCATTAGAACGTTAAGCTACCTCTCATCAGGGAGTGGTGAAAAGTCCTCACTTGCAAAACTGCTAGGTGGCTGAGTGGGGTGACAGAGCTGACAGCTCTTTGTGGTCCTTGACTCCTGGGGGTGGAACATGTATGATTATCTCTGTCTCCATCGTCGAAGAACATGGACAAACTTCTGGGCATCCCCCTGCCCTGAGGATACAGCACTGCAGAAGCTTCCAGCTAAGGATCCAGTCAGAAACACAGCAGACTTGCTGAGAAGACACCAGTGCCCCAGCCGTAAATCACCTTGTCCAATGTCCGCATCCTTTAAATCCACACTCGGACTTGGTGGAGGGCCTTCCTGGTTGCCTGACGTTAGCTGTTCATGTCAACCCAGAGTCGCTCAGAGCGGTGGTACTTGGCAGTGGGGGTGACTAGAAGGGCAGAAGATGCAATTATCCAAATCGCCTGTGGGCTTTTCCCCCCATGCGCCCACCCCAAAGGTTCTGAAGTGCTATCCGTCCTCTTCCATCCGTGTTACTTCTGAAAAGCGATTGCATCTTTCAGAGGTGATGGAGGGATGTAGAAGATACAAAGCTGCTGCCTTTAGGATTGCCGGAATGAATGTCTCCTAGAGTTGCCGCTATAGTAATGCTTTCCTATAGCAAACTGTAACTATGTCCCAGCAAAAAGGAATTACCCACTTAAATGAATTTGCCCTTTTCCCCCTCCAATCCACCACTTGTTTCTCCTGGTCCCGCATGATGTGGGACAGTCCCTGTCTTCCTGACCCGTCCCCCCCACCGCAAACCCTAGGATCCTTGCCCTCTTTGTCATCCATAGAATAAGTACGTTTCTTTACCCTGAGAGTAGTAGTTTTCATGCTGTGTTTCCTTTTACGCTAGGTGGGAACTTCTCTGGGGTGTGTATCTTGCACTTGCCCTAGCATTCATTACCTGTAGGGCTGGGGTCCCCAACCCCCAGTCCATGGACTGGACCCTTAGGAACTGGGCCGCACAGCAGGAGGTGAGCGGCGGGAGAGTAAACAAAGCTTCATCTGCTGCTCCCCATTGCTCCCTATCGCTTGGGTTACCTCCTGAACCCCTACATCGCTCCCATTACCGTCTGAACCCCTCCCCCGCCATGGGTCCGTGGAAAAATTGTCTTCTACGAAACCGGTCCCTGGTGCCCAAAAGGTTGGGAACCACTGCTGTAGGGCCTCCTAGTTTTATACAGCTTTCTTGTGAGTGATGTAGCCAGCCCCATGTGTGTAAGGATAAATATTTAAATGGGCTTCCCTTAAATACTATTTTGGGTAGTAACAGGAGCAACAGATTATAGTGGGATAACTGTTGGATTTTTATTTGAAATGAACCGCTCCTTGAAGGAGTTTTACAAATACAGCAAAAGAGCTTGCCCACTTTTGCCACCCTCTTCTGAGACTTTGGACACCGCCCACGGCCTGTAAAGTAAAATGTCTTTTGTCGAATCTCCGCCGGCCCTCTTCAATTTCACTGCCCCCTTTCTGGATACTGCCAGGCAGATCCCTGCCTTCCTGCTTGTTCCCCTTGCCTAGGATGATGCAGCCCCGCTTCTCTGATTATCCCCGTTTCCCGCTGCTGCTCTTCTGTGAATCCGTCAGTGCGTTCAAACCCCTTTAGTGTTTATTAATGACTCTTCTCACTTGGCACCCAGAATATACAGCATGACTGGCTGTTAGATTTGTATGCGCCAACGACTTATCTCCCCAAGCCAACTATAAACATCCAAAGGCCGACACACTTTTCTACCTGTCTGTGTGTGTGTGCACGTGCGTGCATGTGTAGGTATGTATAGGAGAAGCCCACTTATGGAGAGTAAGTGTTCAGTAAAAGCATCCTGTGGCGGGGATGGTAGTGAGAGCTAGTGTGATTATACCCAGCAGGAATCGTTTGGGGAATTCAAATCAGCTGATTTAACAGTGACTGTCTTGCAGCTAATCCATCATTCTCCCTCTTTCAGCATATGGCTGTAGAATCCTGAATAGGATTCTATTCTGTTCTAGCCACAGTGATCCTCACAGCTTCTACTAATTGATTGGAATTAGCATGGGAGAGAATCCAAACCTTTTTTTTTTTTTTTTTTTTTTTACTGCTTCTCACCTTAGACACACTCATCTGTCAGCCCCTTAGAGACAGGGAATCTCACTTTGAACAGGTGTTTAGTTTTCAGAGACCTATTATTTTGTCTGGTTTTTAGGAAACTTACAGCAGATATTAAGACTGCTCATGAATCTTGGTTTCCTCCTCCACAAAGTGGAAGTACAGTTGGTCCTCTGCATCCTTGGGTTCCACATCCATGGATTCAGGCAACCACGGATGGAAAATATTCGGGAAAAAGTTCCAGAAAACAAAACTTGAATTTGCTACGCCAGCAACTATTTCCATAGCATTTACATTGTATTAGGTATCATAAGTAATCTAGAGATGATTTAAAGTATGCAGGAGGATGTGTGTAGCTCATGTGCAAATCCTTCACCATTTTATATAAGGGACTTGAGCATCCACAGATTTTGGTGTCCATGGGGGCCCTGGAGCGAATCCCCTTTGGATGCTGACGGATGCAGCCCCTCAGAGGGGCTGCCCTGAGAATTCAGTGATAACTTGCAAGGCCTTTAGCAGAGTGCCTGGCAGGTAGCATGCACACAACTCTTAAATTGCTTTCCGGAGTCCTTTGTACGTTATGGCCTCACTTTATCTTCACAGAACCTATGAGACAGACAGGGTGCTAGCGTATTTTCCTGTGATAGATGAGGAAGCAGGCATAGATCAGTGAAAGGACTTGCTCGGGGCCTGTGATTCATGAAGAGCCGGGACTGGATCTGAGGGCTTTCCCCGCCGCTCCAGCACTCCTCCTGCTGGCAGCATGCATTGTGGGGTGGCGGAAGAGAGGGCAGCCTTCGCCTGTGGAAGGAACCCCCGCCCCTGGCTTCTGCTGAGGAAGCTACCAGCCGTCTTTTAAAGTGGGAGTGAGTGTGTCAGCAGGACTTGCCGTCGTCTTCTTTTAAAGTGGGCGTGAGTGTGTCAGCAGGACTTGCTGTCGTCTTCTTTTAAAGTGGGCGTGAGTGTGTCAGCAGGACTTGCCATCGTTGTGGTCAGGCTGCCTCCTCCCCCGCAGCCTTCCGGAACCTTCCCCTCTGCGGCCAGCAGTAGGATTTGTGAAAGGTTAAAATACTGTGTATTTGTCTTACACCCTAGTTATCCCAGAAAGTTCCAGGATGACTTGGGGGATTTTATGGGCTCAGCTGAAAAATACTCAGGCAGTGATAGGCCTTGATGCTTGGAGGCAGGCTGGCTAAGCAAGGGGTGATTTAGGAAAAGCCCTGTAATCCTAGAAGCTCCTAATCAGGAGGCTGAGAGAAAGGGCTGAAGTGTCTTAATCCTCGCCATAGTCTCCTCATTACTCTCATTCGTCATGGGTAAAGTTTCTCTTCTGAGGTGTGTGCTTTTTGGGATATTAATGAAATTCAGGTTTCCCAGCTCAGGCTTCCACATCTGCGGTCTGCCAGTGTTTTCATCAGTGAGAAAGGAACTCTTTGCCAAGAATTCGTCATGTACTGGAAACAGGAAAGTATGGAAAATGAAGCATTTATCATCAGTGCTGCTGCTAAAGGTCACGGTTTCATTTATAGAACTGGAGCCATCCAGCTGGAAGAGAAAGGTCCATTCTTGTGTGCAGACAGCATGAAGGGTGTAGAAGCACAGATCGGATGGCCTCCACTCATGATGCGATGGCGAGAGGTCAACATGTATTTACAAAGATCAGCCGTTTCTGGGAGGATTAGAGAGGAGAAAAGGTGAACCAAACATTAGTTATGGACTTAGATCATTTTCAGCAACAGGAATGACAACACATCACCCCGTGGGCATTTGGGGGCAAGAGAGAGGTCAGGGAGCCATTGCTCCCCATCTCTTTCACTAGGCAGGATATTGGGAAGTCCCCCCCAAGCGGGAGATCACCTTGGTCTCCACAGCAGAACCCCACGTTCTGTGTTATGATCACCGTCAGACATGGATCTTGCTGTCTGAGTGGATGAGTGCATCACCCTTATGGCAGGGTTCTCAGTACTTGTGTGCATTGCATCTCCCAAGGAACTGGTTAAATGGCACATGGTAGGTCCCACCCCTGGAGATTCAGATTCAGTAGGACCCTGATCAGCATTTTTTAATGCAAGATGGGTGCTGGCTGGCAGCACTTTGAGAAACACTGCCTGATAGTGGCATCGTTACCTACTTTTGGAGAGAGCTGGCTTTAAAGTTAATCACCAAGTGGCTACCCTAGGCAGTGTCCTAGGCCTGCTGGGATTTGCAAAGGATTCATATGCTATGAGCCTTATCCTTAAGAAGAGTATATTAGGAATGGAGTGGGAAGCACAGGATTTGCCAGAATCAGGTGCCGGGACATTGTTGGGGTACCAAGAGGGCTGGAGAGTCAGGGCCCGCTGGGCGGGTTGGGGGGGGGATTGCAGGGTTTGCACTGATGGCTCAGAGGGGAAAGAGGGCATTTCTGATGAGGGGCGACCAGTGTGCAGGCAGCCTTGAGCTTGATAGTTCACCAGCCTTAAAACCTATGTCTCCGTTTCAAGAAAGTAATAGGCTCAGTGGGCGTTTGGCCAAGGCTCCTTGAAATCTGGTGTTAATGAACTTGGAACAGGCACCAAGTTTGAGCAGTGGCCCAGCCCACCATCAACAGGTGAGGCCTTAGCCCAGACCATGCTGGTAATGACAAACACCACTCTGGGCTTTTGGAGATTTTGCTCAGAAATAGAGGGTATCTGGGGTCACCATAGACTGTGGTGTTTGAGAGTTCAGAATCTCAGTATTTGTACCTTGATGTTACTTGTAAAATGTGTTCCAAATTTCAAAGCGCTCAATTCTCCATGATCCTGAGGTGGGACTTAGGGGACTGTCACCTCCTTTAATGGGTAAGAAAACAGGTGGGGTGTTCTTGAAATTCTCCCAGAGATATGGGGTGGAATTGAGTCTCTTGTACAGGCCCTGTGACCCCCAGCTAAGATTATCCTGCTGCCCCATACTGAGAAAGGTTGCATGAGAGGACCAGAGCTCTATGGAGTCATTTTTAAAGCTCTGTCTCTTGAAAACAATATTTCTTCTCTTACTGGTCTTCAAGTCTCTTTCTTTGCAAATAGCTGCGTGATCTGCGACATCCCCCCCCCAACTTCCTTCTAAACAAGTCTAATTTCTTCTTCCTTTTATCTCCCTAAGACTGTTACTCTACAGTACTATGTCCCCTCTTCTTCTTTATATGGCAATTATGTCTGTGATGGTATTTCCCATCACACTAGACTATAAAAACCTTGAGGCAAGGAGTTAGATAGTAGTCACACTTTCTTTCTTTTTCCTCTGCTTTGGCTCTTAGGATCATAATGGATAAAAATACTTGTTTGCACTTAGTAGCCCCTCATTGTGAACTTACTGATTGATTTCAGTCTACCTAATCATAAGAATTACAGTAGTTATATTGATTGATTCAGTTATCTATGGCTGTGCAACAAACTACCTCAAAACTTAGTGGCTTAAAACAACAATAAATTATGTCTCCTTGTTCTGTGGACCAGGAACTCAGGAAACTGGGCTGGGTGGTTTTTTTGCTCCATGTGTCATCAGCTTGTGTCCCTTGCTTGGCTGCATTCACTTGGCTGGGCGGGGCGGGGCGGGGCTGGGCTGGGCTGGGCTGGGCTGGAAGGTGCCAGGTGCCTTCACCCACATATTTGGTGCTCTCCACATGAGGTCTTATCCTTTGGTGGCTGGCTGAGCCCAAGCTGCTTTCCAGCATGGTGGTTGGCTGCCCCCAAGAGCACAAAAGCAGAGGCAGCCAGACCTCTTAAAAGTTAGACCCAGAACTGGCATAGTTAGCATCATTTCTGTGCATTCAGTTGGCCAAAGCAAGCCACAAGGCCAGCCCAGGCTCAAGCGGAGGGAAGCAGACTCTACCTTTTGATGGGAGGAGCATGCTCATCAGGGAAAGGGGGGATTGATGGGCCATCTTTGGAGACCATCTACCACAGTCATAAGGGCAGCTGATATTGAGCTTTCACTGTTGTCAGGCACTGATCATTTAATCCTCACACAGTTCTATGAAGAAGGTGCTATTACCATCTCCTTTTTATATATGAAGAACCCGAGGCTTGGAAAAAATTACGTAACTTTCCCAAAGTGACACAGCTCACCTTTGAGAGGAGTGGACTTGAGACAAGGTTGTCTAATTTAGAACCCCTTCTTGACAAAGAGGCAACCTCGATGGAACTTGTAGACAAGCTCTGAATTCTCTTACGTGCATGGTTTCGCATTACTTGTTGTGGGAAGTCAAAAAGTATAAGCCATATCTGGGAAATAAGGCTGAAACATACCAGATAAGTAGAGACACATGTGCCAATAAGTAATGATGTGTTAAATGGGATGGGCCAGGCAGTAAATGATGGAGGAGTTTGGAAAAAGAGGAAGTGCAGATACCTTGAAGGAGGTAGGGAGACTGGTCCTTTGGATGAGCTGCTGCTTCATTAGGAATGTTGGGTGGGGCTAGGAAATAGCCTGAGCCCCAGCAGGGAGGCTGGAAGAGGCTGGTGCTCACAGATGAATCTGGCAGATGGAGAATAGCCTGGGTCTTGACTCCAAGGAGCTGGGAGAGCTGACTGAGGAGTTCAGACTCCCTGAGGTAGCCTAGAAGGGTCCTTTTTAGATGGATCCTCAGATTTTATGGCTGGAGAGGATCACTCCAGGCTGTTCCTTGACAGCCAGGACTATGACTTGTCCATTTCTGCTTACCCTAGAGGAGCCCAGTGCCAGGCAGAGAAGTACCCTCAGTTAATGTACATAAAAAGAGTGACGTCAGAGGTCTTCTATCCAACTTCCATGTTCAGAAATGGGGAAATCCAGGTTGACCCCTGATCTCAGGACTCACGAGCAGAGAGTGCTCACAGCCTCCATCAGCCAGCCCTTCCAGGTCCCCGCCCACCAGCAGCCCTGCCCACACCTCAGGTCACGAGACTACACTTGAGGGCTTATTTGGTACTTCTGTAGAAACATCAGAGTTGAAGCGGAGCTGAAACCCCGGGGACTTCCCTGTGGCCCTAAGGACCTGAGCTCCTTTCTCACAGAGAACGAACGAGGTCCAAATCTCCTGGGTGGCAGGAAACACAGAGGTACCAAGTACCAGGGCTTAGTACAACTGGTCCATGTCTCTCACTGAGGCTCCCTTCAGAAAGATGCAGACTAACCTGAAAAGTTCCCCATTGACCTCTCAGGGCTGCCAGCCAGGAATTCATCCTTGAACTAAGTGTCGAATGGGTGACTCTACTGTTCTCTTGTGAGCACGAGCCCAACCTGGCTGCAAGATTGTAATGTTGGAGATAGTGTGATAACAGGACACCTGGTCCTTCCTAGTCCCTGCCTGCTTCACTCCCCTCCCCCAGTACCTCCCTTCTTCAGACCAAGGCGTGCCCTCCCAGCCTTGAGGAAGGAGCATGTGAAATGAATAGACCAATAGGGGTCTGAACCCAAGGACAGAATAATATTGTCATTTATAACAAATATCTGTTGAGCTTTTATGCTCATATATATATAAGTGGTAAGTGGTAAATGTAAATTACATATATATGGTATGTCTGTATATGATATATACCATATGTATATGATAAAAACACACAGGACATATAGCCCAACACTATGCTAAACAAAAGGGCTATAATATACAGAGATAGTCCTTCATTCAACACCTGCTTCTCATGTGTCTACTACATACAAGGCGCTGTTCTAAGTGTTGGCGATCCAGCAGTGAACAAAACAGCTGGAAATCTGTGCCCTCATAGAACATATTCAAGTAGGGGGAAAAGGGCAATAAACAGATTAAAAAGTCCATGATGTCAGGTGGTGATAAGACAAAACAGGGGCAAAAGCAAGGGAAGATGAAAGTGGAGTTCTGGGAAAGGGCATTGGTTCATTTGTTGTAATCTGGGGTATTCACAGAAGCCTTTCTGATAAATTACAGTAACATTTGAGCAGGGCCATTAAAGTGTGAGCCATTTACCTAGGGGAGGAGTATTCTAAACAGAGGGAGCAGCCAGTGCAAAGGCCCTGGGGCAGGAGTGTACCTGGCATTTCTGAAGAACATTGAGGAGGCCAGCATGGCTAGAGCAGAGTGAGCTAAGGACAGGATAGGAGGAGATGGGTCACAGGGGAGGCACCCTGACCATCCTAGAAAAGAAGGAACATAGTCTCATAAAAATTTGGGTAATGGGACAAGGTGGGATGTGGTAAGTGCAGACTAAGGGACCCTGTTGATGTTAAAACAGAGGAGAGAGCATCGTCTCTGGGCTGGGGAGTGGTCAGGGAAGGCCCCCTGCAAGAGCTAGGACTCAAACTGACCAGAAGAAGGTCAGTGCACCCAGGTAAGGGCTGAGGATGTTCCCGGCAGGAGAAGCGTGAAGGATGCTCTGAGGAGAGTTTGCATAGGGGCCTGGTGAAGGTGAAGAGGAACATAGAGGTGGAGGCTGTGTTTAGAGGGCCTTGGACGGAGGCCAGGAAAGTTGTGAAAAGTCAACAGAAGCTTGCCTGTCCCACGTTCCGTCCTACCGAGCAGGCAGCTTAGCCCAGGCCAGTGGAGATGCCGGCTCTTAAAATCTTCCCAAACCCTGCCCCGGCCCAGGCCCGTCGCCCTGCCTCGGGTTCATCCCTTCTGTGCTGACTCAGACTTTCCTGTATCCCTTCCAGTGATGACTATGGCTCTGCCAGGGGCACAAACCAGGTCCCCTCCCAACCACAGACACCCTCCGCAGACATAAATCTTTGAGGTCTGGAATTCTCTTTCCATCTTGCTGGAACCACTGGATTCCCACACGCAGAGGGTGGGCAGCTATTCTTATGAAAAGTATTGCTCAGTTTCTGGACTAAAAAGGCATGTGAGAGCTGAAGATAAGGATCCCCAACTCCAAGTCAGGCTTATCTTCAAGCAAACCCTGAGACTTACCTCTTTCTTTCCATCAGTAATGACCTGTGTGTGAGAAAAGCAGGGAGGCGTTGTTGCCATATGACATGGCAAAAAGGGATTAGCCACTAATGCCATTTGGTTTAGAGATGCATTGTTACAGAAAATACTCTAGAGGAATTCAAATGTCCCCCCAAGCTAATGCTTACATCCCCAGGTTGGTAACACTATAGCTGAGTATTGTTTTACTTGCCATTTTTCAAAAGAGGGAGGAAAAATACACAAGCCATTATTCAGCCTAGTAATAATAATTTTGAAGGAAACAACCACAACTCCCAAACCTTACTTCTGTGGGCAGGATGTGGTGAGGCTGTTGCTCCTTCCTAGGCCACCTTTCAACCTACAGAAACTGCTCTGGGTTACAGTCAGATTACAGAGAGTATTAGGAGGCTTTTGGGAGTTAGAGAGAGAGTCTTAAAGATGGCAGCCTAGCTCTAGCAAAGAGGACGATCACTGACTTCAAAGCCAGACACGAGTGACCTCTATTTTTGGTTGACTCTGAGCGAATTGTTGAAATTCCTTAAACCTTAGTGTTCTCATCTTAAAAAAAAAAAAAAAGTGGGCAGGTGTTAGCTAACGCTGTGGAGGCAATCATTTTGCAGTGTGTAAGTGTATCAGATCAACAGGTTGCATGCAATGTGTTGTGTCAATTATTATCTCAATAAAGCTGGGGGGAAAAATGGGGATAGGGTTGTTTCCTAGAGTTGTTTCAAGGTTTGGATGTGTAAAGGTCTACAAAAGTGCCTAACACAGTGACTAAATAACGCCAGTTTCCTTCTTTGCTGGCTAGCATCAGCTGGGGAAATCAAGAAGGAGGGCAGTTGGGTGTGGCTCTGAGTGGCTGGAGGCCCTTCCTCTATATTTATCTTCTTTTTAAGCCAATTATACTCTTGGTATAATTTTGAGAAAAAAGAATTTAAGAGGCTACATAGCATTTAAAAGTCTTTAAAAAACAAACAAACAAACAAACAAACATACTGGCAACAATTGCCAAATTATTGAAGTTCCCAGACAAGGGAGCAAATGTTGGGTCTTGGCAAAGTGGGATGGGGAATTTCTGAGTGTGATTTTTGAATAAAGAAATCTAAACGGGGAGGGTGGGGTGGAAATTTCCCCAGATCTTATCGTTGTACAGTGAAGAGCTGTCTAAAACCTGTTTGTCCCCACCGCGTGTTTCCTTACCAATGGGCACGATATCTCGCAGGCCAAAAGTTCACACTACCGTTAGCTCCCAAGTGTTGTGTGAACTTCAGATGCACGGGCTTCACAAGTGGCTCGAAACATGCGCTGACCCACAAATGTTCCCGCCTCCTACATGTTCCCCAGTACTTGCCACAGTCCTGGGGGATCCGGTGTTAAATATCTGGAAAGATGAGATGAAGCCTTGGTGATAACACTCTCCCTCCCCAGTGCAGACTCTCACTCTCAACACTTTTTCCAGATACTTCCTTGGGAGTACAGTTCTTGTTCCATTACATCAAGCTTCTAGGCTTAGCCATACTTTATAATGAAAAGCTCTGCCAACTCCAGTGAAATGACAAAAATAGATGATTTATTTGGATTCATTTCATAAATGCGGGTTTAGTTTTTGAATTTTCATGCTTTTTGCTGTAGCAACTATGAATGTATTCAAGTTGGCACCTAGGTCTTAACTAATCAACATTTGAAGTGTCAACACTATTCCTGGCTTCTAGTACAGATTCAGAAAATGTCTTCCAGGTGCAGTTTATCTAGTTCCTTAGGCATCATGTCTACTGTTGACATGCAGTTTAGTGGTAGTAAGATCATGGCCTTGGCTTAAATCCCATCTCTGTTTTAACTGGCTGTGTGATTTTGGTCAAGCTACTTAACTTCTCTGTGCTTCATTTTCTTCATCAGCAACATGAAGATAACAGTAACTAATAAAGCTACTTTTGAGGATTCAATAAATGAATCATGTGAAGTCTTTAGTAAACTATATGACACATATAATTTGCTGTGATATTTATTACTGTTCTCTTCAAATTTACCATTTCTCTCCTGCCTCATACCAGTTTCTCTGCACTTCTCACACCTTCCTCTGTGAGAGCAGTAGTTACAGGGAGCTTGGAAACCAGTTGTCAGCTCTGCCGCCATTTTCTTTTCACAATTGCACTTGCCTCATCAGAGCCTCAGGTCCCCACACTGATGTTCCTAAAATCTGTTGCTAAATCAACAACAGTCTTATTAGTCACGGTGAATAAAAAGTTGGCAACAGGAGAACTGAGATCTCCAAATTCTGCCATTGTGCTTACAGCACTTCTTAGAAGCTAATAAACATAAGGATGTCCCAAGGGGAATCTTATCTAAGCCCCAATCTTACCCCAACCAAGGTGCCCACAAACACAGAAATGACACCCATGCTCTCAGACTGCTTACCTGGTACGTAGGAAAAAAGACCTTCTCCTCAAATAAACCTAGACCTAGGCTGTCCCCTTTATCTCTACTGACTGTGTTTCTCTGGCTGCATGATGGGTTCATGTTATTAATTTAAAAAAAAAAAAGAAAAAAGGATAAATAAAACCAACTTTGCTCCCAGGGTCTAAGTTGAATCACTGGATTAGTTCAGCCTTCCTCTTCCAGAAGACTGCTCTGGCTAGTATTCTTTCAAGTATCTCTTTTCTTATTTATTGTTTATTCAAGAAATAGTTAAGGATGACAATGCTGACAGTTGGGATAAGGCTGCCTCATTTAGGCCCCAGGTCTCAGCTTGCTAGTTCCCTCTGTGGCTCATGTTCACCAGTGACTCAGCAGGAGGATGTTTGGGGTCCTACCACCGTCTCCTCTCGTTGGGATTCTCTGTGGGTCTCTGTGGCAATCAAGACTTATTCATCCTCCACTTGAATTGGTTCTGCTTCCAGGCTGTCATGCTTACAGGCCTGTGCTGTTTCTAGAATTGCCATTTTTTAGCTACTGAAGGTAGCACATTTGATCTGGGATGATACCTCAGGAAAGTTTGACTTCTCAGCCATGGCTGGAAGCTCCCTGAAGGCAGGTCGTGTGTCTTGGGCATCTGAGCTGTACACAGGGTCTGGCTTCCGGTGGGTACCCGCAGAATGTTAACTAAATTGAACTGAACTGGGCCTCGAAGGATGATGAGGATTTAGATGGAAGGACTGGAGAGCTAGAGGCATTCCAGGGAGAATTTTCTACGGGAAAGAAGAGATGGGGGAAGCAGGAATTACCAGGGGGTGAACGGCAATTTAGTTACATATGAGAGTGATTGGAGGGCAGACTGATGGCTGTGTGCTTTGAATCCTTAGAACATTGTTGCCTATTCTGGCTTCAGGTTAGAATCACATGGGCTACTTTAAAGACACACACCCTCCTGGCCTCACCCTAGTTCAGTTAAAACTGAATCCCTGGGCTTCCCTGGTGGCACAGTGGTTGAGAGTCCGCCTGCCAATGCAGGGGACACGGGTTCGTGCCCCAGTCCGGGAAGATCCCATGTGCTGCGGAGCGGCTGGGCCCGTGAGCCATGGCTGCTGAGCCTGCGCGTCCGGAGCCTGTGCTCCACAACAGGAGAGGCCACAACAGTGAGAGGCCCGCGTACCGCAAAAAAAAACCCAAAAAAAACAAAAAAACAAAACTGAATCCCTGTGGGTGGGACCTGGGGAGGTTGAGAGCCACTGACTTAGGGCTTCTAGGGACACTTTACAGACTGTTTTGAGAGTCCCACACCAGGAGTCCCCTTTTACTATAAATTGCTAACAGTCTTGGGGAAATGGCAGAATCTGCCTCTAAGTCTTCCAAGCTGGAGTTTAGAATTTTAGAGTGATCTAGAAAGAATTGTGTAAAACAATCAGTGAAAGAGATCTGTTGACGACATGGCAGTATTATCAATAAGGACTGGTAAAAATCAGGGCAGGCAGTGCTACAGACTTCTGAAGACTTCACCACCCCTACTTTCCCTTAATTGTAACCCTTGCACTCTGAACATTGCTAATTTCCTGAACGCTTGCAAACTGATGAATCTCAATTTTTTTGTGTGTGTGTGGTACACGGGCCTCTCACTGTTGTGGCCTCTCCCGTTGCAGAGCACAGGCTCCGGACGCGCAGGCTCAGCGGCCATGGCTCACGGGCCCAGCCGCTCCACGGCATGTGGGATCTTCCCGGACCGGGTCACGAACCCACGTCCCCTGCATCGGCAGGCGGACTCCCAACCACTGCGCCACCAGGGGAGCCCTGAATCTCAATTTTTTAAGTGTAGTTCAGATTTCACCCTATATCTAAGTCACAGCAAAAGTCGCTATATGTATCAGGAATGAGAAGTTTGCGAGCCAATTAGGGTGCTGTTTATATTTCCAGTATTCAAATAAATCATTCCATTTAACTGTTGTGTCCTGACTTTCTAAAAATCATTTCTGTTCATGAGTAACATAAGTGACACAAGGTGTTCATTTCCTAAATAGGTTTAGGTTTTTCAGGTATTCAAGTTCATGGCAAGGACACAGTCTCAAGTGGATCTGATATTGGTACCAGTCCTTGAGCCACAGGACTTAACCTAGCAAATAATCACCCTTGATTGTGGAGTCCTGGGTATGCCCATGCCCTATGTAAGAATTTTAAAGCAGTATTAAAACAAGACAAAATGCTTCTCATGGAAGGACCCATTCATCTGTCTTTCCTTCCGTACGTCATCATCTGATGCTTGGGCTTTCATTAAGTCACATACACTTAATACAGCATACATACCCCTTTGGGAACATATTGGGTGTTAAAAGGAGAAAATCACATATGCATATTTCTCCCTACACCTGTCCGAACTCTGGTCATATCCCTGCTGGCTTCTAGAAGGAAGGCTGAAAACTTTACAGTGCAGAATGTTATAGCATTTGTAGGAGCTATAGGAATCTCGGCACATAATCTTGGACAAGCAAATACTGGCCTGAGTAACCATAAAGCCAGTGACTTTGGGTTTGTTTACCAAACTAACTGCCAAGTCACAAATAAGAGCTTTTTTGGTTTAATGAGGAATGAACAACATGGTACTGAAGTGTTTCCTTGTGAAACCTTTCCATATGCATCATAGCAAAGTAGAGATCAGAGTACATTACATTGTTTAGTTAAATTCAAAATTCTTTGAGCTGGAGGAATTTCCCCTAAAACTGCACCACCCTGCCAACAATTTAATGTTGGAAAAGCCATGTTCCATTTTTTTTTCTTCCGGTACGTGGGCCTCTCACTGTTGTGGCCTCTACCGTTGTGGAGCACAGGCTCTGGATGCGCAGGCTCAGCGGCCACGGCTCACGGGCCCAGCCACTCCGCGGCATGTGGGATCTTCCCGGACCGGGGCACGAACCCGTGTCCCCTGCATCAGCAGGTGGACTCTCAACCACTGTGCCACCAGGGAAGCCCCCATTTTTAATATTTTAGCTTGAATACTCTTTTCTCACTAAAGACATTATAGGACATTGAGCTTTTCTGTGGTTGATTGTTAGTTATCAAAATGTGTGACTTCTATATCACAGGTTGTAATATAGTTTGATATGACAGTCCCCTTTCCAGGAATCCCATTTTTATTTTTTGTTGTATTTTTTTTTAATATATGAGCTATTGCCAAACTCCAAAAGCTGACTGCTAGGAGTACCAGCCAGTTAATATTAACATTATTGAAAATAGTAGGTTAATGTGAAAAAGAGAGTCAAAATTGATAAATTTGCTGTCTATTAAGGACCTGTACCTGCTGGTCTTTATAGTGTGTGCAGCTCATTGATTTCTCCAGCTAAGAAGGACAGTGGCTTCCACGGCTGACCTACATTCTGTCTCTGTGAGTTCCCCCTTCCTGTTCACTTTTTCCCTCTACTGTCCTGGTCCCAAAAACATAATCTTGCCCCCTTTTATTCTTACTGAGGTGAGGAACAGAGTTTTTCCCATTTGTTTACTACCTAGATGAGTTGGAGTTTTTTCAGAAGGAACAAGAAGGGAAAACAAACAGAAACAGGAGAGGTTAGAGTCCAAGATTCTGTTCCAAATTTAAATAAGGTCTAGCCACAGAGTGGAATGGCCAGCCAGGCTTAAGAGGTGCATATGTCACCCTGTGGTTCTTTTCCCTTTGCCTCTGGAGAACCAGGGCCAGAGCCCCCCTTTAAAGCCCATGGTATATCCCCCTCTTGGTCCTTCTATTTAACTTCAACCAGTGGAATGAGCCCTGAGCAGTATACTGTTAAGTAACCAATGGGAGGAGAAATCTCCTCCAGGCCTTCTCCGTGGGAGTCTTCTATCCGTCTTCTAAAATCCCAGAGGCGAGGGGCAAGGGCTCACTCCTACTTCTCCCAGGTTAACCAGTCTGGTTACTCCAGCCTGACTCTGGGCCTCTTCATATATATCCTTATTCATAGGCACTGCCCTGGTCAGTGTTTTGATTTTCAGACATCACTCTACTGATGCTGCTGTTTTGTACATAGGATTTTTAATAGAAGGAGAACATAGTAAAGTTTCAGAAACTATATTGTCCTCTCTGTAGCTCCTGCCTTTTCAAGCCTTTTCAAATTGTGGTGGTTTCCTGAGAGACTCTCTTTGTTTTATAATTTCATTCTAAACTCACGAGACAACTGCCCATCCAAATTAAACATTTGAAGTAGGAAAACTTTGTGGGGCCTTCAGAAAAACACTTTTTGAAAGGTGTTATGTAAATATGGGATTATTACACCTCCTTGTGCTAAAATCATGTCAAATAAAAGTTTCAGATCTGTTCTTTTACTGACCCAAAGCCCTCTTTCGTCACAATTATGTCCTTAATCTGTTCTAGGATTACTGCCATAATATTATCGCTCTAATTATAGCCCCCAAAAATGTGAAATATGTTATATAGCTCAAAGCTTGTTTGGACTTCTTATAGACGTGCTTATATGGCAAGAAAAACAACTTTCAGTCCAACAGTGGAGGGGAGGAGTCATACACGTGGTCGTTATTCCAATTGTTTTTTAAGTAGTATTAGAAATGCCTGGTTGATATCTTTTTGTAACATATTACATTAAAAAATTTTAACTCGGGGCAGTTACGTAGTACACTCCTAGAGATGTGTGAATCTGAAAGCAGTTGCTGCCTCTAAGGTATTATGGTAACTAATCTACCAGACGATGAGGGCACTCACCTGTCTGGACAGTGGGGGGGCAGGAAGAGAGTTTGGGTAGATAGGTTGGGACCAGACAATGGAGGGGCCATAGATCCCACTGTGAGAAAAGGCTGCCTCATTGGATGACACCGGGCAAAGCAGGAATGTGTTTGACCCACTTTCTTCCCCAGGCTGGAGGAGCAGGTGTGAACCCATCAGTGGGTCTAGAGCTCCATCTCTGAGTGGTCACCCCACAGCTGTGTGTCTTCATGGGTGTATGGCACCATGTGATGGTTTTGTCATTCTCATGTAGTGGTTCCAGCATCTTTTCTTACAAAATACTCAGGTCAATGGCTCTACCAATTCTTCCCCTGCCCCTCCAGCATCTGCTGGTCCCTAGACTGTTTTTACATGTCAAAGAAGGCTAGCAATGGCCTTAGGTGATCTCACATGATGCTACAGGGCTTTGATTCCAGAGTGACAGCTTAATTTT
Source organism: Mesoplodon mirus (assembly GCF_964341445.2). NCBI lineage: Eukaryota > Metazoa > Chordata > Mammalia > Artiodactyla > Ziphiidae > Mesoplodon > Mesoplodon mirus. Next base: position 62,357,951 of record NC_138990.1, read on the forward strand.
TGACTGGAGCCATTCCGTATACTAAATACTGTTGTATTAAGCTGTGACATGGTCGGTCCCTTTTCTGATGCCAGCCAATGCTCAGAATTTTCTCTTCATGTTCTTGCTCTGGAGCTGAGGGGGTTGCTGATTTAGCATGTGGTTATTCAATTTGGGGTTTATATCATTCAGTATTTTCAGTGCAAAGTCCTGTAGAAACCTGGAACTCCCAGCAGCTCCTGAAAGCAATAAGAATGCCATAGCGTCACCATGTACAAAGCTTTTGCTTATGCTCATTTAATTATAGGTGGTTGGCAAATAAATACATTAAGGCGAGTGACCTCTGGACCTGCTCATGCTCAGGGGTTTTCAGCTCCTGCCTGCCTCTCAAGCAGGGGCGATCTCCTCAGGAGGAGGGCATCGCTCTACGCTGAGTGACTCTACTGTATGTTAGATCCTGTGCTTGTATCTGATTATCCTGTTGTGTACTTTATTGTACATGTTGTATATTTGTACTCACACTTTATTTTATAGAATAGTATACACAAAACCATATATCCTATACTCTACAGGCAAGTTAAAGTAGTATTTTTCAAACCCCAGGTCATGTTTGACTAGTGGGTCATGAAATTCACTTAGTGTGTCTCTATGAGCATTTTTTCTTTAGTGAAATAGAATAGGATAGAAAATATGAGAGTGCATCTGTATTTTCTACATGGAGTAAAGATAAGGGTTATCTTGGGAAACTTAATTTCAGTTACCTGTTTGTATGTGTATGTGGGTTTTGACCTACAGTGTGGAGCCCTGGCCAGGGGAACTGAGTCAGCAGGTGAGAGACCAAAATAGCATCCCTAGAGGGCAAAGACAACTCCCGGAAGGAGGCCTGAATCCCAGAGGATTCCCCCCACCCCGCCCTCCCGCTCACGGGAAGATTGTGTCTGATGGTCAGTGAAATGCCTCCCCTTCTTCCAGAGAGATCAGTGCCCGCCCCCTCACCTAGCAAGCAATGGCTGGAATGCCTTCCTAGTGGAGGTTCTGGGGTGAGGGCCACGGGGCAGACCCTATTCCTAAAGGATCAGCTGCCATCCTTTGTTCCAAGCAAACCGGCTGCTCAAAGGTCAGCCAGTCAGCCAGACTCTGTCTCCAGGCTGGCTTGGCATTCTCCAGCAATCCCGTGTGGATCTGGGCCTTGGCTGGCCTCCAGGGCTAGACATGACTCTTGCCGGCAATACGTTGTGATACCTAGCTCCACAGGGCAGTGTTTCTCAAAGAATAGCCCAGAGAACTTTGGCTTCACATGAATGTCACCTGCTGAAGCAGAACCTCTGGGCTGAGTCCCAGGTAATTTTTTAAAATTAATTAATTAATTAATTAATTAATTAATTAATTTGGTTGTATTTGGTCTTCATTGCTGCACACGGGCTTTCTCTAGTTGCATTGAGTGGGGACTGCTCTTCGTTGCGGTGCACAGGTTTCTCATTGCGGTGGCTCCTCGTGTTGTGGAGCTCAGGCTTTAGGCACGTGGGCTTCAGTAGTTGTGGCACATAGGCTCAGTAGTTGTGGCTCGTGGGCTTAGTTGCTCCACGGCATGTGGGATCTTCCTGGACCAGGGATCAAACTCGTGTCCCCTGCATTGGCAGGCGGATTCCTAACCACTGCGCCACCAGGGAAGTCCCAGTCCCAGGTGATTTTAACAAGCCTTCCAGAAGATTCCTCTACACATTAAAGTTTGAGAATCTCAGCTTTAGGGTTTCTTTGATATACACATCACATTGAAAGATGGAAAAACTTAAGCTTGAAGGGTGTGTTATTTTTTAATGTTTTGATACGGTTTAATTTGAGATTATTCTTGATCAGGGTTTTTTTGTTTGTTTTGTTTTTTTGCGATATGCGGGCCTCTCACTGTTGTGGCCTCTCCTGTTGCGGAGCACAGGCTCTGGATGCGCAGGCTCAGCGGCCATGGCTCACGGGCCCAGCTGCTCTGCAGCATGTGGGATCTTCCCGGACCAGGGCACGAACCCGTGTCCCCCTGCATCGGCAGGTGGACTCTCAACCACTGTGCCACCAGGGAAGCCCTTGGTCAGGGTTTTCATATAACTGTTTGAAAACTTAAAAGGGGGCCAAAAAGTCAACAGTTTATCTACAGCAGCAGCAGGATAGCACTGCTCTAAATGCCTATATCTTGGGCAAGACCCCTTCAGGAATCCTCTTGAAAATACCCTCTGGTAAACAAGGAATTGGATGGGTTTTAAGAGGTATTCCACATTCTCTATTTATTTCTATAGTGAGTGAACATTGTTGGAAGAGCCCTATTTCCATTTTCGTCTGTCCGTTAACAAACAGCTCTTAAAAGCCTGTCGTGGTTCTGACACTGAGTCTTCTGCCTCTTTCCTCAACTCAGCGTGGAAGGGCTTTTCTCAGCCTTGTTCTCTGTCGCTTCTCCTGCAGTGAATTCTTCTTAGGTCAGGAGAGATGTATCTGATATCCAAGGACTATTTGAGGGAGAGATTCTGTGGCCTTTTTTTTTTTTTTTTGCCTGGAGACCCAGCCTACCTGGCTGTATTTATCCCTAGTTAGAGAAGTTTAAAGGCACAGGATTAAGAGGAGGCTGGGCCAGGCAAGCCAACGGTTCTCCCTGAGCTGGACCACGTCTGAGAACACTTCGCTGAACTGTTTTCTAAAAAAACTCATCAGAGAAAGAGTACAGAAATCTCACTCCAGTTGGCCAAGGGAACCCAGGGCACTTGGACTTGACAAGATCTCGTTAGGGGCTGATAAGTACAAGTTTACCTGGTGATGCAGGTGCTCTTTCATAGAGTGATGAAGACTAGTGGCTGGAACAAGAAGAAGGCACAACACATGTCTCGGAAGACGTGGTCCTGGGAAGTCACCTCCCCTTCTGCAAGCCCCGGAGCTCACAGTGCTGTTAACACCAACACAAGGAGGGCTTTTGCTGGCTACGTCCTGGATAACTTACTGAGTTAGATAAGATTGCCATAGAGCTCAGGCCATTAATCCCATTTTAGATGTTAAATGTTGGAGAAGCTGTGCATTTCAAAACACTGAAGTGGCGTAGGACAGACTCAGCAATGTCTGTTGTTTCACTTGTTTAGAGCTTCATGTCAAAGCAGTTCCTCTCTCTCTCCTCTTATTTACTTAATTAACTCATTTACTTATTTATTTTTTAACATCTTTATTGGAGTATAATTGCTTCACAATGGTGTGTTAGTTTCTGCTGTATAACAAACTGAATCAGCTATACGTAAACATATATCTCCATATCCTCTCCCTCTTGCGTCTCCCTCCCCCCCACCCTATCCCACCCCTCTAGGAGGACACAAAGCACCGAGCTGATCTCCCTGCGCTATGTGGCTGCTTCCCACTAGCTATCTGTTTTACATTTGGTAGTATATATGTGTCCATGCCACTCTCTCACTTCATCCCAGCTTACCCTCCCCCCTCCCTGTGTCCTCAAGTCCATTCTCTACATCTGCATCTTTATTTGTGTCCTGCCCCTAGGTTCTTCAGAACTTTTTTTTTTTTTAGATTCCATATATATATGTTAGCATACGATACTTGTTTTTCTCTTTCTGACTTACTTCACTCTGTATGACAGACTCTAGGTCCATCCACCTCACTACAAATAACTCAGTTTTGTTTCCTTGTATGGCTGAGTAATATTCCATTGTATATATGTACCACATCTCCTTTATCCATTCATCTGTCAATGGACACTTAGGTTGCTTCCATGTCCTGGCTACTGTAAATAGAGCTGCAGTAAACATTGTGGTACATGACTCTTTTTGAATTATGGTTTGCTCAGGGTATATGCCCAGTAGTGGGTTTGCTGGGTTGTATGGTAGTTCTGTTTTTAGTTTTTTAAGGAACCTCCATACTGTCCTCCATAGTGGCTGTATCAATTTACATTCCCACCAACAGTACAAGAGGGTTCCCTTTTCTCCACACCCTCTCCAGCATTTATTGTTTCTAGATTGTTTGATGATGGCCATTCTGACTGCTGTGAGATGATATCTCATTGTAGTTTTGATTTGCATTTCTCTAATGATTAGTGATGTTGAGCATCCTTTCATATGTTTGTTGGCAATCTGTGTATCTTCTTTGGAGAAATGTCTGTTTAGGTCTTCTGCCCATTTTTGGATTGGGTTGCTTGTTTTTTTGATATTGAGCTGCATGAGCTGCTTGTAAATTTTGGAGATTAATCCTTTGTCAGTTGCTTCCTTTGCAAATATGTTCTTCCATTCTGAGGGTTGTCTTTTGGTCTTGTTTATGGTTTCCTTTGCTGTGCAAAAGCTTTGAAGTTTCATTAGGTCCCATTTGTTTATTTTTGTTTTTATTTCCATTTCTCTAGGAGGTGGGTCAGAAAGGATCTTGCTGTGATTTATGTAATGGAGTGTTTTGCCTGTGTTTTCCTCTAAGAGTTTTATAGTGTCTGACCTTGCATTTAGTTTATTTTATTCTGACCATCCATTTTGAGTTTATTTTTGTGTATGGTGTTAGGGAGTGTTCTAATTTCATTCTTTTACATGTAGCTGTCCAGTTTTCCCAACACCACTTACTGAAGAGGCTGTCTTTTCTCCATTGTATATTCTTGCCTCCTTTGTCAAAGATAAGGTGACCATAGGTGCGTGGGTTTATCTCTGGCCTTTCTATCCTGTTCCATTGATCTATATTTCTGTTTTTGTGCCAGTACCATACTGTCTTGATTACTGTAGCTTTGTCGTACAGTCTGAAGTCCAGGAGCCTGATTCCTGCAGCTCTGATTTTCTTTCTCAAGATTGCTTTGGCTATTCGGGGTCTTTTGTGTTTCCATACAAATTGTGAAAATTTTTGGTTCTAGTTCTTTGAAAAATGCCAGTAGTAGTTTGATAGGGATTGCATGGAATCTGTAGATTGCTTTGGGTAGTATAGTCATTTTCACAATGTTGATTCTTCCAATCCAAGAACATGGAATGTCTCTCCATTTGTTGGTATCATCTTTAATTTCTTTCATCAGTGTCTTATAGTTTTCTGCATACACATCTTTTGTCTCCTTAGGTAGGTTTATTCCTAGGTATTGTATTCTTTTTGTTGCAGTGGTAAATGGGAGTGTTTCCTTAATTTCTCTTTCAGATTTTTCATCATTAGTGTATAGGAATGCAAGAGATTTCTGTGCATTAATTTTGTATCCTGATACTTTACCAAATTCATTGATTAACTCTAGTAGTTTTCTGGTGGCATCTTTAAGATTCTCTATGTATAGTGTTATGTCATCTGCAAACAGTGACAGTTGTACTTCTTTTCTGATTTGGATTCCTTTTAGTTCTTGTTCTTCTCTGATTGCTGTGGTTAAAACTTCCAAAACTATGTTTAATAATAGTGGTGAGAGTGGGCAACCTTGTCTTTTTCCTGATCTTAGTGGAAATGGTTTCAGCTTTTCACCATTGAGAATGATGTTGGCTGTGGGTTTGTCATATATGGCCTTTATTATGTGGGGTAAGTTCCCTCTTTGCCTACTTTCTGGAGGTTTTTTATCATAAATGGGTGTTGAATTTTGTTCAAAGCTTTTTCTGCATCTATTGAGATGATCATATGGTTTTTCTACGTCAGTTTGTTAATATGTTGTATCACATTGATTGATTTGCATATATTGAAGAATCCTTGCATTCCTGGGATAAACCCCACTTGATCATGGTATATGATCCTTTTAATGTGCTGTTGGATTCTGTTTGTTAGTATTTTGTTGAGGATTTTCACACCTATGTTCATCAGTGATATTGGCTTGTAGTTTTCTTTTTTTGTGGCATCTTTGTCTGGTTTTGGTATCAGGGTGATTGTGGTGTATGTTCCTATTACCTTTTTCTTAATTGTTTTGGGTTTGTTATTGTAGGTCTTTTCCTTCTCTTGTGTTTCCTGCCTAGAGAAGTTCATTTAGCATTTGTTGTAAAGCTGGTTTGATGGTGCTGAATTCTCTTAGCTTTTGCTTGTCTGTAAAGGTTTTAATTTCTCCGTCGAATCAGAATGAGATCCTTGCTGGGTAGAGTAATCTTGGTTGTAGGTTTTTCCCTTTCATCACTTTAAATGTGTCCTGCCACTCCCTTCTGGCTTGCAGAGTTTCTGCTGAAAGATCAGCTGTTAACCTTATGGGTATTCCCTTGTATGTTAATTGTTGCTTTTCCCTTGCTGCTTTTAATATTTTTTCTTTGTATTTAATTTTTGATAGTTTGATTAATGTGTGTCTTGGCATGTTTCTCCTTGTATTTATCCTGTATGGGACTCTCTGTGCTTCCTGGACTTGATTGACTATTTCCTTACCCACATTAAGGAAGTTTTCAACTATAATCTCTTCAACTATTTTCTCAGTCCCTTTTTTTTTCTCTTCTTCTCGGGGACCCCTATAATTTGAATGTTGGTGTGTTTTATGTTGTCCCAGAGGTCTCTGAGATTGTCCTCAATTCTTTTCATTCTTTCTTCTTTATTCTGCTCTGCGGTAGTTATTTCCACTCTTTTATCTTCCAGGCCACTTATCCGTTCTTCTGCCTCAGTTATTCTGCTATTGATTCCTTCTACAGAAATTTTAATTTCATTTATTGTGTTGTTTATCATTATTTGTTTGCCCTTTAGTTCTTCTAGGTCCTTGTTAAACGTTTCTTGTATTTTCTCCATTCTATTTCCAAGATTTTGGATCATCTTTACTATCATTACTCTGAATTCTTTTTCAGGTAGACTACCTATTTCCTCTTCATTTGTTTGGTCTGGTGGGTTTTTACCTTGCTCCTTCATCTGCTGTGTATTTCTCTCTCTTCTCATTTTGCTTAACTTACTGTGTTTGGGATCTCCATTCCTCATGCTGCAGGTTTGTAGTTCCTCTTGTTTTTGGTGTCTGCTCCCAGTGGATAAGGTTGGTTTAGTGGGTTGTGTAGGCTTCCTGCTGGAGGAGACCTGGTGCCTGTGTTCTGGTGGATGAGGCTGGATCTTGTCTTTCTGGTGGGCAGGACCATGTCCAGTGGTGTGTTTTGGGGTGTCTGTGAACTTATTATGATTTTAGACAGCCTCTCTCCTAATGGGTGGGTTTGTGTTCCTGTCTTGCTAGTTGTTTGGCATAGGGTGTCCAGCACTGTAGCTTGCTGGTCATTGAGTGGAGCTGGGTCTTAGGGTTGAGATGGAGGTCTATGGGAGAGCTTTCACCGTTTGATATTATGTGGAGCCGGGAGGTCTCTGGTGGACCAGTGTCCTGAACTCGGCTCTCCCACCTCAGAGGCTCAGGCCTGACACCCAGCCAGAGCACCAAGACCCTGTCAGCCACACGGCTCAAAAGAAAAGGGAGAAAAAGAAAGGAAGGAAGAAAGAAGGAAAGAAGGAAGGAAAGAGGGAGAATAAAATAACGTTATTAAAATAGAAAAAAATTATTAAATATAAAAAAATAAGTAATAAAAAAAGAGAGAGAAAGAAAGAAGAGAGCAACCAAACCAAAAACCAAATCCAACAGTGATAAAAGCACTAAAAACTATACTAAAAAAACAAAACAAGACTGACAGTCACAACCCTAGGACAAATGGCAAAGCAAAGCTATACAGACAGGGCTTCCCTGGTGGCGCAGTGGTTGAGAGTCTGTCTGCCGATGCAGGGGACACGGGTTCATGCCCTGGTCCGGGAAGATCCCACATGCCATGGAGCAGCTAGGCCTGTGAGCTGTGACCGCTGAGCCTGCGCGTCCGGAGCCTGTGCTCCGCAACGGGAGAGGCCACAACAGTGAGAGGCCCGCGTACCGCAAAAAAAAAAAAAAAAAAAAAAAAAAGCTAAACAGACAAAATCACACAAAGAAGCGTACACATATACACTCACAAAAAGAGAAAAAGGAAAATATATATATATGTAAAAGGAAGAGAGCAACCAAATCAGTAAACAAATCTACCAATGATAATAAGCTGTTAATACTAAACTAAGATAAACATAAAACCAGAAACAAATTAGATGCAGAAAGCAAACTCCAAGTCTACAGTTGCTCCCAAAGTCCACCGCTTCAATTTTAGGATGATCTGTTGTCTATTCAGGTATTCCACAGATACAGCATACATAAAGTTGACTGTGGACATTTGATCCACTGCTCCTGAGGCTGCTGGCAGAAGTTTCCCTTTCTCTTCTTTGTTCTCTTCTTTGTTCACACAGCTCCTGGGGTTCAGCTTTGGGTTTGGCCCTGCCTCTGCATGTAGGTCGCCTGAGGGTGTTTTTTGGGAAGTCTGAGGTCTTCTGCCAGCGTTCAGTAGGTGTTCTGTAGGAGTTGTTCCACATGTAGATGTAGTTTTGATGTATTTGTGGGGCGGAAGGTTATCTCCACGTCTTACTTCTCTGCCATCTTGACGGTGCCCCCTAAAATAGAGGCCAGCTCAGCCCTTCCTCAGAAGACCTTTTGGGTCCTGCATGCTGGGCTCCTTGGTTCCCCTTGGCCTGGCTCTTCTTTGTTCTCATGAGTTCACAGCATGGAGCCAGGCAAGCTTTCTACTTCAGTGATTTCAGAAATCGGGTGGATTGTTCTTTGTCTCAGAAAGAATTCATTTTGAAGATGCTGGTGGCCTCAGCTCTGGCTGGTGGCCAGCTTCAGGAAGTGTGGTTCACAAGCTGTCAAGGACTGTGCGTACTCCACATTCCTTGGGTAATGCAATTCTGGACCCAAATCGATTCCAGAAGTCTGATCTTCCAAGAGGAGCCAATGCTCTGCTCATTTATTTTTGAGTGAGAATGCTGGATGACTCAAAAGCAAGAACTTGGGGGAAATTTTTTTCTAAATTAATTCATTTATTTATTTTTGGCTGCATTGGGTCTTTGTTGCTGCGCGCGGGCTTTCCCTAGTTGCGGTGAGTGGGGGCTACTCTTTGTTGTGGTGCACGGGCTTCTCATTGCAGTGGCTTCTCCTGTTGTGGGACACAGGCACTAGGCGCGTGGACTTCAGTAGTTGTGGCACATGGGCTCAGTAGTTGTGGCTTGCAGGCTCTAGAGCGCAGGCTCAGTAGCTGTGGCACACAGGCTTAGTTGCTCCACAGCATGTGGGATCTTCCCAGACCAGGGCTCAAACCCATGTCCCCTGCGTTGGCAGGTGGATTCTTAACCACTGCACCACCAGGGAAGTCCCGGACATTTTTTTAAGAGAGAGGCTATTTTGGCCTAAAAAAGTCCCATCAAAGCATCTCCATTTTGATTTCTGACCTTTGACCTGCATACAGGATGTTTTCTCTGAAGTACCAAACAAATCCTAGAAAACTGAACATGATTTTAAAATATAATTGTCTCTCTTGGTTTCACTTAGACCAGGTGGGTGGCTCATTAAATGTAAAAAGTGGTTTGAAAATTAGGAGGCCAACATATGTACGTTAACTATTATCAACAGTCATGAAATCAGTGTCTCTTAATTTAAGTCATTTTTCTGCACAATGGGCCAGAATTCCACAGATAAGCCCAACTGCCCACTACAGCAGGGTTTACTGACTTGCTTTAAGGGCACATGGGGAAAACTAGGAAGAGGAAGATTAAGTTCTGTGTTCTGTTCTTTTTCTGATTAGCTGTAGGCCCTTAGGGCAGCTACATGATGATTCTTTTGAGCCTCAGTTCCCTCATCTGTGAAATGGGTTCAGCATTCCTTGCCTACTCCATTCAAGGCTGTCCTGAGGCTTAAATGGTAGCATTTTGAAAAGTCCTAAGGGTATTCGTAAAATGGAGAATTCCCACCATGTGTTCTTTTTGTATTGTATATTCTCCCATCCACTTTTCACTTCCTCACCTTCAGCAGGGACCCACGTGGGGCTCACTGCACTACGTCCCACCAGTACCCCTCTGCCTGCACCTCCCACCAAACAGCTGGCTTTCTGAGCAAGGGGCACAGTGGGGTGGCCAGGTTTGCCCAGTGTAGACGTCTGCCCAGTTGTCCTTGATCCCTTTTTTTCCCTAACACTTGGCCTTTCTCCAGGGAGAGGCAGGTGATCGGCTCTGCATGGGGATTTTGGTGGCAGTGAAGGAAACCAGTGTCTGACAGGTGAGCTTTTCCTTTTGGTAGGAAATTCATTGTGCTTTGAATACAAAAGGGTCTTCTCCACCTGGACAAATTCTGCCCATCCTGCAAGACCCAACTTGATGTGACTCTTGCCTTCTTCCTCCTCCTTCCGGGAGAGAATGCACTCTCCCTTTTCACACCTCCCCATGGCAAAGACCAGAGCATAGTAGTTGGCTGTGGGTCATATAACTCTCCAGTGACGCCTGATGTCTGACTTTGGTAGGGGGAATTCAACAGAGTTTCTAAAAGCAATTTGATTGGCTCGGCCCTGCTATCTGCGTTCCCAAGGCTTTCCTTGGAGTCCCTGATAGAGATTATTGACCTTTATAGTCAGAGTCAGACGGGCAGAAGGATGAGACAAGCCTTTCTTTCTCCTTCTGAACTGACCTTGGGGCAGGGCTGTCTGTCCAAGCCTCTCCTTGCTAGAGTTTTACTGACCCCATCCCTTGCCCGATTTAGTGGTCTCCAGGGCCCTCAGGGTTTCTGCTTAGAAGCTTCCCAGGCAGTCACTAGGCTTAGAGTGTGATGGAAGCCCCCACCCCTGGATCATGCTGCTGTGGTTTCTTTCCGGCCCTGACAGTGCACACAGCCCAGGCCTCTCTCAGGCCTCCAGATCCTTTAAGCCTCTGTTGACTCAAAGTGGTCCGAGACAGGGTGAGATGGGAGAGCATGCAGCAGACTGGGGGGCAGAGCCCTTTACACACACGTTTTGCAATGAACTGTGAGCCCAGATCAGAGTCCAGGCTTCGAGGAGCTGGGCCAGTTTAAGCCTGAATGGCTCCCAGGAAGCCCTCTGGTCAGGGAGGAGCATCTGTGAGTTTTATGCCTGCTGCAGGGAGTACCTTCTGGTCTCCTTGTCGCTGTGGGAAAGCACTTGCACCTGATTCCATGTAGGTCACCAAGGGTGGAGGGGCCTCACCTCTGCTCTTCTGTGAATTCTTGTAAGCCCCACCTGTTCTAGAAGGTCTATCTTGATCTCCCTTCATTGGTTTCCTTCTGCCCAATTCCTCATTCCTTTTGCCAACTTAGCGCTTGAGGATGTAGCGTTTTATGTTCTGTGACTTCTAATTCTCCATCATGCCTAGAAGACTCTTGGGGCAAAGACCAGGCCCTTGTGTCTGCTGACTCCAGCACACACTGGCTCCTGAGTGCCTGCCGTGAGAGGGCCCTGAAGCACAGTCCTCAGGGCCAGCACTGGAGGCCGGAGGGTAAAAACCAAGAGGCGCCTGATAGGGAAGTGCCAAGCCCTTGCAGGGGCTCTCAGGGCCTGGTGTTTCCTCCATTGGCCTCCCAGTGCTCTCTCCGCCTTCCTGTTCCTGGGATGGCTCAGGTGAGCTCACGGCCTGGGGTGCACAGTCCCAAATCCACAAAGCCACTTCCTTTCAATCGTGTTTACCTTTCACAAGAAAAGAGCCGAAGCAGGAAAGCTTAACAGAAACACTGCCACCAAGACTCTGGCACTGGTCATTTCTTACGAGCCTTTTGTGACTGTCAAGTTTATGAAATTTAAGTCACCAGTCTTCCTTCTAATCCCCAAGCTGTGAGAAGCTGTCTGAGCATTTGTTTGCCATCCCTGCATGCCTGTCCCGGGGCACACCTAGGCTCTGGTGTTCCGCCCGTCAAAAGGTGTCTAATTTCTGTAATCATCTCTGAGTTTAATGGCTTTCAACCACATGGATTGCAGCCAAGAGAAAACATCATTTCTAGTCATTTGGTTTCTTTCCTGCCTTCCCCACCTCCTCTCTCTCTCCTTGCCCCTCCCTCGTGTGCTGGTGGATTATAAAATGTTAGGTGTGACCTTGGGGGTAGGAAGGAACAAAGGTTTCAGTTTCCCCCTCCCTCCTGCTCCCCCAGCAAGGCCTCCTTGATGAGGTTCCAAAGGTAATGGGGTGACTTCAGGACACAGTCACCAGGGCCCGGAAAGAACATAACTTGGTATATATTTAATTTTTTTTCCTGCAATGTCCCAGGGGTTATTGGGGGGCTCACCGGCACAATATGGGTGACTCTTCTCCAGGAAAACAACACAACACAGTGATTTATGCCCATGACGGGCAGCAGCGTCCTCTGTGCATCATCCAAGAAGTCCCATGAAGGCCCTGATTCATAATCATCCTCTTTTCCCCTCCCTGCACTTCTAGCCTGTGCCCACTGGAGAGGAAGGGAGAGAACAGCTGGTGTGCCAGGCCGAGGGGTTGGATGCTGTTGTCTGTGGCAAGCCCACAAATAAGTGCTGAGATGGCCTCAAGTCCTCCCACAAGATCTACGCTGGTGACAGCTTCTCTTTGCTACTGCAGTTCTCAAGACACATTCAGCTCATGTCATTTGATGCTCAGATCTGACCTTCCCAACCAGGGTACTGAGAATGGATTAGAGGCAGGCTGTGATGCGGCTCCTTCTGTCAGCTCTGGGGATAGCCCTGGGGCAGCCCAGGATGCTGGGACCCTGGGCTGGTGGTTCCTGGTAGCAGGGATCTGTCTGCATTCCTCAGCGTATCACACATGTGCTATCACTTTCTCTCTGAACTGTGATCATAATGGTTGGGAAGCCATGAGCAGGGCGGAATCTTTATCTCACTTTTCCAGATGAGGAAACAGAGGTTCAGAGAAGTTATGTAGCCCGTGTCATAGCCAATCCCCTGAGTATGAGGCACTATCCTTGCTATTCTTCTCACCAGCCATGGATTTTAAGACGGCTCTGATATTTGAAGTCACGCTACATATCAGTTTCCTAGGGGCTGTTCTGTCTCTTTATTGCTTTACCATTTGCAGGCATTATGTTCTGTTTTTTTTTTTTTAAGGCATCACTGGAGTAAAGTGAGACACAAATACTCAGGGATAATTTACAGTGTATGGAGAGAGGGAGGAGAGAAGCTATGTAATCTAAGGTTGTATCACTGTCAGCATGATCCCCTCTTTCCTCTGGTTGTTGAGTATATCTAAGGTTTGAGCCTCTTTTCAAAAGGCAGTGTGTGCAAATAACCTGATCCTGTATGTAGAAAATATTAATGAACACATACACGCAAACACACACACAAAGGACCTACTAGAACTCATAATAAATGAGTAGAGGAAGGCCACAGGATGTGAGATCAATATACAAAAATCAGTTGTATTTCTATATACTAGCAATGAGCAATCCAAAAGTGAAATTAAGAAACTCGTTCCATTCACAGTGACATCAGAAAGAAATAAATGCTTAGGAATAAATTTAACCAAAGGAGCTGGGGACTTACATACTAAAAAATACAAAACATGGTTGAGAGAAATTAAGGAAGATCTAAATTAATGGAGAAACAGTTCATGTTTATGGATTAAAAGACTCAGCATCATTAGACTGCCATGTCTCCCCAAGTTGGTTTACATATTCAGTGCAATTCCTACCAAAATCTCAGCAGGTTTCTTTGCAGACATTAACAATCTGAACTTAAAATTCATATGGAAGTTCAAAGGACTCAAAATAGCCAAAGGAATCTTGAAAAAGAACAAAATTGGAGGATACACATTTCCTGATTTCAAAACTTCCTCTAAAGCTACAGTAACCAAAACAGTATGGTGCTAGCATAAAAATACACAGATCAATGCAACAGAATTGACAGCCCAGAAATAAACCTTTACATTTATGGCTAATTGATTTTCCACAATAGTGACAAGACCATTGAATGAGGAAAAGATGGTCTTTCCAATAAATGATGAACATTTAGATTCTGTTCCCACACCATACACTAAAATTAACTCAAAGTAGACCTAAATACAACTTCCTGTGAAGTTAAAAGGATGAGAATGTCAAAGGCTGGGAGCACCAGCAGAAGAGTTATCAGTAAGATTATCTTTTTGTCAAGAACTTCAGTGATTTCAAAGAAACCAACTGCGTGTGAGAGAAAAAAAGAACAGTGAAAACATGGTGAGAAGTCCTGCTCTGAGGAGGAAGCATCCTTCTGTCACTGTTCAGACTCCACTAGTCATTTGCAGCCTAAGAAATTTGGACTCAATAAGGGACCTTACTATGTTATAAGGAAGCTTACTTTTTAATATAAAATAGCGACTTTTTATTTCAAATTCTTCTTATTTCCTATGTGTAGCTTCCCCCCACCCCCACCCCAGTCTCCTGGTGACGTAGGAAAAGAGTTGCCATCATCTTCATTTTAGCTAACGTTTCTCTCCTGCTTGCCATGTGCCATGCTCTGCTCGCAGCACTTTACTAAGACACTGGATTCTCACAACAGCCCTAGGAGGTGGATCCTGTTATCACTGCTACTTTACAGATGAGGAAATTGAGGCCAAAGTGGTTTTGTGACTTGCAGTTAGCAAGACGCAGAGCTGGGAGACTGATTCTGGCAGCGTGATTACGGGACTGGCCGTTCCACGCCCAGTGCCGCCTCTTATCACTTGTGTTTGATAATTGAGGAAATTGCAGTGCAGGGACATTAAGTGATTATGCAGGGTTGAACAGCAAGTTCTGTGTCATTTTGTCTAGTGTTTTGCTTCTGCATCATGTGCTCACCCAGTCCCCCACTAAGAACACACAGCCCTTGTAGGTAAGGTGTTAAGTAAAGAAGAATTACAAGAGAATGAAAATCTTCATTCATTCCTTCATTCCTTAGGGAAACTCTTATCCCAGTTTAGAATCTCTGCAATTTCAACCATGCACAGAACCCTGGGGTTCAAAGACTTCTCTTAGAAATCCCCTAGTTCGGTCTCTCTATCAGGGCTAAGAATTCATCACAGCTCTTCTGCAGCTTCTACTTGTGTATTTTCTGCAATAGGAAACTCACTACCTTGTAACTGTCAGTTATTTGATGCACCTACTAGCTAGAAAATTCTCCTTTTTGAGCACTGGTCGGTATTGGCGTTGCTGTGACTTGCATTCTTAATCTTGGTTTTGCCCTCTGGAACAATGCTCAGTATGTCTAATTTTTACATGTCAGGGCTTTGTCATTAAAAGCAGGACTCAGGAGTCCGATTGCCTGGGTTTGAATCCTGGCTCTGCCACAAACATGCTCTGTAACCTTAGACCTTAGTTTCTTCATCTGTAAAATGGGAACAGGCTGTTTAGAGGAGGCATCAGATAATCCACATCAGCAGGAGCTCAATAGCTGCTCACTGTTATCATAGTTGGAAACAGTAATTACATTCTATCTCAGTCTTACTTCTTCACTGTTAGTATCCCTGGTTCTTCAAATATCTGTCCCCCAAAAAACAGAAGCCAGAACCGAGCTCAGTAACCCCTGACCCATCTGACCACGCCTGCTTGTGAGTAGAGCACGTAGTACTTTTTAGATGGGGTTAATTTGTCCTCATGAAGCCTTCTGATAAAGCTGTTTGTTTCATGTGTATTACCTGGAAGGACTGGGTGCTGCCTTCCTCAAACCCACTCTTCTTTCCTTTCTCAAAAGGTATTGTGTTAAGATAGAAACTGGCAGCAATTAGTGAATTTAGGTGTTTCCAGGTTTTAGATCCTTTCCTTTTGAATCACTATTCATTAGAAACTTCACTGTGCATTATGAGTAACTATCTCTTTATCTGAAATTAAGTACTGGACACTAGTCAAGCGTGGAGTTAGATTTTTGTCCTCATCATACCATGCTTCCCGTGGGTGGTGGCAGAGCTGGAATCACCTTCTCCCATTCTTAAAGGTGGCTTTCAAACTTCTCATTTTTAGTGCTGGAATCCATGGTTCTAATAATAATGAGAACTAGTTCTAATACTAATACGAAAACCCAAGTATATAAAACACATGGAAGCACTTCTGCTCTGACTGAAAGATGGGACTTGGAGCTGTTTTGATTACTTTTGCTGCAAGAGATCAGCCTCGAAAGTTAGAGGCTCAGCTGGTTGGTTCTGGCACAGGGCATTCAGAGGGTGGTTGGAACAGTGAGGGTGGCAGGAAGCTGAAACCCCTGGGGGCCAGCTGTCGTGAGGATCAGAAGAGCAACAGCTTATGAAAAGATCTGAGTGTGAATATCTGCGTTAGGAGTATTCACGGTGCTCTTCTTACAGTGGCCGATACAGAGGAGAGGCAAAAGTCCACTCAGCAGCCGACTGGCAGATGAAATGCAGCAGTTAGATTCAGACCTCAAGAGCTGCCTCCTAACCTAGTTCCCTTTCTTCTGCTCCCTCTTTGCCCTCACTTTTGGGCTTTCAACCTGAAAATAGTGAGTGAATTCATGGGTTTCTCAGTGTTTTGCAGTTCCAGCTAGAAGGAACCTCAGAGGCCATGTAGTTCAATTCCTGTGAGGTTCAGTGGCCTTCTGCAGCTCACACAGATGGGAGACGTGGCTGGAGGGAGGGCCACGGTTTGCAGCTTCTGTAGGGAGCAGCTGACTTTAGCTTTCTCTTCTGACAGGACACAAATGTCCTGAGCCAAGTGGCCTGCAGCAGGTCAGGATGAGAGGAGGAGCCTCTGGAAAGCTGGACCAGGACTGGCTGGGGTCCAGGTGCTCATTGTGTGGGGATGAAATGAAATGTTTCCAGAGGAACTGGCTCATTGTTTAGGATGCTAAATATTTATTTGATCCAACCAAACTTTAACTGAAGAAGCCAAAGGGTCTGAATTTTAAGTCCCACAAACCCAGCTTGGAGGGAACAGGGAAGAGGAGGTGAGAGTTGTTTCCAGTCAGAAAATTGTGGGAGAGATGTTAATGCAGGACACGACAGTGTCCAGGTGTCTGCACATCACCTGGTGAGAGGGGACTTGACCTCCCACCAAGCAGGACAGACCGAGGTGCTGCTAGTTTTCCAGATGTTTTAACAGTTTTACCACCTGCCATGGGTTCAGTCACATGGAATGATCCTTCATTCTATTACTTGAAATGATACCTTTAAATGAAATAAAATAGTATCAATGCCTATTTTCTTGCACTTTAATTGTTTTCATTTGGCCTCTAAAGTTCTCTTCTGCAACTTTGTGGGCATAGTGGCCTCAGTCCATAGATCATGCCATCAACCAGGGCGATCCTTGTCACTCAGCTCCTTCAAGTAAGCCTGGCTGTAAGTGATAGGTTAGTTCTTATAAATCAAAAGACCCAGAATCTGATTCAGGAAAAAAAAAAGAAAAAAAAAGCCATTTTCAAGACCATTGGGATTCATCTTGCTTCTGCAGGGATTAGTGATTTTGCTAATGGTTCCCAGCCAGTGGGAGAGGCATTTCATCATCTTGGTTATCCCCTGCTATGCCTGTGCATCTTCTCCAAGCCCGGTGCCTGGTTTGGGCCATCTGCTCACCACTTGTAATGTGATCCTTTAAGACAGTATCTGAATTATTTTTTTTAAATAAACTAAAATTCAAGAGATGTTGGACCTTTTAGAGGTTAGCCAGCAAGAGTGTTTTTTATTGCTAACTTGACATTTTGGTATTGCTTTACGCTAAGGTCATGTGTTTGCACTATTACCACGTATACAGTAAAAATGGAAACCAAACAAAATTAAAAACTTTAAAGGACGAAGAAAAAACAGGCATTGAATTAATTGAACATGAATTATTCTGTATTTTAACTTCAGAGCATATTTTTGGCTTTGAATTGTGTGCTGTTAAATGTTGGGAGAAGAATGGTTTTGCTGTGTATCTTTTCTCTAAAGAACATACTGCATACTTCAATTTAGGAATGCATTTTCAGCTCCCCCAACCCCAACCAAGAACTGAGCTTAGCAAAATGAATGACTGAGGAAGCAAGTTCACATACAATCATTACACGTAAGATCAGACAGCCCTTCCCCTGCATGTACACTGCCTGGACAGTCCAAGAACCTGCATGACTCTGTCCAAGGTTTCATGATACCTGCTGTGAATGAGATTTGGGGTGGGCAAAGCAGCAGAGGGTAAAGTCTCAGAGCTCTACTGCTCCTAGGTAGCCCACAGGCACACACAGACAGAGCCGGCATCCAGAGGGAAGTGGGCAAGAGCAGAGAAGGCAAACAGCACCCACTCTGTGCAACACAAGCTGCACAGAGCAGTCCTTCCCTCCAGTGCTGCCGAGTTACAGTGGGCCAGTGGGAACAGGGATCCAGGAAAGTTCTGTATGCTTCTAAGATGTTCAGCCCTGCTCACATCGAAGGTATCTGCATCCGTGTGTCCATCTCAGTGACCAAAAGAATACTCTGTCTAGTCCTGTCAATCTTATGGTCAGATTTTATTTTTTTCTTTAATTGTATCCTATTCGTTCTAATGTTTTCTATATATATTTTTTAGCATTATTGTCTGGTGCAGAGAACCAGTTCTCTCTGGTACATTGTTCTGCTGAGGCCAGTGTCCTAGAGCGGTGGTTTCAGGCTGTTTACAGTAAGGGAATGACACCTGCAGAGCAGTGCACTCTGTAAAATTATACAAGGGGAAGCCCCTTTTATTCAAGGGAGCCGTGGGACTTGGCTGCCTGGCAGCTGGCCCCCAGTGCACCTCCTTGGCATGTAAGATCCCTGGAGGAGAGTTTTCAATCCCCTCTTTTAGTTGTTGGGGGAAATCAGGACTGGCAGAGTTTCCTGGAGATTAGCATCACACTTGCTTTCCTGAGTGTGATGCTTTCAGCATCTTCTCATTCATGAATAAACTAAATATTTCTCACTCTCCTACTAGGTATAAAGCGCTGCGTCAGATGCTGGTGACATGGAAATGAGTAAGTTAGACATGGCCCCTACCCTCTTGTGGAGGGCAAGGTTTTAGACTTTCACGAACAAAATCTGCCCCAGTGCGCAGGCTAGTCAGTATGTCCTGGTGACAGGTTATCCTGTGGGTGCTCCCTGGGCCGATGTGTCTTACCCGATCTGGTCAGCCTCCTCAAGCAAAGTGTTCCCCTTATCAGGAAGCCATGAGAGGCCCAGCATGCCAAGAAAGTCCTGCTGTGATTCTAAAACTCTCCCGGGGAAGTAGGGACTGCACACAAACTATGGGGACTAAGAGGTAAATAGGAAAATTGGGCAGAGTGAGGGCTGAGGTTCTCTGTAATGTAATACCATTCAGTTTCCTTTATTTTGGATTGACTAACCCCTCCCCCTGCCCCCACTTTACCACCCTATTCTTTTAACTAGGGGTTGAAAGATAAAAATTCAGCTTATTAATGAAGGTTTTCCTACATTGAAAACAATAACACACAAACCTTCAAACGTGTGTCACACTTAACTAAGTGTATTCTTGGAAATCAGAAAGCAGAGGAGTAAAGCTGATCATTTTTTTCCTTTAGGATCCAGTTGTCGAGTAGCTTGCAGTTAACTTCTTTTGCCACTAGAGGGTGATCACAGCCGGAAAAGTAGAGCTGAGATGGTCAACACTGAACCAGGGAATACTGACAAAATAGCAACTGGTTATTACGTTTGATGGATACAGGGCTAGAAGGAGCAGCCTGAAGACCTAAAAGGCTTTTGGCTTAGCTAGATGAGAGAATTTGTGATATTCCAGGAGAAGAGATTTTGGAATTGCTATATACTTTTTTTTTTATGAGCGAGATCCTGAAGTTAAGCAGAAAAGAATGGACAAAAAGTCAGGGGCAGAGCTGTGCTATTCTTTTAAAAATAGATACATAGAAGCATATGTTTGTTTGTTCCTACTTGGTGTTTTTGTTTTACTTCTAAATTGAGAACAGCTGAAATAATTTCTGAATTGTTCTGGACTTTTGAGCCCAGACTCCCGGACGGTTTCTGTGGTCTGGGTCTTCAAAAACCCACCTGATGAGAGATGAAGCTCATCTTTGGAAAAAGCTATTTGAGGCTCTGTGAAGCAGCCCAAGCTTGTTTGTTTTCCCCTGCATTTGAAAATGGAAGTCAAGCATGCTCCCAGGACAGAGGATTCTGCCATTGTGACCATCTTAAAAGGGGCAGGAAAGGATTTGCAGTTTTGCCAGACAGAGCAGTAACAATCTCCGTTCTTTGTGCTGTAATAATCCTTACTGGTGACTTCTAAATTGGAGTAGCAGTTTCCTATCAAACTCATTTAAGAAGCAGATTGTTCGATAACTCGGGAAGAGCGTAGAAGATTCATTTCTGATGACTTTACAGAATCCTAGGTCCTCCCTGACCCCGAGAGTTGTTGACTGTAATGTGCTTTTAGTCCTCAAATTTGCCAATTTTTGATGAATATAAGAATGGTTAACTGCCTTTAAGATACAGCGTTATTCCTTTGACACCCCAAAATCATCTAAATATATTTATAAATGAAGTTCACATGAATTTCAGTTAATGATGTATTTCTTAATACTGGCTGATAGGTAACCCCAAGTTAATTAGATTTCCTTGCACTGGTGGTTTCTTTAAAACATGGTATTACATGATAATGGAAAGGACAGTCTTGGCAACAAATGCTTAAACCATAGCCCAAGGGATTTAGATTATCATCAGCAGCCTGCAGCAGAAGCAAAGTCTTACTGAATGCTATCTCTTTTCTAGATTAGATAGAAAGAAGAATTGGGGAGATACAAGGAAACATTTTCTGAGGCTGGTTATACTCTGATTTGGGTGACGGTACAAACTATGGGAATTGGAAAGTACCTCATTGGTCAAAAACTGGTAGCACATAAACTACTACAGGTGGCAAAATTATTATTATTTTTTTAACTCCCTTGGGCTCTTCCTTTGGGCTCCTTAGTTAGTAGTATAACTACTGTGGGGGGATTGAAAGGGAGGCCTGTTGTTGCTGACAGCAAGCGTATGCTTTCTGCAGATGTGGCTCTTCGTTTTTAACCAGAGTATGGAGGAGAAAATATTGACTTTCTAACTTGCAAAACCATGCTCTTAACTTATTTTACCCTTGCACTTTCTTGGCCCTTCAAAATATTTAAATTCTTCCCCACTTCAGAGCTAGGATCATAGAGTGTCTGATAATAATTCTCCAAGCTTCTTGTATTCAGACGGGTAAAGGAGTGAGGGGTTGATGTAGTTCCTGTTTTATTCAAACCTAAAAGCCTACTATTAAGAGGGGAAGAGAAAAGGGGGAAGCAACTGTTTAAGACCTGCACCTTGAAAGAATGCTGTTTATCTAGTCTCCCCAGAGCAGGGAATGTGTCTGTGGGTGAACTAAACAACTCCAAGAATCTCAGAAACAGTGTTTTGGGTTTGTCATAGTTTCTCACATACTCTGGAAACAGCGAAAGCAGACGTCATTTCATGCACAGACTTTCTCTGATACCACCAACAGGCCTTCCATCCTACGGTCTGTGCAGTTAAGCTTCACAATCAAAAAAAAAAAAAAAAAGGAGCACACCCATTTTGGTGAATAATTTGTTATTCCTCCCATCTGAATAGCCAGCGGTTATTTGTGTGTGAGGACCACAGTTCAGATAAGATCTGTTGTAACTGTAGTAATCTGGAGAAATTGCTGTTCAGATTTTAGCAGAATCCCTTTTACCTTCTTATTCTAGAATTAGCTACCTCTGACCGGCCTTGGCATTATCTTAATGATCAAGATCTGATGTCACTGGAGGTTAGAAACACATACAAAAAAGAAAATTTAAATATTTTCCAATTGGAAAATTATCCTGAAGTATTTGTGTTATATTTCCAAGCCATAAATGATCACAGGTGCTTTGAGTCATGTTGCCGATTCCAGGAAAGTGTTTGCGCAAGTTTAGAAAATAGAACAGACCAGTTGATTCATGCTTTAGCTGATGGCATTGTCTCCTGGGGAACTAAGGCACCCTTGCCTTATGCACAAGGGGCTGGTGGAATGCTGCTGTTTAATTTGTCTTAACTCTCTCTTCTGGGGCTGTATTGCACAGCACCACTGCCCTCCCCCCCCAACCCATTTATAAAGATCCAGCAGCAACCCTCCAGAGATTATTATTTCACAGACATTCCAAAGGGCTGGCTGCCACTAGCTCAGCCATTTTAATCTTTGCATTTCCCTTGAGAGAATATAGGAGTAACAGGCTGTGACCTAGGGGAAGAATGTGCAGGTGGTAAGGGGCTTCATGGGTCTTCGGGGAGAGGAGATAGCCCAGTGCAATATCGGGTGAGGGGGAAGCGTTTGTAAATTTCCTTTCTTGTGTTTTGTTGTTTCCCCTCTTTTTCTGCCGGCACGCCCACCTGAGTGTCGGCTTGGCTTAAGTCACCCCAAAGGAAGTGTTGAAGTAATAAGAGTCACCTACCTTTATTCAGATCTTGCTTTCCTGCTCTTCCTTTCTTTTCCCAAAAATTTATGAATGAAGGTAGATAAGGCGAGGTTGAAGTGGCCAAGGCTGTAGTTTGCATCTTGATAGTCTGGTCTCTGGGAAAGAGGGCAGGGGACCATCTACTCCAATTGAAAATCCTAGGCTTATATTCATTTAACAACTTTATGTTACCCAGTACATTTTGTTGAAATAAATTGTGAAAATAAGTTATTTCTAGTGCTCAGGACATAGTCTGTGACCTGATCTGTCTGTATCTCTCGTAAATTTTCCATTTGGATGATTAGAGCAGGGCAGAAGTTTCTCGCTGTGCTGTTAGGCTACAGGCGACTGTTGTCACTGGCTGACCCTGGGTTGTAAGTACGTGGGAACTTGGTCGAGGGCTTCACAGAGAAGATGAGAGTTAGTCCTGGTGAGGTCTGCCTCTGGGTTAGTGGGGAGCTCTTGCTAATGATTCTTTTGTCAGTGCTTCTGTTTTAACCAAGTTGGCAGAGTTTTATCTTATCCAAACAGATGCATAGCAAAAGAAAACTAATTTGGGCAATTAGAATTGGTGGTAAATCTGAAATATATGGAATGTGTTCAAAAAGATGACAAGAGTTAGAACTGCTCACAGATTGTCGCCAGGTAGAGGTTCCTCAGAGCCTTCCCTGATAAAAAGATAAGGGTAGGGCTTCCCTGGTGGCGCAGTGGTTGAAAGTCCGCCTGCCGATGCAGGGGACACGGGTTTGTGCCCCGGTCCGGGAAGATCCCACATGCCGCGGAGCGGCTGGGCCTGTGAGCCATGGCCGCTGAGCCTGCGTGTCCAGAGCCTGTGCTCCGCAACGGGAGAGGCCACAACAGTGAGAGGCCCTCGTACAGCAAAAAAAAAAAAAAAAAAAGATAAGGGTAATTTGAATTAGCACACTGGCCAAATAAATGGGTGCTGTTGATGTACTTAAAAATGTGTGTTCTTAAATTAATTATAAAGGTTTGTACATTTGAGCATTTGACTTGGCTGTCAATTGGCTAAGCAATGCATTTCTTTATAAAGATATATTTCCAGTTTGCTGCTGTTCAAGCTATCACAATCTCATATTTGAACAAATGCCAGACTGATGAAGTGTACTAGATAGTTAGTCCTTGTCCGTCACAATATTTTGGTGCAGTGGTTTCATGAGCAAAGAATGGTATTAAAGTATTGGTTTAGAGCCCTGAGAAGCAGTTTCGGCCGTGCCTGGGAGGCAGAGGTGAAAGGGTATCTCTCAGCCCAAGGCAGTGAGCTGAGTGCTGTTTTAAAGTCATGCTCATCTCATCTACATATTCAGATACTCAGGTGTAGGCCTAGCCGACATGGTACAAAATGAAACCACATGTATAATTTCAAGGATAGACAACGTCTTGGAGTTTGGAGAGAGAGATGGAGAATGAGCAGTTTATGGGTTGGACTGTCTTGCATCTAGTAGGTGCTCAAAAAATATCTGCCAGAGATTGATTGCCTTTTTGTGAAATGAACGAACCAAACTTCCAGTTAGTTTAGCAGAGCCTGGAAGCCCAAAGTTGTAGGATTGCCCATCCTTATGGAGCCAGTTCACTTCGTAATAGTTTCTTAGCTCTCCTCCCACATGGCAAACCAAGAATCTGATGCAACACAGAGGAACAGTAAAAGTCATTTGAATCTGGAAATATACCCCTTTTCCAGGCATTTGTTAGAGTTTCCTGGCATTGGATTGTTTGTAAGTCAGTATTGCAAGAAAATGCACATTTTTTACATAGCACTGTGGTTGAAAGTGGGGTTTCCTCACCAGCTTAGTGATTATTTCACTAAGTAAGGAATTAGTCAGAAGGCAGTTGAAAAATCTTTTGTTTTTGTCATCCATGTGAGACTCTGATGGTTTGCCTGTACTTTACATCATTGGTGGGTAGATTCCCCAGTGGAATTCTTAAAAGTAGGGTCATGAATGGGTATAAACCTAAACTGGTTTGTATCCAGGAGGAAGAGAAGTAGTCCATTTGGGTGAGCCACTCAAGTAATCAACCATCTAATTTCTGAGCATGCCTGCTCTGTTAGGTCCAATAAAGGATT
The DNA here is from genome assembly GCF_964341445.2 of Mesoplodon mirus. NCBI lineage: Eukaryota > Metazoa > Chordata > Mammalia > Artiodactyla > Ziphiidae > Mesoplodon > Mesoplodon mirus. The sequence continues at coordinate 62,382,125 of NC_138990.1, forward strand.
CAGAAAGAGACCTCAGGGGCCTCTCTGAGGACCAAGACCATGAAACAGTGTTGAATTGGCTTGTCTAGAGTAATGATACTCACCCATCTTAGTAATTTAGACAACCTTACCTAAGTCGAACCAAAATTATATTAACTATATATATTAACTATATTATATTAACTATATTAACTATATTGATCAGTAAGTCTAATTAATCAGTCATTATTAATCGATTGAGTATTATATGCAAGGTATAATTCCTGCTCTCAAGGACTGAGAAAGTCCAGTTGAAGAAGTGGGGTAAAAAAAATAACACTGAGTTAAATAAACCTCTCTGTCCTAACAATGTAAGCCAATGGTATAAGGTTATAATGTACAGGGTGTGATTAATCATCACATGGCTGGTTTAGGTACTGTCTTCATTGGAAAAGGCACCACCAAGGAGGAGGAGAATAGGAAGAGTTTGATAGGTGGAGAGGAGGGACCTGGGGCACAGTTGCCAGGATGGTTCGGAAGTGACCAAGAGCAAGGAGTGGTTGCCATATGAAGAGAAATCAACTCAAGTAGGAAGTCGTGAGATAGGCTGAAATTTAGATTACCACCAGACTGGGGGCGGTTCTAACCTGAACTACTCTAAGTGGGATCACTCAAAGTGTGATCTAGCAGCATTGCATCACCTGGGAGCTTGTTGGGACGAAGCTCATTTCTCATTCTGGGAAATGCGGAATCTCGCGTCCCAACCTAGACCTTACAGACTCAGTATTTTGGGGCCCAGGAATCTGTGTTTTTTAAAAAGTGTCCAGTTGACTCTTACGCATGCTAAAGTTTGGAAAGCACTACTACTGGTAATTTGGGTTTCGTTCCAGGTGACCGAAGGCTCTTGAGTGGAGAAGTAGCATGTTTTTCAGTGAGGCAACAAATTAGAGCATTTGGGAAACTGCCTTTTACGTGGAAGCCCCTTTAGAACTCTTACTTACAATTCTCCCTTACCTACAGCTCACCACCTGCAGAGTGAAATCTCTCCAAATTGCCAGTCATGTAACTGGTAAAGTTAAGGTCATGTAACTGTTCTTTGGAGTGATTTCTGAAGGCTAAGGGTAGGTCTTGTCTGGGTAACAGTGTGATATGCATCTGTGGTATGTTTCTATAAGTAGAGATTTTTTTTAAGTGTGTGCTTTGCAAGAACTATATGAATCAGCAACAATAACAAATACATATGGTGCTTTACAGTTTAAAACATAATATTCGTTCATATGTTTTCTGACCATTTAAAAAATTAGTTTCCACTACTTTGAAATCAGTTCATTTATCTGGCATTTATCAGGAAATTCAGATTTCCATGTTACAAAGGTAATATGTGATCTTGTCAACCAGTAAACCTTTTTGATGGAAAATTTTTTCCAGACTGTATCATTGTATTATCACTAATACCAATAGAATTACTGTTGTAATATTAAAATCAGCACATATTTTTAAGTCTTGGTAGAAAGAGTTTTGAATGTTATTTTAGTTTTACTTGGTGACTTTGGTATAATAACACCTTCAGGGCTATAAGAAGTTAGGACTGCTGTTCCTACTTTAAACCCCAGATTGGCAATTTTTTGGTCAATTCTAGTATACTCCTTTATCTTTATTTCCCACCTTAGTGCTCCAATAAGCTAGGAAGAATGGAGTTTTCTTAAGATTAAAATCCTAACCTTAATTTTGCCTGCAGTATCACAAAGTAGCCCTTGGCCCGTGGACTTGAGAGTGGTGTTAGCTTCTGTTGTCATGGATAATATGGGTCGTGGCACCAGTGTTTTCTCTCCCCAACTCAGGGGTCATTTTTCCCCTACAGTTTCACAGTGGTGGTCCAGATGGTGGAATTTGCCAAAGAACAGACCACTGTATAAAAGACATGACATTGTATTCACCTAGATTCTGTGTTGACTCTAAAGAGGGTCAAGAGTCCCAGAGAGAGGAACAAATCCCTGTCATGCTGCTTCAGAAAGCACCAGAATTTGTGTCCTAGAGATTCAAGACCCCCTCTACAAATACAGCCTGAGCAGAGGTTTAATGTGCAGACGTGAACACAGAGTCTCTAACCTTAGCCCCAAGCACCATTATTTTTGATACATAAAATGTGAACTCTATTGTCAGCTTTATTGCTTTACTTAATAGCAATATTTGTAATATTGCTTTATTTAATAGCTTTGATGCTGAGTGTGACGGAAAGAGGCCTGGCTTTGGGGCAGACAGATCTGGGTTCAAATTCTAGCTGTACTACTTATCAGTAGCCTGAGGCAAGTCAGCTTACTCCTCTGAGCCACTGTTTCTTTGTGGAAAATGGGGATATTAACACCTGCTTTCAAGATTGTTACATCAGTGGAAAAGTAGCTCATCCTTCTCAGGTAGTAGGTGCTCAATAAATTATAGCCATTGTCAGTTTCCACTTGTTAATTGTGTCCTCACATTAATCATAGATTATAATTTTCTAAGAAAAACAAAAAGGCTGAGATAGAGATGGTTTGATTCAAACAGCTAGACCTCCTCACCATTCCCAAAGTCTACCAAATGCATCCCATCTCTGTGACTTCATGGTTCTCCTACACCTGAAAGACCCAAACTCTCCTCGTTTTGATTCCCTTCCACCTCTAAGTCCCAGCTCTTCCATGGAGCTTTCCTTCACTATTTCTTCATCATAAATCCACAAATAATAAAATACCCTCCTGTGGTGTTAACTCTTATTTCATTGGAGCTTCTCACTCCTCCAACTAGACTGTAGCCTTTTTGAAAGCCCTCTATAAATACAGACGAATGGACTGATTTGTAACATGTTCATCACTGAGCCATATGAAGCCACTGAATGGAGGCTTGTGACTGAAAAATTGAAACTAATATTTTCCTGAGCAGTTTTTTTGGGGCCAGGCACCTACGATAAGGATCATCTATTATAATTTTCCAAGAAGTAGCTACTATCGAATTTTGATTTTACAGATGGGGAAACCAACACCCCTGATTGTCCAGTTCACACAGCCAGAGGGTAGCTGAGCTAGGATTTGAACACAAGCAGTCTGGGTTCAGAGGCTGAATTTGGACCACTACACCATGCAGGTGAGGATGTGGATGGAGAAGGCTATCAGAACATTCAAAAACATCCACTGACAGAGTTCTACAAACGGGGACCGACTACATCAAGTTATGGACATTTCATTTGAGGTTCTTCAAGTCTTTTTCCTCATTCGTGTCATTAACAAGTCCATTTAGATCATGGATTTCTACATTTAGAGAAACCAGCCTCCTCTCGGAATTGCCGGCCCTCGGTTTGTATCCGAGCCGTGACTTGGTCCTGAAACTCTCACTTGCTTTGTCTATTTCACCACCTTTTCAGGTCATTAAGAACAAAAGGTTTGTGAACAGATTAAACACAGGCTGTTTTTGTTCTGCTTCTACAAACACCTACACCTGCTGAATGTAGACTGCATAGTGTTGATTGGAGTCTGTGCTCATGGATTTTTTAAAAAACAACACATGCCGGAATCCAGCTGAGGTTAAACAGTTCCTTGGAGAGGACGCTGTGCTATTACACCAAATACTTACAAGTTTATCTCACCACACTGCCTGGGGTTCAGAGTAAACCTGGGTGGAAGTACGGAGATCAAAGAATTTAATAATGAAAAACCTGTATTCATGCTCTGTCTGTCATCAAATGAAAGTATTAGTGAAGTGGTATGGAAATCCTCTTCAGCTTGCCTGCAGCCACCAGCCATGCCACTTAAGATTTAAAACAATGTGATCAAGTGTTCAGAACCCACAAGATTGAGCTGTATGCATACATTAGTGTATTATTTCCAAGTTGCCAATTTCCCCCAGATTAGCACATTTTCATTTCGGCTTTATTAAAGGAGTCAGAACATGAAAGGGAATTGAGCACAGTGGAGGTGTCAGCAGAGCTTTCTTGCCATCATGGTGTGGTTTATTTGGTTTGGGGCAGCCATGCATATGAATCCACCAAGGTGTCTATAGGACTGCAAGTCAAGCCAAGTGGGACTGATAAAAAGGAAAAGACAAAGAATACAATAATGTGGTGAAACCACAGCTCTCTAACTGCGGGTGGGAATTTCAGGCCCTTGATTTGTTTTCATATGGCCCTGCAGTTGCGAAACCACGGTACAGCATGGTATCAGCTACACATAAGAGCTTTATTATGGCATTAGTGGAGTGGCTTGGATGAGCCCAGCATGGTATGAAGCATTGCAGGGATGCAGCCAGATGCAGGAGACATGGCCCTGGTCACTCCAGGAGATACGTCCTGTTGTGGAAAGCCATGGTTTTCCTGAGAGCACACCTTGTCTTTCAGAGTTCTGGGCTGAAGGAAAGCTAGAAACCACTGGTCCAAGAATTTACACCTTGGTTGTTGGACTTACCAACACATGAAATTCTCACAAAAAGATGCAGAACCAAATGCAATGAAATCACCAAATCTTGATGTCAGAAGCCAGGACAGTTGTCCAGTCCAGTGGTTCCCAAACTTCACTGAGCATTTGGAGCTACCTGGGGAATTTAAAACGAAGTGAACATTCCCGGGGCCCAGCCAGAGTTAGAAGCTCCAATCAAAGGGCCTGGAAATCTGCATGCTTTAAAATGCCCCCAAGGGATTCTTTGGCTCAGCCAGCTCATCTGGCCCATCCCCTCAATGAACAAAGTGGGTTTCTGTTAACAGCCCTGCAAAGTGATAATCCATACAAGGCTGGCATCCTCAGGTTGGAAGGAATTCACTGCAGAACAAGGCAGCAGGATCCAGATAGAAGGCTGGAGTTCTTTAAAGTCTTTCCTAGACTTTGACAAAAGGGGCCTCAGTTTATCTTCTACCCATTGGTCTTAGTTAATCTGCAATAACACAGATTGTCTTTACCAACATGGCAGTCCTGCAGTTGATTACCAACATGGCAATACTTCACACATTTGAAGAGAGTTCCTCTTCAGTTTGTTCCTTTGTTTGATAGCTAATTCATTTGTTCATTCATTCATTCAGCTCAGACTCTCAGCATCCTCTAAGAGTGGGTTTCTTGAGGCTGACAATTGCCACTTCCTTTAGCTGCTTCTTATAGGTCTCGGCTTCTCCATACCCTCCTGTTTGCCATCCTCTGTGAGAACTCTAGTTTGTCAGCATCAAATATGGTGCCAGAATCGGATACCACACTGACCATGCTGTATGACCAGCAGAGTCCAACTGCTACAGGAGCAGTTGCTACCTGTGTCCTGCTTCTACTAAAGCGTATTGTAAGGATAACGAAGAGCTCAAACTGGTGCGGACAGAAGGCTCCGGAGCAGATCAGGAAGGGAAAAGGTCAGTGTTGGCTGAATCGGGCGTGAGCCAGGTCCTAGGGAACGGGTAAGCTTTGGAATGGAAGAGACTGCCGTCTTTCCAGCATTCCAAGTGGAGAAATAATGTTTCATTGGAAACCCAGATATTTGCTGCATAGACCACAGTGTGCATCTGTTATCCGGTCTGCAGGCTAAACAGAGGTTCTCACCACATCCCTGCTCCCTACGTGTAGGATCAGCTCTGACTGCTACACCAAGCCAGGGGGTGTGAGGGGCAGCTTTCCTTTCTTCTCTGTACGGTGGGCTCAACCTCCATATTTCCATCTAAGCAGGTTATATTTCCTTCCCACAACTGAAGAGAAATAGTGATGTAGCTTCTATCTTTAGGGTCAGCTACCTGGTATTTGCTTATGTTTAAAACTGTCACAAGAACCTTGTATATTCTTTGGGAAGAAAAGGAAAGGTAAGAAAAGAGGAACTATTGTGACGTTGACAGCTGGATATAAAGTTAACTGAACAGTTGTCTCATATGTGTAAAATTGGAAAAACATTTCCTTGATTACTTTTCACTGAATAGACTGGTCATTTTAACATTGATGTGGGTACATTCTAGTCCCTGAATTGGTTAGCGGAATTTCATTCTAAATCGAATTAAGCAAGCGAGCGAGCGAGCAAAGGAACAAAACACAATGAGAGAGAACACAGCCACAACAATCGCAGCCGTAGCACGGTTCGTGGCTGGCCTGACCCAGGGCTGGAGGCTGTATTTACAACCGTAGGTGCACGAGCCTCCTGGAAAGCCGACCTCAAGTGTGGCCTCTGTGGGGGCTTCTTTTTGTGTTGGGCACGGGAAACAAGGTGACACGTGAAGTTTCTGGAATCAGAGTAGCAGCTACATGGGCTGCTTCCATCCTGCCTGGGGTCTGTCCATCTCTAGCATCTGAGCTAGAGACCAGAGATACTCATTTAGTTCTTCTTTACCAGCTAGACATGCACCAAGCCTAGATAAGAAGGGGATACACAAGAAAGGGGAGTCTTGAGGCCCACCTGTTGGGCCTTACATCCTGCTGGAGACACAGGAAGTATTGGCAGGACAGTCAGAGTTTGATGCAGTCACACACTGGATTGAGAGGGAAAGCCTGAGCTCATGAAAAGAATGTTGGTAAAGGACAAGACTATCACATGGGCCTTGGCTGGATGGGGAACTGGGCTTAGAACGAGAATACTTTCATTCCTTTGCTTAAAAACACTTACAGGGAACATTCATTCAGTTCTTAACTCTGGCTTCAGACAGCTGACTGCTGGTGACAGTGGTGACAGTGTTTTCTTTCTGTTTAAATTAACTCTTGGTATCATCAAAGACAGATTTGGCCTGTGTCACCATCTTGCCCAGAATGGGCAGACCAGATTCTCAGTGGGCAACAGGCACACTGCAGAGCGTGAAACCTCTACGAGATGGCCAGGCTGCTAAGTTGGGCAGACGAGTGAGGAGCAAGGTTCCTGATGCCTTGCTGCTTTCCTGGAGTCCAGGTCAACAGCCAGGGACAGAGGACAGTAGCCAGAAGCCACACCCCAGGAGCGGCCCTTGATGGAGAAAGCAGCCAGTGGGTGAAAAACCAGGAAGAAGCCTGGTACTGTGAGGTGATGCTGACGCTCTGATAATGCAGTGGAATAAAAGAAGGAGCCTCAGCAAAACCACACTGTTGCACATCTCACTGCCGTGTTCCCCATCTAAACCCCCTTGATTCTATCATTTTCAAAGAGAAAACTGGGGCTTCCCTGGTGGCGCAGTGGTTGAGAGTCCGCCTGCCAATGCAGGGGATACGGGTTCGTGCCCCGGTCCAGGAAAATCCCACATGCCGCGGAGCGGCTGGGCCCGTGAGCCATGGCCGCTGAGCCTGCGCGTCCGGAGCCTGTGCTCCGCAACAGGAGAGGACACAACAGTGAGAGGCCCGCCTACCGCAAAAAAAAAAAGAGAGAGAGAGAAAACTAATGACAAACCATTATTCCTACTTACCTTTAGATGTTGCTCTTATTCATGGCATGAGGTCACTCTGGTGTCACCATCATTGAGATGTAGCCTATTTGGGGGCTATTCTGTATGTCCTATCATATCATGTGATAGTAATTTCTTTTTCCTAAGATGTTGATGACCCTATGAAAGGCAAGTATTCTCTGACGTATTGAACCAAAGCCTTTCCCCCTTTCCCCTGGCTTTCACACACAGATCAGTGTGCGTGGGGTAGGTTGGCAGTAACTTGAAGTTTTTCCCTGGGCTAACTGCAGCTCTAATCAGAGGCAGGAAATGTTTATTTTGAGCTTTATCGAGTGAGTCAGTTTAATACAGCCTTAGGTCACTTTAGCCGAGGTGTCCTGTGTACTTCCAATAAGCAGAGTTAAAAGCAGTTGGAAACAAATATTAGATGGACATGAATGAAGTTTATACCTTCTCAACCAGCAGACTTTTGTGTGGAATTTTTACTATTTGGCCAATTCTGATTAGGTTAATACTTCCCCCACAAAAAATACTTCTCCCCTTTTACCCAAAGGAGGGTAGACTCTACCATCTGTGACTTACAGAAGATTATTATAAGAAATAGCAATGTGAAAACCCATTCTGTATTCTCCGTTCCACTCTTGGCATTGATGGAATTGGCCATGGCTGTAGGAATTTGGTTGAGATAAATCTGAATTTGGCAAAGACCACAACAGAGTAAGGCCTTGCACAATGGGAGGTGAAAGGGGGAGAAAGCTGAGAAGGGCTGAGAATGTGTGAACATGAATCTTTTTAAACGACATTTTTTGGGTGATAATTATTAGTGTTATTGCATAAGAAAATTTACATCACTGATCATAATTATTATTAAGATGAGACTCTCATTCTCTGTTAATTGACAAGTATTCAGTGAGAAGAAAGATCCTTTCTTTTTATTATCTACAGCTCTCTTTCACCAAACTTAGTGGAAGGTCTGTGACACCAGTTGAACAAGGCTCTGCCTGTAGTCCACTTATGGTACGTCTGCCTGAGAGCTGGAGAGTCTCACTCATGATTGACTGTTTTTAGTTTATTGTGATGTTGGCTGTTCCATCTTGGTGGGGAAATAAAATTGAGGTGGTTACGTTTCCCGAAGTGGTTGGATCTTTCCTTTCGTTCAGTCCAGGAAGTGTAATAGAGAAGAGGGAGGGTTGCGTGTTGGTCTTTCTTAAAGATAATAAAACATTTAACACTGTGGAAATAGGGAAGAGATGGAATAACTTCGAGCAACCTTCCTTCAATCCATCATAAACTCTGCTTTTAGAATAGTTTTTTTAAATCAGCTTTAGTTATGCCATTTTACAGCTCAGAAGATCTCTAGAGTTCTTTACTTCCCACCTGTGTTTTCAGAACCATCTGGCCTCACCCCACCATCGATTCTGTCTTCTTCATTCCTATATCCAAGTTTTTTCCCTGGTTTACTCTTACCCTCCTCATCCCCACATGCCGTGGCCACTTTTGCTTACCTCTGCCCTTCAGGGCTGTGCTTCTAACTTGGCAGGCTCTCTACTCCTTCCACCTTCTGTTGTTCAAGACCTCAATTGTGGTCTTTCCCTAATTCAGATTTGTCTCAACCAAATTCCTATAGCAATGGCTAGTTCCGTCAATACCAGTTGTATTATGGAAAATAAAATACAGAAAGAATTTTCTTATGAGTGTTTCTTATAATGATTTTCTGTAAGTGCTAAGGCCTGGATGACAGACAGTTCTTCTCTAGGGGCCTAAGAAGATAAGGTCCCAGATACATAGGTTTCACAATCTGATTTGATACAGAAGGGTTTAGCACATAATGATAGAGCATTTCGTGTTGCTTTCTGTGGTTTCCTGTGTTCAATTCCTAGCTCCCAAAAATCAAAGCCATGGCTTATATCATCTTCCATATCTCCCAGTCACCTACCTCAGGGGAGAGCACCCAGGAGAGACCTGTCAAGTTGATAGGTTAAATGATGGAGACATGGAGAGAAAAGGAGATGCTACAGAGTGTGAGGTCAGGCCCCACGATTCCCTTAGATGGTACCTTAGAGAAATTGTTCATCCTGTCATTGGCACATCAAAGGCGGACTGTTTCAAGTCCAGTCTTTTGTTGGGCATTCCTGTAAAATTGATTCAAAAATGATAGAATCTTTGCACATATAAACAGCTAACAAACGATGGAGAATGTGTGTCTAAACAAACCCAATTGGCAGGACATGCTGTGCTGCTGAGAGGAAGCCTCTGGCTATCCATCACACCTTGAAAGATGAACAGGGAGGGCCTAGTTTTCCCTTCAAAGTCAGGAAAGGTTAGCACTCTGGGAAGATGAAGCCCAGTGGGAATTTCAAACACATGGCGTGGCCCTTCCGGCTTGTAGGTCATTATTAACTATTCTTACCCTAAATCGCCATGACATATAATCTCTTTCCTGATTTTATTATTTTACTTGCTATCACAAGACCGTAACTTTTCAGACATTCAGGTGTGCTTAAGGGAGGAGGAGGTAGAATAAGGCTTTTAAAATCTTTGATTCCCTCAGAAAACATATTTGCTTACTTTACAAGGAAGTTGGGGTTTGGTTTTGTTTTGTTTTCTACTGATGCCAAGAGGGGATTAATGAGTAGCTGCTGGGTTTGCCAGCTTTCTTTTGATTTCAGTTTATGTAATTAAGCAGTTCCCAGAATGACTTGAGATTCTCACTCTGCATCAAAACATGCTTCTCAAATGTGTTAGGTGTGGAGGTCAGAAACAATCCAGACTCACTGAATGGAGGGAGGAGAAGTGAAAAACTTGTCTTGCTTTAAAACAGTCCCTCCTATGTCAAAAGGGTTGACCATGCTTTGGGACCGTGCCCATTGAGCTGTATTGAGTAGAAAACCAAGTTAAAACTGAAGTTCAGATAGGCTGAAGTTAGAATAACTCGAAACGAGGTTAACAATAGAAATAACGTGGGGAGACCAACTCTGGTTTACTGTTGAATTTCCAGCAACCAGGGCCTCGTCTGCGGTGGGTATTTAAGACCTCATGCATTCAACAAAGACACACTAGGAACCCACTCCGTGCCAGGCTCCATTCTAGTTGCTGGGGGTACAATGAGGAACTAAGCCAATGAGAATCCCTCCCTCAAGATGCTACCATGGAGTGAATGTTGGATGAGCAGATTTTTATTGAGCGCCTCTGAGCTGGTAGTGGCAATGGCGATTGCTGGGAAGTATAAGGTATGTTCCTCAAGGAACTGACCATCTCACGGGGAGGTGAAGACATCTGTCCACGGAACCAAAGAACTGTTCAAAGCTATACCAAATATTGGGTGCTAATACAGACCCCCTGAGGGTGAAATGGTCAGAGTGGGCACTCATGGGCACATTCTGCAGGCAGGAGGCCTAGTGCAGTAGGCTGACTCGTCTTGAAGCCTTTAACTCCCTAAGCAGTAAGAAATTGCAGATACAAATATCAGAGCACCCTTTGGTTTTTGTTTCTCTCTTATAGCCCCCTAAACTTTTTTAGTTCTCCCCACATGATGCTTGTTTTTAAGGGAATTATAGCCGCTTTTCTTTGGGGTTAGACTAATTCCCTTAAAAACCAACAGGGCAGAATTACCAATAGCTCCCACCCTCATGAAGTATACAGACTGCTGGCAGAGAAAGACATAAATCAGTGACACAAATCAAAGACCCACTGGAGAGTGTCGCATGTAATAGGGGGATTTGACCTGGTCAGAAAAGTTAGGGACAGCTTCCTAGAAGAAAAGATGGTTGCACTGAAATCTGAAGGACAAGGAGGGATTAATTAGGTGAAGGGAGAGGGGAAAACATGCCAAGCAGAGGGAGCAGCATGAGCAAAGGCCCTGTGGCAGGAGGGAGTTTGCAGTTGGGGTAGAGGGAACAGGGAACAGCTGAAAGTGCTTCTTACTCAGAAGAATTAGGGCCAGATCACACAGGCCACGAGGCTTATTAGGGAGTTTTCTATTTATTCCAAGAGTATCAGGAAACCTTTGAAAGAGTCAGTAGAATGAGGGAAGGGAGGGGGGGATGCATTGTAATCAGATTTTCATTTCAGCAGGGTAACTCTGCCCATAGTGTGATGACCGTTTGGTGGGGCAGGGCGGGGGGAGCTGGAATCAACATAGGGAGCATCAGTAAGAGGCACTTGCAAGAATCTCGACAAGAGATGATAACTGCTTGGGCGAGAATGGTGGCCATGATGGTGGTGACAACAGAAAGGCAAATGTAACAGGTACAGAGGTAATAAGTGCAAAGGTACAAAAGGTAAAAGCAGTAGGGCTTGGTGATGGATATGAGGGATAAAGGAGAGGAGGGAGGTATTGAGAATGACTTTCAGGTTTCTGATTTATACACTTGGCTGGTTGGTTAAGCCCTGCCCTGAGACATGCACCCTGGACGAGGACCAGTTTGCTGGGGGAAGATTATGAAGCAGTTTTGAACATGTTGTGTTTGAGTGCCTTTGAGGCATCAGAGGGAGATGTCAGAAACACAGCTGGGTAAATGGAGGAGAGGTCTAGGATGGAGGGAGACGTTTGCGAGTCATAGGTGTCAAGGTGCAGTAGCCACCGTGGGTGTGGATGAGATCACTCAGCGAGTACGGAAAGGGGAGGGCCTAGAACGCTGCCTTGTGGGATTCCAACTCCTAACTAAGTTAGGCTGGAGAGAGGAGAAGCCTACAAGAAAAGGCAGAACAAAACCTGCCACAATCACAGGGAAGAACCAGCTGAAAGCTAAGGGGAGCAAGCGTTTGTTGGGAGAGGAGGTGATCAGGGGAAAAGACTGCTGAAAGGACAGGGAAAACGAAGACTCGATAATTACCGTATTAACTATCATACCTCTAGCTAGAATACTGTAGTAATAATAGTAACAGACAGTCTTTATGGAGGAACAGTTATGAGCCAGGCACTTTAATATGTAATTTAATCCTCATAAGAACTTTGTAAGGGGTGTCCTATTATCATCCTCATTTTCACAGATGAGAAAACTGAGCACAGAGGGCTAAAGTCATTTGCCTGAGGTCACACAGCCAGTAAGTGATGAAATCAGCGTGGGAGCTCTTCTTTCTCACTCCATGGCCCCTATCCTTAAATGCCGTGTGTCTGGTGTTGGAGTATAAAAAGCAGCCAGGGAGGCAGGATGGGGAGGGGAGATTTTTCCTCTTTAGAAATTTGGATTCTTTCAGACACAGGCAAGGAAATACTCCATTGTTGCTAAAGCCCAAGTCCAAGTTGGTGACCATGGACTGGCATTGCAGCAGCTGTTTCTGATGGTGGTTCAGCTAGATTAGAGCAGTGTTGAATGCATGATGCAGCTGTTCTTACCATGGGAAAGCCTTGCCCCAAGTGCTCTAGGGAAGTGGTTCTCAAAGTGGGGGTCCCTGGCCAGCAGCATAACATCACCTGGGAACTAAGAGATGCAGAGTCTCAGGCTCCAACCCACATCTTCTGAATCAGAAACTCTGTGGGGCGGGAGGAGAGGGGGAGGAATCCATGTTCTAACAAGCCTCTGTCAGATTCTGCTGCACAAGTTTGAGAACCTGTGTTCTTGGGAGATCCTTGAAAAGAAAAAAGAGGAAAACTCCAATAACTTATAATCCATATATCTCACCTTGGCAGAAACCAGATGGAAGAGTGGGTCTCCATCCTGGCTACCCACTGGAATCACAGGAGGACCTTTGAAAACTACTGATGCCTGAGTCCCATCCTCAGAAATTCTGGTTTCGTTGGATTGGGGTTGGCCTGATCATTTGATTTTTGAAATAAAGATTTGAATGGGGACTAGATGATTAAATGAATGGTTGGCTCCTGAATACTTCTGAGTACAAAATTGTACTTGGGGGAGAAAACAAGGCAGGCTTTGAAGGGGAGGGTCAAGACAAATGGAAGAGAAGCTAGACCTTAGGGCCTTGGTGAATACCAGTAAAGCTTGAAGAATTCTGGAGGTTGTGGTGGGGGAGAAGGTAGTCTGAATTCGTAACAATTCTTAAGGATGGACTTATTTTCAAAGAGATGCCAACTATAAAGTAGATATGCCGTTAAGGCTGCTCCATGAATAAAGTGTCATTGTGATTTTTATTCAGTCTTCATGGAAATGATTCTACTAATTCTGATTGGAAACAATATGCTGACATCCTCCTGGCAGCTTCGCTGAGACTGTATCTGTATGTTAAGAATGTACTCTGACCCTCTGGCCTCTCAGACCTCGCTGTTTCCCCTTTGCTCCATGAACGTTCCTCCCCGGCTGACGTAGTCAGCTTACCGGTCCCCAAGCCTTCTCTGTTCCCATGTCCTGGTATTTGTTGACACCTCCCGCACCTCCTCCTCCTCTGAGGGAGGGCCTAGCTCCTTCTAGAATCCTCCATGGACCCCACCACTTCAGAGAGCCCCCCTTTCTCCTAATCCTTTCAGCACCCAGTGTCTTTAAGTCACTCTGCTCCTATTGTGTTTTCATCATTCTACCCATTTCCCATCTCTGCCCCTGGATCATAACCCCCCCGCCGCCACCACCGCCTCAGGACAGTGATGGTTTATAACTCTTTGCCTCCTGTCTAGCACAGCACCCCACACTCTACGGGCTCTGCAAATTGTAGGCGAGAAACTGTGCAAAAGTGAATTTCGGTCCATCTTCTTCCCACCTCAGAATGGTGGGCAGATGAGAAGGCACCACCCCTAATGAGGTATGACTGTGGTTTGTCCCTTCTTGAGGACAGAATCCATAGGAAGCACGCCAGGGTGGGAATCCCAGAAGGAGCATCCTCCAGAGTGAGACGTGGCCCTCACGGGAGGGGCTCTCACTATCTCATTAGTCCATGTTGCTTTGTGTTAGTTTCCTAGGACTGCAGTAGCAAATCACCACAAACTTGGTGGTTTAAAGTAATAGAAATCTGTTCTCTCACAGTTCTGGAGGCCAGATGTCTGAGACCAGTGTCCCTGGGCTAAAGTCAAAGTGTCAGCCAGGCCATGCTCCCTCCAGAGGCTCTAGGAGAGATCCTTCCCTGCCTCTTCCAGCTTCTGGTGGCACCGCCTTCCTTGGCTCGTGGCCGCATCACTCTAATCTCCACCTCCCTGGTCACGTTGCCTTCTCCTCCCTTCTCAAATCGCCTCTGCCTCCCTCGTATAAGGACATCTGTGACTGCATTTAGGGTCCACTCTGGTGATCCAAAATAATCTCCCCAACTCAAGATCTTTAACTTAATCACAACTGTAAAGTCCTTTTTTGCCATCTAAGGTAACATTCACACATTAAGGGATTAGGACATGGATACCTTTGCGGGGTGGGGGGGGCATGATATAACCCACCACACATACCAAGGTAACTGGAGCCTGCAAAGGGACAGAGACTTGTCCAAGGTCACACTTCAAGGTCATAACAGAAATTAGACAGAGACCCAGATCTCCTTTCTGTCAATTTTGGGCTCCTCCCACTAGACCAAGCTGACGCCTATAAAAGTAAGACAGACAGATTTTAGAATAACACTTCGTACCCTAACTCCTTCATCTTCTCTCCAGAACGTGTGCTACTAGGGTCCTTGAGTCCTGGTTCTGTTACTTTGGACTCACAGTACGCTTGCTGGCCTGTGTGGGCAGCTGCAGCGGAATTCACTAAATGGCATTTCCTCCTCTCCTTCCAGGACCGCCTCTTTTTCGTCATGGAGTATGTAAATGGTGGAGACCTCATGTTCCAGATTCAGCGGTCCCGAAAATTCGACGAGCCTCGTTCCCGGTTCTATGCTGCAGAGGTTACGTCAGCCCTCATGTTCCTCCACCAACATGGAGTCATCTACAGGTACCTCTCCTCTCCTCCTCTCTTCCCCAAAAGCGAAAAAATAGAAGAGTTTTCCGGATGCTTGGACTGACTTGGCTCCTGCCCCACTGGTCTCTTAGCAACCCGCTTTAGATTAGTTGTTTGTTCCAATTTGCTTACAGAGGGCTTTTTTGGGGGCTGTTTATCACTGTGAATGTTAATATTTGAATGGCCCCGGGAGATCTGACCCACTGTTTGTGCCAGTTTTGATTGAAAGCTTAAGCACGACATTTTAAAGGCTCAGCGCCAAGTAACCTTGGGGTGACCTTCGTTTCTCTCTGCCCCACCCCCTACCCTCTTCCTTGAACATCAGGGCATTCTCTTTACTTTTTCCTTCTGTGCCATGAACTTCCTCCCCTTCCCAACCTCTTGCCACTTCCTGAGTTTGTTTGGCTTAGTTGTCTCCAGCAGATAGAATCGGAGAAGGAGGAGTTCCTTGTGGGTCTCAGGGTTTATGATCTTGGTGGGGAGGAGGGGAGGGGAACTAGACAATGTCCAACAGGAAGTGACTCTCTGCAGATCATCCAGTCCCTTATTACTGCCTTGTCCCCCTTCCAAGAAAACATAGAACGAACACACACACACAAAAATTTTCCAGTAAGAGAGCGAGACTACGCAGGCTCTTCTGTGAGGTCAGGAATTCTGGGAGGAGTAAATATTTATAATTAGCAACAAGGACACTAAAGTTCCTTAAGGTTTTTTCAATGACTGTCAGTTTCTTTACTCAGATTTTACTTCTTCCTTTTTTTTTTTTTTTAAATTGGGTAGAAGAATAGCTGGCTTGGTTCAACCCAGAACTAATCCCTCACCAGAACTTCACTGACCTGCTCCCGGGAGCAATGCCCTGACTAAATGTGCTCCAAGTGGTTCTGACCAACCTTCACCAGCTTCCTAAAGTCCCTCTGCTCAAAAATAGTGGCTCCCTATGGCCTGCATAACAAAGCCCATACTTTTTAGCCTGGTTTCATGACCCTCCACGACAGGAGTCCATGTATTTGTTTCCTGTTACTGCATAACAAATTACCACAAACGCAGTGGCTTAAAACAACACCCATTGATTATCTCACAGTTTCTACAGGGCAGGAGTCCAGGCAAGGCACACCTGGGTTTCTGTGCTGTGATCAAGGTGTCAGCCAGACTGCATTCTTATCTGAAGTTTGGGCTCCTATTCCAGGCTTACATGGTTGCGGGCAGAATTCATTTCCTTGCAGCTGGAGCATTCACGTGGCTTCCTCAAGGCCAGCAGGAGAGAAAGTCTTTCCTGCTTTGAGTCTCTAACTTCAGGGAGACCTGGACCCTCTTTGAAACAGATCATTTGATTAGATTGGGCACAGCCAGGCTAATCTCTCTTTTGTTTAACTCAAAGTCAGATGACTTAGGGACTTTAATTATACATGCAAATCCCTTGGCCCTTGCCCTCTAATGTCATATAATCTCAGTAGTGATATCACATCCCTTTTCCACATTGTTTTGGTTGGAGGTAAGTCACAGTTTCGCCACCGTATACAAGGGGAGGGGGTATGAGATTATACCAGAGTGTGACACCTTGGGGGTCACCTTAGGTTATGTCTACTACAGCCCAGAACACCTTTCTCCCCTCACTTCCCATGATCTCTTGTTTTGAACCTACCAAGGTTCTTAGCTTTCCTCAAACTCACCTGCTAATTCCCAGCTTCCTCATTTTTCTGCCCTCCTCCCCACCTCCTCTGTCCAGCCCGGAAGCCTCATGCAATGCTGCCTGCTGGCTCGAAGCCTGGTCCCACCAACCAGAGCAAGTCTCTCCATCCACCACACTTTATTTGCAATTTGGGAATGAATTGCAAGTTGAAACTAATTGCTGCACCTGCCACTCTTCACCTTGTGTTAGGGTCGGGCATCCATGTGGGTCCTTCACTAAGTCACACCCTCTCCTTTAGGCCCATGGCTGCTTCTTTTTAACCCTTTGATCTTCTTATTTTACATCCTCTTCTTATCTTGCACATAGTAAATGGTCAACAAATGAACATTGGCCTCAATTAGTTTAAAACCCTAATCTCTGCCCCCCAAACTGGTTGCAGGCTAGTTAGAGATACTGGGGTTAGATATGTGAAAAGATCACCCATACTACAAGGCAGTGCACTGTTAGGTGCCAGTGACAAGAAGAATTGTCATTCATTGATATATCATCCCCATCCCCTCCCTATTAGACTGGGTGTAATCATCCACAGTTTACCAGCAGGGATTCAGAGACTTCCCTTAAATAATTTGCCCCAGGCCGTAAGTGACAGACTTAGGAAGTGTAACTGATCAGCCAGTTCGTGCTACGCATCATGACACTTGTCATGGGCTCATCAAGTCCAAGTCCACACTTTACTAGTCATTCCAGGTACTCCAAAACTTGACTTTTTCTTACATGTCTGGTTTCTTCTCCTTTCTGCTTCCCTCGCTGAATGCTTCCCTCTCATCGCACCTGTGAACACTTTTGTTCTGTTGACTTCTATGAGCCATACATGCCCCCTCTCTTTCTCTCCTTCCCATCTCCTTGACCATCTTTTTTTTATCCATTTAAAAAAGATTTTATTGAAATATAGTTGATTTACAATCTTGTGTTAGTTTCAGGTGTACAGCAAAGTGATTGTTATACATATATATTCTTTTTTAGATTCTTTTCCAGTATAGGTTATTACAAGACATATAGTTCCCTGTGCTATACAGTAGGTGCTTGTTGGTAATCTATTTTATATATAATAGTGTATATATTTTAATCCCAAACTCCTAATATATCCCCCACCCCCTTTCCCCTTTGGTAACCGTAAGTTTGTTTTCTATGTCTGTGAATGTTTTGTAAATAAGTTCACTTGTATCATTTTTTTTTTAGAGTCCACGTATAAGTGGTATCATATGATACTGTTTTTTTTACAACTTTATTGTAGTATAATTGCTTTACAATGGTGTGTTAGTTTCTGCTTTATAACAAAGTGAATCAGTTATACATATGTTCCCATATCTTTTCCCTCTTGCGTCTCCCTCCCTCCCACCCTCCCTATCCCACCCCTCTAGGTGGTCCTTGACCATTTCTCTTCAATCTCTATATCACCTGGCCTGGTCCTTCTCCCCTCCAGCCCCATCTTCTAAATGCTGGTTTTTCCCACGGCCTTCATCCCCAAATACTCCTCCTGAGCAATTTCAGCATTTGCATGCCTCCAAATGACACCTGTGTGCCCATGACTTCCATATCACTCTCTCCAGAACCTTGCACAAGATCTCTCTCTTTCAAGACAAACTCCAAGGCCTTCTTCCTTCTTCCCTGGCTAGTTTGCAAGAATTTCTTGACTTGACTCACTCACTGCCTCTCGGTTTTCTGCCCTTCTGTCTGTCTACCTCCCTCTCCATCGCTGCCCAGTGTTCTTTCAAAGCGCAGGCTGATTGTCACAGGGTCCCCCCTGCTTAGCATCCTTCAACCCTCATAAGATAAAGCACAGAAAGGGGTGCTTTTTCTACCCAGAGGGGATGCCTTTTTGTGTTTCTCACAAAGACACCATGCATGCTGACAGCACCCTCGTGGCCCCCAATGATCTTTTGATCCTTATCCCCCTTCCCCCAACCGTGTATCCCACCCTCAAGGCCCTCCAAATTAGGCCATTCTCCCCCAAATACCCTTCTCTTTCATTTCTCCTAGTCTTTGTCTCCACTGTCCCTGGAATTCCCTTGCTCCTAATCTGTGTCTTGATCAGTGAGTGGCTTCCAGGTCACATCTATGGTCTGACTGCCTTAGAGTCCCTGGTTTAAAAAATAGGTAGATTCCAGAATACTGGACAAGGGGACTAGATAAAGATATAGGTGAGGAGAGAGTGGCCCTGAGGTGGTGGTCGCTGAAGCTGGGTGATGGGTACGCGGGGGTTCACTATTCTGTGTGCTTTTTTGTATGTTTTGAATTTATCATAAATAATCATAATTTTTTAAAAAATGAATAGCAATTCCAGGAGCATTTCCAGGAGCAATTCCATAGCAATTCCAGGAGCAATTCCATAGCATTCCTAGAGCCTTTGATTCAGTAGGTCTGTTATGGGGTACGGGAATCTGTACTTTCTTAAAACATTCCTCAGGTGATTTGGGGACCACGGGTCTAGAAAAATTCCGTTCTGCCCTCAGAACTGTGTCAGATGCCCTGGCTCTGGGAGGCCTCCCCTGACCACCCAGCCTGCCGTGGGGGTCATGCCTTCCCTGAGCGACAGCATCTCTCTGGATCAGGCTGGTTCCCTTTGCCAACCTTGTATTTTCACTTAAGATACCCATTCTGTGATTGAGAACTCCATGCAAGCGTGCTTACCTGGCTGGCCTGGGATGGTACCCTGCTTGTAGTAGGTGTTCACTAAATACTTGTTCTAGTCTCTAATGCTCCAGAGCCTTCCAGTCTAGTGGGCTGCTACCTCATACATGTGCACTTTTGAAAGTCTGTGTTGGAAGCATCTGCAGCACACACACACAGTTGTTGGTTTTTTTTCTTTGCCCCTGAACGGCCCCCCTTCCTTTATCTCTCTCGATTCATAGATGAATGAGGACCATGTGATCTCTCTTTCCCATGCTGCTTTGTTTGAAACTTCTAGCACATGGGCTAGATGTTATGTGTCTCTTCATATTCGCCTCTGGCTGTTCCGAAGCTCAGGTGGAGACCATATTTTGGGTGGTGCAGGGGTTTATCTGGGAGATTGGCAAGACCAAATTTTGCAGGAGGAACCTCATTGCTGAAGTTGAGATAGAATTTTCCAGCTTTCCTGCTGGAATTTATACACAAACTAATTAGCAGCTAATTGGCCAGGGTTCAGGAACTAAGGGAAGAAGTCGTTTCCCTGACTGGGGGCTCACACTTGAAGTCGAGCCCAGGCTGACAGGCTCCCTTTCCTCTGGGCCCTCTCTGCTCAGGTTTCCCCCATGGGCGGCACAGGGCACTGTCTCTGTGTCCCCTGCCCAGCGTTCCTGAGCATCCTCTGTGTGCTGCAGTGGGAGCAGGCGTTAGCTTACTGTGTGTCCACGCTTCCTAACTATGGCTTTTAAAAATCTCTTCCCCTCCCTTACGCACTCACACATACCATGACAGGGGGAGGTTTTCAGGGGTGGACTTTCTTCCGAAAGTTGATTCACGGAACTTTCTCCTATTCTACATCATGCTCAGAGCTTGTCTGTTTTCCTCTGAGCTGCTCAGTACAGCAGCTGAGTCTCAGAGGATGCTCCTCTGACCATGGGACATGGAAGAGAGACTGTGGGATCCACCTCAGACACAGAGGGCAGCGGGGGTTCCCTGGGAGGAGAACCAGAGGCTTGGCAGACAGGAATGCATCTTCTTCCTTCACAATCACACGTACTGCGGCAGAGGGTGGTAAAGAACATGGCTTCTGCCACTCTGGCCAAGTGTCTTAACACTAGAAGAATGAATTCCTTCCTTCATTTGTATAAAATTGATTTCCTTTTTTTAAAGTATAGAAGTAATAGTCATAGGAAAAAATCAAAATTTAAACAGCAAAGAAAGGTAAAGTCAGTTTTCTCTTCCCCGATCTCATAGGTACCCAGGACAAAACAGTTGAACAGCTGCTAGAGAACCCTTCAAGAAATCTTGAGCAAGTGACTGAACCTCTTCATGACTGGCTTCCCTGTGGGGTTCAGATAATACCTGCCTTGTCTCCTTTCTAAAGTAGTTGAGAGTGATCATGACTAGTTGGACTGTACAGGTAGAAGTGAAGGATATAAAAACAAGTGGGGAATGACAAGGTATTTTATTTATGTCAAGTATGATTGATGATTAACATTCCTCACTTAGAGCACTAAAATTTGGCCTTTTACCAGCAGGAGAGGAAGTTGTAAGTTTTAAAGCTCTCCTGATCCTTTAATTCTCCAAGATTTTCAATCTTTAATGAGCCATCATCATCACCCCCCAAAAGTCAGTCCGCCCTGGGTGCCTGTTATGTGTCTGGTACCAGAACTGAGGGGCAATAAGGGGACAGGAAGAGAGAGAAGGGCATTTCTGCTTTGGCCCCATCTAGATCACTCTGTAGTCTGGAGGTGCTTAGAAAAGGCTTTCCTTGTTGATGATAATGTTTATAAAAAGTCAATTAAGAATTAAGAGCAGGGAACAGAGATTTCGTTTTCACTCAGATAAGCCTGAGTCTGAAATGTCTGGTCCTCTCCAGAGCTGGGGGGCAAAGCCCAAAATGGGGGACTTGGGAGGGATTTCCCTGGAAAGAGCTGAAGACGTACAGAGGTCTCTGGCTGTGCTCTCCAAGCCCAGCCTCCCTGGGAAATGCATACGGAGTTGTGATGTGTGCTGTAGTCTTGCCTTCCTGGTGGTCTAAGGGGATTGTGTGCCTGGTCTGCGGAATGATAGCCTGCCTTGAGCCCTGGACAGCTTTCCTGCCATAGGCAGTTAGGCGTTTCCTGAGTTGAGGAAGGTCTCTGGTTAAAGGCTGTGTTAATAACTGGAAAATCTACTGTTTAGCGTCTCATCTTCTTTCAGTACATTTCCAGTGTAGCTAATGCTCATACATAGCAGGGGAGGAGGAGGAATTGGCATGATCCCTTCCACTTTCCTTCTCAGTCTTCTTAGGACCTGGCCCTTAGAAAATCACGTGGGGATCTTTGTTCCCACAGAGTACTGTTCTCAGCCATCAGCATTCCCCCACCCATTGTAGAAAATGATACTTTACTGTAAAACTCCTAAGGACCTAGGGGCTGAGTGTGTAATGAGATGATACCAGTTCCCGAGGCAGTAATCGCAGTGTAAATGTTAGATCAAGGAGGCCCTCAGAGGCTGTCTAATCCAACTCCATTTTATAGATGCGGAACTTGGAAACCAAAACCGGGCAGCAGTTCACTCAAGTTTATGCAATGAGGTGTTATAAAGCTTAGATGTTATTTTAATCAAAGATATTCCTATAGATAAAGATTCAGACAGTTCTACACAGTGCTTAAAGAAATGAGAAGCCATTTTCTGCCCTTTCTCCCCACCAATTTCCCCTTCCACAGAGACAACCACTTACAATTCTTTTAGCTGACACTTCTGGTATGGACCTTTGTATTTCAAAATAACATGGTTTTGTTTTTGTTTTTGTTTTTGTTTAATTGACATATAGTTGATTTCCAGTGTTGTGTTAGTTTCTGGTGTACAGCAAAATGATTCAATTATACATTTTTTTTCACATTTTCCATTATTGCTTATTATAGGATATTGAATATATTTCCCTATGCTGTACAGTAGGACCTTGTTGTTTACCTATTTTAAATATAATCGTTTGTGTCTGCTAATCCCAAACTCCTAATTTATCCCTCCTTCATCCCATTCACTCTTTGGTAACCATAAATTGGTTTTCTATGTCTGTGAGTCTGTATCTGTTTTGTAAATAAGTTCACTTGTGTCATAATTTAGATTCCACATATAAGTGATATCATATGACATTTGTCTTTCTCTGGCTTACTTCACTTAGTATGGTAATCTCTAGGTCCATCCATATTGCTGCAAATGGCATCATTTCATTTTTTATGGCTGAGTAGTATTCCATTGATATATATACCACATCCTCTTTATCCATTCATCTGTCAATGGACATTTAGGTTGCTTCCATGTCTTGGCTATTGTAAATAGTGCTGCTTTGAACATTAGGATGCATGTATCTTTTTGAATTAGAGTTTTCTTTGGATATATGCCCAGGAGTGGGATTGGTGGATCATATGACAACTCTATTTTTAGTTTTTAAATGAACCTCTGTATTGTTTTCCATGGTGGCTGCACCAGTTTATATTCCTACCAACAGTGTAGGAGGGTTGCCTTTTCTCCACACCCTCTCCAGCAGTTGTTATTTGTAGACTTTTTTTTTCTTTTTAAACAGTTTTTTTTAAATGTATATTTATTTTTGGCTGTGTTGGGTCTTCGTTTCTGTGCGAGGGTTTTCTCTAGTTGTGGCGAGCGGGGGCCACTCTACATCGCGGTGAACGGGCCTCTCACTATCGCGGCCCCTCTTGTTGTAGAGCACAGGCTCCAGACGCGCAGGCTCAGTTGTTGTGACTCACGGGCCCAGTTGCTTCACAGCATGTGGGATCTTCCCGGACCAGGGCTCAAACCCATGTCCCCTGCATTGGCAGGCAGATTCTCAACCACTGCGCCACCAGGGAAGCCCATTTGTAGACTTTTTAATGATAGCCATTCTGACCAGTGTGAGGTGATACCTCATTGTACTAAATAACATGTTTTAATGTTATTTTTTAAATTTTATTTTAGACATTATCTAGTGACTTTCCACTCTGGAAGTGAGCATTTAGTTCTCTGCCCCACCTACTACCTACTCACCACCCCATCACATCCACATAGCCTTCCAAACCTCCCATCTTCTCAACAGAGTTTACTGTAATTTTTGTTAAATGAATGTACATTGTATATATTATTATGACTGTGGAACTAAGCCACTTGATAAGCTATAATTACTTTTTCTTTCCTATACATTTTCTCTGTTTGTTTTCCCTGGAGATAACACAGATGCTCTCCAGATTGTCCACATCTCCCTTCAGGGTGGCTAGGTGCAATAGGCATTCTATCAGTATTCTTGGATAAATTTCTACTGGTGCCTTCTAAACTGCTCCAGTCTGAATGGTTGTCCTCAGTGCCTACTGCAGAGCTGTCACCCTGGGATCTCCCTTCACTGTTGTCCAGGCATCTTTGCCTCTCCCATGTGAGAACTCCTCTCTTATATCACGTCTCCTCTTTCTTGATACACTTTCTTGATGTGGTGATGTACCTTCTGAGAAAGAGTATGAAAAGTAAATTTTTGAGATCTTCCTTTTATATCTAAAACCATCTTGATTGTACTCTCAAACTTGATAAAGAGTTTGGCTAGGTATAGAATTCTAGATTGAAAACCATTTTCACTCAAAATGTGAAGGTATTGTTCCACTGCCTTCCAACTCCCAGTGTTGCTATTAAGAAGTCCAAAACTATCTTGTTCTTGATCCTTCGTATGGACCTATTTCTTTTTTCTGGAAGCTTGTTAATTACATGTTAATGATGAGGTGTAGACCCATTTTCATCCATTGCACTGGGCCTTAGATAAACCATTTTAATTTAGAAAATCATGTCCTTCAGTTCTGGGAAATGTCTAATTTCTTTAATGATTTCTTCTGTTCTCTTTCTGTAACTATTCAGATATTGGAGTAGTCAACTTGGGCATCATTACAATGAATCATCCTATGGGCCACTTATTTGGGGAACTTCTGACTATCAGTATTTTTAGAGTTTTTCTCTTGGAGTCCTCAGATTACCCTGGGAAGACTTTTCCAGAGTCCTGTCTGAAGAGACAGGGCTTGGCAGCCAGGTGAGCCAAATGAAAGAAGAGGATTGAAGGCCCAGCTCCCAGAATACATATATCCATCCAGTTGCCCTATTTTTAATTCTATACGCTGGTGCCTGCCCTCTCCTCCGTTCCACCCTGGTCCCGGAGGCTTTCTGTTTCTCCCCTGTTGAGAATAAATCTCTGATGTAGAGAAGGGGCTGTGCAGAGTAAGAAGAGAATCTGAGTTTATAATTGCCTTTCAACCAGATCTCTTCACTTTATCTCTTTCTACATCATCCTAATCTCCAGAGGTAACGGTTACTGCAAATTCCTGAGCTTTGTTAGAGCAGGAAGTGGGAGATTCTACAGTGTACATTTGATCATTCTTGACTTTCCCCATTGCTGGTTCAGGATTCAGCTCTTTCTCAGGTCTACTGAGTCATGTCCCACACTCACCCCTCTGCTTTCCAGCTTCCAAAATTACGTCACTGTTCTTTCTTCTCTTGTTCACTCCCATCTTTGTGTGTTTAGGCCTTTGTGTGTAATTTGGGGATGGAGAGAAAAATAATTTGTTGTGGGTATTTGAGACTACTACCATATTCAATACTAATAATACTATAATACAATAATGATAATAGCAATAACAGAAGTAATCACCACCACAGCAGTAGCAGCAAGAGCGACAACGATAGCGAGCTACTCACTTAGCTTCCTTACCAGCCAGGCTCCATCCCGAGCACTCAACACCCATTAACTCATTTAATCATCACACAGCAGCTCTGTGCGGTAGATACAGCTGTCATCCACGGGATTTATGCTACTTCCAAAGAAGGAGGTCCTGCCAGATCCCACCCCACTGCCGCCACTGTCAGGTCACCCTGTCCCGTTGCTGCCAGCTGCGGTCTTGCGTGGGAAGCAAAGTTGTATGCTGGAGACACGGCGCTGAATTTGGAGTTGGAGAACTGGGGCTGAATCCAGTGTCTGTCTCGTCTTTATTGTGTTTTCCTGGGCAGAATACTCAAACTGTTTGAAGTGTAGTTCCCTCACTGTACCATGGGGATTAGAATGCAAAGCTCCCTGGACTGTGTGGAAAATTACATGAGAAAACATTTGCAGAAGTGCCGAGCGCAATTCTTGGCACCTAGGAAGCTCCATAAATATTGGTTGGATGAACGAGTGGGAGGAGGGTTATGGAGTCAGAGGATGTTACGGGCTGAATTGTGTCCCCTCCAAATTCGTATGTTGAAGTCCTCACTCCTAGTACCTCAGAATGTGGCTGTATTTGGAGATAGGCCCTTTAAAGAGGTAAGAGGTTAAATAAGGTCACGTTGGTGATCCCTAATCCAATATGACCAGTGTCTTAATAAGATGAGGAGATTAGGACACAGACATGCACAGAGGGAGACCATGAAGACACCAGGAGAAAACCCATTTACAGGCCACAGAGCAATCTCAGAAGAAATCAACCCTCCGTCTGGGACTTCCAGCCTCCAGAACTGTGAGAAATACATTTCTGTTGCTTAAGTCACCCAGGGTGTGGTACTTGGCTATAGCAACCCTAGCAAACTAATATAGAGAACACAGGTTGCAGTCCCAGCATTGCTACTTACTAACCGTGGAACCCTGGGCAAACGACCTAAACTCTCTGAGCCACAGTTTCCTCATCTGTAAAATGGAGCTGATAATAAATATCAAATCAAAATAAGATGGCCAGGCCTGCAGCCTTGGCATAAATTGAAAGCTTTAAATAAGCTAATGGACATAAAAGGTTATAAAAGGACATAAAAAGCTTTAAATAAGCTAATGGACATAAAAGGACATAAAATGGACATAAGTTGTTTGGAGCGCAGTGAGGTGTGTGGAGGTGCAGACACCCCAGGAACGATGACACCCTGTTTGTGGGAAGCAGGGTGGTGGACATGTGAGGCTCTGTCCCCATGCAGGTCAAGGGCCCATCTAGGACAGGGCCTAGATCTCAGGGTCAGGCAGTATTCCGGGGAAGGGAGCCTCTCTTTGGCATTATTCCAATACTGTGAGCATGCAGGGACCCTGAGGCAGGGTAAGAGAGTACTGAGAAATGCACCTAACAGTGTCCAGTGGGCTGGAACAGCCAAGGGGTGTGCTTGCATAGGAAATCTGCGGAGTCTGACTTCCGTGCCTCGGCCTCCTTGACGGAGATCTACCATCTTCATGAGCTCCCACTTCACCCCCCACCCCCATCCCCCACTCCCTACATGACCACCTTCAGCAAAAAAGCTGACTTCAAAAATGTGCGTTTTGGTAATGGGAGTCATTTGGCCCCTCTACCGTGTTGTATAATTGAAGGGCTTGTCTCCTGATAAAGGAATACTAAGTGTTACTGTGGGGTTTCAGGGGTAGTCACTTTTTTGTGGGTCTAGGTTTACTTAGAGGTGAGACCATCTTTACCCCAGACTCCTTTCGTGCAGTGTCACCTGCCAATGACAGTGTAGGGTGAAGTCATTGTGACATGATGAAGGGGAGGGGAAGAGAGAGCAGAGCCTGAGCTGCTTGGGATGAAAGCCAAGTTTATATTCTTCTGAGGAAGCCATGTTATTGCCGACCAGATCAGAAGTAGAATGCTGACTCCGTTGACATTGGAAGCTCAGAGCAAACAGGAAGTTTGGAACCAGAGGGAAATTCCTGATTAAATGTGTCTGAGTGTTTCAGCTAATAGTGTGTGTTCAGAGAGAAAATGATCAGGGACCCTGTCATCTACTTTTGTGTCTCTCATTATACCTACCACAGAGCTGAGAACCTATTGTAGTGGGTAAGGACTTCTGGCTCAAACTCTTGTCTCCACTGCTTATTAGGTATGTGATCTTCAGCAAGGGACTTACTTCTCTACCCCTCAGTTTCTTCATCTGTAAAATTACCTCCCTCAAAGAGAGATTGTGAGAATCAAATACATGTTAATATGTGTAAAATCATTACGATTGTGTCGCGTACAGAGTAAACACTCACTGAATGCTCGCTGCTGCTATTGCCTTCGTTGTTCTATTTCACAAGTGGCTGAGCGGACAGTTGATCAGATTCACTTTGTCCATCTTGGAAAGTTTCCCATGAATGTATCTTGCTAGCTGGCAAACTGATGAAAACACCTTGTCAGGTTAGAGTCTCCCAAACAAAGGCTAGTTTGAGGACCTGGGACCTGTATTATGAAGGAGAATTCGGTATATGTAGCTTTTATGACCATGCAGTGTTCTATAGAAAGTAGACATCTTGGAACATGTATTACTGCAATGTATTCAACAGTAGAGCCTGAATTCTCCTGGGCTGAGTCTTAAGATTTTGTTTCTTCAATGCCTTTGGCTAATGATTGAACTGCAAAAAATGGGAATTGTTTTAGCAAACAATGGGAGGCTTTGCCACGTGGTAAGCAGAGTCTGTGTGAACGTCTGAGTGAATCCCGCGGTCTCAGCCCTGGCTGAGTCCAAGATGACTCAGGCTGTTGGGGGCGCTCCTCAGCCCATGGAAGCATTAGGGGCCACAGTTAATTAGCTCTGTTTCTCTCTTTGGTCATGTGGTAACAGGCTGATGGATTAATCCTGGTGGTTGTTGCCACCTTCTCTCCTTGCTTCTGGGTCTCTTCTCCCACCATTCCTACAGATTAACTAGCATAAAATAAGGAGTTGGGGCACTTTCTTGCTCAGAAGTCTGCAGTGACTCCGTGTTGTCTCAGGATATTGTCCAGACTCTTCCACCTCTTACCTGAAGCCATCCCCAAGCTGACCCTCTCACTAACTTCTTCTCCAGGATTTGCACACAGGTCTCTTCCCACCCACCCTGCCTTCCCAAGTGCTTCTCCCACCGGGCTCCTCCCTGGAAGGTGTCCTCATCAACACAGCCACACACACTGTGCATTTATCACCCAGATCCCAACATCAACTCCTCTCTTTGCCTAGGAATACCGTACATTTTCCTAGAATACCAGACCTTCTTTTTCACTTTTTATTTTTTCTAACTCTTTCCCATCCTTTAAGATTCAGCTTCAGTTCATTTTCCCCTGGCCCTTTCAAGCAAAGTTGGCCCTGTCTTCCTCCTGTTAATGCTGCATCTACTCCATTATATTCTAGCATTTCTCACATTGTACTGACAACTGTTTCTTGGTTGAATGATCTTGTAGAGCTTCTGCGGGTTATGCTGAGCTTAAGGTTGAATCCAATCGCCCTTGAGTTCATGGCCAACCTATTCAAATGGATCAAGCAAAACACCTCCAGGGAGGTAGGGGGACTTTCTAAATATATTTGGCCACAGGGATGCGCTTTCTGATGGACTTCTTGCTGGACCCACATTTTCCTGGGCTTCTTTCTGTGCGCACTGCCCCATTCCACGGTCTTTTTATTCTTCACGGTGTCTGGAGGATGAAGTGCTGCAGTAGAAAGAACGTGGGGCCAGGAATCGGGCCAGAACTCTGATAAAGCTTTGCCTCAGTTGGGTGACCTCAGGCAAATTACTTCTCCTCTCTGGACCCCGGCTCTGTACATGACGGCTGCATTGGAGGATCTTGCTCTGTGAGCCTAAGGTTGTTGGTCTGGGAATCCCTTGAACAGACTCTGAAAATGAATCTCAAAAAATGGCATCTGCAAATGACCTCAGTGAGGCTCCAGAGGTGTAACTGTATTTAACTGCCTGGTGCCTTCTGGAGAGTTTAGAGGTCCTGGAACATGAGACTTCGTTGGCAGGTGGTCTCATGCTCTGTGCTCTGAATGTCAGATCACCCTCTGTGGATCCCCCACTCCAGTGTATCCACAGTCCCCCCTCTTAATCAAAACAAATGGTTTCTCAAGGGTCTGATGCTGCCAAGTTAAGCGTTTATCCCTGTAGTGAGCAGAGCTTCCTCCAAGGGCCATAACCCACCATATGGGCAAGAGTTCCTGTCTGAGGAGCAGGGCTGTTTGCTTAGAAAGTCATGGTCCCATCAAGATTGAGAATCTCACTCCCCAGGATTCAGAACCTTCTCTGAAGTGGGAAATCTCTCAGATGAAATTCCCTCCATTGTTGGAAATCTGCTAATGCAAAAGCATTCATCCAAAAGGGATTTGAGTTTGGGTTTGTACCATTTCTTGAAGAGTACCGCTCTGTTGTTCAGAAGCTGTGTGTTTAAGCAGATGCTCATTTATTCAGTCAGCAATGACTGTTAAGCCTCCGTGGTGTATCAGGTGTAGACCTTGGAGATACCGTGAAAAGGAAAAGACACACACTCTCTGCCCTCTTGGCACTTAAGTTTGGGTGGGGATGCCAGGCAATAAAATGAACAATAACAATAAAAACTGATAAGGATGGTGATAGGGAAAGGATAGGGTGCCAGGGAACTACATAGCACAGATACCTCAGCTGGATGGGGAAAATCAAGGAAGGCTTTCTGGGGGAATTGACCTCTCCCAAAGAGGCCCAGTGGGGTAAGAGTTGGCCAGAAGAGGTCATGGGAAAGTGTACCAAGGAGTGGGATCAGGATGTGTGAAGGCTTGGTTAGGTAGGATGCCAAAGGGGTCTGTGGGTCTAAAGAATTTCTACATGCCTGGATCTCAAAGCACAAAGGGAGGCTTGGTGAGCAGCAAGGCTTGAGGGGAGACCGCAGACCCCATCCTGAGGGGCCACAGAATGACTGTCCGAAGTCATGTGACTGGACGCTGTTGTGCTGTTAGGTTGTGTTCTATGTGGGAATTGTGGAAGAAGGGGCTACTATTTAATAGAAGTTTAGAGGTGTGAGTAAACCTGGGGGTCAGCTACTCCAATGCCATCTCCTATAGATGAATAAATTAGGGAGGTGGTATGACTTGTCCAAGGGCATTCAGCCTCTTGATGATGCAGACAGAACCACTGGTGGGGGCTCTGGTGTTTTTTGATAGTGTGGGCTGATAAACTGACTCCAAATAAACAAACAGAAGCACCTGGTTTGTAGCTGATTTCCATGGTGTAAATATTCCCTCCAGGAGAAATTTCAAGCTACCCATGTTTCACAATCAGCTCACAACGCTCCTGAAAATTTAGCAATCTGATTTGTGAGCTGGCACCAAAGGGGGAAAGCTATGCACATCTCTTCCCAGCTCCGTGGCCAGTGATATTTTGTTGGTAGGTTGATGTCAGCCATGGTGGGAGTATTTGTACCATGGAACTCAGCAAATGCTACAGATCAAAGTTTGTTTCCCCTGGAAAGCTATTGTTAAATATTTACCAGTACACCACTGTAAAATGAAATCTGTAGATTAAGTTGGGCAGTGCTGTTCGGGTCAACTATTCCCTTCTTGGTTTTCTGCTTGTTTGATATATCACTGAAAAAGGGCATTTGTGCATTTCTCCTTTCAGTTCAATCGTCTTTTTTCTAACAGTTTTATTCCAATTTAATTCACATACCATACAATTCATCCGCTGAAAGTGTACAAATCAGTGGCTTTTAGTATATTCACACAGTCATGCAGTTATCACCAAAATATTTCCATCACTCCAAAAAGAAACTCTATTTCTTTTAACCATCAACCCCCAGTCCTCTCCCACCCTCACTCCCAGCCCTAGGCAACCACTTATCTACTTTCTCTATAAATTTACCTATTCTGGACATTACATATACATAGAATTATACAACATGTGGTGTCTTATAACTGGCTTCTTTTACTTAGCATGTTTTCAAGGTTCATCCATGTCGTAGCATGTATCAATGCTTCATTCCTTTTCATGGCTGAATAATGTTTTGTCATATGGGTATACCACATTTTGTTTATTCATTCGTCAGTTGATAGGCCTTTGGATTGTCCCCCTGCCGCTATTAATATTACTGTACAAGTCTTTGAGTGGACATACATTTTCATTTATCTACCTAGGAGTAGAATTGCTGGGTCAGATGGCTTAACTTTTTGAAGAACTGTCAAGCTGTTTTCCAAAGTGACTGCATCATTTTACATTCCCACCAGCAACCTATGCAGGTTCCAGTTACTCCACATCTTCACCAACACTTGTTATTGTCTGTCCTTTACGATTATATATCCAAGTGGATGTGATGTATATCTAATTGTGGTTTTGAGTTCTATCAGTTTTTGCCTCTATTTAGACACTCTCTTGTTCAGTACATACCTGTTTAGGATTTTTAGGTCATCTTGAAGAATTGACCCCTTTATCATTATGTAATGTACCTTATTCCTGATAATTTTCCTTATTGTGAAGTCTGCTTTGTCCGAAGTTAATATAGGTAGTCCAGCTTTCTTTTGATTAGTGTCAGCTTGGTATTTCTTTCTCCATCCTTTTACTTTTAATCTATCTGAATCTT
Source organism: Mesoplodon mirus (assembly GCF_964341445.2). NCBI lineage: Eukaryota > Metazoa > Chordata > Mammalia > Artiodactyla > Ziphiidae > Mesoplodon > Mesoplodon mirus. The sequence goes on from NC_138990.1 coordinate 62,413,802, forward strand.
TATTATTTAATGTGTGTTTCTTATAGACAAAATATAGTTGGGTCTTGGGTTTTGTTTTGTTTTGTTTTGTTTTGGCTGCAGTGGGTCTTCGTTGCTGCACACGGGCTTCTCTAGTTGCATTGAGCAGGGACTACTCTTTGTTGTGGTGCGCGGGCTTCGCCTTGCGGTGGCTCCTCTCGTTGTGGAGCAGGGGCTCTAGGCGTGCAGGCTTCAGTAGTTGTGGCTCACGGGCTCTAGAGCGCAGGCTCAGTAGTGGTGGCACACGGGCTTAGTTGCTCCGCAGCATGTGGGATCTTCCAAGACCAGGGCTCGAACCCATGTCCCCTTCATTGGCAGGCGGATTCTTAACCACTGCACCACCAGGGAAGCCCTGTTTGTTTCTTAATCCACTCTGACAATCTCTGTCTTTTAATTGGCGTATTTAGAGCATTCACATGTAAAGTGATTATTGATAGAGTTGGATTGGTATCTACTATTTTTGTAACTACTTTTTACTCATTACATTTGTTCTTTGTTTCCTCCTCCCCACTTTTTCTGTTGCTTTCTTACTAAAAAAAAAAATGCCAGTTGTAATTGTAAGATGCATCTTAACTTCAAAATTGTTAAAATGTAAAAAAAATTTTTTTTTAAAGTGTGTTCTAGAATCTATGAACCATGGTCATAGTACCCCGCCCCCCATAAGGAGGTTGTAGAGCTTAAAAAGGGCTGTGCATCAAAGTACTTGGTGCAGTGTTTGGTATGGCAGTGAGCACTAGATATTAACCATTACCATAATTACTACATTAGTCCTACCCAATTACTCTGTGGACCTCACAGCTGACCTAGACATCCCAGTTCCATCACTGCATCACAGCTGAGAATAATTGCCCTAAATACATAGATATATGGTTCTGCACTGAGGTTTTTTGTGGTCCCTTACTGCAAATATGTTCTCTTGGCCTGTTTGTTCTGTAGTCTACAGTCAAACACAGAACTCTGAGGTCAGACAGCCCCATATTTGAATCCCGGATTCATCACTTACAGATGCATGACCTTGAGAAATTTCTTAACCTCTCTAAGTCTCAGTTTCCTTACTTGTAAAATGTATATATTAATACCTTCCTCACAGAATGTGGTCAGGACATAGCAGGCACCCAAATCATAGCTATTATTATTATCAGTTGTCATCCTATCTCTTTCTCTAAATAAGATGCTTACTGTGCCTCAGTATCCCTTTTTGAGCTGGAAATTCTAGGCAGGACCTGATGGGTGCATAGAAGAATTTAAACATTAGCAGGGGAAATGCCTTGAACCATAGGGACCAACCTCTCCAGGTAGATTTGGCAGTGGGGAAAGGGGGTGGGGCTCCTTCTTAGCATGCCTCACATAGGAGGTTCCCTCTTAGCCCTGGAGAGGCTCAACTTTAACGCAAAAAGAGATTCCTGGCAGATGCAGGCACAGCAGGGGCAACATGACGGCAGCCACCCTTCTCACGTCCATCGTAAGGCAGTTCATCCTGATGGAACACTGGCTGTGTGTTCATTGGTTCTGGCTGTTGTGGGGACACCAGGTGGGTGACTGTGCTTCATCTCTGCAGTTTTCTCCTCAAGAATATTCTAGATAGCGCTATTTATTCATTTTCCTTTGCTTTCTTAATTTTGTTTCCCGAATCTGCAGTTTGGGTTTAATGGGAATGGATCACCCACCGCCCTCTCTCTTCACTCCCCAGAACACATTTTTAGTGTCTGAACAACACCAGGCTGGGCCTCTAGACCCAGATGAGCAGGAGATGCGCATTGACAGAAGAATCCTATAGTGCTTGGCTCTGTTTCATGGTGGTGGCGGTGTGTTGGACAGCATCAAACTGAACATGGGCAGAGCTAGGCCTGCCTAGAGGAAATTTCTGTGTCTGTCTAGTTTTGTGTGGTCAGGGGACTTTGTTCATGGTTTTTCTGAGTCAAGGCTGCAACTTTCCCAGAGGCCGGGCCTCGCCTGGCAAACATGGCTGGAAACAGTAGTGCCCTTCCAGAGCCCAAGGCTTCTAGAAGGATCTAAAATTCTTAACCTCAAGAGAGATACTTTGCTGTGCTTTATGATTCAGTGAGAATTTTGTGATGTACTGATGTGAGTTTTAAAAAAAACCAGGGTGAATTAGAGCAATTATCTGGATTACCCAAACCAAGAAAAGGGCAGGATTTGGAGAAAAAGGATTTTAGGCCTCAATAATATATGTTTGGGAATCCCTTTTTCCAAGATTATATGTTCTAGAAGATCCCAGGAAATCCTGTCCCATTGGGCTGGGCTGCTGAGGAAAGTCAGCGACAGTTCCACAAAGCTTCCAATCTGTCCTGAGTCAGCCTCCATGTGAATGACACCCTTGGAGAATTTCTCCATGCTGTGTCCCACCTGGACCACAGTGGAACTCAAACCTCAGTCCTAAGCACTGTAAGGTTATATCAGTACTTGGTAGGGATCAGGGGCGTATTATTTCACAAGTTGTCAACTACCCAAAGCAGAACAAAGTTTTCAAGCTGAGTGAGTCACCTTGGACTTTCACCCCCAACCTTGCAAGCTTCCACTGACAGGTCTGTTTTTAGACTCTGTTTCCCATCCTTTCCAGGTTCCTGTGAGGTAGTGGAGGTATGTGCTGTTTGTGAGAGTCTGAACACCTAACTTATTTTTTGCACAAAGAAATACACATATCATTAGACCCCAAACCCAGTGAAAAACGTCCACCCAGTGTGTCTTATCCAGAGACTTGAGCTGCTAAGCACATGGCTAGAAGAATAAGCTGAGGGGTGTAAGGAATCCAGAAGCCCCACTTTCCTGCAGATATCATGGAATTCTCCAGTGGGGACCCTTTATTGTCAAAGGCAAATTTGTGTGCATACAACATGGTACCAGCCATCAATGAGAGATATATCTTTGCAGGCATGAAGCCAGATTTGGGAGCTATGTATATGTGCATCAGTGCTTGCTTCAAAGCTACTGGGTTCTATTTGTGTGTTTGTCTAAATTATAAATCAATGTTTTTGATGGAAGCAAGATACAGAGTTATATTTAGAACCTTCTTAGAATCAGACACAGGCTCCTTTACCCCTCTGTAATTAGTACCCCATTACAGAGGGTACGCTGGGGAATGCAGCTCAGAGAGAGTTTTCCCATCGTTTGCCTTCTTTTCTTTTATCTTTACATATAAGTTTTCATCTTTGCTTTTCTTTTCAATATAAGACAAACAGAATTCCTTACTATTAGGAACCAAAGGCCTAAAGTTACAGAAAGAGAGAACTTGCTTTATAATATTGCAGGGGCAGGGGGATTGGGGTGAGATTTCCCCAAAAGGTGAATGAGTATTTATTTGTACAGTGACTTATGGGATTTCAGACAGTGGGTAGGGACGTAGTGCTTGCTCAGTCTCAAAATGTTTCACTTTTGTTAGTCTTGTCTCCCAATTTAAATTGTTAGCCCTTGGAGGTCTGGGAACATGACCTCTCCTCCTCTTGGGTCCTCCAAGGTGCCCAGCATTGGGCTGTATATGAGGTAGGCCTACTTCAGGGAGGATATCCCTGTTTGGCAGGTGGGCACATTCCTACAGATGGAGAATGTCAAATGAGAGTTGCCTTTTAGAACTTCTCAGAGAACAGTGTATGCACATGGATATGAACTGCTTGGCAGCTACAACCTACAGGAAAAGTCTTGGATTCTAATCTAAAACATCCAGAGTAATTCAGTAACTGTTGCCTGTATGCTTTCATCCTAGTTTCAAATAAAATAAGATGATGATGAAAAATGTGAAAGGAGATTGGTGAGCTGCTGGTGACCCAGTGCTGTTGACACCTTGGAACAATTATGAAATAAGAAGGCTGGGATATTCTGATGCTGTTCCTCCCACCCCCCCCCCACCTCCATTTACCCTTAGCAGAAACCAGTGGAAGAAAACAAAAACAGTCATTCGAAAAGATATATGCACTCCCATATTCATAGCAGCATTATCTACCATAGCCAAGATATGGAAACAACCTAAGTGTCCATCAACAGATGAAAGGATAAAGAAAATGGGGTATATGTATACAATGGAATACTACTCAGTTATAGAAAATAATGAAATTCTGCCATTGGCAACCACATGGATGGGCCTGGAGGGTATTATACTTAGTGAAATAAGTCAAACAGAGAAGGACAAATACTTTGTGTTATCACTTATATATGGAATCTGAAAAGTAAAACAAATGAATTAATATAACGGAAAAGAAACCATGTGAGCCATTTAATTGATGGGATTTGGTCTGGGCTGATAGCCATCCTAAAACCACAGCCTTCACGTGCCTACTAGCCAAGTTTATGGTCCATGCGTTTGTCCCCACTCTGCCCTGTGGTTGGCCAGCAACAATAATTTAACCATCACAAATAATAATTTAATAAACACAAACATCCTACAGTGAAATTAGAGGAAGGAGAAAGAGTAGCAAAAAGAGGACATACTTCGGTAGTTAGATTTGGAGAGGGGAAAACGAAACCATGGGTAGCAGAAAGACCTTTCACATGGAGAATCTAAAGAATTTTGTGGTGGTTTTTCTTGCTATTGCTTAAAAGGAAGCCAGCAGTAAAGAAAATTATAGGTCAAATTTCATAGAAGAAGGAACATGAAACAAAGGATTTTATCTTTATTAGCTAAGAACCCAATTTAATGTTTGAAGGAAAGTGAGAAAAAAACAAAACAAAACAAAAAACCAACAATGGACTATCCAAAAGGGCTATAGAATCCTGTCAAATTAGCTCTTCCAGAAAGCATGTGAGGGCTTCAGGGGCTGGGAGTTTCTCAATTCTGCCATAAGGAAATAGACTGATTTTTTTTTTTTTTTTAAGCAAACACAGCAGAGTTTACACATCCAAATGAGTATTATCATCTCCTTTAGAAGAGTCCTCCTGGGAGACTTTATTCTCAGGGCCAAAATACGGCTTTTCCTTTGAATATTTTTATACTCCTCTCTAGATTTTATTTTGAATAGCCTCTTTTGTGTCTAATCATCCTCCTTTGGAGATAAATCTGGTTTCTGAACATCACTTTGTACCCAAAATAATGTGTGCCTATGATGGAAAAGCCCTGATTTCTCTGAGTGGCTGTGAAATGATGGATTCTGAAAGACATTCTACATATGGTCCAGGAAGCAAGTGGGCAGAGGCAGCAGCCTCAGTCCTTTCCACAATAACCTCCAGGGAACCCGACATGCAGCAGCATGGCTGGGTGATTACACACCTGTCGGCCAGACACACCTGGGGTGATGGGATCCTGGCTCTGCATGCTGGCCAGTTCTTCTTCCCTTCTGACCTTCAACGTCCTCATTTAAATCCTGGGATAACGTATGATTGTTGTGACTATTAAATGAGGTAATGCTTGAAAAACACATAGGAAAGGCTTAGTAATTGTTTATTGTTATTATATTCCCTTATAATACCTTAATGTGGAGCCAAGTACATGGTAGGTAATCACTAAATATTAGTCGATTGGTTGCAAGGTTGATTCTGAATATGTCAGGTTTTGACTTGAAAGTACAATTGTACTTGAAGTGTGGGGTCGTCTGAGGTAACTGCAGAAAGGCTAGGAAAACATTTCTAATCCTTAATCCTATAAAACTATTCCAGAATGGCCTTTATTTACCTCGAAGGTCCATCCCAGCTCTAACAGTCTATGAAATTGACTATTACATCAGATAATGGAATTAATATGAACAATAAGAAAAAGTGTTAAGTAGCATAGACAATTGAAGAATAAACTGTCAGAGAGTCAAGTAACTTTATAGGTACAGCTTAGGGGGAAATATCTTGAAAAACCACCTTAGGACACTTTTGTGGGATTGTCAACGGGAAAGACTCCTCTGTGGCCTCATCACTTAAGACGATGAAGTAATTTGTTTAACCTGGGCCTGAGAGGCATTGCCAAGAAGAAAACTTACCTGAAATTCCACAAACAAAGGAGAGTGGGCCCTTGGGGAGTTGTGGGACAGGGTGGGGAAAGAGAGAGTGCCCAAGGTTGGCCAAAGAGCTTGTCACATTTTTATAATGATCACAAGTTGGTAAAGAAGGTTTTCGCAGCTGTTCGGAAGATTTGAAAGAGAGAATAGATACTGGCAGCTATGAAAACACTGTGTTGACTGCAAAACCCAGTGTGTGTATGGTATTATAAGCAAGATATTAAAATTAGGCGGGGGGAAGCAGAGGCACAGTAGAGTATCCCATTCATGGAGTGCCTTGAAGTAACAAAAAAGAAAAATGGCGATGAGGCTGTTTAATTATTACTGCATTATAACTGACTTCACTAAGGAAGCTCCTAATGCAATCTTGTAACCAGAGAAGACAAATCAGGAAGAAATTGACTTAAAGCCAAAGAGATGCAAGGTGAGGCATATGGGAGAAGACCTTCTTGCCCTTCTTGAAGATAAAACATGAAAATGAAGATCCTAGTGATGGACAAGAGCGATGGACCTGGAGGTTCAGGCATTGACCTGTCCAAAGGTAGGCCTGGAACATGGGCCCCACGGAGCCCCGGGAACTTCTGAGAAAGCAGATTTTTGACCCAAGACCGTCTGATTTTAATAACCGGATCGAATCCCAGCCTGGGATGGATGCTTCTTGGGATGCTAGAAACTGCCTGGGATAGGACTGGAGGAGGAGAGTGAATGGAGATTTTCCTTTCACTAGCTCCTTGGACCCATGGAGTCCACACAATAAAATTAGCAGCGTTAAGTAGGCAGATTTGTAGGTTTGGAGGCATAATTGGTCCTGTTTTTCTCTAGTCTTGACCTAAATGGAGTTCACTGGGTATGTAATGGAAAAAAAACAACCAGCTTGATATAAAAATACAGGAAATGCCTGCAATCACTGCTGATTACAGTAGCAGCTTTCCTTCTGTTATTTTTGTGAAGGAGAAAAAAACAGAGTTTGTTAGGTTTGGTTTGGTTTTGCCTTTTTTTTTCCCTTTCCTAAACGGTAGAAACAACTTGGCCTATTAGTTCTTTTTAAGGCATTCTTTACTTTAGCTAAATGATGTCATTTAATCTTTATGAATAAGGGGGAGGGCAGGGCAAAGAAGACATTCAGATTCTTATCATAAATAAAATTCCTGTAAATATAAAATACATTCAGATGGTTCTAAATATGGTTTATTGGTCCTGGGGGCTCATGTTTTCTGAATTTCCTCCAATTTCTAATCTCTCTAGGCTGAACAGGATGAATTTAGTTTTTTTAGTGTAGTGCCTGGTTTTGCAGTGTGATTTACATTAGTGCTGGGAGAGGTAATACTGTTTCCAGCGATTTCTTTTCCTAGAAACCATCACTTTTTAGCAAATTGAAGACTACTGCAGTGAGACCTTCTGAGCCAGTGGACTAAGAGACACACAATATTCCAGGAGCAGAGAGAGAGCTAGATTCTCACTAACCAGGAGCTAGCAAGCAACATCCCACCCGGTCTGTTAGTGGAATTCAGTTAACATATCTTAATTTTGGCTTTAGGATTCTCACTTTCTGTGGCTGGAAATTGGATCGAACAGGGGAAATCTGTAGTTACAGTGTGTTTAAAAATGCTACCAGGGAATTTGTGGATTCTCCTGGCTTTCATTTGGGGGTACCCTGGGATTTTGCAGATGAGAAGCTCACTGGGGCACTGCCCAGGAGATGCTGTGATTCGCGGGTAGGGCCATGAGGCTCCTTTGTTCCTGAGGCTCCAAGAGGTGTTGTCATTCTAGATAACAGAGTTATGAAACTCAGTTCCTTAGCATGGTGCTCAGGCAAAAAGGAGGATTTGGCTTTTACACAGCAGCCCTGTTTAGGAGGAAAAGCACTGAACTCAGGCTGGGAACACTGTCATTGGCCATAGTTTCTTCACCTCTGATGAGATTAGAGCAGCCGATCCCTGCTGCTCCTCTGGCACAGTGGTTCTCAGCTGGTGCTTCTGCCTCCAGGGGACATTTGACAATGTCTGGAGCCGTTTTTGGTTGTTGCAGCTAGGGAGGGGGCACTGTTGCTGGCATCTGGTGGCTGGAGGCCGAGGGTGCTGCTAAACATCCTGCCATGCACAGGGCTGTCAGTAGCACGAGGATGATAAACCTGTCCCAGAGTTCTGTGATTATGCAACTCTAAGGCTTGGAGAGGTCCTGAGTTAACAGGACCCTTGTTTTGGCTGGTAAGGTTTATGCAGCTTAAGTGGGGTACAGCCAGAATTGCAGGCTTTTCAGACCCTGAAGAAAGCAGATCAGGCTTTTTGAACCCTTTTGAAGACAGAGGAAGGCATTTCCTCTCCCTTTTCTCCACTCAACAAGGTTCTACAATTTAACTTCTTAGACTGTATTGGCTTTTCTTTCAAAGGGTACCACCCATGTTTGAAAAAACAAAGGTTGTTGGGTTAGGGGTTTTTTTTTTTTTTTTGGTAAATGTTAAATCAAGAAAGATATTTAATCTATTCATATTATAAAAACTAGAATAGTCTAAATATGATCTTTTCTTATTAATGTATTAAAATCAGTTTCCCACCTCTGTGATTCTTCTTCTGCATGTTTCACATGAACATGTGGCAATATCCATTTCCGAACTAAAGCCACTCCTCTCCAGATAAATTTTATTTCAAAAACAAATTTTTTCAAAAGTCATTTTACCATCACAACTCAATCTAACCAGAGCACCTTCATGTTACCCCACTCTTTCAGTGTCTTTTATGGGGAAGTTTATGCCAGTAATGGTTTGGTGTTCTTGGGATTAAAAGGATTAAGAATACACAGGCAGACAATTTTCATTTCCACTTCGGTGCACCCATCGTAAAGTAGACATTGCCTTGTTTATGGCTCTTGGGACCAGACTGTCTTGAACATTTTATGGCATGAGATCAGACTGAGGAGGCACCCTCCCTGTGCCCTGGGACGGGCCTCACCCTGCACACTGAGGGAAGTCTCCTGGGTCTGATCTCTCTGACACCAGGGTGCCCAGGGCATGCACTCCCTGACTTTGACACCCACAGGTGGTTGCCTGCAAATACCTGCCCAGTCTGTACAGCATAACATAGTGGGCTCTGAGATGGTATGGGTGCCCACAGGGAATTTACAGGACCTGGAAGGGTACTGGGCTTGTAGGGGATGGCTAGAAAATGTTGGCCAATTTGTCGATGGGAAATTCTGGGATGATGGTCAGGCTTATCAATTTCAGTATGAGGCTCATATGACACTAGGTATTCGGCACATGTCAGTAGGCACATTCAGACTGAAGACAGACCAGCATGCAGTTTCTGAACACTTACCCCATGGCCTCATACATCTAAATACATACCAAAAATGATGCTCATGAATGCCTCGGAACAGGAGTTAGGATCTGATCATGGAGGGAAAAGCATAGTCTTTCCGGTCAGTCAGCTCATTCACTGAATAGGCCTCTCCCGAACTGGGTTTGTGGGTAGCTTAAAAAGAGCAAAGTAGACTACAGGAAACATCATTTATGCCTGTCCCCCCTTTTCTTCCCTCTTTTTTTCTCCCTCCCTCCCTCTTTGCCTCCCTTCCTCCCTTTCTTCCTTCCTCTCTGCCTCCCTTCCTTCCTTTCTATTTCTTTTTTCGTGGTGAGGTATAATAGGCCCACAGTTCTCAGATGTTAACAGATTTTTACATGAATGTACACCTGTGTAACCCAGACTGAGATAGAGACTGTTTCTAGCAGGCTGATGCCCCTTCAGTCAGTACCACCCCCCGCCCCAGGGGTAAGCACCATTCTGACCATAAATAAGTTTTATATTTAGGTCTCTTTAAAACTGACCGTAGTGCTGAAATACCCTAAATAGCCCTCATTGTATCCCTCTGACCTTGCCCAAGTCTGGGTTGGTATGTGAAGCTCCTCACTTTGAAAATTATTAATAATAATTATTGAGGAGTTAAATTGTGCCTGGCAATAAGTGTTTTTCCATCTGTTCTTTCATTTAACCCCTGGGAACACAGCCTGTGACGTAGATAGTATTGTCCCCATTTTACAGATGAAGAAACTGAGACTTCAAGTTGTAACAGGAAGCAAGAAGTTTCCAGAACCAGGAAGTAGGGGAGCAGCATTGGAACCTTGCTGTATCTGATACCATAGTCTGTATTCTTTAGCATTGTGCCAACAAGTGTTCGCCTCCGTTATACTTAGAAAAGCTAGCAAAGCCAAATTATTTTTCCTATAAAATTGAGTTTAGTACTCCCTAGTAAAGCTGGAGAAGAGATTCTAGAAAACTTTGCCAGACCACCTTGCCGTTGGTTATTGTGGCAACATTTACTGCCCAGTGGTCAGAGTCTGAAACCTCTCTCTGTAATGTTTGTTTAAATTCAAGAAATAAGTTTACTCAAGTTCACTAGCAAAAATGTGCAAATACAAGGAAAGGAAAAGCTTTACAGAGGAAAATACTCGAGCCCCCACTCCCCTTTTTTTGTCAACACACTGCTCAAAGGAAACTCAGAGTAAAACGATAAGCAAGTCACACACTTTAATGTCTTAAACTATTACCTCCAATTGTGGAACAGTTACTGGGAAGTAGTGAGACTAGAATAAGGTTCAGTGAGATAATGAGGATAAAAGAATTGGGGGAGGGGGTCAAAAGGCGAGGAATTACTTCTCTTGGGGGAATGAAATGATTTCTCTCTTGTTCACTGTTTAGGATCCTGAAGAGTTCTGTTTGTTTTTTTTTTTAGTTACCTATTTTATATTTAGTAGTGTGTATGTTTTTTTTTCACAACTCACACACACACACACACTGTATTTTATTTTTACAAGAGATAAATAAACTGACACCAAGCATTGTAAATGGATGACCACAACAAAAGCAACAATTACCAAACACGAAACACACTCATACTATATCATAATATTGACATTCAGTCCAGTAATCCTCCACTGTAACAGCTCCTTTACTTTGCAGTGAAAGTTGATTTGTATATTTTTTGCCTCTTGAGTCCTTGTGGGATTTTTTTTTTATTCAAGAGTTCTGTTTTGTATCACATAGATCAAAAACAAATGTATTGGTTTTTACATTACATTGTATTTTAGTCCTTCTTCAGCCCTCTTAGGTTGTAAGGATTAGTGCCTTTCCAAGCACAGAATAATCAAGTTCCCAACAATGAACAAAGAGACCAACGTTTATGAGGCACATGCTGATGGAAGGGGAAGGAAACTCAGGGCACGGCTGAGTTCAAGCACCTGACAGTAGTCAAACAACTTCGTCAAGTCTTCCCAGTTTGAAAAGTGATTTTAAATGTTTGCTTGTATATGAAGAAACATTAGTTAGCATCAAGCAGTGGACACTATTCTTATTTCTAATTAAAATGGAATTGCTGCCTTCTGAGATATCATAAGGAGTATGAATAAATAACCTTCTAGGAAGAATTTCCTCTTAAGGAATAGTTCAATCTAATCAGCCGATATTAATAGAATCAGGTCCCTCCTCCTCTATGAAACCTTATTTGATCAGTACCTATGACACTAGTCTATAATTCCACGTTCACTGCCCAACTGGAAATCCCTACTTGTGTCAAAAAAAAATTGACCATGTAAATCCACAGCTCTACATTTATGTTAGGGCCTCTGGGTACAGGAAAGAGGTCATATTCATAGGACCCAGTACCTCACTCATTGATATAACTTTGACACACTATAAACTCTTTAAGGACTGGGAACAAGTCTTATATCTCTCTGATCTTCCACTATATCTAACAAAGATGTTTACATAGTCCATGTGGTAAATGATAAGGATGGTTGTGTTGCATGTTTATATAATGTTAGGTGACCCTGAACAATTAAAAATATTTCTCTACTAGCAGCCTCCACATAATTGGTAAATATGGTGAGTCTTGAAAAGAACTCCTTAGACACAGTTAAGTCTTTTCTGGAAAAAGGGATGTCACACTTGGATTCTCTCACTGGGGCACAAATAAGATACTTTGGTAATTATTTGTCTTGCCTACTTTAGCCACTGATTGCCCAATACTTTCTCCCTATAGCAATTTCCCGAATTCTTCACTGCCATGCTTTAGTTATATATATATGTACACAAACTTTAGAAAACTGGAATTTAATTGATTCGCATTTATATTTATCTAAATGTTAGTAAAAATGTCTTTGGAAAGAGTAGTTGGGAAAATGAATTGATGGCCTGTACCACAGTTCACACATTCCATAGAACTCAGTGATCCAAATTCTAATAGAAAGGAAAAATAGGCATGGTCCTCATTATGGGGTTGACAAAGAGGATTGTTTGGTTTCTGATGTACTGTGCTCCTCTAGAAAGTTTTTTGGAAGCAGCCAATAAGTGAACAGAACAGTGACTTTTGGTGAACATTTTTAGGTAGCAATGACTGAGTTTAAAATAAAAGTTTGAGTTTACAGGAATCAATTTATCTGGAACAGAGGAATCTTTTCTGAAGTTGGTAAATCGTACCAGAGTTTGGCTCTTACCATGCAGGGCTTAAAGGGGGTAGCGGGGGACAGAATGTCAATTTCCTGGATGTGGTTAACTGTGTATCATCAGGAGGGAAATGAATTTGTCATTGACTTCATCTAGCCAAATACAATTAACTGATGGAATTTTTCCATTTTTTAGTGTCTTGGAATAATTCCCTTCTCCTAAGTTCACCCATGCCAATAAATACGTACCTTAAAAAAAAAAAAATTAACAGTGCGAGAATACTTAGTAGGTACGTAAGTAAGCGCCCTCTGAGAAAAACAAATGTTTCAGCCTATGACAGTGAGTCATTCCTAATTCACATTAGGATTAAATAAGCATGAAAATCAAAGTCCATTCCGTACATAATTACTGCCATAACAAAATGGAGTGTGAATCAAAATCAAGTTGTACGTGTCTCCATTGTATCTAAGTGAAGTACTTGTTTAAAATGATTAAAACTTATTTAAGGCAAGTTAATCTGTGCAAACAGCAGGGCAAACGTAAGCAACAGGGTTGGGGCCGCCAAGCCAGGGTACTAATAGCCCAGCAGGTTGGCTCTCGTAGTGTGGGATTAGGCGGTGTTCTTTTAGCCACAGCCATCCAGGCTGTGGCACAGGCAACACTAAGTTTTCAGAAGAAAATTACTACATGGATCTTACCTTAGTAAGTACTCCAAGGTGCTGGCTGTCCAGGAAGCTGACCCACTTCGGCCCACAGCGCTCTCTCCGGGTCTCCCCTGAGTGCCTGTTCATTCTTAAGAAGTCAGCCATCAGACATTTATGAAGTGCCTACAACATCGCAGGCACTGTGCAGGGTCCTACGCGGATGAAGTGGTGAACTTGACTGGGTCCCTTTGTGCCCTTCTAGTGCCCAGTGGGGGAGACAGACAAACAGGCATTCACGTTTCATTGTCACGAATACTGTGGCAGAGGAGGTCCAGATACCTTGGCACCTCTTAGGAAGAGCAGTGAACCTAATTGGAGGAGCCCGTGAAAGCTTCTTGCAGGAAGTGATGGGTAGTGACCAGTGAGGAGTGGGGAAGAGTGTTACAGGCAGAGAAAAACAGTTTCTGAAAAAACCTAAACATGAACACTCAATATTTATACCTTTTACTTCCCGTTTCTTGATACTTAAATCTATATTTTACATTTTAGTGTCGGATGAAAAGCTTTTTTTCCCAGTGGAAACTCCTTCTTTAGTGACCTTGGGTCTCCTGCACAGAAGCTGCCACGGAACGTGGTGTTTGGTGAGAGTTTGACGAGTGTGAGCTCCCTTCCCTCTTGCCTGGAGCACTCACACTGGAGGCTGAATGCTGCTGCCACAGCCTCTGGCGGGAGCTGGTGGGGAAGAGCGGAAAGAGCAGAGAGGCCGGCAGGCCCTGGACCAGGGAGAGGGCACCACTGAGGACAGACAGGGCGAGGTGTGGAAAGCTCTGGATGGTGAAGACACACCTCACTCATTTACAGTTTTTTTTCTTTTTTTTTTTTGAATTTTTGAATTTTATTTTATTTTTTTATACAGCAGGTTCTTATGAGGAATCTATTTATACATATTAGTGTATATATGTCAATCCCAGTCTCCCAACGCATCACAGTTTTCTTAAGGCCCAGCATTAATAGACTTACCCTAGGGCTTCCCTGGTGGCGCAGTGGTTGAGAGTCCGCCTGCCGATGCAGGGGACACGGGTTCGTGCCCCGGTCCGGGAAGATCCCACGTGCCGCGGAGCGGCTAGGCCTGTGAGCCATGGCCGCTGAGCCTGCGCGTCCGGAGCCTGTGCTCCGCAATGGGAGAGGCCACGACAGTGAGAGGCCCACGTACCACAAAAAAAAAAAAAAAAAAAAAAGACTTACCCTAGATAAGCTCCTTTGAAATATGGGTGTTGTCATTGAGCTTTAAAAACTAGAGTCCGTTTGTGTTATTTTAAGCCTCCAGACCCTTAGCCTAGGAGTTGAAGGGCAAAGTATGGAAAAAGCAAGGGTTCAGGGCCAGAAAGCCTACAGATTGGGGCCTTCCCAGTAGCTCTGCGGCTGCTTCAGTTTTGGTTCTTTATTGAGCTTTCAGATTTGTTCAGTTCAAACTCATTGATCCTTGCCCTTAAATAGTTCATCATTGATATTTTCTTCCCACATTGCTAATCTAGTAACCCTAGATTCTTAATCTCTTAATACAGTGTCCCGCACGATGATTCCTCTAGGTTTTAATAATATCTCTTATTTTGAACTTCGAGGAGAAACAGCTGTATAGACTTTTTTTTTTTTTTAAAGGAAGAGAGCTTCTGGGTCATGTCAACATACACCGAGTAGCTATTATTTGCCCCGACCTTCTCTTAGAGCACGGAGACCAATGCATTTGGTATTGCTTGTCCTCACTGCTCTTCTCAGTATTGGTCTCTGCTCCTAACCAGTGCTGTGCACAGAGTAGGTGGTCAACAGGCAGTTGTGAATGTATGGTGGCCGGCAGGGCCTCTCTACTCTCAAAATACACTGGCCTAGCTCCTGAGATAGCTCCAAGTTTGTAAGCCTTTGACAACGAGCAGCTGTCCTCACGGGCAGCCTGTGTGAGTGAGGGGTTTTCAAATTGGCCTGGGACTGGGAGGGTTAGTCAGGGGTCTTAGTAATAAGCACAGCTCTGGCTAACTTGTACAGAAAAGGAATTTTCTGGACAGAGAAGAGGTAGGTCACGGATACAACAGGCAAGCTGGAAAATCAAGGGGAAAATGGGCAGGGACCAAGGAGGCTGGACACAGCCAAAATCAAGGGGAAAATGGGCAGGGGCCAAGGAGGCCAGACACAGCCAGGCCTCTTAGACATGACCATGGCACATCCCAGCGTGGGCAGCTCACAGTCCCTTCACCTTTGTGCCCTTGCTTCAGAAGTCACAGGAGTATCGAAATGGCCATGTGTGAGTGTCCCACGTCCTTCCACAATTCACACCCGAGGCACCCTGCCCAGCCACCCATAACAAGTCAGCTACAGTGGTGAATTCAGACAGAATCTGAGCAACAAGAGCACAGCCTCCATCCTACAATTCCTATTTATATTTCCTCATTCTGCTTTCCCCTTCTGTTCGTGGCGGTGGTGGTTTGCCACTGTGTTGCTCCCTTACAGTGTCACTTAAAATATAGTCAGTCTAAAAAAAAGAACCAACAGACATTCGCATCTGTTTGTGTGGCAGACAGTCATTTTTTGGTCGGTTAGGGAGGAATAAGAAACTAGTGGTTTGGATGATCAGGTTTGGAAATTGCTCACGAAGGGGAATTGGAACTAATATTAGTCAAGCACCCACCCTGTGCCAGGAACTATAATGAATTCTTTACATATTATCTCATTTAAGCATGACAGCAAGCCTTTGAAATGAGTTATTGTTATCCCCATTTTACAGGCGAGGGCCTGAGGCTCAGTGAGGATCACTCCCTGTCCTCACATATTGTTGATAATAAGTCAGAGCCAGAGTAATCTTCAAACTCACATCTGTGAGACATCACAGTCTCTCCTGCTCGGTCTCCGGTTCTCTGTCTTACTAATCCTTACGTGGTATCACAGAGAGTCCCTGTTTTGGTGAATGTCCCCTAATCCTTATGTCACTGGTCTTTAACCAGTTTTCCAAGGGCCCCAAATCTAGATCATCGGTAGGCCATTAAAAATAAGATTGACAAGCCAATGAAATGTCATTATTGGGAAGTCAGGGCTGGATGACCACACACGCAAAGACCTTCTGGTCTGGAAATTTGGGTGGGTGATCCTGAAGTGAGAGCGTGAGAAAACAACCAGGCTGTCTGGTTTACTGACTTCTCCTGGCACGTGCACCGGAGCAGGCAGTATGGACCTGGGGAGGATGTGGACGGTGGAGCGGATGTGGCTCCTTCTTCGGGGAGCTTACAGCTTCTCAGGAGCTCCTTTAGTGCAGGTGGTCTCCACCAGCCACTGGAGACACACGTGGTTAGGAGCTTGCTCTCCAAGGTGCAAGTCTTGGTTCCCACCCCCACCTTGCTTCTAGGCAAGATATTTACCCTCTATAAGTCTCAGTTTTGTCATCCATAAAATGGGAGTGATGGTAGTCCCATTTCAGAGAATTTGGAAGAGAATTAAATAAGATCATCCACGTGAGGTGCAGCCTGGTGTCTTTAGGGTTTTCTCCTGGCTCCACCTGCAGGTGGCAGAAGCCAAGTCTTAGAATTCTGTCCCTTGAAAGTCATTTTATAAAGGCCCAGGCACTTAGAAGGTGCTCAATGAATACTTGTCACTTAATGGAAAAGAAACAAGGACATGGACCAGAGTTCATCCCAGCCTAAATGCTCATAGCACTTTTCATTTCTTAACATACTATTTATTGTTATGTTAATTGATTGTCAATTTCCACATTAGAATGTAAGCTCCATGAGGGCAGGGCAGGGAATTTGTTTCCTCCATGCCAAGAACAGTACATGTTACACAGTATTTGTTCAGTAAATATTTGAATGCCTGAATAAATGGTCTTTTCTATGAAAGGGAAATAAGCTGGCTAGAAACCTGTGGGCAGCCTCTGCCCTGGAAGCTCCTGAGCCCTGGGTTGACCATCCCACTGTCCCATAGGGACTCCAGCCATCCTTGCATTCTTGCTGGAGGCCATCCATGGGAAGCGGCCTGTGCCTGCCTCTGGCCCCAGCTCCAGCCAACTCACCTGTTGGGCCCAGGGCAGAGCTTTCCAGATTGGCAGCTGCTTAGTTTGATGTTGTAAGACTCACTGAGAATTGCTGCCATTTGGATTTATGATTTTAATTGTTTTATAGTTTATACTTGTGCCCTGCAGTAATTTTCCATTAAATCAGAACATTTACATTTCAAAAAAGAGCTGATGTGGTTCTGGGTATATACATATATCTTAACAGCTAATCTCTGGCAATAAAAACTGACAGTTATCAACAGATTAGGAAATTAGCATTCGTTTAATTAACTTCTGTTTGAAGCTGTTACTGCATGAAGATAGTGATTTTTTTTTTAGCCTGATAAGGTGACAGATTTTGCATTTGTATACTCTTAAGGTTCAAGAGTAATTGTTGTTTCTATCCCTGTTTAGCGTAAACAGTAGGTAAAAATAAGTTGCAAAATTGGGAGGCGACCAATAACTCCAAATATAGTCTAAGAAGTCACATAAACTTCTACTGATTTTATGTAAAACATATGCTCTATGTACATATATTATACTATATATGCATATAATATATAGAATATAAATACATATATCCAAATAATCATACCAAATATTCATCATATATATTAATCAAACTAGAAGCTTTATCATAGACATCCTTTATTGCGTGTGTGTATATGAGCAACACGACTCCCAACATCTCTCTCTATATATGGTATGTATTAATCCTACTGTATATTTATTCTATATATGTACAGTTGACCCTTGAACAACACAGCGGTTAGGGGAGCCAACCTTCCCTGCAAAAATCCATGTATAACTTACACTCAGCCCTTCGCACCCACGGATTCAACCAGCCATGGAGTGTGTAGTACTGTAGTACGTATTTATTGGAAAAGAATCCGTGTATAAGTGGACCCATGCACTTCAAACCCATGTTGTTCAAGGTCCAATTATACTTTATTATATGTACCTTATTATATACACAATAAAGTATCTAGTATGGTTAATATATGAGAGAAAGAGACTGAGAGATATATGTTGCCTGGGCTCATTCTCATGCTACATGTTAACTACTTTTGGCATACATACTTCATTATATATACATTTGCATGTGTAAATAGATATATATAATCACTGCAGGGCAACACGTAACTCTCAATATCTCTCTATATATCAATGTCTCTCTATATATTAATTTGATATTCTCTATACTAACCATAATATTGATATATATTTTATTACATATATAATAAAGTACATATACAATAATATATAATGATGTATTCATGTAATAAAGTATATAGCATGACTAATATGACATAAAAATGTACATATAAAGAGAGATGTTGAGAGTTATATATTGCCTGGGCACATCCTATAGCACGTTAGCCACCTTTTAAGTTTTCGCTAAAGTTTCCGTTTTTGCCACAGCACTTGCTAAAAAAAAATTCACAAATCTTGATTTCTTTATTGCAGAATAGAGTATTTGGAGGACTTGTTGGTCATAGATCTGAATCCCCAACACATTGCATGTTCCTGTGTTTAATTTGGTCAAATCACTTGCATTCTGTTTGAGAACTGTTCCTCTCCCAGACCTCGTCACTGTCTCCACTGGGTTGAGCTCATTCATTGGCCCACTGGCTGACCCCATGCACTGGCTTCATTAAAAAACCAATTAAAATGAGTACCCTGTATAGGTAGAAATTGCTACTTATCATGGATCCTCAGGGTACCTCAAGAATAGAAAGCTATAACTGCTAAATCTGAGGGTCTGCTGTGCTCTGTGTGTGTACCCCATGCCCTCAGTACACTTCCATGACCTTGACTGTAATTGAAAGAGACTTTGTTCAAAAGCCAGGTATCACTTTTTCCCAAGGCAGAAATGGACCAACCTTTTATAAGTACCTTCCTCCATTGAATGTAACTTACTACTATTTCATCCACAGCTATGGCCAAACAACCTGCTCTACTGTGAGGATACATTCTGCTAGTGATTGCCAGCCAAGTCGGGGAATAAGCAGCACTCTGAATTTTAGCTGATTGACATCAGGAAAATCCAAATCCTGCTCCAAGAATGGTCCTAGGGTTAAAAAAAAAAAAAAAAAAAAAAAAAAAAAGCAGCTGACTGAAGCTGGACTCAGAGGCAGTGATAAGGAGGTGGCCACTAGGAGAGCCCTGGAGGGGACCTCGGCCCCCTCCAGGCAGGATTTGAGAAGTGGTATTGAGGCTGTGCCCCCTGCCTCATCTCCTCCACCAATCCTCCAGAGTCTTCTGACCAGTCTGTGCAGGTGCCTGGGGGAAGTCGCGTATCAAGCCATAAATGCCTACCTTAGCTTAATGACACTGAACAGATTTGCAAGTCATTCAGAAAGGCTTGTAGTTTGGGGGAGAGTGATTTTTAAAGGGAAGGGAGTAAAGAAATATCCTGAGTACAGTTGCCCCTTCAGATGGAGCAGTAGGTAGGGAGTGCCAGGGAGGGCAGCCAGAAGGCAGAGGGCCTGGTGGAGTGGAGAGAGGGACCCGGGAGGCTGGGCTGTTGTTGAGCTGGGGCACCAGTGTACCCACTCACCCGGAGGGGGAGGGGGAGGAGGGGAAGCTGCTAGGTCCTTCTTGGTTGGAGACTGGAAGGCTTCTGGAAAACATGGAGCTCCAGTGGGTTTTCTCTGAATGGGGATTCTTCCTACGTGGAGACTAGACCGTCTTATACAAAGACATGTCTCCCAGTGGTACTTGCAGAATTACTGCTTTATTTTTTCCCCTGAGTGGAATTCTGGAAATTCCTTCTCTTTTTCCCATTGACAGGTTTGACATTTTCTTTTCTTTACTAAAGCTGTTCACCGGGCCAGCCCTGGTACATGATACCTCTATTGATCTGGCAAGTCATTTCTTGAAATGTAAAATTTATTATTATTATCAGTACTATTATTTCTAAATTGGAATCACAAAGCATAAAGAGAAAATATCAAAAAATATAAATAAAGCCAAGTGACTCTACCTCCTGGGCCTCAGTTGGATAAAAAGAACTCTGAGCTACTGAATCACCAAACTTGAGACCCCTCAGCAGCATGGCAGTGACTGGCCCTGCCCTTTGGTTGAGATTGTCCCTCCTCCTTGGGCCTCATGGGCATCCAGGCTTGTGAGTTTCCTCTCCGGTGGTTTCGTTGCAAGTCCCACCCATTAAACGTTGGGCTTACTCACAGACCTGTCTTAGCTTTCTTCTCTTCTCACACTGTACTATCTATCTTCTCAGAAAATCCCACCCACACTCATTATTTCTCCAGCCCAGACCTTCATATATCATCACCTGGCCATCATGTGCAGTTAGATGTCGCCAAGGCATCTCAGACTCAGCAAATGCAAATTGAACTACTGGTCAACCCCTGCCCTCACTCCACAACCTGGACCTCACCAGTACATAGTAGGTGCCCCGTAAATATTTATCAAGTGGAGCATTGGAGGTACTCTTAGCTCTAATCGTCTTTGTTTCATAAACTCCACCAGATGTGTCCTCCCTGATGAAAGAGAGGAAGCTTTCACAGGTCCTTGCCTCATCCTCATGGACCTGTGCATCCCCTTCCACCTGAGCCGACGAACACACGTGTGGCATGAACACACCGTGTACCTGTCCCTAGTGGCATGTGTGCCTACACGCACACGCATTCACATCCCTGATCAGCTGAAAAGCGCCACTCGGTCTCAAAGCAAATACCTTCCGTGGCCAAATTAAACAAATATAAATGTACAACTTCTTTTTTTAAGAATAATAAAATCTGTTTTCTGTCCTTTTAGAGGTCAGTCCATTTTCAGCTCCCTGGCCTTGGCGGAGGCCTCTGATATCCTCCAAGTAACTTGGGTGACCCCCGCTTTGCAGGAAGACGTGCTTTCCCTACATCCCCCTCAAATTGTCGGGGTTGCATTTGCGTTTCCTCAGCTCTTTATCTGGGCTGGGCTGACCTGCAAGGGGCTGACCACTCTCTTAGCACGTGGCTTCTTGCGTGGCTGCACACGGAAGCCCTATACTTACTGGTTCTGGCAACTTCTCGTACTGACAAAGGAGCTTGAGGAGTAGTTTTCTGGCCTTCCTGTCCGGGAATTCTGGGCCCTGCCTAGGGTTCCATAGTCCACTTCTGCCAGGCTCCAGGCACGCCCCCAGAAAGGTTACTCTTGGTCTTTTAGCTGGAGTGGCCCTTTCTGTGATGACAGAGTGCTGGCTGGGTTCCGAGCTGCAAATCGCTGGGCCCAAAAAAGGCGAGACCGGCAGCCCTTGCCTTCTAAGGACAGTGGTGGTATCCTGTTTGTCCTTCTGGTGTAGAACTTACCATCCCAAGTATTCCGGACTCATTCATGTTCACTTCTCCCTTGAGTACAGGGACCCTTCCTTGAGGACAGGGACTGTGTCCTCTGTCAGTATCCTCCTAGCACCAAAGCAGACCCTGAGTGGCAACTCAGTAAGTATTGTGGAGCATTATGTAGTAGGGCCAAGTAGGCAACGGATGTATTAGGAGTTGTACTCATGCCATTAACTAGACTGTCATTAGAATGGACTTAATACAGATCCTGCTCATTAGCTCATCCAGGCACTCAACAAACATTGAGTGCCAGGTGCTTTGCAGGGCTCTGGGGACCGAGATGCAAACACGAAGATGTAGTTCTCATGGAGCTCATGTGAGGGAAGCCGTAAACTCAAGGGCATAAACAAGCAAAGTAATTACAAATTGTGATCTCTGCTGCAAAGGAAATGACCATGGTTACTGAGAATACAGGAAGGGTCGGGGGCGGGTGGTGGTGGGACACTTTAGACAGGGTGGCCAAGAAAGGCGTCTTTGAGGAAAGGAAATGGAGGCAGAGACTCAGATGGCAAGGAGTCTGTTTTCCAGGGAAAGGGAACAGTGATGTGGCAAAGGTCTCAAGGCAGGAAAGTGCTCGGTGAGCTTGAGGAACTGTCAGACACCCCTGTGGCTGGACAAAGGGGAAGGTGACTCCAAATGAGATGGGGAAGGGCCAGCCCCTGGCCAGGGCCAGAGTAAGGCACTCGGATGCTACTCTGACTGCCGTGGAAGTTGCTGGGGTCAAAAAGGGGTTCTTCCTGAGTATAACCAGAGAATGGATTGGAAGGTGCAAGAGAACATCAGATTCAGCTGCCTCTGATGGTTTTAGCGTTAGTTTTAATATTTTTTAATAATAATATGTTTTAGTAGTTCCGTACATTATCTGAAAATAAGGTCATCTGGCTGGAGGGGCCGTGATCCACAAATTCACTTCTCTACTCACTCCTTCCTTCATCCCTTTGACCAACAGGTGTTGAGAAGCTAGGATGCTTCAGGCACCGGGGGGATTCCCAGGCCCTGCCCACATGGTGTGGGCCATTGTGGAAGACAGATAACTCCCAGTGGGGCCTGGGTTTGCCAAGACATTGAGGCAGGAGACAGCCTCACACATCTGGGAGCCACCCACAGTCCCCAGGTTTGGATTGTGAGGGGGTGGGGTGAGGGATGAGGCTAAAAGGCCAGGCTGGTGGAGACCACACAGGGTCTTGCGCTTCATGTTAGGAAGCGAGTTCATGGGGCGCCCTGGAAGAATGCAAGCAGGAGGAGAGCGTCATCTGATTTACATTTTGTATAAAAACGCCTGCTGGCAAAGGTTTGCTCCAAAGTGGAAAGGGAAACATTTGGTGTCCAACAGCTAGGGCTGCAAGTTCAAGCTTCATGGGCTCCAGCTGCCTTGGCTTCCCAGGATCTTAGACGAGAAGGATCCTTGGGGATTAATTTATCCAGCCATCGTATCTCATATTTGAAGACAGTAAAGCTCAGAAAAGCAGCTTGCTTGAGGTCGCCATTGTCCTTGGTCCTGGTCTGTACACTGAATCCCAAATAGCCATTTCGAAGCCAAGTTGTGTGATGACCTGGAGAGGAATGAGGGGACTAGGTGTTAAGTATCATGGTCAGGGCAGCCCATCCTACTTGCTGGGGACACAAGTCAAGGTCTGTTTCCCGTCAGTGGAGGTCAGGATATTATCCATGAGTATTAAGGATAAGGATTTGCTTTCATTACTGTGGGTTAAAAAAAAAAGTAATTGGAAAATCATGCCATCAGATAAGTGATCCTGCCGTGATTCCAAGTCTTAATGCCCAGGTACAGCCCCAGGCTATGTATTTTGGCTGTGAACAGGGATGCTCTTTCACACCTCAGGTTTTCAGCTGTCAGTGTGGTAGCTTAAAGTCTGCTGTCTTCAGACAAGGGGTCATCTGTTTGGTCAGAACAGCAGTGTCTAGCTTATCAGTTGCATCTTTTTTTTTTTTTTTTTTTCTTTTCAGTACGCGGGCCTCTCACTGTTGTGGCCTCTCCCGCTGCGGAGCACAGGCTCCGGACGCGCAGGCTCAACGGTCATGGCTCACGGGCCCAGCCGCTCCGCAGCATGTGGGATCTTCCCGGGCCGGGGCGCGAGCCCGTGTCCCCTGCATCGGCACGTGGACTCCCAACCACTGCGCCACCAGGGAAGCCCTATCAGTTGCATCTTGTAACCATGTTGCTGTGAGTCAAAAGCAGCCACCCTCCAAGAGCAACGGTTGTGTTCCCAATCCCACAAAAGGGCAAAAACGTGCTACAGTGGTTGTTTTTTTTTGTTTCTTCCCCAAGCAACATAGCAAAGTGATTAAGAACATGGGAGCTGATGTCAGGCAGCATCGACTCTGTCACTCGCCACCTGTGTGTTCTGGACCAGGTCAATAACCCCTGAGACCTGTCTTTAAAATGGAGATAATAATAGTCTTACCAGATTCGTAGGCTATTTGTGAGATTAAATGAGTTAATGCATATAAAAGATTTACCCCTGAGCCTGGCATGCAAAAGTACTTGATAAAGAAAAATGGTGGTTTTGATTTTGTTCCTAAATGTTTGAGCTTTTCCTATGAAAAGACTTGGAGAAAGATTTCTCTGCAGACTGGCCCAGAGTGAAATATTATCATCAACTCTCAGGTATCAGCACTGATATGGAGACTTTTTAAATCATTTACCTTGGTTCTGAAAGCAAATGATGCTTTTCTATTTGATGGAGAGGCAGGAGGTACACTCTCCTAGGCTTCTCGCTTGCCATCCCGTCATAGGGGTTGTAGAGTCGTACTTGAGTGACATGGCCTTCCTGGGAGTGATGGGAGGTGGCTGCCACAGAGACAGCTGGGAGAAGGGATGATGGCTCGTCACCAGCATTGGCCATCATCTTGAGGGGAGTCTGACTGCACTGAAGGGGCAAATGGTCTTTCTCTTGAACATATCGTTAAATTTATGAAAGTGTTTGACATCATCTGCCAGAAGAGCCTGGATTCCCATCTGATTAACCACAGTCATTTACAAGTCTCCACTACTTGTCCAAAAACAAGCAGAGTTTCTTCATAACCTCGCCCGAGGGCCTGCTCTCTGGTGATCCAAATACTTGGCATCCCGAGGAGTAATCTTTCTCATCTCTTATCTTCAAGTAAATGGAAGAATTTGCTGTTGTTTCTGTGGCACTCAGGCCTGAGCTTTGTGGAATTAGCCTGCCGGTGGGGTGAGCATACCAGGAAGTGAGGGCATTAAAAAAAAAAAAACGGAGCCAGGGTGAAGGAGACAGGAGCATATGGATCTCTTCCTTTAGGACAAGTTTACAAGTCAAGCAAAACAAAATTTTTTTCACTTTTTTCTTGTGTGTGAAGGGTCTCAGGGGTGTCACCCCTTTGCTGACTGCTCTGTGGTTTACAGAAGCGTTTTCTGGCCCTTATTCTCGGGGAATCTACCGTCAAATTGGGACACTATAATTTTACACATGGCAATGGATGAATTTTCAGCTGAGATGGCTGAGGTGCTGTGGGAGGGATGGAGGACTTCACCCAGCTTCTGAAGTGCAGGCCCCAGCTCACCTCCCTAGGCTTTATTTCCCTCCAAGTTCTTCTGTAAATTGGGGATGATGCTACTCATTGCCAGGGCTGCGTGATAAGAGAGATAAGGCGTGTGATAGCCTTAAGGTGTGTAAGCCTGGAGCTTAGGGACAGGTTACAGCTGCAACCACAGCAACCCTTCAGGCCCCATTCCCAGCATGGCGATCCAGGTCCTGAGAGGTTTGCTAACTAAGGGTCTGGAAGCTGTCACATCAGTCCTGATTAGAAACACCTGTATTGCCCCACCCCCTACTCCCTACCTCCCACCCAGTTGTTTTCTCCCCTGGGGCTCTAGGTGTTCCCATCAGGTGTCATTCCCCAGGCCCAGTGGAAAGGAATCTGTGATTTTTCTCACTGGACTAGACTGAAAGTTTCAGTCTCTATCTCTGTCTGTCTGTTTCATTTAAGTATCAGTCATCACTTTCTTTCATATGTTACAGTTGCATATGCTTCCTATTTTTCATCCCAGTGTCTCTCTCAGTGGCTTATACACAGTAAGAGGTAATAAGTATTTTTCAAAAATTCTAGTGACTTGCCCTCATGGAGCAGGTGTATTTTAAGAAATGACTGTTAGAGATCCCTGGAGAGGACAGAATTTCTGGGGTAACTGCCATGTCTCAGGCACTGTGCTAGAGCTTTCATGTCGGTTACATCAGTCCATCGTGGCAGTATTCTTCCCATTTTACAGATAAGAAAACTGAGTCCCAATGATATTTTGGACCAGCTGAACATCATCCAGCTTGAAAGTAGCCAAGTTAGGATTCAGATTCAGAACTGCCTCACTGCCTATCAGGAAGAGACAAGTTGGGGGACCCCCACCCCCTGCCAGCATCTAGATCAAAACATAGAGACACCTACAACGTCTTAGACATAGCCATTAGGTGCATAGATAGCCATGGGGGGCAGGGGCGTACAATTCTTAGAAGCCAAAATATGTATTTCAAATTGTCATGGACACATTTCTAGAGATAGCAATAGCTGATTCCATGTCATGTTAAAAGTAAACTTTTGTTAAAAGCAAAAGTGTAATTTGATCTACTGCAGGTTTCGGCCCATCTGTAACAGATGTCCCTGATATGAAGACCTTCTTTACACCTTACTTATCCTCAGGACAAGACCATTTCTTCCCCAGCTCACAGCAAACTCACTTTAGGGATCTTTGCTTTCACTCACAGATCCCCTTCCCATTTTCCAACCCAATAAAGTAGTGCAGTTGGTCATAGAAGAAAAGCATTTTTTTTCCCCTCCTTAAAACCAACTGCAAGGTCTCACCCCTACCCCCATAGGTTTTATAGAATTTTTTTTTTAAAGGTATGTTGTTTAGGGAATTCCTTTTCTTGGTGCCTTTTGAGTTTCTGGAAGAGATCTGTGCTCCTGCCCCAAGGGAGCCTTGGTCATACCTTCCTGCATCTAAATCAATCCTTCCCTGTCAGCCACTGTGACCTCTTGACCTCTGTATTCCCCTTCTCACCACAAAGCCTTCCTTATCCAGCCCAAAGGAATTTGGGTCCAATCAGCAGATGGAGATTTCCAGCTCACGGGTCTTACATTTGGTGTAAGGTGATCACGGGCAGCTGTGTGAAGTCAGCTCAATGCTGCTTCTTACCAGCCCTGTGACCTTGGGCAAGTGACTTGCCTGGCCTTGGGCAAGTGAGCCTCCATTTCTTCACACATTTAAAAAGGTGGTTGATGATAGCAGATGTCAGCAGGGTTGGTGTGGTCAGGGTTCTTTTCTCCTAGGATAAAATGGCAGAGGATACTGTAGGCAGATGCACCCTTTCCTGATAGCCAGAGCATGGCTCCCAAATACCTGTTTGGCTTAATGATCTGGGTTAGGCCATCTTGGAGCTTTGATCACTGTTAAGACTTAAATCAGAGAAGTAGCTGTCCGCCAGAGGTCCTGCAAAGAGGCATTTGGCCATGTCTGGAGCCATTTCTGGTTGTCACAGCTCGGTTGGGGATTGCTGAGAGCATCTAGTGTGTAGAGACCAGGGATGCTACTAAACATCCTACAGCGCACAGGACAGCTCCCCACAACAAAGAGTTATCCAGCCCAAATGCCAGTCCAGCAGCTCCAGTGTGCCAAGGGTGAGAAACCCTGGACCAGAGGGACAGGGCATGACCTGCTCCCTACCCACTTCTCTCTAGCCCACACACAGCCCATTTGGACATCTGGCAGCTCGGGGAGTCAGGGAGGTTCCATGGAAGTTCTCACAATCCTCAGCCTAGTGGAGAAGTACAGTAAGGAAGCCTTCGATCCAGGTGCCATGTGACAGGGGCTATAATAAAGGTATTCTGCCTGAGGAACAAATTCTGGGAGCCCCACCCCCTAAGATCAGGGACTACCAAAGGTGCTCACCCTCACCATTATTCTTTAGCATTGTTCTCAAGGTTCTAGTCAATACAATCAGACAGAAGAAATAAGTTAGATATATAATCACTGAAAAGGAGGAGGTAAAAATGATCACTGATTACAGATGATATGGAAAATCCAGGAGAATCAACTGCAAAAACTCCTTTACAAAAATAAAGATCATTCAGTGTAGCAGCAGGGCACAGAATGGTTAGCAGAAATCAATAGTTAGTACAAACGTGTAACATGATAGAAGATATAATGGAAGAAAAGCTCCTATTTACAATAGGAATGTGAAATATAAAATAATAACTTGGATTATTTAGAAGTAGATTCAGTTGCAGTTAACACATAAAACCCAGACAACGGTGCTTTAAATAAAGTACAAGTTTTTCTTTTTCTTATGAATGTTATCTGGAAGTCCATTCCTGGGACGTGGTCCTTATCTTTATGGTCGAAGGTGGCTGCTAGGACTCCAGGCATTACATCCTCATTCAAGCAATAGGACAGAGGAAGGAAAGAAGAAGTGTAAGGCTCTTCCTTTCAAGGAGACTTAGACACATCTGATTGGCTAGAACTTAGTCACATAACCACGCCCAGCTCTAAAGAAGGCTTTGAATTCTAGTTTATAGCTGCATCACTATGTGCATGGCTTAAAAGAAATCAACATTCTCTCACTAAGGAGAAAGTGAGAATGAATATTGGGACAACCGGCAGGCTGCCATGAAATATAACAAAAGTGTACTGCAAGATCTATAGGAGAGAACTTTAAAATGCTCCTATAGGACACAGGCAAGATTTGAACAAATGGAAAAACAAACAATGTTATTGAATAGGAAGACTCAACATCATAGAAAGATCAATTCTCCTTGAGTTAATTTATAACTTTAAACACGTTTCCAATAAAAAACATCACTAGGAATTTTTTTGTTTAACTAGACAGATGATTTTAAAGTTTGTATGGAAAAATAAATATGCAAGAGTAGCCAGGAAGTTTTGAAAAAGAAGAAGGGGACCAGTCCTGCTGGCTATTAAAGCATATTTTAAACCTACAATAATTTAAAAAGTATGGTACAGATCAATGTTATAGAGTGAAGGGTACAGAAATAAATCCAAATATATATAGACATTTAATACCAGTATTTATTAAAGGTGGTATTTCAATCAATGAGGAAAAGATGAACTATTTAACATATTGGATTGGGGCAACTTACTAGAAGTCTGGAAACAAAGTTGGATCTATACTTCACACCTTTTATCAGGACAAATTCCAATTATATCAAAGACTTAACGTTTATAAAATGAAAGCATAAAAGTACTAGTGAGAAACCTTGGGAGAATGCTTTTATAACTTTGAAATGGGTAAAACAAAGACTTTCAAATGAAAACATAAACTCCAAAACCCATAAAATTAAACATCAATTCAGTTACATCAAAAGAAACAAGATTGGCCTGGCAGAAACCAGCATAAGCAATGTCAGAAGTCAAAGAGTAAACTGGGACAAGCATTTGCAATCCTTAGCCCACACAGAGGTTGTTTCCTAATATAGAAAGAACTCCTAACAATCGATAAAAAACAAACACCACCAAAGGAAAATAGGTAAAAGTTCACAGAAAAAAAAATACAGATCACTTTTAAATATAGGAAAAAATGCCCAAACTTACAGAGAAACCTAGGGATATACTGAAATACTGTTTTTACCTATCAGACTACCAGAAACTTGGTAACACACCATGGTAGCAAGCAGGGACTATCATGTATGCTTATGGAGATGTAAACTGTTCAACCTCTAAGGAGGGCAGTTTGACAACATTCATCAAAATCCACATTTTTTACTGTTTGGCTCAGAAATTTCTAGGATATGTGTACAATTACTTTCATATATGCACAAGATGTCATATGTACAGACTTAATCACAGCAGCACTGTTTATAATAGCACATTAGAAGCATCTTAGGTGGCTCCCCCAAATATGGTGGAGTATCATACAGCCATAAAGATGAATTAGGAGACTCTTCATGTGCCGAGACAGAAAGACCTCCAATATAGCCAATATAGAAGTAGAAAATACAAGGTATGAATGAGTGCATATAACAAGCTCCCATTCAGTTAAAAGGGAGGAAATGACTGTATATTCACATTTTCTTATTTACGTATAAAGTGTGACCAAGAGGATACACAAGGAATGCGTAAAAAGCAATTGCCTGTAGCGGGGAAAGGGGTGTCTGGGGAACAGAGGCAGGAGGGAGAATATTTCCTGTAGGCCCTTACACTTTGGACTTTATGAATACACGAATGTATTACCTATTGAAAAAGATTGAATAAAACTATTAATAGATCAACTTCATAAATAAAGGCTAGTTACATTGGCTCATAGGGAAAGGGATGTTGCTGTATTTGTTTCCATTATTTAAAGAAAAAAACCCTACTCCTTAAAAAAATATCCCAGTCCTCAGAAGTGCCCTGGCCTTGTATTTGGGGACTGAGTAGAGGGGGATTGACATCTAGGCAGGAGCCCCTCTTTGCAAAGCTGTCAGTCCACGAGTTTGACAGCTACCTACTGTGTGCGCAACCATGACCCGAGTGCCAGGGGAACTGTCTCTCAAAAAGAAAAGTCCAGTCACCCTGCCCTGCAAGCTGGGCTTGAGAGCAGGCAAGGCTGGGAAATGATTCTTCCCGACCCTGCTTCCCAGGCAGGCTTAGGGACCTCTAGGGAAGAGACAACGCTAAAAGCCAAGAAGTAGAGAAATCTTAGGGCAGGAATGGGAGCTAGAAAGGCAGGGGTCTTGGCACAGCAGTGCTGATAGGAGAACAGGAGGGAGATCGTGAGGGGACCACCGCCCTCAGCCAGCTGTGCAGCTAGCAGAACTTGGGGGATACCACCTTCCTTCTGCAGGCTCCGTGCCCTCTCCCTTGCAGGGAAGGGCATTCTCTCTCCTCTCTCTTTCTCCACTTGAGCAAGTATGGCCCTGGGCTTCCCTGAGCTCTCCCATCCCCTGAAACCCCATTCAGGAACTCACTTAGAGCCCGGGACAAGACAAATTCGGTCTCTGTGGTATGAGTATTTTTCTTTTTAATGAAACTGAAGACCCCCCAGAGAAATAAAGTTCCAGTAGCGGCCTTTCTGGCCCCCAGGGGTCTTTCAAGCTGTGCTAATCTTTCCTGTTACAAAAGGAAAGGAACATAAATCACTAACTCTTCCTTGGGACTTGGTTTCCCATGGGGAGTTGGAGTTTAGATAAATACAGGCAGTGGAGGGGGACTCCAAGGAAGATGTCAGGCGTCATCGACAGGACAGTGGGAAGAAATGCTTTGGCCTGGGGCCTCCCTTCGCCACAGCAGAGGAGCAGCTGCTGCAAAACATGCTCGGCCCTGGTGGCCACCCTGGGCCTTCCGCAGGAGTGACCTCTCTCTCCAGGGAGCGGAGGGGCAGGGAGCCCAGGGACGGTGTGCACCTGGGCCAGGGCAGGCAGAGAAGAGCAGGAGGTGGGGAGAAACTAGGTGGTCCACCGTCTCTTGCTCTGAGTAGAAGCCCCCCCGAGCAGAAGGAAAGGCTGAGCCTGATGGGCCGGAAACACTGAGTCGCAATTTCCAGCACAAGGGCAAGGTTCGGGTTGGCTCAGAATCTTCTGAATCTATTCCATTCATACAAATGAGAATGAGTCCTTCCTATGACAACAAAGGCTTTAAAAGAGAGTGCTTGCGCGATGGCATGTGGGGTCTTTTATATATTTGGGGTTGGTGGCTGGCACTGAAAGTCATCCACCACTGAGAAGGCAGGAAGGTAGGGGAGTGTAGTGCACGGAGGCAGCGGTGCCAGCCTTCAGAGCCAGGGACCTGAGTTCAGGTCACAGTCCCACCAGCACCCTGTCACCTTACAGAAGTCACTTGCCCTCTTCCAGTCTCCCTGTGCCTGTTTCTGCCACCGTCGTGCAGAGTGTGCTCTTCCTCACTCTCAGGGTTGTTCAGAATACGAATGTGGTTTGTAGACTACCAGGTGCTTTCCACGGGTCGTGGTTACTATTAGCATGGGTGTTGCCATGGTGATCATGGTGGGCAAGGGTAGGTCTTGGAAAGGCACCTCTATAGACTGGAGAGCATGTAAGGGGCCCTAACTCAGCAGGGCCGTGGGTCAGCCTCTCAACCACTCAAACGTTTGCAGGACACCCGGCTCCCTCTCAGTTTCCTCGTGAAGGAAGCGGGTGTTAGGGTATCAAAGACCGGCTACTTTCACACACCTCATCACAGTAACCCTTCACGCCAGCACGTGGGGTTACAGACCAGCAAGATGACTGCACCAGGACCACACCCCAGTAGTGATTGCAACCCAGGCCGCCTGCACCCGAGTCATGTTCCCCTCACTGCTCCCCTACCCCAGCCAGAGCGGAGCCTTGACCACACATAGTGGCCAGGGTGGGGACTCGGGGAGCCCTGGTCCCAAGGGCTCAGGCGCACTCTTCTTTCTGTAGCTCCCAAGCATTTGCTTAGAGCAGCACATT
Source organism: Mesoplodon mirus (assembly GCF_964341445.2). Classification (NCBI taxonomy): domain Eukaryota; kingdom Metazoa; phylum Chordata; class Mammalia; order Artiodactyla; family Ziphiidae; genus Mesoplodon; species Mesoplodon mirus. The sequence continues at coordinate 62,445,617 of NC_138990.1, forward strand.
TTATGTGCTTTCTCTTTTCTCAAGAAGTCCCAGCTGTATGAGGAAATGGGGCCACGGGTGCAAGACAGGCTGGCCTTAGAGTGTTTCCTGCCCCACCTTTGCACTCAGGCCTGGATTCCTGACGGTGGCCGGAGTTCAAGTCCATACGCCAGCAGGCTTGTGAGAAAGGCCCCTCTTGCTCTGTGTGCCGGGGAGTTGGCCTTCTTTGTGAGACCCCCCCACCCCAGAGTGACTGCTGAGAGAGACCCAGGGTGAGGACCTCCATCTAGATCTTTATATGGGACAGGTCTGGAATTTGCAGACTTGGTAGGGGAATTCTTATCCAGGACCCTAGATTCTATACGAGATCTTAGGGGAAACCCAAACTGTAAAATAGGCCATATGGAAGCTGCACTGGCTGAGGCCTGAGAACCACCCAGCTCTATGGGGCCTGGTTATTGCAACCAATGGGCCTTCCTTCCTGCACCCAGACCCTTCCCCTGCTTGGCCTGCTTGCCCCTAAGAGACTGATCTTGCAAATGCGTCGTGCGCACTTGTGCAGGCTGGGGCTTCAGTGACCCTCAGCCCCTCAGCGTGAAGTTCAGACCCCTCCTCCTGGCGTCTGGGCCCTTCGTGTTTTGTTTCAGCATGTCTGTCTTGCCTCACCATTTACTGGGACTCAGTTCTCTGGTCTCTTCACTGCCTTTTGCATGTACTGTGTTGGCCTTCCCCTCCCTCCCACCTTTTCTCTTCATGCTCTGTCCAGACCTTTCCACCTAGCCAAGCTTCTCTTGAGAGTCAGTTTCCTGGGAGCCCTCCCTGCCTGCGCCAGCCATCAGTGGTCTCCCTCCCCCCCTCCCCCCAAAACACAACAGCTCACATAGTGTCCTATAAAGTAGCACCTGGTTCTTATGTGGTTTATCTGCTTCATTGGTGCCAGTATGTGTCAGTCTTGTCCCACCACCTGATCCCCATGATTAACTGATAAAGGGAGGGGCATAAGTTCCTTCTTTCTCTCTTATCAAGATCTGAATAATATGAATTTCAGCATATAGTAGGGTTTCAATAAACAGCTGCCGACTTCTTTAAACCAAAGCCGTGTTAAGACATTCCTGAGGTTACAGAAGCTCCTCCCTCAGGCTGGAATGAATGGGGGGCACTTTTGGGGGTTGGCCATTGTGGGCAAGAGCCCTGGACTGGGGTTGGTGGTTGGTAGATCAAGCCTCCTTGAAGACTTTCCTTTCTGTAGCAGATTTCCCTGAGATGTGCACACCTCTCTACCTCAAAAAGGTCATACTGGGATGAGTGAAGCACTAACCATGTGGTTCTGGCCCATCTTATAGGGATTTGAAACTGGACAACATCCTTCTGGATGCAGAAGGTCATTGCAAGCTGGCCGACTTCGGAATGTGCAAGGAAGGGATTCTGAACGGCGTGACGACCACCACGTTCTGTGGGACCCCTGACTACATCGCTCCCGAGGTAGGACCGTGGGCGAAGGGCCACCTCCTCCTGTTGCCAGGCCTGAGGCCTGAGTCCATCCCCACATGCCAGGGTCATCCAGTGGTGCTGGGGGAGGCTCTGGAAAACCAGAATGGATTCCGGGGAGGAGGGAGAAAAGGCAAGGTGGAAGGCTTGCCGATTTCTCCATAAGGAAATGGTGGTGATGGGGAGATGATGGTGAACTGAGAGTGGCAGGCCATTCCCCAAAGCTGGCCAGGCCCTCACTGAGCATCCTCTCACCCCAGTCCAGAGCCACCAGCGAAACTAGGACCAAGAGACGTTTGTTGACTTGTATGATTGCTTTCATTTTTTAATAACCAGACTAAAGGAGAGCCATTGATAAAGGCAGTGATTAGCTTTATCAGCTATAATTTGCCTACAGTGAAGCCAAGAAGTAGTTGCCATTTCTAGTGCAGCAGTGATTCCGCATAGCAGGCACACAGGATTGAGCTGGAAGAGGAGAGTGCCTGGGCCTCATTTTAATAGAGATCAGAGACGTTCATGGTGAGCCTTTCATGGGAGTTGCTTGGGTGTTTTGTTCATCATAAAGTGTTTGTTTACCTTCAGTTTCTGCGGGTCAGTCTTGCCTAGACTGAGAGATATCTAGTGTGTTATGAGTCAGATTTAAGACACAGTCTGTCATAAATACTTAATAAAAATGGTCCTGGGCTTCCCTGGTGGCGCAGTGGTTGAAAGTCCACCTGCCGATGCAGGGGACGCGTGTTCGTGCCCCGGTCCGGGAAGATCCCACATGCCGCAGAGCGGCTGGACCCGTGAGCCATGGCTGCTGAGCCTGCGCGTCCGGAGCCTGTGCTCCACAACGGGAGAGGCCACAACAGTGAGAGGCCCGTGTACCACAAAAAAAAAAAAAAAAAAACTGGTCCTGAGTGTTCTGACACATGTGAGATGAGAAGGAAGTACCAATCCCCTTTAAGCATTGTCCATGGTGGGAGGGGTCAGCACAGCCAGATTTCATTTCCTTCCAGTGGGCATTGTTTGAGCACCTGCTAGACACAAAGTCATGTGGGGATGAAGAATTGACTAAGACCCTGGTGGCTCTCTTAAAATGACTTTGTGTCTAAAGAGAGTGACAGATAAGTAAACAATGAATTAACCAGAATAAATAGGTACACAACACAAGACGGTAACCTCAGGGATCGGGGTGGGGGAGGGTTTCTTAGAGCACCTGGTGGATGAATTGAGTTGTAGAGAATCAGCAGGATTTCCTTCGGTGGTATGGAGTGGGGAGCATTCCTGAAAACAGCAGGAAGGACTGGAGTGGGCGTGGGGCAGGCAAGGAGGCTCAGTATCCCTGGGCTCTGAATCCTTTAAGGCAGGGCTGTGTTTCTAATCTGGGTACTCCCAAACTCTGGCACACTAGTCAGTCTCTTAGTAATGGTTTGTTGAATGAATAAATGAATGAGAACTTATGATACTCCAACATGAGCAAAGACCAGGGGATGAGAACATTCTTGGCCATTTTAGAAAGGAAGATAGTGTGGCTAGAACAGAGGATTTCTTAGTGCTCTTAGTAATGAACAAGATTAAGAAAAAGGACCAAGGAAAGTGGCCTTTATTCTGTAGGATCCGTGGACCCACTGAGGGTTTCCCAGTAGAAGGAGGGTCATCATCAGACCTGTCCCAGAAAGAAGACAGGCAACAGCAGTGTAGATCAGAAGCCAGAGGGTCAGGGAAGGATGGTTGAGAGTCTTTCCACAACCCAGACAAGACACGGGGAGGCCTGAGGAGGGTCATAGAGTAAGGATGGTAATAGGTAAATTCTCACTGGAACCTCCATCTTCTAAAAGATCTGAAGAATAGAGATTTCAGTCTGTCTCTACTAGTATGTTCTCTTAGCAGGGACACTAGGAATTTAACCTCCAAGGAGAAATCATTGAAAGCAAGAGCTCTCGATTGAGACTTGCTTTTTCTACCACCTTCCTCATTCACTCTTTATCATCAGAATGCTTGGTTCTAGGTCCTCTGTGAATTGATGCCAGAGTCAAAGGGTTGACAGCCCAGTGTACTAGTCAAGGACCCAGCGCAAGATAAACATTCACTTTATGATGAACAAAACACCCACACAACTTTCACAAAAGGCAATCCCCTGGTGAAACTCACAATGAATAACTCTGGTCTCTGTTTAGAGTGGGCTCTAGACACTCTTCCTTGCCATTCTACACTTGTGCCAACTCTGCAGCATCGCCACTCCACTCGGAATGAAATCCCTGGTCTTACTGTAGGCAAATTACAGCTGATGAGGGTATCGCCACCTTTATCAAAGGGTCAATGGGAAGATTAAATGAAATTATGCCGCTAAAGCATTTAGCACAGTGCCTGGCCCACAGTAAGTGCTGGGTCAGTGGTGGCTCCGTCACAGTCATCGTGGTCGTTGGGTTGTGCAGTGGGGTGGGAAAAGCACAGTCCTGAGAGTTGAGATTCCAGGCCAGACTTAACCACTAATGCCCCCATGTGATCTTGACCAAGTGGCAAAATGTTTTTGACCCTCAGGTTCCTCATCTTTCAAATGGGAAAATAATTCCTGCCCTACCCACCTCATCAAGCTATTTTGAGAATCTAATGAGATTAGAGCATGGAAATGCTTCAGAAAGCATAAGCCTGTATTCAAACAGGAGGGGTTGTGAGACACCTGGCTAACCCCGAAACCAGAGACACGTTGTGAGGCATTAGCTCTGCCCTGGGGCTTTTCTTCCCACTGTGTGCCCTTGGCTGACCTCCATGCCCCCCCCTCCTTTCTCCATGCCCAGCCTCCACTCCCCATCAAATGGCGGCCAGCCCTGGGTAGTGCCTGGCATATCAGGCCCAATGCCTGCTCTTCTACCCTAGCTCTGACCCATCAAGGGGTTGGCTGCTGCACCAGGTGCCCTCCCATGGCATGTGAAGCCTTGCCCTTCTCACCAGCTCCATCCGTGACAAGGCGATTAGGAAACAGATAATTAGGGCCAAGCCTAAGGGGAATTTTAGAAAAGATGCCACCCAAAATAGGAAAGCTCTGGAGGGGCCTGAGGAAGGGTGGGCAGGGCTGCTCTGTGGTTTCCCCAGCGCCTTCCTGTCTGAGCACACACAGGGCCACCTGGAGGCCACCTCCCCACCACACCGAGGAGGCACAGAACCCAGCTGTGCCACTCCCCAAGGCTGGGGGGTGGCTTCCTTAGCACCAAGGCCCTCAGAGCCCAGGAGAGAAGGGGGCATGCCCAGGAAGATACACACAGTGGGCACACCTGGCAGCCAGTCTCCCTGAGTTTTGGAACTGGGCTGGTCACAGGGGTAGATTCAGAAAAATATAGAGCCCCTACCCTCTGGTGGCTTATGGATGCCCTGGGGAGACAGCTGACCGTGAAAAAAGTAGCTCAACTGCTGGTAATATGTGGAAAGTGCCTGCCAGATCTTAGGGCAAGGGTCTTAGGGTGTCAGAGGAGAGGAGAAAAGCTGGAGAAATCCAGGAAAGCTTTCTGGAGGAGATGGGTGATAACCATGACCTTGAAGGTGGTGCCACGGTGAGCCAGGCTGGGCTGCTGGGTCTTTCAAGGTTGAGGGAGTCTTGGGTTTTCGCTTTCCCTTTGCCTTTGGAACAGAGCAGAGTTACTGGCTCCTCAGTGGAGCCTGTAGCTCTGACCTTACAGATACCCTATGCTGACCACTGGGCTGAGACCAAAGGTCCTAACCAAGCAGCTTTACCAGCCCTAAATAATTTAAAGTTGGCTGCATTTGCTCACATTCCTTTTCATTCTAAATTCTGAGGAGTCCTAAAATGTGCATGTTTCTACTGTTTTCAAAATGCTTCTACCCATCTTTTGATTTAATCCCAAGCAATCTACAACCTCTAGAAGGGCATTTTGAGTAGACTCCAGTCTAGATACTTGGGTTCAGCCTCCTCTTCCATCTTGGAATCTGAGAACTGAGCTGGAGCCTTGTTCTGTAACAAGTTACCTGAGAAGTTACCTGCCTGGGGTGTCCTGCAAGCCGGAATGGACTTTGCCTATTTTGGGGGGAGTCCTCAAAATACACCCCCCTTGGGTACATGCACTCCAGCCGTGCTTCTCCACAGCCTTCACCTTTTGGAGTTCTTTATAGAATGACAGCGCTCAGAGCAGCCAGAGATGTCCTCCCACCCACCTGCCTGTTTCTGGTCAGTACCATGCCTAGTCCTGCTGTGACTGAGCATTATTTCTGCTCTGAGCCAAACACACATCAGTGACCTGCTACATTCTATATAAACGTGGACACCAAACCTTATAGAAGAAAAACTGGATTTAGTACCACCTTCTAATTATATAGAGCTTTGTATTTTGCAGTAGGTTTTCAAAATCTTCCACCTTAATTAATCTTGTGAGGTTAAGCTGAGAATCTGAGCCTCATCTGATAAATGAGCAAGTCAAGTGACTGACTTGAGATCACCCAGAAATCTAACGCCAAAATTGGAGTGAAACTGGATACAACCTGGTTGATCTTCCATCTCCTTCCAGCACATGGCCAGTGCTGAAGAAGAATTGGGATGGGGCAGTTAGTTGCTTTTCAAAAAGTTCTGCAGCTTCTTGACTCAGAGTAGAATTCCTCTTGTGCACTGACATTCTGATTCTGTTTGTAAAACTGCAGTCCTTACACACCATTCTGCAGGAAGCCGATGGTGTTGAGTATTCAGTATCATGTCATACGTGCATGTAACCTAAGTGACTTTGACTCCACACACTTGGTCAGAGGGAGAAAAGAGAGAGAGGCAGAGAACATAGATGAGAAAAATGGCCACCGTCAAAGATGAAATGCACCAGACACCCAAGGAGAGGATTTGATTCGAGCTCTTGGAATCGGGAGAATGTTTATGGAACACCTCAAATAAAAAGAAGGGGGTCTGGGGCGTTATAGAGGCAAGAAAACAAGGATTCATCAGTGAGCCGTAGGAAAGTCATGGGTCTTTTCTCAGAATATGCAAGTGCATAGTGGTCTTTTATGATTAGAACACAAATGGGTGGGGAGATTTATTAACTCTAGTTTCTTTTCCAAGAGCACAGGCCTCCGTAAATTCAGCACTGTCACCATTTAAAGAGGACTAAGATTCCACTCACCCTTCCACTCAGTGAGCCGTGCCCTGGGCTGAGCGTGCAATGGGAGACCCAAATTTGCTGCAAGCACTCACTCACCCCAATTTTAGTGTCAAAAATGTGCACAGCTTTTACATGGCCCTCAGTTCAAGTCAGGAACTTCATCTGGTGCTCGGGCAAAGAAGCAGTCTGTTCTCCCTGGAAGACAGACTGTGGGTATTGGTTTTTGAAAGTTTGGTTTTGGTGCCTCCCAAACTCAATTTTCACTCAACTTGCTGATTTAGAACCTAATTTTATGTAAGGCAGCTCCGCCCTACAGAGGAGCAAGCTGGAAATAGAGACGTGCGTCTTCCCACGGGCGCTTGTGGCGCAGGTTCAGCCACAGAGGGCAGCCTTCGGTGGACCCTGACGTTGCCCGTCTCCCAAACAGATCCTGCAGGAGTTGGAGTATGGCCCCTCAGTGGACTGGTGGGCCCTGGGGGTGCTGATGTATGAGATGATGGCTGGTCAGCCCCCCTTCGAGGCCGACAACGAGGACGATCTGTTTGAGTCCATCCTCCATGACGACGTGCTCTACCCGGTCTGGCTCAGCAAGGAGGCCGTCAGCATCCTGAAAGCTGTGAGTCACTGGCCCTCACCCACTTTCTGCTCCCCTGGCTTTCCCACCTCTCTCTCTCTCCCTGCCCACTCCTCCTTTCTCTCTCTCTGTCTCTCTGTCTCTCTGTCTCTCTGTCTCTCTCTCTGTCTCTCTCTCTCTCCCACCTCTGCTCACTGCTGAGCAGAGGGGCGGAGGGCAGTCACTGCTGGGAGCTCAAGCCCACTGCACCCGCTCCTGCCAGAAATGGGGTCTGGGACAAATTACTGTTCTTGTGGGAAAGGGCCACCACGTCTGTGTTTCCCGAGGAAGGCTCCATGCACCTGGGTCCTCCAGTGCTGTAGAGGGGCAGAGCCAACCCCTGCTGCACTGGGGTCACCCCTGCTGCTTGCACTCTGGGGCTGGACCCTCCTTCCTTACTTGCCACCCATGACCTGTCTTCCTCTGGGGCCTGCAGTGGGGGAGGGAAGGGAGGCATTGTGTACCTGTGTCCACGACAGCATCACTGATCAAAAAAGATGCGTCCACTCAAGATCCCTGTGGCCACGCTGGATTCAGATGTAATAGAGAGACTGCCCCCGCCCCCGCCAACAAATATAGTCCCTCACAGGTGACAGTGCTTAGTACTTGCTCAGCATACCCGTTGCTGCATTGTAAGACACTTGTACTGTGGCAAGTAAGTGAAGTCACCCGTCCCCCTTGGAATGCTGGGGGAGCTGAGGTGCATGGAAGGTAAGCAGACCAGCTTACCTGGGAAGGGTCACCCCGCTGGGCTGAGGCCGTGACAGCCCAGGAATCCTGACTTCCAGTCCTGGCTCCTTTCGCCCGTGAGAATGCCCCAAAGTTCAGAGTCGGCGTGCCTCAGTCACAGAATTTGCCATATCCAAATACCCGCTCTACTGTGATTTAGTTTCGTTTTTTCAATCAAGTCCCCAAATCTACCTAATTATATGTATTTTATAAAGAAATGTTATGTAACTATCATAAATGGAAAGAGTATCACTTGTCATAATTAATTAACATAAATTATCCCATGAAAATGGTAAAAATGACCTAAAATCATTTCGCAGGTATCTGGCAGGGGACATGTATCATATTTTGGAAAATGCCACAGCAGAACATGTTGCTTCTTTCTGCAGTTCATTTCTTCCTTCCTCTTCCCTTCTTTCCCTCCCCTCATTTCTTTCCTCCCTTCTGCATCTGTTTCTCTTTCTCTCCCTCCCTCCCTCCCTCCCCATTCACTGATTCAACGAAAGACCGTTTGTTGAGTGTTTCCAGTGTGCGGGGCATTGTGCTAGATGCTGAGTAAGCACTGGTGAGCGTAACAGCCGTCATCCCTGCCTTGTGGAGCTTGTGATCCGGCGGGAGAAGGTGGGCAATAAATAAAAAACACATCCATATGTGGTCACAATTGGGATAAGAGCAGTGAAGGAAGCAAACAGAGTATGCTCATTCACTCATTCATTTATTTAACACGTATTTATTGGGCATCTAGGATGTGCCAGACACTATACCAGGTGCTGGCTAAGGAAAAACCTGTAGCACCCGAGGCAGCCAGAACACCCCCAGCAGAGCTGGTCACTCACCCTGGGTCCTGAACACCAGCCTGACACACTTTCCTGTGAGCCCCTTGCTGGCACCCCAGGTGGGCCCTTTCATTATGGATGACCTAGCGCAATGGTCTTCAACTAAGGGTGATTTTGTCCCCCATCATCCCCCAGAGACATATGGCAACATCTGGAGATGTTTTTAGTTGTCACAACTTGGAGGGGAGGGGTGCTATTGGCATCTAGGGGGTAAAGCCCAGGGGTGCTGCTAAACATCCTGCACTGCACAGGACAACCCCCGAACAAAGAAGTATCCAGTCCAAAATGTCATTAGCACAGAGGTTGAGAAACTTTGACCTACAGAGATTCAGAAGAGGTCGTGCCTGTGTCAGCTGGTTGGTGAGGGTGAAGTCTCTGGGAAAAGAGAAGGGCCTCTGGCTCAGGGTCAGCTTCCTGAGACGCTAAAACCTGTATGTTTATCCGTAGCCCTGATACTTCCCCTCCCAGAAGTGAGAGGACAGGAAGAGCTGAGGAAGCAAGGAGAAGTCTTCCACTCCCTTGGCCTTGGAACACTTCACTTCCTCACATTGTCACCTGATTCTAGGGCCAGGCCAGGCTTTCCATGACTCTGGCCACTGATCTGTGTCTCTGAGGGCTGCTGCCTACATGCAGAACTCTCCGGAAGGCCGTTTGCACCAGAGGGTTATGCAGTGCCCAACCTGTGCAACAGTAGTGGCAGTCCTGCTGCCTTCCTCAGCACTGTGCCCTGAGGCCCAGCCTTCAACCCGCTGTTCACTCATCTCAGTGTACTGAGTGCACAGTGGGAGCCAGGCTCTGAGCCAGATGCTGGGAAGATAGAACTGATTCCTGTATCATAGAGCTTACCAAGGAGAAGAGATGTTTAGACAAATTATAGTTTAAATAAACAAGAAACATGGTGTCTTAGATGTCCACAGAGTGAATCTGGGGAGGCTTCACAGAGGAGGCGGCATTTTGACTGTTTCTTAGAGGATAGTTAGGGGCTAGAGAGGGGCCTTGGACCAGTCAAGTAAAGGATGCAGAAGGCGAGCGAGAGAGACTGGCTACAGACTGAATAGTGTGTGTGTGCCAAACTAAGGGGTATGGACTTTATCCTGTGGGCAGTAGGAACCAGGGGTGTGTAAGCAGGGGTGACCTCTGCCAGCTGTTCGATTAGAAGGATGAAGTGTTGGCACCATTCCTAAGCCCTCACTCTCTCGTCCATGGCTCCCCTGCCTTTCAGGGGTGCCAGACAGGAGGCAGGAGGAGGCTCCTACTGCCCAGGAGAACCTCCCCTGCTGATGAAGCTTAAAATGCTATCATTATAGATTTATCCCTTTGGATTATAATTTGTCCTCTTAGGTTCCTTTGTTTAAATCTAAACTTGCAGCCTTCACCGCATGAAATATAATACTCAGTCTCTGACACACATGCGCACACACACCCCTACCTTTATTCTGGGTGGCGATCAAGTATTTCCACCTGCCAGCACTGGTTTGTTTCAAGGTTATGTTACTATACATCTGCTCAATGAAATTAACATTTGCCATCAGGACTGACTCATTAAACAGGAATAATCATTTCACCTGGGTGTGTGAGGTCACAAGACACCGGCCAAAAAGTACAAAACACATCAATGTGTTTTTTACAGACAAGCATTGAGAAGCAGTAAGCCTTTCTTTTTCTTGTTTTTTATCTGTTAATCTATGTGGGGTTTTGTGCTAGAGATTACAAAGTCAAATTTTTTTAAAAAGTAGGAGGGCCTAGGTCCAGGAAGAGGAAAGAGGAGGAGGTGCCTTTGATAATTGACCTTAACGTGAATATCTGGTCTTGTTTCCTTCCCTCAAAAAGGACTGCTGACCTCTCAGTATGAGTTTATCAGACCTCAGTCTCCCTGACGAGAAGACTTGAGGATCTGAGGGGGAATCAGAGGGTTAGAAAGAGTCTGAGCTCCTCATCCTGACTTGATACCTTGCTGGCTGTTTGACCTTGGCCAAGTTAATTAACTTCTCTGCGCCTCAACTACCTCACTTATAAAGTAGGGATCATGATAGTACCTCAGAGGGTCACGCTGGATGAAATGAATCAATGCGTGTATAATGTAATACTATGTGTAGAACAGTGGCTGGCGCACAGTAAGTTCTGTGTAAGAATTAAAGAGCACCATGAGGGGCAGAGCCCCCGAAAGTGTAGAAAGTCGGCTTGGGAGGTGATGCTAAAGGTGTTGCCTCGGCTGAGTTCCGTCTTCCCCTCACAGCCTGTGCCTGCCAGGCCTTTGTCACTGATTCCATCTCTCTCCTCATCCCCGCAGTTCATGACCAAGAACCCTCACAAGCGCCTGGGCTGTGTGGCGGCACAGAACGGCGAGGATGCCATCAAGCAGCACCCGTTCTTCAAGGAGATCGACTGGCTGCTCCTGGAGCAGAAGAAGATCAAGCCGCCCTTCAAACCTCGAATTGTAAGTAGGCCCTGAGCTCGTTCCACGGCGCGGGCGGGCCTGGTTCCCATGCGCAGAGATGGGGGTCTGGGCACATTTTACAGCCAAGATGACAAGGGCAGAAGGTCGCCAAGAGGCCCCCTAAAAGAGAGTCTCCTTGGCCCTGGGAGTTTACTGTCGAAAACACATAACCGATAGCGGTAACCAAGGTGATGATTTATATGGGACACAGAAGAACCTTTTGTACTTTAATCAAATTTTATTTATCTTGATCAAAAATTATCGATGATACTGGTTTTCCATGTGTGGTAGCGTTATAAGGTTTCCTTATAGATAAGCTTTTGTTTTAATGAGTCAATTTAAAGAAAAATATTAAGTAACCAATTGTCACAGTCATTCTGTGGAGTGAGCACAGAGCGTGAAGCTGAGGCTCAGAGATGGCCATTTGAGGAAGACTGTCCCCCGGGCTGCCCATGGGTGCTGGCTCTATAAGATGCTGTTTCTTTAGGCCACATCTCTGCCCTCTCTGATCCACTCTCCCTTCTGCCTTCACTCCAGCCTCAGCACACACTCCTTCCAGGTTCTTGGGCCTGTTGTGCTCATGCCAGTCGGAGGAGGGTGCAATAAAGGGTGTTTGAAGCTCAGAGGTTGGAAAAAGGAATAGACCTGTCGATTCCGGGCTTAACTCAGAGACCGTGTCGTGGCGGTGACCTTCTGCTGGAAGGGGAGAGGGTCGGCGGTGCTCTCCTTAAAATTAGAGAGAGAGAATGGGTGTGGGTGTGCATGTGTGTGCATGTGTGTGTTTGTGTGTGAGGGGGGAAATTCTTCTCTCTGTTGGATCCTAGCCCAAGGAGGCAGTCATTTAGACTGAAACTTTGGGTAGCCAGCTGGGTAGCGTCCTGGGGGGCGAGGGAGGGTGTGTAACATAGGAAGTTATAGGGCAGAGCCCCAGAGTCGTGGGGCTGGGGTCTCGGGCAGGGAAGACCTGAGATTATCCAGTCGGCCCTCAGTCACCCCACATTCTGTCAGAGGACCCCTTCTTCCTCACTTCCAAGTACAGAAAAGACCCTCCTGTGCTTTGGGAATCATCAGAGAGGAAATCTACTGTATTCCAAGACATTTTCTGGGGGGCAGTGGTTGAGAGTGCGGTGCTTCTCAGAAATGTTTCACGTCGGAGGTAACTCTCAGCTGCAGGGTGTGGTCCGAGCCTCAGCCAGATGCAACCGTGGCAGGTGAACGGTCCCTGGACACTCAGTCCCGTCTCCATTCCTCGTTTGCTTCCTTCTTGGGTTTTTATGATTTTCACCGGCTGGCACACAGCCTGGAGCAGGCTAAATTCAGGCTTACCTTCTTTCTTTGTTAGCATCACCCACAGTTCTGGGGCCTGTCGTGCCAAAAGCCCGTGCTGTGGGCCTGGGACAGGGCTCACCGCGTGTGCCAGCCTGCCTGAAGGCCGCCCCACCCCATCCCGAGGGTCTCTGAAGGTGGCCTTTAAGGACAAGATGAGCTGACAAGGTTCCCCAGACAAAGTGAGGGGAAGCAGGAGACCAGAGGCCAGGCAGAGGAGGAGAAACTAAAGACTCAGATCTGAGGGTGAAATGTTATTTTAGGTTCAATCTAACTTAATCAACCCAAAGAAAATTGAGAAGTAGACCTGAGTAAGGAATCCAGGCCCAACAAACAGGAACCTGGGACGAGAGCAGGGACCAGTCGGCCAGTGCAGGTCTCCAAGATGACTTGGACTCCAGTCTAGACACCAGCTCAACAAAAGGACCGGACACTAGCCTTGTGGGGGGAGGGGGAGGACTGGAAGAGCAGCTTTCTCCCGGGGATGCAGCCTGGAGGGGACAAGCGCCAGGGGACCATCAGCAAGGTGTGTGAAGGGAAGAGGGGGCCTGGGTGGGGCAGAGGCAGACAGGGAGTCTTTGCCGAGAGGCCACAGGGAAGCAAGGAATCCGGGAAGCTCTTTGTGATAAAAGGTGCAAGGAAGCTCTAAAGGATGGATTCCCAGGGAAGGGTCTCTCACTGGGGTAGAATAGTGGCACATCATGACTCAGATCCAGCGGAGGTGATTCCTCTGAGATGGCCAAAGACCCGAGTAGCAGGAGCTCTTTCCAAAGCCCTAGCAATGCCAGGGGCTCCTCAGTGGGGCTTCCACCCTCCAGTCTGAACTCTGAGCCCAGTGAAAATGCAGACCTGAGCGGAGTGACACTTTGAGCAGTCCCTGGCTTCCCTGGAGTAAGGGGAGGGCAGGAAGGACAAGTGTGAGATTTCTGTGGACCTGCAGGATGGGCAAGGAACCAGACAGAGGAAGAGGGAGGAATGAAGCGTGAACCAGGAGGCCGAGCAGGTGACCCAGTCCGCTACCCTAGAGCTGCCCCTGGCCAGTGGTGAGGTGCTCCTGCGGTCAGCGGGTGACGGCCCCCCAGGAACCAGCAGTAGAAGCCCATCCTGTGGGTCAGGTGGGACTACCTCTCTACCTAGAGCACAAGGGCCCTGTGCTTCCCTTCCCAGGGCCTCTCGAGGGTCCCCAGCCTGGGACCAGAGGGCAGGACTCTGCTTGCTTCCTTCGCTGAAGGGCTCAAGTAGGCTTCCAGGTGCCGTCCAGGAGCTCCCACCAAGTTCAAAACTGTCTTAGCGTTCCTAAAGACTGAGCTCATCATTGCCTTGGAAATCATCCTCTGTGCATGTTCCTACTCGCCCCCCACAGACCTCCAGAGTCATCCTCAACACTGTTGGGGGTCAGGGGAGAGGGCGTTTATTGGGTTGGTTTGAATTCAGTTTGGAGGAGAGAATTAGAACATCCAAAGGAAGGGTAAGAAGGGAAACTTTGTGTGTATGTGTGTGTACAAGAGGTGTTTCTGGTCACATTTGGAGCTGAGTAATGTTGATCCTTACTGAGTCCTCGGCTATAGGTCATTCAAGAAGTATTCAGGTTATTTAGATCTCTGATCACAGCTATATCCTTGGGACTAGAGATTTCTCTCCAGAGAAATACTAAAATCGGAAAAGAAAAGGATAGTCTTCATCTAGTTAGCAGGTTGGAAAGGTGTCCCAAATCTGTCCCTTAAATGAAAACTCGTTTCTGAAAAATGTTCACGGCACCACCCTGAGTCATCTGTGGGCTTGTGTACAACAGAAACTGATTTTAAGTTGAATTAAAGCCCACTGCAGTGGCGGACATACTGTGTTTCTCATCTCTAAAAGCCCTGTAAGGCCAATGTGAAAACTCACACAGGCGTTTATAAGCCATCACCCCCTCTAACTAACCATCTCAGGACTCACCGCGGGGGTGTGGGACCTGCCTGGCTCAGATGCCAGTGGTGAGCACGGCTCTGTGCTCCAAAAGCAGGGTCAGCCTCACCCCCGGACAGAATAGATGGCCACACACGGGAGGTCATCGGAGAGACACTGGGAAGCTGGGGTATGTCTCCACAGAAGTCATCTTCTGTTCACGGGGCAGGGGGTTCCAACACCGGACAGGCTTCCCATTGGCTTCAGGTATCACATAACTTGAGGACACATCAGATGCCTTCCGAGGAGAGCAGCAGAAGAAAGGTTTTGTCGGAGGGAGGAAAGAAAACTGGTTTGGAGCCTGACATTGGGAACAAGTGGCCAAGATGGTGGGTCGTGAGCAGCCAGGGATGGTGTGAGTTTCTTAGATCTTAGGGACAGACTCCGAGTTAAAGGAAAGCCACTGTGAGAAGGAAGGGGACAAGTCTGTGAGCAAGCATCTCCAGCCTTGCACCTTGGTGGTGGCCTGGAGAAGACACTGGGCATGAGTTTTAGCAGCAAGGAAAGCGATGCACAGACTCCCCTATCTCATCAGGCTGAAGAGCCCCAGGGCGTTCGGTCGAAGTCCTGGGGCTCATGAGGGAACTCCAGGGCCTGTCTTGCTCCCTCCCCATGCCCCGCTTATGTCACACCAGGATACCACTAGTGCCCAGGATCCTGCTGAATAGCTCCTCTCCACTCCTCAACTGGCCCTACTGAATCTGAGCACCCTGGGGGGCATCCTGCCTGTCTGATTCAGGAAGGAGTTGGTTTTGTCTGGCTGGGGGGAGACTGGGTGAGGTCATGTCATCCAGTCTAGGAGTTATGAAGAGACAAGACGTAGTGGCCTATTTTCCACAGCTCCTGACCGCCCCCACCCCCCTGCACAGATGGAGCCCCTCCACAGCTGGTGGGCACAGCAAGCCTGCACTCTGCCCAGGTTGGCTCAGCTGGAGGCTGGGGTCCCTGGATCACCCCCACAGGGGCTGAGGATATGGCGGGAGAACAGCTCCCAGGCCTGGTTTCCATCCCCTCTGCAGGAAGCCTCGCCCCTCTAAAGATATCACCCAGGACACTGTCCAGATTCGTAGCTGGAATTTGGCCTCTGGGCAGGTTCCATCCCATACTTCAACTGGCTGCTGTCCCCTCCAGGCCTTTGCCTTCTTGAGATGTTTGCTGGGCTGAGACTTCTGCTCCCTGGCGCCTGAGCCTCCGTATCTAACCACTGCCCTGACTCGCCAGCTGTCAGTATTCCACCGGGTTTCCTGCCTTCAGCTTTTCATCCCTTTGCACTAACCCCACCCCAGGACATTTTTCAGTGGCTTTTGCTTCTGCGTGGAGATTT
Source organism: Mesoplodon mirus (assembly GCF_964341445.2). Lineage (NCBI taxonomy): Eukaryota > Metazoa > Chordata > Mammalia > Artiodactyla > Ziphiidae > Mesoplodon > Mesoplodon mirus. Next base: position 62,461,374 of record NC_138990.1, read on the forward strand.
CCTTCTCATCTTTCCTCCCAGCTGTCTTATCTTGTATATTCTCCCTCCTCCATTTTCCTTTTTATGCTCCTCCTGTCCACCCTTTACCCACCCACATACTCGACTGATGTTGCACAAGCAATGTGCCATCAACACCAAACCAGAGACTTGGTGCCATCATGCGCTCAAATCAATTTTCTGGGGGTGGCTTGCTTCAGAGCAAGGGCATACAGCAGTGGACAGATGGGGGAATAGAAAAGCCAGCGAGGCTGGATCCATGGCCTTTGATGCTGGAAAAAGTCGCCAAGCGTAGACTTCACTGGTCTATCCTACTGGGGATTTGGTTCCAAAATGGCGGCATCATTTGCTGCCATTAAAAGTAGCCCATTTAGCTTTTGTGTTGCCATTGGGCTTGCCTTCCTTGGGGACCGTAGGGGAGAGAAGTGATGTGTTTGGTGTGGTTGAAGGGCATCATCCAACCTTGTAGATCTTGGAGGTATTTTGCTCACTCCTAGCTTCTCTCCTGCACACGCCTCCCCTGCCCCAAATGCATTAGGCTCTGAGATTATGGCTCCTGGGGCTTCGGCACTGGAATGGGGGGGAAGCCAGCAGAGGAGGGAGAGGTCTGCCTCCCCAGCAGCCTAGCTGTCCTCAGTGAAAGCCAAAGATAATGAGGGAAATGCCAGCCGAGTAAACTTCTCTTTGTGTACGTGTTCTCTCTTTTCAAGTTTGCTTCAGTGTGAATGTCCCTCTTTAAGGTAAGGCCTCCAGAGTGGGGAGTCTTTCCAGGTAGGTGAGCCCTCAGGCCGGGTGACACAGAGGCCCCTTTCAACCTCATGATCTGTTCCATCCAGCCATCCACGCTGCATGGCGGGACCCCCAAGGGAGGCCTTTCCTGCATGCTCCTGCATGACTGGGCTGTGCTGAGAGAAAACTGGGAAGTGGGCCTGAGACCCTCACACCCTCACCAACTCAGCGGCCGGAGGAGGAGCCCTGCTGAACAGGCAGCCCCTTCCCCTAAAGCCAGCCCACTGGCCCAGGGACCTCCTGAAAGCGTGAACCATGAAGACAGAGCCCCGGGGACCATGAGAGGCTGTCCTCATCTTCCACCTGGCAGAGCAGGAATGGGGCCCAGTCGGTCCCTGCAGACATGTGAGGACATCCCGCTGGCCTGTGTCCGTGCCAGAGTGAGAGCCCTTAGCCTCCGAGAGGCTGCAGGGTCCCGCCAAGAGCCAGGATGCTGGCCCGGGGCTGGAGGGCTTGGGAAAAGCCCAGGAACCTGTTCTTAGCAGTTGGCCCAGGTGATGGCATGGAAGAGTGGACAGGGCACTCGCTTTCACCCCAGAGAGACCTGGGTAGGAATAAAATTGCTGTCACAGGATAGTCGTGTGAACCTGGGAATTCACTTCCAGCCTCCTAGAGCCGCGACCTCCTTATGTGTAAAGTGGGGTTGAGAACACCCGCTCACGGAATTACTACAGGGTTAGTTTACAAACCTCAGATGTTTTGCATGCTCAGATTCTCAATAAATTTTAGTTCCTGTCTCTCCATTCATCACCCCCAACCCAGCCTGTTAAAGCCCCTCTCCCTCTTATCCCAAGATTCCAAGAATTAAGAGTTAAGGATTGCAGGAGGTGGTGTGGTATTTGGAGGCTGCGGTGTGGAATCAGATGCAGCCAGGTTCCGATTGGGGCTGTAGGATCTTGGGAAAGTCACCTCATCTCTCTGAGCCTCAGTCTGCTGAGCCATAGAATGGGGATGATAAAATCTACCACACTGGATTGCTGTGAGGAGAGGAAAAGCTAATGATGTGAGATGATTAGGAGAGCCCTTCATACACAGTGAGTGCTGGGGATGGCGTTGATGCTGATAGTGATGGAGACAGTGGGGGTCTAAGCTGATGGAGGCTGGTCTGGACAATATTTCTGTCCCAAAGGGGTGGAGGGGCTAGGAGTTCAGATGAGGGATGACACCCTGTGCTCAGGGGAGCAGCCATCCATTACAGGGCAGAAAGGCAGAGACTGGCAGAGAACACAGTTCAGGTTCTGCCCGAGAGCCTCCTGGGGCTTAATTCTGGCACAGCCACTGGTCTGAGCTGGGAGAGTACTAGAAAGGAGGCGCTGCAAGACAGTTACTCACCCCAGATGCCAATATTCCCAGTCCTTTGCCCCTTGGAAGGCCCCCAAGGTTCCCCAACTTTTATTCTGTGAACTTGCTCACCAGCTTTACTCTTCTTGCCTTTGGTCTCGGCAGTTTTTTTTTGTTTTTTTTTTAAATAAATTTATTTATTTATTTTTGGCTGTGTTGGGTCTTCGTTTCTGTGCGAGGGCTTTCTCTAGTTGCGGTGAGTGGGGGCCACTCTTCATCGCGGTGCGCGGGCCTCTCACTATCGCAGCCTCTTTTGTTGCGGAGCACAGGCTCCAGACGCGCAGGCTCAGTAGTTGTGGCTCACGGGCCCAGTTGCTCCGCGGCATGTGGGATCTTCCCAGACCAGGGCTCGAACCCGTGTCCCCTGCATTGGCAGGCAGATTCTCAACCACTGCGGCACTAGGGAAGCCCCTCGGCAGTGCTTCTGCTGAGCACAGCTGTGTGACTCTCAGTGCCCCAGCCCTGAAATGGTAGCAGTCACAGCTTCCCAAGTATTTCTAAGCTAAACAGCCTCAGTGGGGCGTCTTTGACTCTACACAAGAGATTTCTCCATCAGGGAATTCTGACTGCAGGAGCGTCCCTGTGGCCAAGGGCTGGAGGGCCCACCTGTGCTTCACTTTGGTCCTCTCAGCACCCACCCCAGGGGAGGGATCTGAGCCCTAGGCTGGGCATTTCCATAAGCTCCAAAGTTTTTATTTATGACTTAATAGCTGTGAGGTTGGGATTCGCCTTCATGGATTCACCAAACTAGTGTATATTGAATTTAATCTCCTCCCTGCCCCATGAACACTTAAGGTGACACACACATCCTACCTGGGAGCATGGGACCTACTAGGCTGTGCCTTATTGAAAGTGGGGAGAGCAGGAGCCGTCAGAGAAGGTTCTCGAGAGTTGCTGGATCTTGGCAGAGAAAGCCAGGAAGGGTTAGGAAGAGAGAACTACATGGGACAAGGCACGAAAGGGGAAAAGGGAAAGGCAGGATTCAGATCAGCTCTTCTTAATGGGTGTTTAGTGAGCATGTGCTCTGTGCTTTCTGGGAAGCCCTGGAGGGGGAGGTAAACATAGAAGAAAAGAATCCCCTACAAACACAGACACGTTCACGTTCCCGTCACTGTGTGACGTGAGGAACTTAGATGGCAGGAGATACTGAACACGAAATACTTGAAGAATACCAGGCAATGGGATAAAATTCAGGATTTGACTTTGGGAGGGGAGTCTTGAGGTTCGCCTGTCGAGGTTAGAGGACAGAACGGGAGAGATGGCACGAGGAAGATGGCCTCCCCAGTCAGGCCTCTGTGGGTCACAGGAGCCACTTCCCACCCGAGGTCTCATAGAAGATCTTGTCCAGGAGGGCCACGTAGCTGGATGAGCAGTGCCCTCCTGCCTGTCTCTGCAGAGAAGGCTACAGGGTGGTCCTGCAGCCGGGGGGGGCGGGCGGTGAGGCATAGCGATCAGAGGCTGGATAATGTGTGTCAAAGTAAAAGCAGATAGAATCTCAAGCTTTTCCCATGGAGGGACTCCGTCCTCCAGCCCTCAAGCCAGCATTTGCTCTTTGAAGGGTGTAGGCACCAAGGGACATTTTGCCAGCTGACAGGGTTCCCCCGTCCACACCAGCCTACAAGTCCAGGACCTTGAATCTCCAGGGCTGCATCTGTCATAGCGGAGGGAAGCTCTTGGAAACCCAGTTTTGCATCTCGGGGCATCAGTGCCCTGTTTGCTCCCCATTGTTTGTGCTGGGATAAGGGGTGATAACAGAATTGGATTTGGCCTCAGCTTGATGCTCAAACGTTATTCTAGAGTTCCAGGGTCTAGCAAACACACATTGGGTTTGTGAAGCTTCATTAAGGTTGTTCATCAACCTCAGTCTCTTCAAAGAGAGAAGACCTGGCTCACAGGCCTGCATCTTTTCAAGCCTGCATGTTATTCGGGCTCCTCCTTTCTGAGACCTACTCCACCCCCAAAGGGGTTTTCTTGAGCACAGAGCTTGGATGTCAGTGGAGTATTTCAGGTGTGTGAGCCCAGCTAGGTGTGGAGGAGGGTCCAGAATGATGGGGACAGTGAAATAAGATCATTGCCTGAAGTAGGGAGATGAGGAGATAAGACTGGAGTGGGGATTGTCAGCTGAGATGACTTAGAAAATAAACCAGACCTTGACTGGGAGCTTCAGCCGCTCCTTCCTTCTCCCCGCAAGCAACTGGCACCTCCCCTAGTGTTGGAAACGACAGGACTGATGGTCCTCCCGGGGAGGTGTGGCAGATTCAGGCTACAGGTACCCAGGTACCTAGGATGTGGGTGTTCCACTGAATGATCCAGAATACCCTCCCCCCAAAACAGGAGATTTCAGAACTTAGCCCCGACTCTGTATCACAGGCAGTGAGCTAAGAGGAAAACACTGGAAGGGGCTGGGTCCAGGTCCCTGCTGTGAGAGTCTGTGAAAACCTGAACAAGGCACCGAATCTCTCTGCTCCTTCCCTGTAAAGTGAAGGACTTGCATTGTCCCTAAGGTTTCTCCCAGCCCCAGGTACTCTGTGTAAATGTGCTCCACGAGGGCAGGGATGTGTGCAGGTTTTGAATCAACTTTATAATAATAACATTTACAGAGCTGAAAAGTTACCTGTTTAAAGTGTCCTTTTTTTTTTCTTTTCTTTTCTTTTTTTTTTGTGGTACGCGGGCCTCTCACTGTTGTGGGCTCTCCCGTTGCGGAGCACAGGCTCCGGACACGCAGGCTCAGCGGCCATGGCTCACGGGCCCAGCCGCTCTGCGGCATGTGGGATCTTCCCGGACCGGGGCACGAACCCGTGTCCCCTGCATCGGCAGGCGGACTCTCAACCACTGCGCCATCAGGGAAGCCCTAAAGTGTCCATTTTGATGCATTTTAACAAACCTGTGTAACCACCGGCTCGTGGATGTAAAGAACATCTCTACACCCAAGCAGTTCCCAGGTGCCTCTGCCCCCGGAAGCCCCTGATCTGCTTTCTGTCCCTGGAAAGGAGATTTCTCTTTCCTAGAGTTTCACGTATATGGAGTCATGTTGTGTGCACTCTTTTGTGTCTGGCTTCTTTCACTCAGCATGTGTGTTTGAGACTTATATTTTTAACTTTGTATTATGGAAAATTTCAAACATGTACAAAAGTAGCAAGAAAAGGGGAATCCCCACGTGCCCATCACCCAACTGCAAAGACTACTAGCAGGCTCTGCTTAATGTGTTAGGGGAGGGATGTGTTTCTGTTTCGTTCACAGCTGCGTCCTCAGCAAAAACTCCTGGCACATAGTAGTAATTCATATATCTGTGTGGAATGAATGAATGAATTCTGTAGATCTACAGTGTTTTTCCAGAGAATGTTTCTCTCTTAGCTCCATCTCAAAATTCTCTTCTCACCTTTTATGGCCCAAGATCTATCCCAGTATGTGCCTGGGAATTTGGGCTGATAAGATCCTGCATTAGGAAACCTGAAATTGTTGAATGGTAAGAGAAGGTGGGTGACCTCATCGTGATTTGGGAGGCATCTATTAGAGTGTTTACAGTTCCCGTTTCAAAGCCAGTAGGCAGAGCAACAATAAATCCCAGGCCAAGAGAGCTTGATCTCCATCCAGGACATGTTCATAAATACGGGGCGGGGGGTTGGAGTGGGGGATTGTTGAGTGCAGGATCAGGGCCTTTGCCAGGACTGATTGGAAAGTTTCTTCTCTGAGTACCCAAAAGCATCCCGAGAGTAGCTAAACTCAACAGCTGTCAACAATGACACTGCTTTGAAAAGTCGATGATAAATGAAAAAGGGCCCCCTGGTTAGAGGCAGAGTGGGGCTGGCTTTGCCACTGTGTGTCTGCCCACTTTCAGCGGGAGCAGCCACGGGGCCTGCTGCTGCATGTCCCGCTGCATGGGGCCAGCTCGCTGCAGAGCCTGGCACAGGGCTCAGGCCTTGGGCAGGCCACAGCAGGCAGGGTGCTGTCTCCTCCTAAGGCTTTTGATTCCTGCATATCAATATTGTCTTTTCTACACATTTTCAGCTCCAGACACCCCTGCTGGGTGCCCCTTTACCCTACTTCCAGGTCTACCCATCAGTGGATTGTAAAATCAGTTTAGTGGGTCAGGTGCAGAAAACATTTTTAATGAAGACTAGGATAGGGTAGAATTGGGTAGAGTACAGAAGAAGAGAAAAGGAAAGAAAAGAACAAAGTAGAGAGACTAGAACATAGACTGCATCACGTATGGTAAGGGTAAAGTGTAGCAAGCTGCATCTTTTCTTGGGGACGGTGGAATGAGGGGATGTCCACTAGGTCATATATAACATATATTTCTTTTTTTTTTTTTTTTTTTTGCGGTACGCGGGCCTCTCACTGTTGTGGCCTCTCCCGTTGCGGAGCACAGGCTCCAGACGCACAGGCTCAGTGGCCATGGCTCACGGGCCCAGCCGCTCCACGGCATGTGGGATCTTCCCGGACCGGGGCACGAACCCGTGTCCCCTGCATCGGCAGGGGGATTCTCAACCACTGCGCCACCAGGGAAGCCCTATAACATGTATTTCTTACTCTTGGTCATAATGAAGAATTTTGAAGGGCTGTATTCCCCTTCACCCCTCATGTCTAAGATGTGACCCCAAAGGGCCTAGTGGGGATGGCAGCCTCATGCACTGTGAGGGACGCAGGGCAGAAGGCAGTTGTTTGCTTGTTGGCTGATTGGTTGGTTAGTTGGTTGGTCGGTTGGTTGGTGTTTAACGCAGCAACTATGCTGTTGCTGGAAGCCAGTGACTGGCCACCCGGGCTGGGCTCAGCGCTTCAGCCCTTTTGCACAGGTGACTGCCTTGACGCCTCTCAGCAGGAGGCAGGACAGCACACACCAGGGGCCCGGCCTGGGGTCAGAACAGGCTGAATCCAACCCTGGCTCCACCCGGGCGGGCCCACGTTGGGCCAGCTGCTTGCTACTCTTTGCAGTGGGAGTTGGGGTAGCTGGGAGGTTAAATGCATCAGGCAGATCTCCATCCCTGAGCTTTATTATGTTGTCCACACAGAGGGGCTGAGCCGTGCCGCTGCTGGAAGTACACGGCAGGCCCCCGAGCAGAGCCTCTAGCCTGTGCAGGAGACAGTTACTGAGTAAGTCACTTTTTAGCCCCAGTTACAAGGAGGGCCAGGAAAGAGAGGCACAGGGCGATCAAGGTATGTGAGGGTGACCAGCCTGGGTTGGGGCTGGTTCCCCAGGAAGGGGCATTTCTTTCCCACATAGCAGTTCCAGACCCTTCTTATTAGCAGCAGGATGGAGGCCTTGTGGCCTCAGGAACGGTTTCCGAGCTCCTTTGCAGCATTTGAGAGGGAAACGGGCACTCCTTTCCTCTCATGTCTTGTCTTGGAGGGGGCAGGCTCCCCTGTGTGAGAAGAGCTCTTGCTCTGGGCCATCACCTGGGGACTCAGCAGGGTCTACTTAGTTAAGGCCCGGCTGTGAGCTGGGTACTGCGAGTGACAGAAGATGCAGGTGGCCCCAAGATGCTACTTGCCTTGCCAGGGAGCCAATATTCTTGGGCCACTTGGAGACACCTCTAGGCCATTTAAAACTCCAAACTGAACGTCGTCAAGGGCCAGTGAGTGCTGTACAGACTATGAGGGTGTGTCCTTAACCACACGGCCCAAAATGAATCTTGGCTGAAACGTATGCTTATACTTTTTTACCAAGTTTTAACAGCAGATAGTCACAGCCAAAGGTGTGTCCACGTGTGGACCTGGGCAGGCCTGGGAGGGTTTCAGGAGGCAGGTGTCAGCACCGCCCTTCAGAACTGCCCAGAAATGTCTCCTTCCCTAAAAGGAATGAAGAAATGCTGTGTCTGTGAGGCTAAAGCTATGAGACAAGTGGTTCCGCCTGGTCTTGAAATAGCCTTAGACAGAGAGCCTGCGTCCGGGGGACTTTTCCCAACCATTTTCATAGGGACCCTTCAGCCTTCCCATGGAGCACCACACAGGCCCAAGGCAACGCCCCATGTGGGGGGCCTCCATGGTACGAGGGACTTGAAGAAAAGGGGACATTTCCGGTCCTGAGAATGCTTCTCAGAGTTACTGTACCACAGAGAATTTCAGGCCTTGTTTGAGGGGAAACTTTGAAATCTGTGATTCTTAACTTAGCAGTGAAGTTGCCACCCCTTCCAGAATCTGCTGCAGTGACCTCTCTCCAGGAAAACCCGAAAGTGCCCATACATAAAACACACTGGCTTGTATTTCACGAGGTTCCCAGAAGCCCTGAAGTCCCTCGTCTAGTACAGGGGTCGGCAAACTCTGACCCACTGGCCAAGTCCAACCCACTGCCTCTTTTTGTGCAGCCCTCAGACTAAGAATGGGTTTTAGGTTTTTCTTCAGTGGTTGAGGAGGAATGGTGACACTTGACCATTATAAGAAGTTCAAATATCTGTGTCCATAAATAAAGTGTTACTGGGACGCAGCCACTCGCAGTCACTGACACTTTGTCTAGGGCTGCTTCGTGCCACACGGCAGAGGGGAGTGGTTGTGACAGAGACCCCATGGCCCACAGAGCCTAAAATATTTACTAGCTGGCCTTTCACAGAAAACGTGCCATCCATGCTCTGAGAGTGGGAACCCAGGTCAAGAAGTCTTGTTTGAAATATTGAAATATTTTATCAAGGACTACGTTCCCTGCTTCTGTGGGAGCAGGGGATACAGGGAGTTGTATCTTGGGTTACCCTTTCAAGCTTCTGTAGTTTTCTAAGCTGGCCCTGCCTTCCAAACGAACCTTCAGGTAGAAGCCCCAAAATTTTGTTTAAAAAGCACCATAACAAATGTTCCAAGTTTGGTAACAGCTTCTTTATAACAGGGATACCTGCCCTCCCCTGTGAAGGAGATCCCAGAGGGCTGAGTCTATAGACTCCTATAAACCACTGATTTACAGACAAATTGTAGTTGGCTGAACTCCTTTGATCCCTGAAGTATTTCTAGGTGTGAGGGAGGAGGTTAGTGGTAGCTAATAGGAGTTTCCAAAGCAACTCTTCAAATGGAATTTGTAAAAATGTGGATTTTTTAATAGTCTGGGAAACAATTACGAGGGAACAAGGAGAGAGGGGGAATAGTTGAATTCCATCAAGCAGTGGATTTGACAGAATTCAGCTGTGGTTGGTTGTTCAGAATGCCTGTTGGTCTGAGGGACTTAGTCCATTTAAAAAATACATTTACATATGCAGACTGCCTTGGGAGTGAAGCGGCTTTCCCTCAGACATGGTTTAGATGAGGACCAGGTTATGGGGGAGGGGGCATTCGACCTGAGGCTTGGGTGGCTCCCCATCTCTGTATGCTAGCGACAGAGGCCAGCCTGCTGCCATGATTCTCTCCTGTGGACCAGGGAATGGCCAGGAACCAAGTGGCTTCCCATTTTTACATGTCATGAAGCTAATCATTTGTGCCTAAAAAAGCAAATGAGTCTTGATTTTCTTTTTCCCTAAAAGGTGGAAACAGCTTTACTGAATAGAGGTCACAAACTGGAGGGCCGTGCAACCCATTCAACCAGGCTGCTCTATTTTTAATTGAATTCGTTGGCAAAAATTAGGAGATCTAACATGAAAATGTGTCTGGGGTATTTGTTGGGAATTCAGAAGACCTAGGAACCCTGGGTCTGTGTTCCCGAAGGAACACGTCAGCTGCCGAGGCATGCGCTGCCCACTTTGCCCCCAGCTCTACAGCTCCCTGTGGACACACACACACCCTCCGGCTCATTACAGAGAAAAGAAGAAATGATGTCATAGCCAGCACTGCTAAAAGTAAAATTCATCTTCTTTCTTCCTTTTTGTTTTTCTTATCTTGCTTTATTCCAGAAAGTTTATAGATAGCCCACTAGGATATACAAAGCACATACTGTAAATGTAATGGCAGTGAAAATGAGGAAAGACAAACAAGGTTAGGAAGGCAATAAAAAGATCAGGAATGTCCTTTTGGGTGGGTCACAATTCTGGCTCTTAGCTTTTGAGAGAAGACTGGTTAGTCCTAGTATTTGGAGTACACAGGAGATGAAAGCACACAGGTTACCCTGGTGATACAGTGATTATTCTGTGAACTGAGATCAGGGATCATCCCAAAGACAACGCTCTTTGTTCTAACCATACTGTTGTGATCAATATTGACAAAGAGGCAATACTAATAATTTACATTTACTCTCTGCTGTGTAATGTTCTCATCACTTAAATGTATTATTTCACTTAATCCTTATAACAAGTATATGGGGAGGACTACTAATATCCCCATTTTACAGATGAGGAGACTGAGGCACAAGAGAGAATTCATGATTTGCCCAAGGCCACAAAGTTTAGCGTGCATGCTAAACCACTAGGCTACGCTGCCTCTCAGAGGGCGACATCTAAAGAAACCAGTGTGGTTTGCCAGTGAGCTCTTAGGTATCCTGATTTTATAAAGGCCGATATAAAATAACTAAGGAATGGCATGAAATTCAGAAGGAATACCAATATATTGTGTGACCTTGAGGGGAAGCTGAATCCAGAACAATTAGCCCCTAAATAGGCTTTCAGACTACAAAAAGTCCGTTTGAAACTGCTAAGAAAATGAAGGAAGAAAGAGATCCACTGCTCCTTTACACAGAGGGACTCAACAAGGCTGCACATCAGAATCACTCACGGAGCTATAAAAAAAATACAGAGGTCTGGGCCCCATCCCTGGACATTCCAGTTCACAAGGTGTGTGTTGAGGCCCAGGTGTCCATATAGCTGCATGTTTGTTTCTGATGCACAGGCAGGATGGAGAACCACTGACTGAAAACAATGACAGATAGCAAGGCTGTTATTTTGCCTCTAACTTTTCCCCAAAGAGAAATATCTTCAAAGTACAAAGATTAGGGCAAAAACCACTCTTGGGTGAACTGAAACCCAAGAGAAGTAAATTAATGAATTATATCTAATGAAGTCACCTGGGTGCTATAACTCACCCAGGCCAGATCCTGGAGCGGTTACACTGAGTCTCCAGGGTGGGTGTAGCATCACTCTCATTTAAAGTTCCATGGTGGTTCTGTTGTACGGCCGAGTTTGAAAGCCACTGTGCCAGGCCCAGGTGAGTTATCTCTCAGGTTAGTGAAGAATCAGCCATGCCCACTATTTGGTTATTTGGATTTGATGGAATAGAGCAGTGGTACCAAATGATGGGACATGGGCAAACAGTCTCCCAGTATTCAGAAAGAGGGAAAATGAGGTTTGGGATACTCTGAGATGGATGTGATTAAAGTAAGTTTCTAGAAGGTTTTATGAGAAGATGGTTTGTGGACACTTAGGGGGAAATGGTAATTGCTTGGAGCCAATTAACTTCACCTCTAGACTAATAGATGAGAGAAATGCTGCAGGCATTGTGTATCTTTATTCCAGCAAAACAATTGAAAGTCTCGTAGAGCATCCTCCTGAACAAGATGGAAAAAGTGACCATGGCTGGTTGATTCACAGTGGATTTAACACCCATACCCCCAGAGTGTGCTGGTGCGACTGGGTAGGTCAGCTTTGTGAGGGAGCTCTTTGCAGAGGGCAGGTCAGAGGACTCTGAGCCTGAACTTCCCTTATACAGTATTTTTATATGCATCTTGTTAAAGAGATGGGAGGCATGCCAATCAAATTTTAGGATGACAAAAATCTGAAGGATATGGCAGAAAAGATGGATGACAGAATTAAAATGGCATTCATGTAGTACTTTAGAGTTTACATGAGGTTTACTTATATGCTCTCATGCAATCCTCAGCAAGCTAGGTAGATTTATTATCCCCACTTTCTTGGTATTCAGAGAGGTAAATTACAGAATCATTATTTATGGTAATCTTAACAACCTAGAAATAAGTAGCACCATAAGAAGAAATCAGGGTTAAGTGTCAGAGGTTACATCTGGATGCAAAAAATCCATTTCAGAAGATGGGGGTTTGTATTAGTTTCCTAGGACTACCATAAAGTTCCACACGCCGGGTGGCCTACAACAACAGAGATGTATTGTCTCACAGTTCTGGATGCGAAAGTCTTTGATCAGGGCACCTGCAGAGCCGCGCTCCCCCTGAAACCCGTAGGGGAGGAATCCTTCCTTGCCTCTTTCAGCTTCTGGTGGCACCAGATGTTCCTTGGCTTGTAGTAGCATCACTCTGCTCTTCATGTGGGTTCTCCCCGTGTCTCTTCATCCGGTCCTCCCCCTGTACGTGTCCGCCTCTTTGTCCAAATTTTCCCTTCTTATAAGGTCACCAGTCATACTGAATAGGCCCCACCCTGATGACCTTACATCTGCAAAGACCTTATTTCCAAATAAGGCTGAGGTGCTGGTGGTTAGGATTTCAACATAGCTTTTGGGGGAGACACAGTTCAACACATACCAAGGTTAAATTGGAGTGACAAAACTGTAAGAGCGTCACTGTTTTATCACAGTTACCTCAGAAATGATAAAACATTGACACCGTCTTAGACATTGATTTAATTTGAGAGTTTCCACCAAGTAGAGGGTCATGCCACTTCCCTTGGCATTGCTTAGACCACGGAGTCAGGAATCGAGCCATCATTTCTGGCCACCACATTCTAAGAAGGAAATGGATTAAAAAATGGTAGGGCACCACCATGGCAAGATAGGTGCTGTGAAAGCTTCCACTGGCAGCCTAGACAAACCCTCTATGTGTCTCGTTCTGTTTTCTATCAGGAAAATCCAAAAGTATGATCAATTCTTGGTTAACAAAATTAAAAAGGGGGGAAAAGGGATAGAAGAATACGTTGAGAGAAATTTCTAGGCAAATGATAGTTGACTTGAATTTTGTTCCAACCCTCGTTTTTGTCAGGCAAAACACTATGCAGTTACACATTTCTTATTTCATTAAACTCCATGGATGAGCATGTGTGTATAAGCGTATGCACATGTACTTTGTCAATATATGGGTATAATGAATATATGTGTATATGTAAAGATCCAGTTAATTGATGTTAAGCAAGGATTCTAATTATTTAAATTCTCCCTTTTTCTTTGAAGATATTTAAAAGAAGGAAGAGCTTAGATAAGAATATTGACATTTCAGAGCTAAGAGGAATCTTGGGTTTGACTGTTGCGCGAATAAAAGGATTTTGAGCAAATGAATATTAAGGGATTGCTGTGTGCCCTGCTTTGCAGTAGGTACCTTGAGGGATACGAGAGGAAAATGTGACACACATAAAAACATGACAAAGAGGGAGCAAATGCATGTTCCAGGAGTGCCTTGGGGGACTGCAGGGGAGGGTCAGGTGGAGGGAGGCTGGAGTCAGGGAGACTCAAGAGGGAGGTGGAACCTGAAAGCTGGATTTTTGGAGACCACGTGGAGACAGCCATGTCTCCCCAGAAAGTTATGGTCACACACATGGGTCCGGGGACCCTGGCTTGTGGTCACTCTACTGCCTCTGCCCTTGCTGTCACACCAGGCACAGATGAAGAGGTGGTCTGGGACCAGCACGGTGACTACAGCCCTGTGCCCCGGCCTGTAAGACCAGGGAGTTTTCTCGGTGCTTTAGAACAAAGTCATCTGCTGATCTCGTAATCAGATAAAGACAGAAGCAGAAATCGCTGGCTCCTCTGAAAGCTTGTATTTATGACTTGGGTTCAGTGAGGGCTATGAAAGAATTGCGCCAGCCAGACAGGAAGCGAGCATTCAGGCAGCCTGCCCGTGTCCGCACTGGGGTCCAGACACTGCCACAGTCGGCTGAGCCTCCAGCCCTCAGTGGCCTCGGCGCGATTTAAAAGGCAGATCCCCTACCTTTGCCTCTCAAATGCAGGAGTGGCCTGTAACTCTGTTTCCATAAGTTCTACCTCACTCCCCGGCTGCAGATGCCAGAAGTGTGCCCTCCCCCCAGGGTCAGCCCCAGACCTCTCAAATCCAAGACCTTACTACTCAATGAAGCCAAAGGGAAGAGGAATGTTGTTCTCCCCTGACACCAACTGCAAATACCCACCAAGTCCGTAAACTTCTCTTAGCCCATCTGTCTTGGTAGAATTTGCCCAAACCCTGGTTCATCCTCTTTCTTTCTCAGACCAGCAGTCAAGGAACCCTAGTGGCCCAGGCTGACCACTGCAGGGAGAGGAAACCCCATTCACCAGACCTAAGCCTGCCTGTCTCTCAGGGCGCTGTGGGGCAGCCATGGGCTGCGGTGCCCTGCTCCAGGCTCTTTGTGAGTCAGACCTCAACCTTCTCCAAATAAAAACACCCTCTGGCACAAGAGTGCCACAGGTTCTGAACCCAGATCACTTCAGTGGCTCTAGATAAAGCAGCAGCAAGAGATGTGCATTTGATTAGTTTTTTCCTCTGATATTTCTTGAGCACTCTCTGTGTGCCAGGCAGTACGCCATCCCAGGGATGGAATGGCGAGTTCAACCCGGTCCCTGCCCCCAGGAGTGCACAGATTAGTTGCAAAAGGAGGCGGACACCCAGGGTGGTAAGTGCCGTGATGAGAGTTAGGAGAGGTGATAGAACCCCCATAAGAGGCCTGGAGGGACAGAGAAGGCTTCCTGAAAGCAGGGCCTCTGAGCCAAGATGGGAAAGGTGAGCAGAAGTCAGCTCGGTGATGAAGACATGGGGCAGAAGGCAAGGAGGGGAGGGGGTGCTCCGGGCCGAGGACTAGCTGAACAGAGACCCGGTTGCAGGAGCAAGCCAGTGAGTCCAGAGGACTTCATGGTTCCCCCGGGCCCAGGAGATGAAGCTGGGCAAGTGGACAGGCACGAGATCCCAGAGGGCCTTTCGAAGTGGGTAAGAAACGGGCTTTTTCCGAGAGCAGTAAGCCACCGTTGGAAGAATCTCAGTGGCTGGAGGAAGCACAGGATGTTCAGGCAGGCCCTGGCTCAGCGCTAGTTCAGGATTTGAAAGCATCCAGAGAACTGTGAGCTCAGGCCCTGCCCTCACGAAGCCCATGGCACCCGTGGGCAGATCACATGGGCTGTGCTGCGGAACACAGCCAAGAAGAGAGTGAGGCATGCCCACGGCACACGGTGCTAAGACTCGGAGGCAGGGTAGGGTCTCACATTTATTGGGTGCCCATTGTGTGTTGGGGTCTGCACGGAGGCACCTCACATCTGGCATCTCATTTAGTCCTCAAGACAATCTGTAGGGCACCTGTGACCACCCCCATTTTACAGATGAAAAGACCAAGGCTCAAAGAGGTTACCTTCACAGTGTCATCTAACCAGGATGGGAGGCCAGCCAGTGCTCTTTCTCCTCCTGCATGCAGCCTTCCTTCCGTGTGCGTCAGAGGATGCGGGAAGGACTTAGTGGAGGAGATGAGGTGTGAAGAGTTAGAAGGCTGTTCCGCTGTCCCAGTGTCACCTCTCAGGCTGTGCGGTGGGGGCTGAGAGTCAGGCATTTAGATATTAGGAGAGGCACATGGGGTGACTAAAGATCCAATTAAACAGGGAGTATCTCTAGGAGCTTGCCCATCAGAACCTTGGAGTGGAGTCTCGTGCCAACTCTGTAAGGGAGACGGCAGCTTTCCGAAGAGTAAACCCAGGGAGTACAGGATAAAATCCCCAGCCCTCTCTAAATTTGAGGATGCTATGCTGCCTCCATGGTATTAACAGGGGATGGGGTTTCTTAGAAATACTTGCTTTGGAAAACTCCCTAAGCCTCTAAGGTTAATTAATAGTCAGGAATTGTTAGTTATTTGAATCGGGAATGAGTGACTGACATGCACCTAAGCTGTCTCCAAGGGAACTAGGGCCTGGGCCAGGTTGCGTAAGGGGTGCGTGAGCCAGGTGTGTTCTTCTGTAGAGCTCTTGAAGAATGGCACACTCACTCCAATGCCACAGATGATTCCGGGACCACTGGAAAGCCCAGAACAGAGCTAGATTGCTCACCAAGCCAGCCCGCCATGGAGCTAGAGGCTCTCTGGGAATGACATCCCTAGCTGTATTGACTGAGCCCGATTCCCTGGTAAGCAGTCAGCAAGTTGGGACATTCAGACATCCTGTGGAATCTAGCTCCGTCACTGTGCTCATTTGACCTCAGCAAAGGAAACCCGTTTCCATGACTAATGGACACAAATGATTGAAAGGTGAAGCACAAGTAGTTAAACAGGGGAGCCGATGCCAGAGTGTGTACAGATTTCCTGAGGTTCTCTATACACTGGCTCCCCTCCCCCATTAGTGACCAGTGAGAGGGAGCCAGGAAGGAGGTGGTCCTGCCCCTGAAAGCACCTAGGCATAGCCCACCGTTGGTGGTGTGACCAATTGAGTTTCCCTCCCGCCCTATTCCTTGCCAATCTTCTTCACCAACTCCCGCCCCTGGTCCCCCTCTCCTCCTGCCCCCACTGAGGATGCCCCTTGGTCGCCTTCTGGGATGATACTCAGTGCTTCCCAAGTCTTGAAGTCTTGCTGCCACCTTTTCCCCATTCTGCTGCTCCCCCAGCACCATGGGCCATACTCTATAACCCCTCTTCAATCAAAGTGAATCCATCCCTCCTTCGATAGGGGTCTTCAGAAGAGGCGTCACCACACCCTTTCCCCAGGCACCTGCCCTCCCACATCCCTCATGCGTCACTTGGGTTTGGGCTTTGTGGTTCTCCTCTGGAGTCCCTCTCCATGAGGGCCCCCCTTTTCCTCGTGCTCTGTACACGCTGGAGGTGGAGAACGTGTCATTCTCTTGCCTGGGGCCAGCCCTCCTGTAGAAAAGACGAAGCCACTCCTCAGTTTTCCCATCTCGAGGGGCGACACACACATCCTGCTGCAGCAAGTCCTGTTTCCATCCCTTGGGCTTTTCTGTGTCCCCCTTTGGTCTCCCCTCCAAGGTCTCTGAGACCTACTGAACTATGCAGCTCAAGGCCAGAGAGAAGACGCCAAGCAGGACTGATGAGTGCTGAAAGATGGAAAAGACTAGCTCATCTCTGCTCTGTGCTGTCCACCTGATTCAGATTTCAATCTGGGGAAATTTGAAAACAGACTCCCCTGCCAAGCTCACCTCATCATGTCACCACTCTCTCCCCAACCCACAGACCTCTCCCACCATGCTGGTTTACCAGCAAGTCGTTCTGGCTTTGCTTCAGCCTAGTGGTTTGACCTAAATGTCTCCTGTTTGAATTTGACTCTTGCCGTGTCTTCCCACGTCTCCAGTACCCAGCTTTCCAGACGTTCTACACCACGGGCGGCATCATGCTGAGAGCTGGATTTGAGTCTGGCTCTGCTCTGGACTCATTGGGTGACTATGGGCAAGTCACCAAACCTTTGTGAGCCACGGTTTCCACATCTGTAAAATCAGGATAATAACACCTGCCTGTTCCAAGGATCAGTGAGCAAATAAACGTGAAGATGCTGTAAACTGTAAAGCAGCACTTCCCCAACCATGTTCTGCAGAACTTTGCTCCCATCTTCTTAACCATCTTCTTCTCTGCCAAGGTGCCTTCCTCCCATCTCTACCAACATGATTTTAACTCATCCTTCAAGTCTCAGCCGGGGCCTGACTACTCCATGAAAGTTTTTCCAATGATTGCAGTGTGTTATAGACAGGAATACTGATTCCCGATTCAGCAGTGAACCCCCAAAGGCAGAGAGCATTATTCATACTTCCTGATTTTCTCCAAAACCCAGGATTCGTTTGATTGCTTCCCTCCACCCTCCACAGACCATAAGCCCAATTTTGGTAACTTGAACCTCCATCTGGGTATGGGTCTTTCTGAGCTGGGAAGTCAGTGGTGGGCTTGCTGATATATTCACTCATTTAGTAGATGCTTAGTGCAGGGGACTGCTGGGGACCCAAGGCTGAGTCAGACAAGGCTTCTGCCTTTAAGGAGCTCATGGTCAGGACAAAAGCATTAACAATTCACTGCAAGTCAGTGTCTTGAGTATAATAATAGAAATAATGTGGGAACACAAAATAGCAGGTGAGGGTCAAGGCAGGCTTCCCAAAAGATGGTCCCACCCACCCCCCATCCCATGCATCCTCCTACTTATAGAGAAGATGACATCTGGAGCAGACATGGCAAGGTAATGGGGGGTTTACCTTTATGGAAGAAAGACCACTGGAGACCTTTTGGGAGGGAGATTGAAGTTCACTTCCTGGATCACAGGAAGGGAGGTCTCAGTGGAGCCAGAGGGTTAGGGCAGGTGCTGGAAGGGGGAGTGTCCGGAACACACACACAGACATGCACACACACACTCCACCCCCCCACACACAGTCTATGGGAATCCCACTTCCCTGCTTTTCCATCATACCTCTCACCCCGTCTTCCTTCTCACCTGGACTCATTCTTCCTCTCCAAGTCCTCCATCACCTCCCGGTCGTGGGGCCATTCATCGTTACCTCATTGGAACAGCTCGATGTCTGCTCTCAGTAGCTAGAGGTCTGCTTTGGCGAGAGGCTGGTCAGTGCGATGCCCACTCCCTGCGGGGGGCCCTGGGGAGGAAGGTCAGCCTGGAGTCAGTGCTTTCTCTTATCTTCCCACAGAAAACCAAAAGAGACGTCAATAATTTTGACCAAGACTTTACCCGGGAAGAGCCGGTACTCACGCTCGTGGACGAAGCGATTGTGAAGCAGATCAACCAGGAGGAATTCAAAGGCTTCTCCTACTTTGGTGAAGACCTGATGCCCTGAGAAGCCGCTCCAGGTGGAGTTCGGTGATGCTGCAAGCAGGGGCGCTGGGAAGATTCCTATTTTCCCATCGGACGGTCTTGAACTACTTCTCCTCCCCGGAGCCCCAGTCCCTTGTCCACCCTCTATTTATTGCATTCCCTCCCCCCAGGCCAGCTCCTCCCTCTTCCCACCTGGTGACCAGAAGGCACTCTTGGTTCCTGTCTCACCAGTAATGCAGAATCGTGTGGCATCAGCAGTTCACTGGACCCAGTGCCTAGTCTGGTCTGTTGGCAAGCCTGGCTTCACTCCACGGGGGCTTCTGGCAGGGAAGCGACTTCAGGCCTTTTACTGAAAAGAAAAGGAAAAAAAAAAAAAAAACAACTAACGAGACTCTGGCTCTGCTCATGGACGCAGAGTCCTGACAACTCTTGCTTCTCATCCCTCCAGTCCCCCCGCCTGCCACCCTCTGCCATTCTATCCAGTAGAAGAGACTGGTGCTTCTTCAGCCCAAAGATGGGCGCCCTCAAGGCATGCCCAGGAAGGAGAGAGGCTGGGAGATGCCCGGGTTGGCTCCCTGTGTGGGTTTGCTCTGGAATAGCTAATTCTCGCTTGCTTTGGTTTTAGCTTTGGGGCATGCCAAAGTTGTGTAAGCATGCGTCTTGTGGAAGAAATCGCTCTCCATAGAAAAAGAAATTTGATTTTGAACTCTATTTAACATTTGAAAAATAGATGATGAAATTTGCTTTCTAATTGGCCAAAAGATATAAATTCCAGTGTTAATACAGGTAGATATTAAAGGGCTAATAAATCATCGTCCAAGGTTTATGCTCTTAATGCTTTCATGGCACGTGGGGCTCTGTGAATTGAGAGAAAAGGAAACTAGTAATGCCCTTTGTTATTCAAGTTCTGCCTGAACTCCAAGGCCACCGCAGAGGTGGCCAAGGCCCTGGGGTTCTAGCAAAACTCGCCTCCCAAATTCTCTTTCCAGTTTTGTCCTAAGTCCCCAGCATCAACTCTATTTATTTTCTGCAGCAGTGTGCAATTTTTGCACACTTCTACCAAATGGTAGTACTACTGTGTTGTGGTTTTTAAACATTAAACGTGTAAAGTTAAATATGAAATATCTGCTTTTGGAACAAGCAGAGTGAGGCTAAACATGGGTTACGCAGAGGGTATCAGGAGATTGAAGAGCGACTTATTTGAAAACTGACAGGGTGGCAAGATGCGCTCGGAGTTTTGTTTCTGTGTGACATGCAGTGGCAACTCATGTGGACACTATTTAGTGGATGTGACATTACCTCCTGTAGATATGATAACAGTGTTACATTCTTTGATTTCCAAGGGTTCTCTGTGGCTTTGTGTACATGTTTCCTGGAGGTCGTTTGATTATCTATTTTGCTGAACTGATTTAGCAGGGAATGGAATCCATTCCAACTGTTGCACGTGGATTTCCCAGCTGCCCCTAAATATATATACTTGTGAGTGGCAAAGTGGCACTAATGAAGCTTTTTGCCTTTTGTACATTTGAGATTTTTGTATATAGTGTTTGCTGCAAGGCCTGTGGAATTAATTCATTGAATTTAGAGGTATCAACTGCTGCATGTTCAGGCATATTATAAAACTTTAGTCTATGAAAGAATAATTATAATAATGTCCAGGTGCAATACTCTCTGAGTGTATTGGTTCAAGTTACCGAGAGATAAGGTGTGTTTCCTTCTTTCTTTTTTCTTTCTTCGGGGTGGGGGGGAGGGGTGTTCTTTGTATTGTTTATTTCATTTTGGTTCATTTTAAAAGATGTAAACTCACATATAGTTCTCCTGCGCTCTGTTATGCCCTGATAGAGATGGGAAAGAGAAAGGAATGTTCTGGATGGTGGTTTCAAAGTTTGGACAGTGACTAGCTGCGTCCCGTTAGCTGGTGTCCATATTTGTATCTGGCTAGTCGCATAGCCTTGGTTACTAGTGATGCCATTCAGTTCTCTTTTGTTTTGATTTTTTAAAAACTCAGGTGTAATTATTAACTGTTCTTATGATAATTTCAAATATTACGCTGTATCAATTTGTGTGTTTGGCATACCAGTGAAGAGGTGAAGAACAGTAGATTAATTGATCTTCGGTAACTTGACCTACTGGGGAGAGACTGTCTTCTGGAGTTGAGGACAAGCACAGAAACATCTTCATGGTGGCATCATCTCATTTTTTAGGAAGACGTGACAATACTGCCCATCTTACTCACGCATCACCACTGCTCTCTGTTTTCTCCTCTGCTTCCTTCACCCTGATGGACTTTGAAACACCAAGCAAACTCTAACTATAATGCCAACTGGCCTTGTCCAAGGTATTCCCGTGTCAGCAGGGGTTGGGCCTTCCTAAAGGACAACGGGCATTTTTGTTGGGAAGTCAAATAATAATACATTCCACCAGGCAGCTCCAGGCAGCCACTCAGTGGGTTGCCTGGCCCAGAGATGCCCCCTTCCAGCCCCCCAAAGCTGGGCTGGCTGGGATGCCTCCTGTTTGGGGCTGGAGCTCATCAAGTTCTCACAGAGGCAGATTCAAATCCCATGTAGTCTATAGAACAAGGCTTGTGTGTTCCGTGAGTAGTCATTGTTCCATCTTAGCTTTCACAAGAGTTTGGAAGCAGACACACTGTTTCATTTCTGCCAGTTCTTTCTAATCTTTCCAGCTTGCTCACTCTTTTTTTTTTTTTTTTTAAGAAAAAAAGGGGGACGGGAGTGCAAAAAAACTCCAAAAAAAAAAAATATGAAGGATAGCTGTTCTCCTGTGTTCTATCATAATGGACTTTGTGAAGTGGAAACATTTTTTTTTCCCTCCGAAGGTGAAAAAACAATGTATTCTTGCTTAAAAAAAAAAAAGAAGAAGAAGGCTAAAAAATTACCTCTTTTTAAATTATGTGCAAAATAATTCTGGCTAACTATAAAATGTATTCAATTTTAGGGATTTTTTTTTGTATTGTGATGCTTTATTTGTACATTTTTTTCCCTTTCTGGATGTAATTTTAATCTCTTGCCATTCATTAGTGTTATTTCATTGTAAACATTATTGTGCCAAATGTACTGTATTCAAAAGGATGTGAATGTGTATTGTTTCAGAACCTAATAAATACAATGACGTTAAATCTTATTTCTCAGTACTGATGAACATTTTTATCTCCTTGGTGAGTGTCAAGGTGGCACTAATGAAGCTTACTGCCTTTTAGACATTAGGGATTCCAAGTTCCCAAACCTAGATGTGGTTTCAGCTTTTCTCTTACCCTTTGAAGATGCACAAAGGATGCAAATGACCATATTGGCAGTGCCCAGTGCCCACCCCTGCCTGGCCTCTATGTTTCAGGGACTGCCAGCCAGAGGCGTGGAGGGCGCCTGAGCGGACTGGGTGTGGCTCTGGGCTGTCTGGGTGTGGAGCTGCCCTGGAGTGCCAGCAGTTGGGCAAGCAACACCAGGAGCACTTCATTTTCATCTTTCTAGAGAAGCAATGCTGGATCTCCTTGCAACGCATTCAAGCCTCTTCAGGACTCAGTTTCTGACCGGCTGCTCAGAACTTTAGGCCTTGGGAGTCCTAGAAACCCCTGCGAGGCTGGGAGCCCCTTGGTGGCTGGGCCTGGAGCACAGGCTAGCCAGTGGGGCTCCATGCTTGGCTTGCACCCTCCCTGCCGCTCAACCAGTGTTCATGGCCATCACAGTGACTCTGAGCTCTCCAGATTCCTCCTTCGTGCTGGGGCTCCTTTCTCACACTCCACTCATGTTGCACTGCTCCTGCTAGGCTCCTCCTCTTCTTTCTCCAGCATAGAATTTTCAAGAATGTTTGAAACTCAAAAGGATGCTCTAGAGTACACCAGAAATTTCAAGTAACCAGAACTCCCTGTTTCTTAAGAGCTATGGGCATGATTGCAGTTTTACAATTTGTCATCCTCAGGCCATCCTAAGGAGATGGACTATCTTATCACCCTTTCAGCCCTTACAATCACTTCAAGAGCCCTCCCATGACTTTGCTATATCATCCTGAAGGTACTCACCTCTCAGTCCCCTCTCCCACCCCCACCAGCAACATCGTCTGCCTACCTGGAGATGTAAGCATGGACCTCCAGACCCACTCCAAGAAGAAGGTTGTATTTATCTATTTTTCTCTCTGATTCAGGCAGCCGTTTCTAAGTAAGTGACCATCCCAGGAGAAGCAAGCTTCCCACCAGTGTGTCTGAGTTTAAATAAAAAGAGAACTGAATTAAAAGATGCTGTTCTTAGAAGGTCAGAAGACATCTCCAAGCATTTCACTGAATGAAATATGACCAGTCTACACCTCCCTCGTCTAGTGGTCCAGGAGAGACAGCTCCAAAGTCCTGGAGATGAGGAAATCCATCCTCCCAAAATCTGTGTGCTCCACAAATCACACAGAAGCTATAAGAAGGGTCAATTGCTGATCAGAGTCCCTGGTTTGGAACCTCTTCCCTCAATCCCAACCACGTTCTGGGAGAGGAAGCCAAGCACTGCCATGCCTGTTGCAGGAAAGCCATGACCACTGGCCCCTGACAAGGGCTGTTAGGTGGCTCCGGAGCTACTTGATGAAAGCCTGTCTGTGTGGCTTTGCCCCTGAGCTGAGAAACAGCAGGTCTAACATTTCTTGCAGCGGGAATCTATGGGAAGTTCGGTCCTTCTCTATTTCCTTGTACCTGAGTACATTCCAGTGCTTGGATTACTAGGAGCCTGGAGATCTCCATGCAATAAAATTACTGAACCACAAAGCATGTGTCGTCATAGTGCTTACAGTGGCAGAGAGATGGAGTGAAAAGAAAGCGTAGAAGCCACATCATGAAGTTTGTTTTTCACTTTGAAGTTCTTTAGCCTGGACAATGATACAACTTGCGTGGTATGCCTTAAGCTAGACGAATACACCCTCCAGGGATGGACAGCCGATTGAATAAATAGACTGTTTATTCAGAAGGTACTGCAAGTGCTTCAGCTCTCTTTTAACTCCCATCGACTCCTGGGGGGTTTGTTAGTAGCATAAAGAGTGCTAGAGGGCTTCCCTGGTGGCGCAGTGGTTGAGAGTCCGCCTGCCGATGCAGGGGACGCGGGTTCGTGCCCCGGTCCGGGAAGATCCCACATGCCGCGGAGCGGCTGCGCCCGTGAGCCATGGCCGCTGAGCCTGCGCGTCCGGAGCCTGTGCTCCGCAACGGGAGAGGCCGCAACAGTGAGAGGCCCGCGTACCGCAAAAAAAATAAAATAAAAAAAAAAAGAATGCTAGAAAAGGATTCTTAAGGAAACCCATAGCTTGTTAATTAGCATAAAGGATGTCAGAAAGGTGACATTAGTGATGTTTGAGGTAAGTCGATTGGCAAAGATATTTTAAGACAAATCTCCATATTTTAAAAAAAACAGGATATAAGAAACTGGAGAGCCTTCAATTTCCCTGGTAATCAGGGAGATGCAAATTTAAATCAGACTGCAATACCACTTCACACCCACCAGAATGACTAAATCAAAAAGGCAGACTTAATCAAGGTTTACTAAGGATGTGGAACAACCGGAACTTTCAGTGTCTCAGGTTTGAGTATAAAGTGGTACAACTACTTTGGAAAACTTTGGCAGTATCTACTAAAGCTAAATATGTATACCTTTGACGCAACAGAAAATTTATCCGGTGAATAAATGAATTTGGGGATGTTTATACAATAGAACACTAGGTAGACATGAGAATGAATGATTTATAACCACCCACAACATCATAGATGAACCTCACAACACAGTATTGAGTTTAAGAAGGCAGGCACAGTACAGACTGTGTGATTCCATTTACATAAAATACAAAATAGTGCTGCTAGAGATCAGTCTAGTGGTTGCCTTTAGGGGAGGAGAGGCCATGACTAGGAGGGGGCGTGAAAGGGCTTCTGGAGAGCTGCTTTAGTTTTGTTTTCTGAACTGGCAAACAGGTATGTTTACTTTGTGATAAATCATTGAGCCGTCCCCTTATGATCTGTGCACTTTTCTGTGTATGTATTGTATGTCAGTAAAAAAGTTTCCCCCCCAAATCTAGAATGCCCTTGGTCTGTCACCCTTAGGGCTGGCACCCAGGCTGGATCTGTAAGCTGCCTGCGTCTCTCTGCTGTCCGGGAGGCATCTTGGTTGTCTTACTCCCGTAGACAGCCTGATCCTATGGCTGGAATAGAGTGGCATTTGCTTTGGGTGGAAACATCCAAACAGACAGCTGGAACTTCATGGAGCTTTCAGAGTGGCCCCAAGACTCTTCAGGGCCTGCTTGCTAGTAAAATGTCTACATATCTCTGAATGTGGTCTGTGAGGTCATTAGGGGGCAGCTAGGCTTCCCCTTTGGCAGCTACTGAGATCTACCCCCAAAGAGCCCAGGGTGTGCATCACAAAATTGGCTTAGGCAGTCCACAACAAGCAAGGTTTGGTTTCATTGCTTTCACCTTGGGCAGGTAACTACCTTTCTAAACCTGTTTGCACGTTTATAAAATGGCTATAACAAGACTGAATTTTCAAAGACCTGTTCTGAAATGTCAGTGAGATAAAAGTCTCCAAAGCGCTGTGCCTAGTACTGTTGCCTTTGCAGGACAAAAAAAAAAAAAAAAAAAAAAAAAAAAAAAAACGGGGCTTGAGAGGATGGTCATGTCCCAGGTCTTGGGTGAGCCCCTGGGATGGGCCACCAAGTAAGGGTCAAGAATTCAAGAGCGAGTCATAGTGGTAAGGTGAAAGCAGGTTTACTTAGAGAGATACACATTCCATAGACAGAATGTGGTCCGTCTCAGAAAGTAAGAGTGGCCCCGAAATATGGGGTTAGTTTTTATGGGCTGGGTAATTTCATAGGCTAACAAGTGGGAGGATTATTCCAACTATTTTGGGGAAGGGAGTAAGGATTTCTAGGAACTGGGCCACAGCCCACTTTTTGCCTCGGAACTGTCATGGCACCTGGTGGGGGGGGTGTCATTTAGCATATGTAATGCATTACAGTGAGCATATAATGAGGCTTAAGGTCTGCAGGAAGTCGAACCTTCAGCCATCTTGGACCTACTTGATTCTAACCAGTTTGTGTCGTGTCCTCAATGGCTTTGTCGTTCTTTTCAAGGTGGTGCCCTGATCCCTCCCCTCCTGTTGTCTCATTGCTACTATTCCTCCTCCTCCCCGCGTCCTTCTCATCTTTCAGTGCCCTCTCACCACTGCCTCTTCCAGGAAGCCTACCTGGATAACACAAACCTGACCCCTTTCTCTGGACTTCCCTGGCCTCATCTGCAGGGCTTTGTCCCTTGCACCTGCCTTACGCTGCTCTTCTGTATCAGGCCCGGTCTCGTCTCCTGCTGTAAGTTTGAGAGCCGGGACCTTGTCTTTGCAGCTTGTGCCCCCTTGCTGCCCCAGAGAGGGTCCTTCATGGCGTGGGGTGTATCAGGTGGCCCAGGAGTGCTGAGGGGCAGGACGCTGGGATGATGAGGGGGACACAAGTCAGAGAGAAAAAAGAAAGGTGGCTGTTGTCTCTACCAGGTCGCTCTTCCCAGGATGCAGGCTGCGCTCTGATCGAGGAGGGCAGTGCTGCAGTAACCCTCACATCATGTCTCAACAGGGGATTGTCGAGGTCCCGGAACCCTTTAAAGCAGTGTGAGGGTCTCTGCAGGTGGTACAATCCCTGAGAGGGCCCAGCCCTCCTCTTGAGTAAAGACCCCCTTGTCTTTGTGTAGGATGGGGGAGTTCAGCTTTCACTGCCTACTCTTTCTCAGGGTCAGGTAGACACTGCCTGAGGGTTGAGATCAGAGCAGCCTCAGTCTTAGGACCCAAATGCTGAGTAAACAATTGCAAACCTCACTGCTTCTCAGGCTTTCTGCACTTTGGAGCAGCTACCCTCTTTGGCTGTCGTGAGAGGCTCTGAAAGGGCCCTTTCTGGGCACCAATTGTAGATTTTCATCCTTCATGCTTCTGTCGTTAGGTTATTAATCATTTAAGTGTAACGTATTATCTCCTTTGTTCCAGACATTGTGCTAAGTACTTCACGTAAGGCATCTATTTAAAACCTCACAAAAAAGCACATGGAATAGATATTCTAGTTATTCCCATTTTATAGATGAGGAAACTGAGGCTCAGAAATTATATAACTTATTTAGTCCTTACAACTCCAGGAAACTGTTGTATTCTTATGCCCATTCTACAATAAAATCAGTTGCCCAAATTCTCAGACCCAGTGGAAGTTGTTTGGACAGGACATAGTATTTACACATAGGACAGATGACAGAACTATTCATTCACTCATTTATTCAATAAATGTATTCCACAAATGTTCATAAAGTTCCTACTACATGCCAGCCATTCATCTAGACATCACTAAACAAAAATCTGCATCCTTACAAAGCGTACATGGGGGTGGGTTATTGACAGACAATAAGCAAGAAACATGACCATTAATGTGAATTATATAATGTGTTAGAAGATCCAGGCCACCCCTAAGATTTGAAGCAAAGGTACACGTGGAGGTCCAGACCAGAAGGCTGAATATTTTTTGTTATAAATCAAGCTATTGTTAAATAAAATACGCTCTAGCCTTGTCCCTTAACAAAGACACCATCCTAACAACGTGGAAGGCCAGGTGTGAATTTGGAGAGCAGGAGGAGAGTGGAAGGAGAGAACAAGGGGGGAGAGGGGCTCGTAAAGGAGGAGAAAGACCAGGGGGGAGGAGTGGGCAGTGGCTCACTGCCCTGGCAACGTGAGTCCGTGACTCTGAGCCCCCAGCCGTGTCAGCCGCTCTAAGGAGGTCCCAACACAACACAGCATATGAACTCAGAGCAAGGGGGGGACTGGGTAGTCCCCCCTTGTAGCCCTCCCATTTAGCCAAGGCCAATTCCTCCCCTGGAGCTCAGCCCCACCGTAGGGGCGGGATCAGAGGGCCTTTTTCTGGTCAATACCTCCTTCAAAATCGTGGTCCATGCTCATGTGCTTCTTTAAATGGCCCTGCTTTGCATTCCACCCATCGCAGCTGTGCTTGGGGGTGTTTAAACTGTCTCTCATGTGGATACTGGGGTGAGGTGAGGGCTCCTGGGTGATCCCTGGCAGGGGAAGAAGAGCAGATAGAGTCCAGCCTGGTGAGGATAAACGCCGCCACAGGCGAGGGGGCTGGGGCCAAGCAGGAGAGTCTGTTCTCCCAAACCGCCACATCACTAGGCAACAGGCAGTTAAAGAAGCGAGGGCAGCGGGGTGATTGCTAGAGACCAGGATGTGCCTGCAGGGGTAGAAGGGAGGGGAGGCGGGGGCCTGGGCAGGAGCCAGCAGCAGCTGCTGGGAGAACTATTTTGGCAGAAGTGGAGCTGATTAGATTGCTTGGGAAGAGATGTGCCCCTATTCTCTTGCCCAGGTACCCCTCTGCCCTCCATTGGAGGGAAGGAGACCGGCTGCCGATGTGCCTTTCCTGGGCCAGCTGGGCACCATTCCACTGGGGAGGGGGTCGTTATTAGGTCCCCCGTTTGAGTACTGAGGGTTCTAAGGCACAGCAAAGTCAGGAAATTCTCCAAGCCATGCAGGCAGCCCCTGGCAGATCCAGGACGAAGCCTGTGATTTATATCTGCATCCAGTTGGGGCCAAAGACTTTGCTCTTCCCACGGGGCTCTTGGTCGTTGTCCCAACACGGGTCCTGCCTGCTTTTGGCTTCCCTCTTCTGAAGAAATTCCACCTCCTTGTGAAATGATACGATTGTTTGATGGCATTAGACTGTGTTGCTCTCTCTAAAGACTATGGACGTGAGCACTAAGGAAGGGGCGGCTGGGAAATCGGGCAGAGGCATCTGGGGACTCTTACTACCCTCCTTTCCCACCCTTTTCCCTGTGCCACCTCCTAGCAGGGCCCTGAGAGCTGGTCCTCAAGCCCAGCAAAGCCTACATCCTCTACCCTCAGACACCCCTCCCACCACCAAAAAAAGAAACCATCCCTATGGACTATGCTAAGCAGGAAGCCGAGTTTTCAGTTCACTGGAAAACAGGAAATGCCTCCAAGGGTCTGAAGTCTTTTTAGTCCCTGCGCCCTCCATGCAGGGTCTGCATCCCAGGCCAGCTGCTGAGGACGACGCCCTAGAAGCAAGGTCATCCCAGCCCCCAGCCCCGAGGGTGTGATCCTTGGTGCCACTCAAAAGCCCTCTCTACTGTTGGAGCCAGAGCTGACGTCATCTGCTGCTCAGGACACTGGACATTCTGGACCATGCAAGAGGGCTTGGGATTCCAGGGATGCAGCGCGAAGCACCACAGAGGCTCGTTAGCTTTGCAAGGAGCAGATTCTGACCATGGACGGAGCTCTCACCCCAGCCAAAGGCTGACCGCTGATCCCCGCCACATGGATCTCTAAACCCCGTCAGAGACTGGCTGACCCCCAACAAAGCCTAACTTCCTAGCCCTCTCCTATAGTTGACTACCCCATCCTGGCTCTAGCCTGACCCTCTAACCTTGACCTTGTCCGAAGCTAACCTTTAATACTAGCCACAGCAAAGCTTTCTAACCCTGGGCACAGACCAAACTCAAGTGCTTGCCAGCCTCCTCATCCATTCACAGTCATCACTGAGCTTCTGTGGAGTTCCATGTGCTGCGAGCCCAGCACAGTCCTCACAGACCCTACAGCCTGGGGGAGGAGGTGGGCCCCACACAAGCTTTAATCAGATTGTGAGCTGGGGGGAGGGGTAAGCAGAGGCTTGTCTGACACCCCGTTGCTGTCTCCAACTTTGCTGGGTGACCTTGGGTTGGTCACATCACCTCCTGGGCCAGGGTCTTCTGCCTTCCTCTGCAGTGGGCTGGTGTGTCTAGATGGTGTCCGGGATTCCAGTCCTCAGTAGCACATGCCAATGGTGGAAGCCTAGACCACCCTAAGTGTCTAGGATGGTAGGCATCATCACTAGGGTTGGTGTTACTCTTGTGAGTAGGAAAGCCAGACTCAGAAAGATACAGGCCATCAGGCACCTTCCCTTCCGCGTGGTAGATGAGGATTCAAGGAATCCCTCCTCTGTTGGAACATTGGTTTCCTGCTTCCACTACAGACAGTGGGGCCCTGATTGGACACCATCGATTCTTCTTCCTGCCTCAGCTTTTCCGTCTGTAAAACGAGCTGTGACACCAGCAGTTTGGGAACTTTGGAGGCAAACAGAGGGGCCTGTAAGAACATGTCGTGGTTCAGACAGAAGACTTTTCACTGACTGGAAAGCAAAGATTCTGGCTGTCTTTGTGTTAACCTAAGTGTTAGAGGAAATAGGATGATTTATGGTTAAGATCACCCAGGGCCTGGCACAGTTTGATTTCCCCAAAGGGCACTGGGATGGGGGTAAGCAGAGTGTGGATGGCTGTGGAGGGAACAGGCTATTACCTAAAACCTTGTCCCCACCTGCCATCGTATCTCTCATGCACTGCCCACCGCCTGAAAGTCTCCTGTTACGGAGAAGTAGCAACATCAAGAACAGGCACTATGTGCACGTCACCTGCTTGTCACCTGTCACTGGCCTACGTCCTTTACCAGCACTCTTCCTTGAATCAGCTGAGAGCAGGACCCTGAAAGAAGAGCAGATACTGACTGGGAAAATCCACCAGAGCAGCTGAAGATAGATAGGTCTAGAGTAGCAGTGCTCAAAATGAGGTCTGACGGGGCTTCCCTGATGGCGTAGTGGTTGAGACTCCGCCTGCCGATGCAGGGGACACAGGTTCGTGCCCTGGTCCGGGAAGATCCCACATGCCGCGGAGCGGCTGGGCCCGTGAGCCATGGCCGCTAAGCCTGCGCGTCCGGAGCCTGTGCTCTGCAACGGGAGAGGCCACAGCAGTGAGAGGCCCGTGTACCGCAAAAAAAAAAAAAAAAAAAAGTGAGGTCTGATGACTCCTAGGGGTCTCTAAGATTTTTTTCAGGGAGTGCGTTAGTTATCTCTTGCTGTGTCATAAACTACCCCCAAAACTCAGCAGCTTAAAACAGCAAACATTTATCACCTCACAGTATCTCACAGTAAGTCAGGACTTAGCTGGATGCCTCCCCTCAGGGTCTCTCACAGGCTACCGTCAAGGTGTTGGCTGGGGCTGCAGTCTCATCTGACTCACCTGGGGGAGCATCAGCTCCCAAGCTCAAGGCCGTGCTTGTTGGCAAGATTCAGTGAGGAGCTTCCTCGCTTGGGGCCTCGGTTCCTCCCTGGATTTTGGCCAGAGGCCTCTCTCTGTCCCTTGTCAGGTGGGTCTTTCCATCCTGCAGCTTGGAACATGGCAGCTGACTTCTCTCCGAGCAAGGGAGCAAGAGAGGGCCCCCTCTAGACGGAAGCCACAGTCTCTCTGGGACGTCATCTTCAGAGTGGCATGCCATCACTTTTGCCATACCACTTGTACCACTCATTTCCTTGGAGTGAGTCATCTGACCCAGCCTACACCCAAGGGGAGAGGATTACAAAGGGTATGAAGATCAGGCAGTGGGGAGCCCTGGGAGACACTTTACAGGCTGCCTGACACAGGGCACCTGCCAGAGTCTTTCTTTCCAGCTACCTACCTCTGGGATATTTGACTTTCTTCCCATGCTTCAACCAAAACACATAAGAGATTTCATGCAGGAGCACATGTAAGAATCCAGCTGTCCTGTATTAAGCTCACAGTAAAGAAACTTGTACAAATAGAAAACAATGCCACTATAGTGGTAGATATTACTCACATTAATAAAAGCTCTTTGGGGTCCTCATAGTTCTTTTTTTTTTTTTGCGGTATGCGGGCCTCTCACTGTTGTGGCCTCTCCCGTTGCGGAGCACAGGCTCCGGATGCGCAGGCTCAGCGGCCATGGCTCACGGGCCCAGCCGCTCCGCGGCATGTGAGATCTTCCCGGACCGGGGCACGAACCGTGTCCCCTGCATCGACAGGCGGACTCTCAACCACTGCGCCACCAGGGAAGCCCCCTCATAGTTCTTAAGAGCATAAAAAGGACTTGAGATCAAAAAGTTTGAGAACTACAGGCCTGGAAAGACAGAGCTAGGATACTGCCCAAGGAGGGCTGCCCTGGGTGGGAAGGGGATGGAGGACACGCTGTGAGAAGCCTCTCAGCCAAACGCCATCAGAGGCCTGGCTGCCTGGGAAAGGGGTGGTTAAAAAAGAGCAAGTGAGAGGAAGGGCCTACCGTCTAACTCTCACTTTCTTTACAGTTGTGCACACAATGCGTCTCTGAGTGTTTGCCCTTTCTGCGTCTGTGTGCAGAGATAGGTTCCCCGTGCACAAACATTAGCTGGTGTGAGCACACGTGTGCACAGGTGGATCTGCGCGAGCATGTGTAAAAGTTGTCGTGTGTGTGCCTATACCCGTGTGCGTGTGCCTGTTTAAGCAGGGGTGTGCCTGGGGCCCCTGGGAGCGGGCGGGGCCTGGCCAGCAGGCCCAGGGACACCCTGCGAAAGGAGAAGGGGCAGTAGAGCATTGAGTGGCACGATCACCACTGCCATGGCTGTGTGTCCCTGTGACGCCCTCTGTCCTCAGCCTCTGCTTTCAGCACGACTCTCAGATATTATCATCTTCTATGGGAACTTCCTGATCAGCTTCCTGTTGTTCTTGGACTTTTCTTTTTTAGTTCGTTTTTTTTTTAATGTTGTAATTCTTTAATCTGCCTTTTTATTTTGCCCGGGGAGGCACTGTGGTCCCCAGCTACCTCTGAGAGGGGGGAGAAAATAACCTGCCAGGGCAGGCCAGGTGCTTGGCTGGAGTTAAAAGCGCCCAGGAGTTGGGGCTGGGGAATCAGCTCCTCTTTCCATCAAGATAAACTAATCCTTCTAATCCCCCAGCTGATTCTGTAGAAGATGTTCAGAGTGAGGGCGGTGGGAGGGAAAGAGGCCTGAAGGGGAGTGGAATTGGCCTCCCCAGAATTTGTCTTCGGCACCAGGATCATGTTGAGCTGATTAGTTTGAGAAACAGAGACATGGGAGAAGTTGTAAAAACAGAGTAGAGGGCTTCCCTGGTGGCGCAGTGCTTGAGAGTTCGCCTGCCCATGCAGGGGACACGGGTTCGTGCCCCGGTCCGGGAAGATCCCACATGCTGCGGAGTGGCTGGGCCTGTGAGCCATGGCAGCTGAGCCTGCACATCCGGAGCCTGTGCTCCGCAACGGGAGAGGCCACAACAGTGAGAGGCCCGCGTACCACAAAACAAACAAACAAACAAACAAAAACAGACTAGAAGTTACTCTTTGGTAGGGAAATTTATAGGAAATCTCCCTTTGCGAGGGTGTCCACTCTCAGTTCTCAGAAGAGAGCCTTTACCAGAGAGAGATTTTCCCACTTGAGAAACTGCAGAGCAGGGCAAACTTAGTTTTCCTTACATTTCCCCTCTCACCTTCCTGGGTTGCCTCCTCCCCGCAAAAAGCCCCAGGCCCCTGTCCCTTTCCTTAGCTCAGGATGGTATATAAGCCTCAGTTGTCCGTGCCGTGAGTCTCCTATGTTTGTGGGGCTCCTGTGCGTAGGTACCAGTATAATTAAAGTGTTTTCTTCTCCTGTTAACCCGTCTTACATCAGTGTCATTCCTAGACCAGTCACAGAAACCTGAAGGGTAGAAGGGAGAAGGTTCCCGCCCCTGCAGCCTCGGGGCAGACTTCTCTGGGGGTCAGGGAGGGCCCGGCTAGGGCAGTGCCCCAGGTTTGCAGGGTCCAGTGATTCAGCACTTCTGCCCTCCGCCCGCCTTTCCTGCCCCCTCTGAAGCGGTAGGAGGGAGTGCAGCTAGCAAAGAATTCAGACAGCGGCTAGGCCTGGCCTCACCTCTAGGCGGCCCCCTCCCCCAGATGGAGGGGCCTCTGCACAGACTTGCCTGTGCCCTTGCTGGCCCTCTGCTCGTGCCCTTCATTTCCCAGCCACCCGCCACTAAATCAGAGTCTTCTTTCAAGTTGCCTTCAAAAGGCCTTTGGGAAACCTTCCCTGGCACTCCCAGGCCAAGGAGAGAGCTTTGTCCACAATGCCCCCTCCCCTGGGACCCCCTCCTCAAGACTCCCATCACCTGCCCCAGTAGCCAGTCCAGGGGTTGAACCATCCTTGTTCTGACCCTCTGGATTTCCTGTGTGCACCAGTGGGTCTCCAGTTGCCACAGGGCCCTCCCCTGCGACTCCAGCGCAGAGCCCTGGGTTTTGAGCCTATTCCTTTTTTCTCCCCACTTTTCCTCTAGATGCTCCTGAGGGTGGATCCCAGTCTGGTTTTCTCGCTGTTACTTGCCTGGGCTGTGAGCTGGCACAATTGGTCCTGACTAAGGATTTGTTTTTCTTGTTGTTTACTCCCCCAGTGCGTTGATTCAACAAACTCACCCATATTCAACTGGTAATAGCTGATGTGCTCCCCCCAACCCCAACAAAGAGATGACCATTTTAGCTGGAGATAAAACCTAACCCAAAGGAATAAATCTGACTGTGGAATTCCAGGCACCTTGGAGGAGACGAGGGGTGGCTGCCTCTTTCACCCCTGCTTAAGGCTGAAGCCAGCTGCAAGAGATCAAAGCCAGGCCACTCCACTTTTCTTGCCTGCCTAGAAAGGGAAACCAGTCTCCTCCACCTGTTGGTGGCCCAAGAGACCCCCACATAAATGGGAAGTGGCGTTGTCATCTCCAAGTATCATTCAAGTAAAAATGTGCATTCTTGGGCTCCACCCCTCAACCTGTGAAGTCAGATCTGAGGGTGGAGGGTTTTAAAGGTGATCTGGTGCACAACCAGGGCTGTGAAACTGTCCTCCTGTGGACAGGGTGTCCTGACTTCTAGCTGAGTGACTGCCATGGTAGGTGCCCCATAAATGCTCGAAGAATTGAATGAGAGGCAGGGAGACACAGTGCAAGGAGCACGGGTTCTGAGCTCTGCCACTGTGTATGGGACACTGGGCAAGTGTCTTGCAGAGGCCAAGTAGAGACACACCCCGGCCTCACAGGGTTGTGGGGAGGGCAGCGATGCCAAACGTGCCTAGGATGGTCCCTCACAGGACACAGGGGAGTGTCCAAGAACAGTGTGCAAAGAGAAACCTCTCAGCCTGTCTTCAGGACCTAGGGAGAGCCAGCATCCACCATTTCTAAGTGCGTTTCCTCCCCAGCTTTGGCCTAAGGGGGCTCCTTGAAACTCTTATTTATGTGACCCACCAAGATTACTCCTCTGGGCCCATCCCAAGCAAGCAGCATTCCTGGAGTCTATTGTTTATGAGCAGGGATAAGAGGACAGGACACCACTTGCTGGTTAAACCATCTCCTCTAGAGCTTATCTCTGCCTGGGATGTTCAACACAGCCAGCCCAGACACTTTTGCCCCTGAGGCTGCTGCCCTCTGAAGCCACCGCAGCCTGGAGAGGTGGTCTGGGCTGTGAGCCTGTGACCCAAACCACCTCCAAGAAGTTTCCCTTCCTCCCTACTGTCCCCCTCTGGACCCCCTGGGGGGGATCATCCCCCCCCCCAAAACCAGCTCAACTTCCACCATCTACCTTCATTTGTATTGATAAAGCCCTTATCACCTCAGGCCTCCAAATCCCCAAGCCAAGGAATCAAGAGAGTATTTTTTTTTTTAAAGACTTGGTGTTAAGCTCCCCTTTGATTCTTATTTATTTATTTATTTTAATTAATTAATTAATTAATTAATTTTTGCTGTGTTGGGTCTTCGTTTCTGTGCGAGGGCTTTCTCTAGTTGTGGCAAGCGGGGTCCACTCTTCATCGCGGTGCGCGGGCCTCTCACTGTCGCGGCCTCTCTTTTTTTTTTTTTTTTTTTTTTGCGGTACGCGGGCCTCTCACTGTTGTGGCCTCTCCCGTTGCGGAGCACAGGCTCCAGACGTGCAGGCTCAGTGGCCATGGCTCACGGGCCCAGCCGCTCCGCGGCATGTGGGATCCTCCCGGACCGGGGCACGAACCCGTGTCCCCTGCATCGGCAGGCGGACCCTCAACCACTGTGCCACCAGGGAAGCCCTGTCGCGGCCTCTCTTGTTGCGGAGCACAGGCTCCAGATGTGCAGGCTCAGTAGTCGTGGCTCACGGGCCTAGTTGCTCCGCGGCATGTGGGATCTTCCCAGACCAGGGCTCGAACCTGTGTCCCCTGCATCGGCAGGCAGATCCTCAACCACTGTGCCACCAGGGAAGCCCCAAGAGAGTATTTTAAAATGTTTTCCCTTGGGAAGTGCCTGGCTATCCAGTGGTTAGGACTCCATGCTTCCACTGCAGGGGGCACGAGTTTGATCTTAGTCGGGGAACTAAGATCCTGCATGCCACACTGTGCGGCCAAATAAATTAAATAAATAATAAATAAGGCATGTTAAAACTATTTTTTCTTTAATTTTTTTTTTAATGTTTTGTCTTCTGCTAGTCCTCCCCAAGATACTCACTAATCCCTGCTTACCTCAGCCATCACCAGGGTCCTCAAGGGTCTTCCTGCTCTGATTATTCCTGGGCCCAGTTTTATCCAATCCTCTTCTGTTCCTTCCTTCCCAAGCCCGCGCATTGGACCTCCATCACCTGAAACCCACCTTTAGCAAGCTCCACTATGTTTTCAACCTCTTTGTCCCTTCAGGCCCTCCTAGAATTCTGCCTGTCCCCTGCAGCCCTCTCAGGTGGAGGCAGGTTTCCACTGGTCTAAAACTGGGGTGGATGTTTTCCTTGCCCTCCACTGACATTCCCAAGCCTTTTTATTCCTTCCTTGAAAATCCCATCTCCTGCGGCACTGAATCCATCTCACCAATATTGTCTGCCGCCGGTGTCCCTCTGCTGACCTCCCGACTCTTCCCCTCATTCACTGAAACTCTAATTCCTGGCTCACTGTCTCTCATTCCTGCCCTCATTCTAAGAGGCTTTAACATCCATGTGGCACCACATCTAACACGCTGATCTCCCCATTCCCTGCCCCTCTTGGCGCCAACTCCAACTTCCTTCTACTCCAACTCAGCCACCACCCTCACCCCTATGGTCGCCCCATTCCTATTCATCACCAGCAACTACGGCAGTTCTGAAATTCAACGACAAGCCTCACATCCTCACCACAACCTTCTAGGCCAAAGTGCACCTGCTTTTATATCCCCTCAAGGAGTCTTCGACTTCCAGTCCACTGAGCCCGTCACTTTTCCACTATCGTTCTTCTTTTGTCTTCCCATTCCTTTCTACCTAGCTTAGATTCCATCATCATTGTACCTTTCAAGCACTGTCAGCTTCCTTGGGACTTAGTGTTACTTGTCCGGCAAAATCCCAAACTTGCTTAAATCCAACCATTTCACTGAGCTTACCCCTGAGCAGCTGAAAATTGGTTGAGAAAAATCACAAACTCTGACTCACAAATTTCTCTTTATGTTCATGACCACAAACACGGTAGGCATTTAACTCTTCTTGGCAATCCTTGGATGGTTCCCAAATAGGTTTGTTCCCTCACTCTAGAAAATGATTAGCTAATTACCTTCCCCTCTCACCAAACCCCTGACAACTTCTTCCTGCCCCGCCACTTAACAGCTGATGACTTTGCCTTTTGCTTCACGGAGAAAATAAAAGCCATTAGTCAAAGAATTCCTTATCTTCCCACCTTCAAATCTACCATGGTAAAGACAACTAGGACAATTTGTATAGAGTTCATTGTAGTGGACAGTCTTGATTTGTCTGGTTTACCAGCAAACCTATAGCTTCCATATTAAATATAATGATTGCTATAGGTTTTTGAAAGCTGTCTCTTTTCATATTACTTTCTAATATTAGTTTGCTATGAGGTCTGGTTTGTTTGTCTGTTTTACCAGGAGTGAGTGTTGGATTTCATTAAATATCTTTTCTATATTGACTGATAGAACTATATGGTATATAGTGACCATAGACAAATGAGTAAGAAATAACTGTAAATCACTGGAATTTGAGGTGTTATTTGTTGCACGGCACTATCACAGCAAAATCTGACTAATGTGCTTGGTAAAATAGATTGGATAGCTTTTCTTCTTTCTCTCTTTCTTTTTTTTTTTTTTCTTTTTTTTTTTTACTTTTTGGCCACACCCTGCTGTATGCGGGGTCTTAATTTCCCAACCAGGGATGGAACCCATGGCCCCTGCAGTGGAAGCCCAGAGTCTTAACCACTGGACCACCAGTGAAGTCCCTTTCTTCTCTTTTTATTGTATGAAACAAATTGTATATTTTCTGTTCTTTGGAACAAAGCTTCCTTATAAAGCCATTTGGGCCTGGTATATTTTGAGAGAAGGCTTTTGTTACTGATACACCTTCTTTTAGTCTCATTTGGCTGATTCACCTTCTTTTAGTCTCATTGGCTTATTTATTTATTTAAAAATTTTCTTCATGAATCAATTATTACTATTTATATTGTTCTAGAAATGAATTCAAGTTTTCAATTTTTTTAGCATTTTTTATTCTTTCTAATATGTGCATTCAATACTGTAAATTTCCCTCAAAGCAGTGCTTTCACTCCATCTCACAAATTTTGATATCTGGGTTTTCATTTTCATTGAGTTCAAAATATTTTAAAATTTCCCTTGAGATTTCTTCTTTGACTCGTGCTATTTAAAAGTGTGTTGTTTATTCTCTACGTACTTGGGGATTTTCCAGTTATCTTTCTGTTATTGATTTCTAGTTTAATCCCATTGTGGTTTGAGAGTAGACATTATATGATTTCTATTCTTTTCAATTTGTTAAGTTGTGCTTTATGGTGCAGAATATGGTCTACCTTGGTGAATGTTCCATGTGAGCTTGAGAAGAATGTGTATTCTGTTGTTAGATAAAGTACTCTATAGATGTCCATTATATCCAGTTGCTTGATGGTGTTGTTGAGTTCAACTATGTCCTACTTATTTTCTGCCTGCTGGTTCTGTCCATTTCTGATAGAGGGGTATCAAAATCTTGAACTATGACAGTGGATTCTCCCATTTCTCTTTGCCATTCTATTAATTTTTGCCTTACATCATTTGTTACTCTGTTTTTAGGTGCATGCACATTAAGGATTGTTATTGTTCTTGGAGAGTTGACCCCTTTATCATTATGTAATGCACTTCTCTATCCCTGATAACTTTCCTTGCTTTGAAGTGTGCTCTCTCAGAATGTAATATAGCTACTCCTGTTCTCTTTTGATTAGTGTTAGCAAGGTATATTTT
This sequence comes from Mesoplodon mirus, assembly GCF_964341445.2. Classification (NCBI taxonomy): domain Eukaryota; kingdom Metazoa; phylum Chordata; class Mammalia; order Artiodactyla; family Ziphiidae; genus Mesoplodon; species Mesoplodon mirus. The sequence goes on from NC_138990.1 coordinate 62,500,063, forward strand.
TCTCCATCCATTTATTATTAATTTGTATGTATCTTTGTATTTTAAATGAGTTTCTTTTGGACAACATATAGTTGTCCAAACAACATAGATTCATATTTTTTGATCCACTCTGACAATCTCTGTCTTTTAATTGATGCATTTATATCATTAATGTTCAAAGTGAATATTGATATAGTTGGATTAATATCTGTCATATTTGTTACTATTTTCTATTTGTTGCCTTTGTTTTTTTTCCCTATTTTTATCTTCTATTCATTTTCTGCCTTCTGTGTTTTTAATTGAGCATTTTATATTATTTTATTTTCTCTCCCTTTTTAGCACACCCTTTTTTGTGTGCATGCTTTTTTTTAGTTGTTGCCCTAGAATTTGCAATATACATTTACAATTAATCCAATTCCAATTTTAAATAACACTATACTGTTTCACAGGTAGTATGAGAACCATATTATAACAAAATAGCCCTATTTTCTCCTTCCCATCCCCTGTATCATTGCTGTTATTCATTTCATTTATGTTTAAGCATATATGAGTAACATATACATTATATATACTATATATAATTTTATTTTGAACAAAGTGTTATCTGTTAGTTCAATTAAGAATGAGAAAAATGTACGTTTTTATTTTACTTTCACTTATTCCTTCTTCAGTGCACTTCCTTTCTTTATGTAGGTCAGAGTTTCTGACCTATATTCTTTTTCTCTGATATTTACTATGAAAACCTGGTCAAGCTCCTGGAAGTAAAATTTACAAAAGTGTGGGATCACCCCATGACTGAGTCCCCCTGGGTTTTTTAACCCTCAAGCTTGTCTGCACTGAGACTCTAGCAATTTGTTTGTTACAGTTCACATTTTCCTACCCCAGCGTTGGGTCTCATTATGTTTCCATTCATGAGTCTCTATTCCGGTAAGCAGAGACTCCCTGTATTCACTTGTCTGTCCCTCTAATCTGTGGGCAGTGGTTTTCCCTGTGCCCTCACCTCTCTAATGTATCCAACAAGGATTGGTTTGTTGTTAAGATTGAGTGTCAATTTTGGTTTGTTGTTAGGATTGAGTGTCAATTTCCAAGCTCCTTACATGCAAAACAGGACATCAGAAGTGGCAATCTCTATTTTTAAAAGTTTTTTTATATAGATGAGGCATTCACAAGGCTTACAAATCAAAAGGTATAAGAGTTATATAGTAAGACTTCCCCTCTGATGATGAAGTAGATGTCTCCAATCCACCCTCCTGCTGAGAACAGCTGAAGAAGTAAGATAATATTTTTAAAAACTATCTTAGAAACATCAAAGAATTTGACAAATACTAAAGAATTGTTGGGAGACAAGGACAACCCAGAGAGTTAAGACAAGCCACTTTAAGCCATGTTTGCCTTGAGATAATATACCTGGGTAAACAGCTATAAAGACAACCTGAACTCCTAGTTGCCTCATGAAGTCAGGAGAAGGGGACAAAAGTCAGAGCCAAGAGCTTATCAGAAGTTATCAGGAGCTCTGGTTAAAGCACTCCTCACTGTGTCTTCAGGGTAGAATAAACCAGAAATAACTCAGCTCTGGCACCAACTTGCAGCCCTCCTTCCCATTATCTGGAGGTTAGGGTATCTCAAGTCTTTAACTTGGATTAAGGTGGTCCTTGACAGGAGCAACAAGCAAAGATCCATTGTATAGGAGGATAGCATCATTCTAGGGGTAAAACTGTTCCTCAGAATAATTTTTACATACAGTCTACCAGTCTTTGATAAAAAAAAATAATCAGGTGTACAAGGAAACGAGTGAATGAAAACTTACAGAAACAACAGACAACAGAAATAGACCATCCATCTCAAGAAGTCAGGGAAAGAATGGCAAAATAACACAATGAAAGTAGAAGGGAGAAAGAATAAGAATCAGAGCAGGAATTAATGAACTAGAAAACAAATATGCAAAAGAGAAGAGTTAAAAACTTAGAAGTGGAAAGATTAATCTTTGGAAAGATTAATAAAGATAATAAGCCTCTAGCTAGGCCAACCAAGAACAAAAGAAAAAAGCATACATAACAAATATTATAAATTAAAAAGTACGCATCATTGAATATTCTGTAGACATTATAAAAATAATAAAGTGATACTATGAAAAATTTTTCACTACCTTTGAAAATTATACGAACTAAACTCCTAGAAAAATATAGCTTACCTAAAGAAAACTAGAAATTCTGAACAACCATAGAACTATAAAATAAATTGAATCAGCAGTTTAAAATCTTTCCACAGAAGAGACTCCAAACTGTGGATGTCACTGGTGGGTTCTACCTAACATCTAAGGAATGAATAATTGCAATCTTATAGATACGTCTGAAAAACAGGAAGAGTATATACTCTCCATCTTATTTTGTGAGACTAACAAAATCTTGATATCCAAGTAAGATAAACATAGTTGGAAAAAGAAAATTACAGGCCCATCTCACTCAAGAAATACAGATGCAAAAGTCCTGCACAAAATAAAAGCAATCTGGACCCAGCTGCATATATCAAATAAATATATCAAACAATTTGGGTTATACTAGTAATGTGAGATTGATTTAACCCAGAGTTTTTCAGCCTGGGCCCTATTGTCATTTGGAGCTGGATAATTCTTTGTTGTGGGGAACCAATCTGTTCATTGTAGAATGTTTAGCAGCATCATTGGCCTGTAGCCACTACATACAAGTAGCACCACCACCCCTATTTCTGACAAGCAAAAATGTCTCCTGTAAAATTGTCCATGGTTGAAAACTAACATTACAAAATCAATCAATATAATTCATCATGTTAATAATTACAAGCCAAACTCATATAATAATTTTGATAGATGCAGAAAAATGTTTGTTAAAAATACATCAATTATGGTAAAAAAAAAAAAAAAACACCTAACAAGTGATGCGGGAAAGAGGCAGATACAGCACTTCAAAGACATAGGTCTCCTATTTTTTTTTTTAAACAATGAGAAATGTATTGGTTCAGGTAACTGGGAGGCTCAAGAGGTGATATAACATTAGTACTGGCTAGATTCCATGCCTCCAGCAGTTCATCAAGACACTGCCTTTCTACTGGCTCTGCTTTGTTCTATTGACTTCATTTTCGAGCAGGCTCTCTCCACACAGTTTGGGGTGGATACCAGCAGCTCCAAGCTTTTACCTTCTGTGGGTTGAGTAATCACTCACTATGTGATAGTTCTAGCAAAGTCCTGGAAATTAGTCTCATTGATCAGGTCTGACTCATCCTTTGAGCTGGAGTCAGGGGAGGGAGAAAGCCCTGCAGCCCACAAAGATGGTTCCCCAGAGGAGAAGAGATAGTCTTTCATCAGAAGAAGAAATGCTGAACAAGTGAAACAATAGATGTCTAATGTAGAGACTTTTCAAACTTTATCCCATGAATGAGAACAGCCTAGTTTATGTGGCCAGGAGTTCAGGAGCTGAATGGTTCTAGCTCTGGGTTTCTTGTGGGGATATTGCCTAGAGCTGTAGTTTTCTTAAGGTTTGACTATAGCTGGAGAATCTGCTTCCAAGGTGACTCCCTGATAGGATAGGCAAGTTTGTGGTCTTTGTTGGTTGAAGGTTTCAGTTCCTCACCATGTGAGCTTCTCCATAGGGTAGCTTGAGTGTCTTCTTGAGATGACAGCTGGTTTTCACTAAGCAAGTGATCCAAGATACCAAGGAAAAGGCTGAAATGTCTTTCATGACTGGCTTTGGATATCATCCCTCATCACTTCTACAATATCCAGCAGGTCACACAGGTCATCCCTTTCAGTTTTGGAGGGACTAAATAAGAGCATGAATACCAGGAGATGATGATCAATGAGAAGGGGCAAACATAATCAAATAACTAATAGAAGAAAATTCCCTAGATAGGAAGCTCATGAGAGTCTAGATTAAAGGGCTCTTCAAGTTTGTAGCACAATGGATTAAAATAGACCATCTCCAATGCATATCATGAAATTTCAGAATAGTGAACATCAAAGAGAAAATCTCCCAAGATTCTGGAAAGGAAGAAAAAATATGTCACATATAAACATTTAGAATCAGAATGACTTCATAATCCTCAAAAACAAGTTTGTATGACAAAATATAATAGTGTTTTCAAAATTCTATTAAACTATTTTAAATATAGCGTTTTATACCCAAGACAAACCATCAATCAAGTTTTAATGTAGAATAGAGACATTTTTAGATATTCAAGTTTAAAAAATTGTCTCCCACCCACCCTTTCTCAGAAACTTTGGGAAAACAGAAGATCCAGGAAGCAAGGGATTCAATACAAGGAAAAGGAGAAGGAAATCCCCAAAATGATGGAGAAAGGAATTCCAAGAACAACAGCTGTGTGCCAAGTGCAGAGGGCAAAAAGGACTGACTTAAAACAGATCAGAGAACTCAGAATGTTGTTCCATGAGAATATTAAATCTATAGAACACAAAATGTGTTTGAACATAATAAGGGATCTACACAACTGGGAGAGAGTTTGAAGTTGAGTTTGTCAAAAAGTAAAATAATAGGAAAATAAAGCAAGTATTAATTCCAGAGAAAACAAGACACTATGTAGGAAAAGGTAAAGCAACCAAAGTTTACTTTATGCCTCAGCTGGAAATGGCATTTACAAACTCACAAAAAATGTAAACACAGAATAGTGACCTAACTAAATTATAATGTAACTATATTGGGAAGACAGAGAATGAAAAGTGTGATGGGGCATGCCAGGGGTTAAAAAAGAGCTAAATCCTCATTTTCCATAGGGGGAAATCAACAGATAATATCTAGAACTGAAAAATCAATAAACAGCAGTATAAGAATGTTACTCAGAAATGTGGAAGTAAATACCAAATGAACCAACTACAGTTGTTTGAAACTAGTTGCTTCTGGGAAGCAGCAATTCATGGAAGGTATGGGGTAGAGGTGCTAATTTTCCTAATAAGCTTTGTATAACTAGTGTCATCTTCCAAATATGTTCATGTAAATTTAATCAAAATAAAACTAAATAGAAAGGATTCTGAGAAGATGGGAGAGTAGGGAGCACCAGGAATCTGTCTCCCCACCTGGACAACAATTGCATTGGCAGAATCTGCCTGATGTAACTATTTTGGAACTCTGGAGTCTATTGAAGGCATGCAACTTCCAGGAAAATGTTGAACAGTAAATTACTGTTAATTTCAGTCAAGTCCAACTCTTAGGGCTATTGCAGTGACCCATCCCCCACTCCCAGCCCCATGGAAGGCAGTAGAACACATATTCCAGGAGAAGCCTGCATGCAGCTTGTGAGAACCAGGGTAAGAAAAAAAGACTGTGTCCTCCAAATATCAGGGTTCTGTGCCCCATAGCTGACTGCTGCTTCTGATCATAGAAGTGCAGACAAAGAGGCTGCCACCCGTTGTGGTTGCATCTCCTCCCATTGTTGCAAGCCCCTCTCCCTCCAACTGAAGTTACTTCCAGGAGATTTAAAGGGCTGACATCCTCTTTTTCCTCCCTTCCATTTTTCTCTTTTCTCCTCTTGGGCGCCAGAGACATTAAAGGCTATGATTTAAAAAGCAACTTTGTAAATGAGGAAAGTTAGAAAGTGACTACACATGCACAGGGAAAGGTGAAGGCTCAGAAGAGATCTGAGAGGACCTTAAGTTTATACCTCAGGCAGATCCCTGGCACAGAGACAGCCTGCAATTGCTTAAAAAAGAAAAACAACAAACAAAAATAATAATTACAAGTGGCAAACTCTGGAGAAGGGGGTAGAATATGATTTCCAGAGTTATCACATTATTTGATTCAAATGTCCAGTTTTCAACAAAAAAAATCACAAGGCATACAAAGAAACAGAAAAGTATAGCCTATTCAAAGGGAAAACATTAAATCAACAGAAACTATCCCTGAAAAAGACCTAAAGGCAGATCTACTAGACAAAGACTTTAAAACAACCAACTTAAAGATACTTAAAGAACCAAAGGGATATTTGAAGAAAGTCAAGAAAACAATGTGTGAACAAAATAGAAATATCAATAAAGAGATAGAAAACCTTAAAAGGGTTTGTTTTTAATTTGGACTTAGGTGCTGGTCTTGGGATGGAGCTCAGGGCTAGTCTTAGGGTACAAAATGTTTGAGACATTGTTATTGAGGCATAGAATTAGGTTCAGCTCTGGGTATAAGGACCTTAAGGTAAGAGAAGTCTTGGAAGGCTGGTCCTGAGGCACCTGTGCCTGGGTCCCTACCCTTGGAGCTGCTGCTAGAGGTTCCAGGAGATGGGCTGCAGTGCACGAAGTTGCAGAAGCCACCATAGGTACATTCCCCCATCTGCCGACAGCATGGCTCCCAGAAGTCAGTGACAGGAGACAGCTTGACATGCACAGTCTGGCTGTTGAACCAATGGTTATTGAGTTCAGCCACTCCCTGAGCTGCATCCTCCTCATGACAGAATTTGACATAGATATTGCCCACAAGATGGCCCCTCAGATGGTCACTGAACTCCCTCAGCTTTTATTTATCTGGGAATGTCTTGATTTCTCCTTCACTTTTGAAGGACAGTTTTGCTGAATATAGAGGTCTTGGTTGACAGGAGGGGTAGAAACCCCCTTAATATTCAAAGAGACGCATAAATACAAAAGGGAGAAAAGATAAGAGCAAGAGGAAAATAGACAAAGAATATGAATAGACATTACAGAAAAAAGAAATGTAATCCTCAGTAGACACATGAAGAAATGCTCCATTTCATTCATAATTAAAGAAATGCAAATTAAAGCGATGCCATGCTGATTTTTGTAGCATATTGGCACAGAATAAAAAAAAGTTGTACTCATCATTGGTGAAGGTGGGGCAGATCAGCAGGAGGTGGGAGTGCAAATTGGGGCAGTATTTGTTGAAGGCTAACTTGGAAATATCTATGAAAATGTATAATGCACCTGCTCTTTGAGCATCACCTCTTCTGGGAGTTTATTCTTCATACATAGGTCACAAGTACACATTCTGTATTCAAAGGTGTTCATTGGAAATCACACAAATGTCTCTCAGTACAGGACTAGCTAGACAAATAATGATACATCCTTCTCATGGTATCTTAGTCTATTCGGGCTGCTGTAAGAGAACACCATAGACTGGGTGGCTTATAAGGAACAGAAATTTATTTTCACAAATTTGGAGGTTGAGCAGTCCAAAATCAAGGCACCGGCAGATTTGGCGTCTGGTGAGAGCTTGCTTCCTGGTTCACAGACAGCTGTCTTCTTTCTGGGTCCTCACATAGCAGACGGGATGAGGGAGCTCTCTGGGGGTCTCTTTCATAAGGACACTTGTCCCATTCATCAAGTTTCCACCCTCATGACCTGATCCACCTCACAAAGGCCCCACATCCAAATACCATCACATTGGGGATTAGGTTTCAACATGTGAATTTTGGAGGGACACGAACATTCAGTCCATATAAGCACATGCAATACTCTGCACCATTAAGAAGAGAGACTGTTCTGTATGTGCTCATACCAAAGAGGGCAAGATACTTTAATATAAAAAAAAAAGTTTCTAGCAGTATTTATTGTGTGAGTCCATTGTATGACAAATGGAGAGAAGTAATGTTTGTAATGATCTGGCACCTACTTGATGGTCATTAGAAAGTACTTAGCTACCTTCTCTAATGTAAGCTGTCAAACTAAACAGCTTTTGATTGTGATTCAAAACACAATACAAAATTCATTTGATAATGAGTCTCCCTTGGCTGCAGAGGTCATGTCTAATCTTGACTTTACATTTTTGTGTGATGTACAACAGCTTTGTTGTCCTCATTCATCGACTTAATGATGAAATAGAATACATTTGAACTTAAAAAAATAAATTCCTATAACATTCTCATGTGCTTTTAGATGTTTTGTATGTTTCACCTATTGGGCTTTCTTTTCTTTTTTTTTACATCTTTATTGGAGTATAATTGCTTTACAATGGTGTGTTAGTTTCTGCTTTATAACAAAGTAAATCAATTATACATATGTTCCCATATCTCTTCCCTCTTGTGTCTCCCTCCCTCCCAACCATGCTTTCTTAAAAAAAAAAAAAAAAAAAAAAAAAAAAAAGTATGTAGTTCTTTAGCTTAAAGAAAAAAAAACCCTAGAAAATAATATCCCCCATTTCTTTCCCCAGCTGGCCTGGATTTCCCTGACCCAATAAGACCTCAGCAGATTTATCCTGGACTAGAATTCAGGAGACCTGGGCGCCAATCCTGGCTCAGCTCTTCACTAGCTGTATGACCTTGAGTAAGTCCTTTATCCTTTCTTAGTTCTTTTTCTCAGCTGTCACATGGGGCACAGTACCTTTCCTATCTACCGCATGGGATTATTTTGAGGTGTAAATGAAATAATAGGCATACAAACTCATAATTTGTAAAGACTACAAAAGTGAAAGGGCTTTTGTTTTGATAATGAGGGGATCCTCTCAGAGGTTACATATTTCTATTTTCTGGTTTCCCCAGAAGGGAGGCAAGCCTGGGTATTTATTCAATTAACCTAGAGTGCCTTTTCTGGACCAGGCACCATGCCAGGGGCTGGTGATCCAGAGTCGAATGTGATGCAATTCTTGCTCTCAAAGAATTCAGTTTGCTAGAGGATGCAACTAATAATTGCCATAAAATGTGAGAAATGCAATAGAATGGTTATAGATGAAGAGGGGTGGGACAGCTCTCTGATTGGGAAGGCATCACTGAAACGGTGACATTTGGGTTGAGTCTTAACGAATGTGTTAGATTTTGCCAGGCGAAGAATTGACTGCTTACCTGGTTGAACCCAGGCAGTGCCCAACCTTGGACCAATTTCTGACCCATCTTTATCAAACTTTCCCTGTGCTGTGTTGTAGTACACATTACTGCCACATTAATCACATTGAATGCCTCACTGTTTACAGAATTCTGAAATGTCGTGGGTATAAAACCAGAGATTATTTGTATGCTCAAAATAGTTGTATAAATCATTCATGAATTCAATATCCTTTTCATACTAATTAGGATTTGTTGGGCTTTTTGGATAACACAGTTAATTACCAGTTGATACCGATAATCACTACCAAGCTGATATTTCATGATTAAATTATTTTCATTTACTGAAAAAAAAAATCAGAAACTTGCTCTCAACTGCCCGTCCTATTGGAAAATATTTGTGAAAAGATGTTAACCACAGGTTAGGTGTGTTTCCCTCCCAGGAATATATGCATTGGGGTCCAGAGGGTGATATGAGTCCCTACACACCAAAGAATCATAATAATGTTTTAGTTTTACAGCTTACATTAGGGGAAGTACCGACGTACTTTCTATTGGCTGCCAATCTGTGCAAGATATTTACAAACATTACTTTTCTTCATTGTCACCACAACTCTGTTTTCTCTCTTATTATAGGTGAGGGAACAGAATCACCTGGCTAGTTAGTGGTAGAGTCAGATTCAAACCCCAGGCTATGATCTTGCGCGTCCTTTGGCAGCTTGGTTCTCACAGCAATGCTGGGAAATGGGCAAGAAATGAACATTACCCCTCTTTAGGATGGGAAATCAGGACTTGGAACGCTTTGCTGGAGACCCCCAGCTAGGCTTCCCGACTCTGGCTCCATTGGGGTCTGTTACCTTGCTGTCAGGGTCAAAGCCCTCACAGGCAGTGGGGGAGATCCTTTGGGGTAAGGCTGTCTCCTTGGCCCTTCTCAAATCTCATCTCGGGAAATAGCTGCCCCCTGGGCCCAGGTGTTAGGTCTGCCCTGGCTGGGCCTGGGACCCTGCTGTTCTGGAAAGTTCTTTGGAAGAAGATACCTTTCCTTGTCTGTCTTCACCACGAGGAGGGCTGGGCGCCATCTACCAGAGTCTTCCCCAGGTTAACACTCTTCCTGCCCTTGTTCAAGGAAATGACAGGGACAGTGGAGGAGAGTGAGCCCCCTTGGCTTGAGACAGTATTTGGGGTGATAAAGAATAGCTTCCTCTTTGATGGACTGCTTGGGTTCGTTCACTGAGAATAGACCCTTTGTGGAGTTGCAGAGAGGAGTAACTGAGGAGCTAGAATAGTGCCTAGCCGGGATGAATTCGCGTCCGAATACACATCACCTCCTGACCTCTTGCGATGCGGTCCTCAGACCCACCGAGTCTTTCCTTTCTCTGTCCAGCTGTCTCTCTTGGTCTCTGCCTCTGTCCTCTCTCTCTGTGTATCTCTGTCTGTCTGTCCCGGCTTTCTCTTCCTCGCTCCCTTTCCCCTCCCTCTCTCCCTCTGTCCTTCTCCCTCCCTTTTCCCTGCCTTCTTCTCTTTCCGTCCACAACCCTTTACCTTGTCTCCCACTTCGCCTGCCTCATGCAGACCTACACACATTTCGGATTCCTTGTTCTCCCTGAAGAGATTCTTTAATCACTTCTGTTAAAAAGTAGATGAGTTGCACTCTTCAAATGCTAAGAAAAAACCAGTCATCTTAATTTAACCTTTTTTTCGGCCCACTGGCCTGTGGCTAAAGCAAAAATAGGTCTCCCCGCTTCTGGCACACACACGGCCCTCCCCAAGCTGTAAGCCAGCCCAGTTGGCAGATACGCTGCGGGGGCCAGAATCCTGTTACCAAACACATGGCCAGGGCCAGAGCTCCAAGTCCAGTCAGGCCTCCTAGCCAAGGCCGTACATCGGCCTGAGGCCTGAGGGGGGCGGGGGGCACGGAGGCTCCTGCCCATCTGGCCCTCGGGCTGTGGCGGGTGCTGGTTAGCTGCCTCCTTCCCTTCCCCAGTGGGGCTGCAAGAGGCGTTCGGCTGGAGCCCTGCCCCCTCTCAGCTTGTCACCATACCGGGTGACACCCCACAGGCCCGGGCCAAGCTGTCAGGTTAGTGCCCAGTCTAGCACCGTTAAATTTATTGGACTAACATTTAAATGAGGATTTAGAGTTACATAATGTTCTTACCTCATAACAACCTAGTAGAGGAGGTTTTATTGAGTCCTTATAATGACCAGACTGAGGCTTATACAGGTTAAGTTATCCAGTTAGGGATAAAGCCGGTACTTAGGACTCGAATATCTTGCCCCCATGTCCCCAGACCAGGTTCCAGAACCTGCATGGGCCACTTCCCCAGGCCTGTTTTCCCAGGGGGGACTGTACCAGGCATGGACACTATCTCTAGTCTCAAGGATGGCTGCAGGGCAGAAGCTTGCTGGCTGTGGGTGGACATTGGACATGTAGGCTGGAGTGTCCCCAGATGAGTGTGAGGTCCTCTGCAATGCAGGACGTTGCTGGGAGTAGCAAGAAGACGAGAGTGGACTGAGGGCCTGGGACTGGGGCCGCAGACCACCACATTCGGGCATGAACTCCCAGGAATCTGAAAGTTCTCAATTTGAACCTGGTCTTCCAGGTCACTGTGCATGTGCCTTTGTGGAGTTAGGAGGATAAAATATATTTCACTTAATAGTGTGTTGACTCAGTTTATAACTGAAATATTGAACTTTATGTTAATTGGGCTGTCACTAGACTTATGAGCTCTGGGTCCCCTAAATGTTAGAGGAGGGCCTGGTGAGCGCATTTTCATGTGTTTATTGGTGGCTGGCTGGGATGTCCTCTTTTGTGAAGTTCCTGTTCGAGTCTGTTGCCCACTTTTTTATTGGGTCATCTCAATCACATTTGGATGTCTTTGTGCCTTTACCCTTTGGGATTCCTTATCTAGACCCAAGAGGAGGGGCAGAGTTCCAAACGGCGTCACTCAGCTTATGGCTTCGTCTCATCCCACCTGAGAGGTTGGTCATGCTTCATGGTTGAAAATATGCTTGTCACACCCGCCATCTTTCCACGTCCTGATGCAGATCTCCCTCCTGAGCTCCGTCTGAATGTCATAAAAGGTCCTGCCACTCAAGCCAGTCTCTCTCCCAAACCCATTCCTCCTCATGGTTTCTATACCCAGGGGTCTTTGACTGTTTCCTCTCGCCCCCAAACCCCATCTACCTAACACCAGATCTGATCGATTTCACCTCCATAAGGTCTCTGAAGTCCATGCACGGGGCTCTACCCCACAGCCACCGCCCCGTTCCCCTTCAGGTCCTCCAGACTGCTGTCCCCTCCTCCAGCCCTGCTCTATCCCACTTTCCATACTGCTTCCTAAACAGCTCAGAATATATTCCAAGTGCCTCGCTGCCCACAGACTAGAACTCCAGCTTCTCAGCGTGCTCTCCAAGGTGCTTGTTTCATTACGTGTTTGTTGTAAAGATCAGGTGGCCTCCTGCAACAGGGGTGGGGAGGCGGGTGGGGAGCACAGGGAAATCGGGCAATGCAAACCTCAACCATGTGGCTAGACCTGGCAGAAGCCAGGAAGAGCCACCAAGAAAGACCAAGGTGGACACAGGGTCAGGGTTCCTGAGGCTGGAGTACAGTTTAGGGGCTCAGAGCCTGGCCACCTCATTGCCTCCTCAGCACTTGAGCTCAGCTTGCCACAGAAGGACTCGCCTTCCTTCTCTTCCCTCTTGGCCTTCTTCCTTTTACTCTCACCGCAAACCAATAATCTTTCCTTTTTTAAAAAAAAAATTATTTAATTTATTTATTTTTGGCTTCATTGGGTCTTCGTTGCTGCGCACGGGCTTTCTCTAGTTGCAGTGAGTGGGGGCTACTCTTCGTTGAGGTACGCAGGCTTCTCATTGCAGTGGCTTCTCTTGTTGCGGAGCACAGGCTCTAGGCGCACGGGCTTCAGTAGTTGTGGCGCATGGGCTCAGTAGTTGTGGCTTGCAGGCTCTAGAGCGCAGGCTCAGTAGTTGTGGCGCCCGGGCTTAGTTGCTCCGTGGCATGTGGGATCTTCCTGGACCAGGGCTCGAACCCGTGTCCCCTGCATTGGCAGGCAGATTCTTAACCACTGCGCCACCAGGGAAGCCCCTACCTTTCCTTTTTCTGTCGCTACTTTAACACTCACCACCCCCTGGCACAGGGAAAGGATCTATTGACCCAATCAGTCCCAATATTCCTTGGGCAGAGAGTTCTTGCCAGACCATCTCATGGACAGGACTTGGAGCAGCTACCTAGCCTGGTCCAATCAACTGCAAACAGGGAGATGGGGGTCCCAAGGTGAGCTGGTCTCCTCATCCTGGAGTGGACTGGTGGACCTCCTGAGGCTTGGCCTGCCCCATTCATCAGACAGACCCACCATCTGTAGAGGTTCAGCTATTTGAGATCCCAGTGCGCCCTTCCAACCTTCCTCATCTTTGCTCATGATGGTCCCCTCACTGGGTACACTCAGCTTTCATGGCTCCGATCCACACTACCCATCCTTTCTTTCCCTTCTCAGCCTTCTCTAAAGCCCTCCAGCTCGAATTGACCCAATACTGGACCCCTGTTGCTAGTTGCTTATAACATCTTGTTAGCACTGATTTCCTTTTCTTTTACTATTGTGAGTTGTTACCTGTCTGTCTCCCTAATTGGGTTGTAAACACCATGAAAATGAAGATTCTATTATCCATCTTTGTATATAGTCTAAGTGCTCAGTACAGAACACTGCATAGAATAAGCTTCCAGTTAAATACTTTGTTGGAAAAATAAATGAATAAACGGTCTGGATAAGCCAGCATAGCAGATGATTCCCCAATTTTTTTTTCTCCATGATGCATCTTATAAATTTTTTTAAACGCCAAGAACAGATGTTAAAACCCTGAGAGCTCAATCCCCACCCCACCCCCACCCCCACCCCCAGCAGCGTCTCACCCTGCACCAGCTCCTCCTCAGCCAGGCCCAGGGTCCTTCCCTCTGTCCCAGCGGGGAGGCTGTGGTGAGGAAAGCATGGGCCACCCAGGAGCCTGTGTGGTCATGGACTCTGCATGGAGGGCCTGCCAGGGCAGCCCGGGATGTGGCTGGACCGCTGCTGGGGCCCGGGCGGGCTGGGAGGCGTGGGCAGCACCAGCGTGCTCTCCCTCACGTCCTTGAAGCTTCCCCTGTCCTCTGACTCAGCTCCAGCATCACAATTCGTGGATGAATGCCCTGGTCCTAGACAGAGAGCCGATTCAGCCCAGCAGGGTTTCTGGAGGGCTCCCAGGAAGGGGAGGCCCAGAAAATGGCCGGGGGGCAGTGAAGTTGGAGTGACGGCCAGTTCACTCCAGCTGCAGCTCAGGGCATGTTCTTCCCTGCCCCCACTCCACCCTACATTCTTCTTGTACCCTCAACGGTGCTGGGCTCTATGGGGCAAACAGGAGCCTGGAGCAGACCTTGGGAGGCCAGCTTCTAGTGTCCTATGCTTCCCAGCCCTGTCCCCATCACTTTCCCACATCTGGGTTTGTGTGTGTTCGTGTGTGCTTGTGTGTGCATTCTGTCAGCGGATGCGGGTGACATCTCTACTCCAGCGGGGGTCCCTATACCCACTGCAGAGCAAGTTGAGCCCCTTTTGAGCTCAAAGAGCCCCCATATCAAAGCTTGGTACCATTTGATAAATTAACATGCAATAAAATGCACATCTCAGTTTGACCATTTTTGACAATTTGGGTGCAGCTACCACCCAAATGGTCCAGTCTCTCCCCCACATCCCCAGAAAGTTCCCTCACGCCCCGTTCAACCCCCTTCTCATTTATGTAACCATAGATCAGCTTTTAAATCTGCATCAGAGGAGATGTCACCAGACTTTGTGTAGTGTGAGTATAGAAACTGCCAAGCAGCACCCAGTTCTGAAGCTAAGGGGCTTCCTCCCACCCTCCTTCCCAGCATCCCCACTCCACACCTGCCCCAGGTGCTGCATGACAGGACAGCAGGATCAACAAACAGTGCAGGGAAAGAACAGAGGATATGGGCCAGGGCCCTGGGTGTACGCGATGTGATTGGGGCAGTCACTCGCTCTTTTGGAGTCTTGGGATCTGTAACTCTGCACTGGGGATGGTAACGGTCACCCTCGGCCCCGACATCCCCAGGGCCTCTGGGAGGACTGAAGCCAATTTTGCAGCCAACGTTATAGATGGAGAGAGGGCATCAATCAATGAATTGATTGACCCAATAGCTAGCATGTACGGAGCTCTCTTGGGGGCCAGGCATCATGCTAACAACTTCCTTTAACCCTCAAGTCCAGGGGTGGGTACTACTTTTTATCCCCATTCTACAAACGGGAAAACTGGGGCTCAGAGGAATTAAAAGACTGGCCCCAAGCCAAACAATGAGAACATGATGGAGTTACATTTGCCTGTAGGCAGCCACTCACGGCTCAGGCTCTTGGTCCTCTATACGATTCTTTTTCCCAGATGGATCCATTAGTTGACAAAAATGAGCTGTAGCTGACAGTAGTTTGTTAACAGAGATGTGCAATGCAAATGGTGCTTGTTATCATTTCTATCAACAAGTTTTGAGAGCCAGAGAAGTAGATGACAGTCCACAGGCCTCACCTCCCACCCCAACCCTAGTCGGTCTGTCCCAATAAATTTCAGAATCATGACTCCTGCCTCTTCTCCTTGGACCCACAGACTATTTCCGCTTCAGAGACAGAAAGTCCTTCTTCACATCTAACTTCAGTCTCGCCTGCTGGAGTATAGCCAACATCAAATTCACCACTGGCCTTATACAAACGATGTGCATGAGGGTGCTAATCAGCTTTCCGCCCTGCAGGGCACCCCAAAGTGCTGAGGCCTCAGGGGGGCAGGTCATCACAGTCCCTTCCCAGTCCTGAGCATGTGAGTCCTAGGGGATGGAGGAGTCGAAAGGAGGGATGGAGAGAGGGCGTCTGAGCTCCCTCCTTTCTGCTCTTCTCAGCTCCCGCAGAGACCCCTGTGTCTGGCTCTTTCTCCTGGGAATCCTCCACCCACCACAGACTTCACCCCACATCCTTGTAGCATTTCTGTGAGGCTTGTCACCGGAGGGGTGTGGGAGACAGGAGAGCAGAGGGTCTGGCAGAGCCCTTCAAGACCAAGGCCTTGCACTGGGGAGCTTAGCTCAGGGATACAGGCCTGCTAGCTCACCGCTTGACCTTGGTCAGGCCAGGTCTGTCTTCTCCACTGCCAGGGGAGATAATATTACTGCCTCTCAGGGCTAGGCCGAAGGCTCGGATGATACCAAGACTGGGAAAGGACTTGGCAAAGCAGAAGCTGAAATTCAGCCCAAGGGATTGTTTGAGGCACACTGTGCTGCAGGGAAGGGCCTGGACCTGCCCAAGAGAGCTCAGGGCCAAGGGTCTGGCTCGCTGACCGCCTTGTAAGCTTCTCATGGACCCCTCTGAGACAGAAGGACAAACAGTCAATCCACCCCTATGCCCCCATCCACCCAAACCAAAGGGCCCCCTGCTGTGCTGTCTGTGGCCTGCCTGCGGGCCTCTGTGTTGCCTGTGAGCACCTGTCTGTGCTCTAGGGTGCAGGCAGAGGCCTCTCTGTGATGGCAGAGGAGGTTCTGGTCAACAGCACAGCTTTCTGGGAGTCTCTGTGTATGTGTCCCTCTGTGCGGGCTCATGTGGATCTGTGTCTGTGTGTACATCCATGTCACAGAGCGTCTATTTTTTAAAAAGCTATCTAGGATTTATTGTCTGTTACATGGGAAGGGGGTACCTTAGTCTCTAGGCATCTGGAGGCACAAGGATTATGTTGTGAATTGTGGGTGTGGTGTCCACAGGGCTCCAAAGCTACCCATGGCTCCTATTCCTCAGTGCACATGTCCTAGCCTGATGTTCAAGGTCCTCCACGCCTGGCACACGGAGGCCTTTCTGGCACAATCGTCCACACTTACTGGGCACAGACAGGAGAGACTGTGACTTCAGACTTGTTCCTTCTCCTCCGGGCTTCATTCTCTCAAACGTGAAGTGAGCTGGGAAAGTCATCTACGAACTGCAAAGCGTGACACACAAGCAAGGGATGCTTCCTGCAGCTTCCTGGATTTGGGGTGCATAGCCCCCTCTGGGCCTCTCCTCCTGTTGTCCCAATATCCCCACTCCCTGACTGCCTTCCCCGCCTTCTCTGAATAGTCAGGTTCTGCTGATGCTTCCTCCCTCAGCGCTGCTCTGCCTGCAACTCTCCTTCTCTGTTCCTGCTTCTGTGAGGATCCCTGTTTGTAAGTCTGTGTGTGTGTGTTGTGTTGTGTGCCCCTGTGTGTGCACTTGGGTCTACCCTCTGAATGCACCTTTTGTTCATTCAACAAGTATTTATTGAACACCTTTTATCTGCCAGGCATCGCGCTGGGTGCTGGGGATTCAGCTGTGCAGAAGGCAGATGCAGGAGCAGTACTAGAGCACTGGGAATCTGCACAGATAAGAAAAAGCCACCCTTAGCAGGAGATGCAGTCCCAGGGGTGTATGGCTTGCTGAATAAATGATGCTTTTACACAAGGAAAAAGGAACCTTTTCTTCCTGGTAGACACAGCCCTAAATTAAGGTCCACAGCTTGGGAAGTGGGGATAGGGGCTGGACTTCAGCCCCATGCCGACTCCCTTGGTTAAGCCAGCCACCCTTGGGCATTGAACAAAACACACATCTCAAGACAGCAGCCCAGGAAAGCCCTTCTTACCCTTGAAGGTAGCACTCAAGCTCCTTCGAGGAGCATCTTGAAGATGTGTGCATCTCTGTACTGCTTGTGTGCACACATGATGCCAGTGTGTCCCTCTGTGCAAGTGTCCCTGCTCTGGTGGACCTCTCTGTAGCCATGTCTGGGCGTGGGGGAGAAGACGTATGTGTGGGTATCAGCCTGTATATGTGTGCACCCGCAGCCCTGACGGCTGTTTCCTCACCGTCCTGCACGTCTCTCGGTTGGCTTTCTCTGCTTACCTAATTGTTCATCTTCCCCAACTGGACCCCATGCTCTGTGAAGTCCTTCCTCAGCAGAGCAGGGTGGAGCTTAGCCTCAGGAGTTAGTGGACCAGTGCTGGGCCCAACCTTCCCCCTAATCTTCAGCTTCTGCTTTTCCCTTCTCTGGAAGGAAAGGCTGGGCCCCTCTGGTGCCAGCATGGGCCAGGGCAAAGGGCACAGCTGTTACACGGAGGGCCTAGGCTTCTCTGCCTGGGAATCTCTGGGAGACCCCGGGCAGATCCCTAACCCCTCCTGAAGACTCACCCACGTGGAACATGATGGACTTGTTGGTTCTTTGCTAGATACGTCCTGCCTCTGCATCTTTGCTCAGCCCACTCTCACGGCGTGCTCCCCCATCCTTCAAGACCGAGGGCCACCTGTGCCATAATAGTGGCAGCAGCGACCCACTACAGGGCGCTTACCTGGCACCAACGTGGTAGAAGGGTGGATTGCACACACCGTGGACCTTGGTGTTTAGATGCTTATCATACACACAATCTCATTGAAGTCTCACAACGGTGTAATGAAGTAGGCATTATTCACATCCCAGTTTTTGAGACAAGGAAACCAAAGTTCAGAAATGTCCACGAACCTGCCCAAGGTCACACTGCCTCACTAGCTGACTGAGACAACGAGGACTGGACTCAGCTCTGCCTGCGCCTCAGCTCCCATGCTCCTGACCTCAGGTCAGCCTCCGACCTCTGCAGCCCACTGTTACTCTCCCTGCTCTGAGCTCCTGGTGTCCTAGTGGGCACAGGGGCCATCTGAATTTATACCCTTAGCTGTTGTCTTAAAAATATATACTTTTCTTTTTTTTTTTTTTTTAACATTGCACCTACCTCCCTGACTAGATTATGTTTCTGAGGGTAGAGACTGTGTCCTTTTATCCCTTTGTTTCTCCAGACCCTCACACCTACAAGATGATGCTGTTGATGATGATGGTGAGTGATCCCCCCTGACTGTCTCTGGGCCACAAGGTCACAGGGACGGCTTTGTGTGGTTTCCTCCCTTGTGTGACTTGAAGGAGCTGTGTCCCTTGTAGGAGAGTTTCTTGGTTTGGGAGGAGAAGCTCTGGGCAATCTGTGCCTCTGGCCTGGGGATCCCAAAGGGCTCCTGCAGCCCTGAGGACAGCGGCAGAGTCGGCACCTCCCTCGCTCCCCCTCGAGCCTGCATTCTGGCTAATCCCCCACCCCTGGCTCCCCAGGGCCCTGGGCTTTGCAGGCCTGGGTGGGGAGGAAGCCGGTAGGAGGGGGGCCTTCCACCCTGCCTCTGCAGCTCTGGTGCAAAACTATGTGGTCCTTCCAGTATGTTCAGAAATCCCATCTCCACAGAGGCATGGGCTAGGTGGAACTGACGCCCTGCGGGCAGCCTAGCCGGATGGTCTGGACCTGGCAGCCGCCTTGGAGGTGCCTGACTGCAGCCGTGGGGTCTGGGCTGTGACGTCTCCACTTATGTGAAATCAGAGTCCTACCGTCTAAGATGGGGGCTGTGGGACCATATTCTCCACAGTTTCATCCAATAGCCAAGGGCACAGTAAGCCCTTGCCACTGGGGGTAAATCTCTGAGATGCGTTTCCTGCTCCATGGGTGGAAGGGTTACATATACCCAGTCTGCCCACACAAGGAAAGGGGTAATACCTTCCGAAAGCAGTGCTGGATACCAGCAGCGCTGTATTACGTTCACAAGGGAAGAGCACGATGGGTCAGAGGGGTCCCGGAAGGCAGCGCAGGGAGAGGAAGTGGGGATGGCAGTTCGGCAGGGAGAGGCTCAGAGGATCGGGTAGGTTATCCCTGGTGGAGAGGAGCAACACGACCAGGGGGATGACACTGCACACACTAGTCCATAACTGGTGGGCTTGCCCTACCCCAACAGCGTGGAGAAGCCACCAGTGCCCAGACTTGACTCCAGTGTTGATACTGCCATTTTCTAGATGTGCAAACTAGGGATAGTTACTTCACTTCTCTGAGGCTCCGTTTCTTCATCTGTAAACAGCGATGAAAATTCTAACCTCTGAAGGTTGTTGACTTTTTGTTTCATCATTCTTTAGAGAGAGAGAGTATGCTCAAAGGGAATGTCTATTCGTTCTCTAATTTGAATGAAGTGGAGAACAGTACTGTTTGGATTCCCTGACTTCTATCTATCAAAAAATATTTATTTACGGGGCTTCCCTGGTGGCGCAGTGGTTGAGAGTCCACCTGCTGATGCAGGGGACACGGGTTTGTGCCCCGGTCTGGGAAGATCCCACCTGGGCCGGTGAGCCATGGCCACTGAGCCTGTGCGTCCGGAGCCTGTGCTCCACAACGAGAGAGGCCACGACAGTGAGAGGCCCACGTACTGAAAAAAAAAAAAAAAAAAAAAGTTATTTCCATGAGCTCTGCCCAGTGTTGTGTGTCATAAGGGAAGCAGGGCCTTTGGAATGGTCAGGCCTCCCTGGAGACACGGACATTGGCTCTGGGGAGACAAGATTGTGCCTTGGCACAGCCCAGAGCAGTGTGGACTAACTTCATGGGCCAGACAGCAGGGGCTGTAGCAGCTTGTCAAAGGGGCACCACTGAAGTCTGGATTAGCCAGAAGATACTTGCTGTAGAAGCTGGCACTTGAATAGAACTTTTGGTTGGTTAAGATGTCCAATCATGTTTTTTTTTTTAACATCTTTATTGGAGTATAATTGCTTTACAATGGTGTGTTAGTTTCTGCTTTATAACAAAGTGAATCAGTTATACATATACATATGTTCCCATATCTCTTCCCTCTTGCATCCCCCTCCCACCCTCCCTATCCCACCCCTCTAGGTGGTCACAAAGCACCGAGCTGATCTCCCTGTGCTATGCGGCTGCTTCTCACTAGCTATCTATTTTACATTTGGTAGTGTATATATGTCCATGCCACTCTCTCACTTTGTCCCAGCTTACCCTTCCCCCTCCCCATATCCTCAAGTCCATTCTCTAGTAGGTCTGTGTATTTATTCCCATCTTACCCCTAAGTTCTCCATGACCTTTTTCTGTTTGTTTGTTTTTCTTAGATTCCATATATATGTATTAGCATATGGTATTTGTTTTTCTCTTTCTGACTTACTTCACTCTGTATGACAGACTCTAGGTCCATCCACCTCACTACAAATAACTCAATTTCATTTATTTTTATGGCTGAGTAATATTCCATTGTATATATGTGCCACATCTTCTTTATCCATTCATCTGTTGATTGACACTTAGGTTGCTTTCGTGTCCTGGCTACTGTAAATAGAGCTGCAATGAGCATATTGGTACATGACTCTTTTTGAATTATGGTTTGCTCAGGGTATATGCCCAGTAGTGGGATTCCTGGGTCATATGGTAGTTCTATTTGTAGTTTTTTAAGGAACCTCCATACTGTTCTCCATAGTGGCTGTATCAATTTACATTCCCAGCAACAGTGCAAGAGTGTTCCCTTTTCTCCACACCCTCTCCAGCATTTATTGTTTGTAGATTTTATGATGATGGCCATTCTGACTGGTGTGAGGTGATACCTCATTGTAGTTTTGATTTGCATTTCTCTAATGATTAGTGATTTGAGCATTCTTTCATGTATTTGTTGGCAATCTGTATATCTTCTTTGGAGAAATGTCTATTTAGGTCTTCTGCCCATTTTTGGATTGGGTTGTGTGTTTTTTTGTTATTCAGCTGCATGAGCTGCTTGTAAATTTTGGAGATTAATCCTTTGTCAGTTGCTTCATTTGAAAATATTTTCTCCCATTCTGAGGGTTGTCTTTTCGTCTTGTTTATGGTTTCCTTTGCTGTGCAAAAGCTTTGAAGTTTCATTAGGTCCCATTTATTTATTTTTGTTTTTATTTCCATTTCTCTAGGAGGTGGGTCAAAAAGAATCTTGCTGTGATTTATGTCATAGAGTGTTCTGCCTATGTTTTCCTCTAAGAGTTTGATAGTTTCTGGCCTTACATTTAGGTCTTTAATCCATTTTGAGTTTATTTTTGTGTATGGTGTTAGGGAGCGTTCTAATCTCATACTTTTACATGTATCTGTCCAGCTTTCCCAGCACCACTTATTGAAGAGACTGTCCTTTCTCCACTGTACATTCCTGCCTCCTTTATCAAAGATAAGGTGACCATATGTGCGTGGGTTTATCTCTGGGCTTTCTATCCTGTTCCATTGATCTATATTTCTGTTTTTGTGCCAGTACCATACTGTCTTGATTACTGTAGCTTTGTATTATAGTCTGAAGACAGAGAGCCTGATTCCTCCAGCTCCGTTTTTGTTTCTCAAGATTGCTTTGGCTATTCGGGGTCTTTTGTGTTTCCATACAAATTGTGAAATTTTTTGTTCTAGTTCTGTGAAAAATGCCAGTAGTAGTTTGATAGGGATTGCATTGAATCTGTAGATTGTTTGGGTAGTAGAGTCATTTTCACAATGTTGATTCTTCCAATCCAAGAACATGGTATATCGCTCCATCTATTTGTATCATCTTTAATTTCTTTCATCAGTGTCTTATAATTTTCTGCATACAAGTCTTTTGTCTCCTTAGGTAGGTTTTTTCCTAGATATTTTATTCTTTTTGTTGCAATGGTAAATGGGAGTGTTTTCTTAATTTCACTTTCAGATTTTTCATCATTAGTGTATAGGAATGCCAGAGATTTCTGTGCATTAATTTTGTATCCTGTTACTTTACCAAATTCATTGATTAGCTCTAGTAGTTTTCTGGTAGCATCTTTAGGATTCTCTGTGTAGAGTATCTTGTCATCTGCAAACAGTGACAGCTTAAAGATCAGATCAGAAATAAATGAAAAAGAAATGAAGGAAACGATAGCAAAGATCAATAAAACTAAAAGCTGGTTCTTTGAGAAGATAAACAAAATTGATAAACCATTAGCCAGACTCATCAAGAAAAAAAGGGAGAAGACTCAAATCAATAGAATTAAAAATGAAAAAAGGAGTAGTAACAACTGACACTGCAGGAATACAAAGGATCATGAGAGATTACTACAAGCAACTATATGCCAATAAAATGGACAACCTGGAAGACATGGACAAATTCTTAGAAAAGCACAACCTTCCGAGACTGAACCAGGAAGAAATAGAAAGCATAAAGAGACCAATCACAAGCACTGAAATTGAAACTGTGATTAAAAATCTTCCAACACACAAAAGCCCAGGACCAGATGGCTTCACAGGCGAATTCTATCAAACATTTAGAGAATAGGTAACACCTATCCTTCTCAAACTCTTCCAAAATATAGCAGAGGGAGGAACACTCCCAAACTCATTCTACGAGGCCACCATCACCCTGATACCAAAACCAGACAAAGATGTCACAAAGAAAGAAAACTACAGGCCAGTATCACTGATGAACATAGATGCAAAAATCCTCAACAAAATACTAGCAAACAGAATCCAACAGCACATTAAAAGGATCATACACCATGATCAAGAATGCAAGGATTGGGCTTCCCTGGTGGCGCAGTGGTTGAGAATCTGCCTGCCAATGCAGAGGACGCGGGTTCGAGCCCTGGTCTGGGAGGAGCCCACATGCCGCGGAGCAATTAGCCCGGTGAGCCACAATTACTGAGCCTGCGCGTCTGGAGCCTGTGCTCCGCAACAAGAGAGGCCACGATAGTGAGAGGCCTGCGCACCGCGATGAAGAGTGGCCCCCACTTGCCACAACTAGAGAAAGCCCTCACACAGAAACGAAGACCCAACACAGCCATAAATAAATAAATAAATAAATAAATAAATAAATAAATAAATAAATAAAAAGAATGCAAGGATTCTTCAATATATGCAAATCAATCAACGTGATACACCATATTAACAAATTGAAGGAGGAAAACCATATGATCACCTCAATAGATGCAGAGAAAGCTTTCGACAAAATTCAACACCCATTTATGATAAAAACCCTGCAGAAAGTAGGCATAGAGGGAACTTTCCTCAACATAATAAAGGCCATATATGACAAACCCACAGCTAACATCGTCCTCAATGATGAAAAACTGAAACCATTCCCACTAAGATCAGGAACAAGACAAGGTTGCCCACTCTCACCATTCTTATTCAACATAGTTTTGGAAGTTTTAGCCACAGCAATCAGAGAAGAAAAAAAAAAAAAGAATCCAAACCCAATTATGTTTCATATGGGTGATTTTTCTGCTTATCTTTTAATTTTTTTATGTTAGTATATTAGTTATCTATTGCTACCTAACAAACAATGCCAAAACATAGTGGCTTAAGTTCTAGAGTGGCTTAGCTGAGTGGTTCTGGCTCTGAGTTCTCATGAAGTTGGCATGGGCTGCGCTGTAATCTGAAGGCTTGATTGGGCTGGAGGATCCACTTCTAAGTTCACTGCCATAACTGTTGGCAGGAAGACTCCATTCTGCACTGGCTATTAGCCTGAGGCCTCAGTTCCTTACCATGTGCATCTTTGAGTGTCCTCACAGTGTGGTGGTTGGCTTCCCCCAAAGGGAGTGGGCCAAGAAGGAGAGAGCAAGGAGGAAGCTGCACTGCCACTGATGACCTAGTCTCTGATGTTACACACCATCACATCCTCTGTTCCTATTCATTAGAAGCCAGTCAATAGGTACAGCCCACATTTAAGGGAGAGGGGAATTAGACTTCACCTATGGAAGGGAGCAGTATCAGAGAATTTGTGAAAATATTTTAAAGCCATCACAGTTATGGACATTTTTTCTTTCTAACAAGGAAAACGTAAAACATTTGCAAAAGCAAAGAGAATGGTATAATGAACCCTTATACACCCATCATCCAGCCGCTGATTGTGAACAATTATGAAACCAGGCAAATATTTTTATCAGGTTTATTGAGGCATATATGACATATGATAAACTGCATATATGTAAAGTGCACAATTCAATAAGTTTTGACATATGTTTACACCCATGGTACCATCACCACAATCAAGCTAATGAGCACATCCTTCATGACCAAAAGTTTCCTAGTGCCTCTTTGTAATCTATTCCTTACCTCTTACCCACCTTACCCCATCCCCAGGCAGCCTTACCCCATCCCCAGGCAATGACTGATCTTCTTCCTGTCATTATAACATAGTTTACATTTCCTAGAATATTACATGTATATATTTACAGTATGTACTCCTCTTTGTTGGATTTTTTTCACTCAGCCTAGTTATTTTGCAATCCGTCTATGTTGCTGTGTGTATCAATAGTCCAGTCCTTTTTATTGCTGAGTAGTATTCCATTGTAGGGATATGTTATAATTTGTTTATCCATTCACCTGTTGATGTACATTTGCATTGTTTCCAGTCTGGGGCTATTACAAATGAGGCTGCTATGAACATTCATGTACAAGTGTTTGTATATACATCTGATTTCATTTCTCTTGGGTAAATATCTAGTAATGGAATGATTGAGTTATATGGTAGGATGTGTTTAACATTTTAGAAAACGGCCATACTCTTTTGCAAAGTGGTGTTACTAATTTACATTCCTGCCAACAGTATATGAGAGTTGGTCATACTACGTCATCACCAACACTTGATATGATCAGTCTTTTTAATTTTAGGCACACTGAATTAGTAGTGGCATTTCATTGTGGTTTTAATTTGCATTTCACTAATGACTAATGAAGTGTAACATTTTCATATGCTTATTTGCCATCTATATATTGTCTTTGGTAGAGTGTCTGTTGAAATGTTTTGCCCATTTTTTAATTGAGTTCTTTGTTTACTTTTTACAGAGTGTTGAGATTTCTGCATAGATTCTGGAAAAAAGTCCCATCTCAGAAATGTGATTTGCAAATAGTTTCTCCCAGTCTGTGGCTTATCTTTTCATACTCTTAAATGTCTTTTAAAGAGAAGTTCTTAATTTTGTTGAAGTCCAGTTTATTCTCCTCCCCCTTTAAAATAGTTTTGTTTGTTTGTTTTTTTTAAATAAAAGGGAGCATGTTTTTAGTGTTGTATCTAAAAGATCTTTGCCTACACCAGGGTCATAAAGATTTTCTCCTATGTTTTCTTCTAGAACTTTCATAATAATTTCAGAATTTACATCGAGGTCTATGATCCATTTTGAGTTAACTTTTGTGTTTGGTTTAAGGTACTAGTCAAAGTTTTTTTTTGTATGCATATATCCAGTTTTTCCAACACCATTTGTTGAACACTATTCTTTCTCCTCCTTTGTCAAAAATCAATCGGCCACATATCTGTGGATTTATTTTTATTTCTGGACTCTATACCATTCATTGATTTATTTGTCTATCTTTGAACCAATACACACTATATTGATTACTGTAGTTTTATAAGATTTTCCCTGTTTTTTAATTGAGATATAATTCACATGTTATAACATTCACCTTTTAAAGTATTCAATTCCATGGATTTTATATATTCACAAAGTTGTGCAACTATCACCACTCTCTAATTCCAGAACATTTCATCACCAAAAAAAGAAATCCTATATGCATTAGCAATAACCCTCATCCCTCCCCTTCCCCCCAGGTCCCTAGCGAGCACTGATCTACTCCTGTCTTTATGAATTTACGTCTAATGATATGGTTGCTTCTAACAAATAACCTTTCTTTCCTTCCCCCCACATTAAATAATAGTCCTGAATCCTGCATTCTTCATTTCTTTGTACTCCTTTATAAGAGTCTTGCTGTATCTACGTAATTCCTAAAATGCTGTTTTAAAAAATTGTAGCTTTATGAAAAGTCACAATGTATGCAATTTGGGGGGGACTCACTTCTTTCACTTGGTATCATGTTGCTGACTTTTATTCATATTGTTGTCTATCATAAGTTTCTTTATTTTAACCCCTATGTGAGAATATACCACAACATAATCTTCCGCTCTCTGTAGATGGACGTTTGGGTTGTTTCCAAGTTTTTGCTATTGTGAATAGGGCTGCTATGAATACTCTTGCACATGTTTCCTGAGTATTTGTGAGTGAGTGAAAATCTAGGGCATAGGTTATGTTAATTTTCAACTTGAGGAAATAATGCGTAAGACTGTTTTTTCAAAATGTTTTCACCAGTGTAAACTCCCACCAGCAATGTACAAGCATGTGCCTGTGGATACACATACTCCAAAAGTGGTATTGTCAGACTTTTGAAAAAATGTTGCCAGTTGATTAGGTGCAAAATGGTGTTTCATTATGGTCTTGATTTGTGTTTTCCCAATCACCAGTGATGTTGAACATCCCTTTATATGTTTATTGACCATTTATGTTTCCTTTCTATGAAATCCCTGTTCATGTCTCTTGTCCAACTTTCTGTAGGGTTGACTGGGTCCAACATCTTATTTTAAATGATTGTGTTATATATATGAATATATTCTTTTTTTTTTTTTTTTGGCTGCATTGGGTCTTTGTTGCTGTGCATGGGCTTTCTCTAGTTGTGGCGAGCGGGGGCTACTCTTTGTTGCAGTACGCGGGCTTCTCATTGCGGTGGCTTCTCTTGTTGCGGAGCGTGGGTTCTAGGCACACGGGCTTATATTCTTAATACTAATCCTTGTCAGTTGTGTATATGGCAAATATCCTCTCCCAGCATACAACTTGTCTTTTCACTCTCTTTAGGTGTTCTCTTGAAAAACAGAAATTCTTAATCCTAATATAATCAAATTTATTCATCTTTCATATTTTAGCCAATGCTTTTTGTGTTTTAAGAATCCTTCCCTACTCCAAGGTATAAAACATACTCACATATATTTTCTGCTAAGCATATTAAAGTTTTGTTTTTGACACTTCAGTCCTCAATCCACATGAATTATAAAGAAGGGATTGGATTTAATCTATTCCAATTAGAATACATCTTTTTTCCAGTTTCATTTATTTACGAGTCCTCTTTCCCTGTCGGATGAATGTATGACATCTATCATATACCAGAGTCCCACGCTGCATGGATCTGTTTCTGAGTTCTCTGTTCTATCATATTGGTCAGTCTCTCCAACCCTGGACCACAGGCGAAGTGTACTGTCCTAACCACAATAGCTTCAAAATAAGTCCTGATATCCAGTAAGGTAATTCCCTCCTTGATTATCTTCTTCAAAAAAATGCCCTGGCTATTCTTGGCCCTATAGTTTTTCAAATAAATTCCAAATAGAATTATTTTCTCAAGTTCCATAAAAATTTCTTAATGGATTTTCAGTGAAATTACATTTAATTTATACGTCACATTGGGAAGAATTGACATCTTCATGATAATCAGCTTTCCTGTCAATAAACGTAGTATTTTTTCTATTTATTTATGCTTTTCAAATAGCTCTTAATAATATTCCCCTGGTCATCAATATGTTTTTTTTAAAACCAGCATTATGTGAGAATCTTTATTTTGACAAATAAGTACACAGTATTTTTTTAAGATTTATTCCTGCGTGTTTGATATTCTTTAATGCTATTGTAAATGATGCCTTCCCTTCAACTGCATTTTCTAGTTATTTGCTGTTAGTATATAGAAGTGTAACTGATTTTTGAGTATTGCTTTTATATCCAGGCACCTCGATCAACTTTCTAGGCTTTTGTAATTTTTGTCTTTAATAACCTTAAATCTTGCTGCACTTGGATAGGTTTAAGCTTTTCCATTTTTTTCCTGTTTGGCCCTCTCTAGGTCCTTTTAATCTGAGCTTTCTCAGTTCTTTTGTTGTTTTAAACTTCAGGTTATATATCTCTATTATTTTATAAAGTATTTTCTCTTATCCCTCTTTATTCCTCTCTCTTTCTGATATCTTCTATTATTCAGATCTTAGCATTTCCACCTCTAAAATTTTTATCTCCTAACTTTTTTTGCATATTTTCTATTTCTTTCCTTTTTCTGTTTGGGCATTTTTTTTTCAATTTCATTTTCTGGTTTTAAATTCATGTCTCAGTTGTAACCATCCTGCTATTTATCTATCTATTCTGTTCTTTATTTTAAACATTGTATGTTCATGACTAATATTTCTACTTGGTTCTTTTTTTATGAGATCTTTGAATGGCCAGCTATTTTGGCTGGGGTTCATTTTCTCCTAGAGGTATTGGCTTCTATGTCAGGCAATAATGATGGGGGTGGGCCAGACCCTAGTCCAGGAAGATTCCAAAAGGTTCAAGGGATGGCTAATGAATAAACCTTGAGGTAGAGAGAGCCTCAGGCGCCAGGAAACCACAACTCCTTATCCATAGCTATAGCAGGCCAGGTGCCCAGGGTCCATGATACTTTTAAGGGCCCACAAAAATATGTTATTTCTAATTTATTTTAATGTAAGGAAAAAAATGAATATAATAATAATGACTACACAATAATGAATCTAGTCTGGATTATTTTAATCTTTATAGTAATATGGTCATCAAATAATTTTTACTATATTTTATGAAGGAAGGATGCCCAAGACACACTGAAGTTATAATGCAGCTCCATCTCCAACCCATAAAACACAGTCAATCACTGCTTATTCTACAAAACAACTCTCAGATCAAGTCTGCTCTTCACTCTCCCTTCCAGCCCCAGAGAGAGAAGTGCATTAGGAGGAGACACTCCTTAGAGAGTAATTCACCAGCCCTGGGGGTTGGAAGGAGGTGGGATAAGAAAGGTGGCCAGTTGTTCCCCACCTGGTTTTGTCAGCTCCTCTCAAGCTCAGGGCTCCTGCACTGCCCTGATTTCACCTCTGTGGCACCAGGATAGGGACAGGCCCTGTCTGACTCAAGGAAACGGTGGTAGAGAAGCAAGAGCAGACTGCCAACACTTCCCGTTCTGTTTGATCCTCCCAGGGAGTGCTAGAAGCCAGAGTGCTTGTAGCCTCAGGCCAAAGTCACCACCAGACACAACAAATAAAAATAGCTCCTATCATCCCAGGGGGTTCTCACTGTTTTCTATCTCACAGTTTCCTTGGGCTGATCTTGGAGGAAGAGAGCCAGCAGTGGTGCTGCTTAGAGATGCAGTTCTTACTTTGTCACTCAGCTGGCTGAAGGGCATTCAGTGGTTTCCCACTGGGCTTCTGGATTCCCAACTTGACTCGTTTAGGAGAAAGGAGAATTAATTATAACCTCCATGTGTACCCTCTTTCTAGCTCTCCTCTGAGGAGTGTTAGTAACCTGAATGGCTAAAGTGGAGAACTGCTGATTTAGCAGCATAGAGAAGTGGGCGGAGGTGCTATGCATTCGTGGGTCATGTGCACCACTTGTCTTTCTCCATCCAGCTGGGTAGGCAAGTTGGCTTAGTAGATTTGGCCATATCTTACTCCACAAACCTGGCCGATGTACTCCCCTTTGTCCTTGATTTCCTCCATACAGCCCCAGAAGAAGACAGAAGTTGGTGAGCTTACAAGCTTTGGATTTGGGCCTAGAGGGAAGCAGGAAGTCTTTTTCAGCTTAGAGTCTCAGCTTCATGCTTCAGCCCAGCTTTTGTTCAAGATCTGCACTGGTACAGCTAGTAATTGTCATTTTGATTCCTGTTTGGCTCCTGTTCCTTCCATTGGGAACTTTCTGGGGCTGAGAGGAAGAGAGAAGAAATGATCAGCAGAGTAGGATCCTGACTTTCCAGAATTCCTGACCACAGTGTCATCAAATGCCAATAGCACCTCTTTGCTTTTGATGGAGAAAGTTGATCAGCCCCTCTGTGAACCTGCTTGTGCCCTGCCATGGCTGTTTGCTCGCCATTTCGCCTTGCCCGGTGGTGTTCCTGACATACTGGTCCTATTGAGTATCCCCCAAATTTAGCATGGTGCCTGGCACTTGGTATGTGTGTGTGTGTGTGTCTGTGTGTGTGTGTGTATAAAATATGTGGAATGGATAAAGTTAAACATGTATTGTCACCCCCATTTCCTAGATGTAACTCAGAGAAGATAATTAATTTACCCAAAGTCACACAGTTCTCTATGACATCAGGTTGGCTTGATTCCCACTCCCTCCTCCTCTCCACAGGGCCAGGCAGAGAGACGCCTCCCTTGGCATGGCCCCATTTGCATCCCAAGAGGGAAACTCGGGCTCATGGAGATTACATGCCCAGTGCTGACAGCTTGCTCAGCTCCTCCACTTATCTGCCATCTATCTTCCTTACTAGTGGAGATACTGTGGGCATAGTTCTTCTTAAATTAAGCATGAGATTAAATCATTTAAAGCCTTTTTACCTGTCCATTTCCCCAGGGCAGTTCTTTATGAAGTGATTTCTCACATTTTCCGAGTGACTCAGTTAGTTTGATTGGTGATGTGCC
Organism: Mesoplodon mirus; assembly: GCF_964341445.2. Lineage (NCBI taxonomy): Eukaryota > Metazoa > Chordata > Mammalia > Artiodactyla > Ziphiidae > Mesoplodon > Mesoplodon mirus. The sequence goes on from NC_138990.1 coordinate 62,530,884, forward strand.
AGGAAAAGGTTGAGAAAGGGGAGAGAGAGAGAGTGAGCTCAGAAAGGATGACTGGGTGGCTGGAAAGGAGAGCTCGGTACACGACGTATGAAGAGAGAGAGAGTATGCAAGCCTACAGTGAAGGCCCTCTGCCCCCAGAGAGCCCCTGGGAGCTAGCCAAAGTGCCCTCGTTAGAAAGTATGCCCTTTCTGAGCTTTTCCCTTTTGAGCGCTGATTTCCCCCAAGAGAAAAAGCAGCTGCCCTTTGCTAGTGCAGGAGGGTCTCAGGGCATAAGGCAGGTCCTGAGTTCCCAGAGTCCTGGGAAGCAAGCTGGAAAGGCCTAGAAAGGAGAGGAAGGGTGAAGGTAACACCAGAGGCTGGACTGCATCCAGCGTAGAGTGTTAAGGAGGCTGGACCCCTGTGAGGGAGAAAACCTCCCTAGGGTGGGATTCAAGGCCTGAGATAGTGACAGGGCCTAAAGAACCAAAAAATGGTCAAGGTCTCACCACCACTGCTATCAAAACTTTGAGAAACTCCACAGTAAGAGTGAGGAGAATTTCTGAAAAGAGGCAAGTGGATTGGGAATGGAGGCACTGGGCTGGCTGTCACTCTACTCTCTGGCCTCCTAGTTCCCATGTGGCAGATGATGTGTTGGTCTGATTGCTCTCTGGGCAGGGTCTTCTGCCTGGATTGAAGCTTCCTGATGATGACTGATTTGACCCCGAACAACATCCATCACACCACCGTGTATGGATCATAGACAGGGTTCTTGAGGCCCAGATTGTGCCAGGAACCTCAGTGTAGACAAAACATCTTCTTTTACACCTCAGCCTTTGGAGTAGGCTGGCCACACAGGCAACCCAACAAGATCAAGATCACTGGCCTTGAATCAGGACACCTGAGCCCTAATACCAGCTTCCTCTGTGACTTTGGTCAAGTCTCTAACGTTTCTGGGCTTCAACTGTAAAATGAGGAAAATAATATTTACCCTTGTAACCTCAAGGAGGTTGAGAGATTTGAATGGCATATGACTGTGAAGGGACTTGGAAGAATATAAAGAGCAAGGCATTATGATCAATACTGATATTGCTATATAGCTATGAAGAGGAGACTATAATACCTCAGAAGAAAGGACACAAAAGGTGTTTTGCTTATATTAATTTAAAAATATATCATTTCCTTTAAAGAAAGAAATCATTCCAGACTAGCCATACAAGGTGCTGGTCAGAAATACTGTCCCCTACAGGGAAGCCTAGGTATTCACCCTGAGAGACTCCCATCTACAGGGTCATCAGGCTTGGTGCCATATGACATTCCTTTTGGCTGTAGCCAAAAGGACAAGAAATAAGTGTAGGCAACCCTAGGCTGGCAAAGTAGTAAGTATGAAATTTCTGCCCCACAGTGGTGTGATCTACTGGATGCTGACTGAATGATCCACAACACATGCAGGTCTATCCCTCATCTTTAAAATCTTCCCTCCACCTCACAACCCTGTTCAGCCATGGCCTCATCTTCTGTTCTACTTTATTTCAAAACACCTTGAAAGAGTTGTCTAAACTTGCTGTCTCCTGTGAGGAGGAGATCTTCTCCTCTCATCAAAGTGGGTATAGAGAGTACATATCTCAACATAATAAAGGCCGTTTATGACAAACCCACTGCTAACCTCATACTCAATGGTGAGAAGCTGAAAGCTTTTCCTTCAAAATCAGGAACAAGACAAACATGCCCACTTTTGCCACTTCGGTTTAACATAATATTGGAAGTCCTAGCCACAAGAATCAGATAAGAAAAAGAAATGAAAGGCATCCAAATTGGGAAGGAAGAAGTAAAACTGTAACTATTTGCAGATGATATGATACTATATATAGAAAACCCTAACGTTTCCATCCAAAAAAAAAAATCTGTTAGAGGAGGGGACCTTCAAGATGGCAGAGGAGTAAGACATGAAGGTCACCTTCCTCCCCACAAATACATCAGAAATACATCTACATGTGGAACAACTCCTACAAAACACCTACTGAACGCTGGCAGAAGACCTCAGACCTCCCAAAAGGCAAGAAACTCCCCACGTGCCTGGGTAGGGCAAACGAAAAAAGAAAAAACAGAGACAAAAGAATAGGGTTGGGACCTGCACCAGTGGGAGGGAGCTGTGAAGGAGGAAAGGTTTCCACACACCAGGAAGCCCCTTCGTGGGCGGAGACGGGGGGTGGGCGGGGGGGGGATGCTTCAGAGCCACGGAGGAGAGCGCAGCAACAGTGGTGCAGAGGGCAAAGTGGAGAGATTCCTGCACAGAGGATTGGTGCCGACCAGCACTCACCAGCCCGAGAGGCTTGTCTGCTCACCCACCGGGGCGGGCGGGGCTGGGAGCTGAGGCTCAGGCTTCGGAGGTCAGATCCCAGGGAGAGGACTGGGGTTGGCTGCGTGAACACAGCCTGAAGGGGGCTAGTGCACCACAGCTAGCCAGGAGGGAGTCCCGGAAAAAGTCTGGAACTGCCTAAGAGGCAAGAGACCATTGTTTCGGGGTGCGCAAGGAGAGGGGATTAAGAGCACCACCTAAACGAGCTCCAGAGATGGGTGCAAGCCGGCTATCAGCATGGACCCCAGACACGGGCATGAAACGCTAAGGCTGCTGCTGCAGCCACCAAGAAGCATTTGTGCAAGCACAGGGCACTATCCACACCTCCCCTCCCGGGAGCCTGTGCAGCCCGCCACTGCTAGGGTCCCGTGATCCAGGGACAACTTCCCCGGGACAACACACGGCACGCCTCAGGCTGGTGCAACGTCATGCTGGCCTCTGCTGCCACAGGCTCGCCCCGCATTCCATACCCCTCCCTCCCCCTGGCCTCAGTGAGCCAGAGCCCCCGAATCAGCTGCTCCTTTAACCCCGTCAAGTCTGGGCGAAGAACAGACGCCCTGAGGCGACCTACATGCAGAGGCGGGGCCAAATCCAAAGCTGAACCCCAGGAACTGTGCAACCAAAGAAGAGAAAGGGAAATCTCTCCCAGCAGCCTCAGGGGCAGCGGATTAAATCTCCACAATCAACTTGATGTATGCCACACCTCTGGAATAGCTGAATAGACAACGAATCATCCCAAAACTGAGGCGGTGGACTTTGGGAGCAACTGTAGACTTGGGATTTGTCCCAAGGCTCTGTCTAGGGTTCTGTCTGTCCATCTTTTTTGTTTGTTTTGGTTTGGTTTTGGTTCTTTTTGTATAGTTTGTAGCACTTGTTATCATTGGTGGATTTGTTTTTAGGTTTAGTTGCTCTCTTCTTTCTTTCTTTTTATTACTTTTATTTTTTTATTTTTAATACTTTTTTATTTTAATAACTTTATTTATTTTGCTTTACTTTTTTCTTTCTTTCTTTTCTTCTTTTTTTTTTTTCTCCCTTTTCTTCTGAGCCGTGTGTCTGACAGGGTCTTGTGCTCTGGCCGGGTGTCAGGCCTGAGCCTCTGAGGTGGGAGAGCCGAGTTCAGGACATTGGTCCACAAGAGACCTCCCGGCTCCACATAATATCAAACGGTGAAAGCTCTCCCATAGACCTCCATCTCAACCCTAAGACCCAGCTCCACTCAATGACCAGCAAGCTACAGTGCTGGACACCCTATGCCAAACAACTAGCAAGACAGGAACACAACCCCACCCATTAGCAGAGAGGTTGCCTAAAATCATAACATGGTCACAGACACCCCAAAACACACCATCGGATGCGGTCCTGCCCACCAGAAACACAAGATCCAGCCTCATCCACCAGAACACAGGCACCAGTCCCCTCCAACACGAAGCCTACACAACCCACTGAAGCAACCTTACCCACTGGGGGCAGACACCAAAAACAACAGGAACTACGAACCTGCAGGCTGTGAAAAGGAGAGTCCCATACAGAATAAATCCAAGGAGAAACACACCAAGACACATATTAATCAAATTATCAAAAATTAAATACAAGGAAAAAATATTAAAAGCAGCAAGGGAAAAGCAACACATAACGTACAAGGGAATACCCATAAGGTTAACAGCTGATGTTTCAGCAGAAACTCTGCGAGCCAGAAGGGAGTGACAGGACATATTTAAAGTGATGAAAGGGAAAAACCTACAACCAAGATTACTCTACCCAGCAAGGATCTCATTCAGATTTGACGGAGAAATTAAAATCTTTACAGACAAGCAAAAGCTAAGAGAATTCAGCACCACCAAACCAGCTTTACAACAAATGCTAAAGGAACTTCGCTAGGCAGGAAACACAAGAGAAGGAAAAGACCTACAATAACAAACCCAAAACAATTAAGAAAAAGGTAAAAGGAGCATACATACTGATAACTACCTTAAATGTAAATGGATTAAATGCTCCAACCAAAAGATGTAGACTGGCTGAATGGATACAAAAACAAAACCCGTATACATGCTGTCTACAAGAGACCCACTTCAGACCTAGGGACACACACAGACTGAAAGTGAGGGGATGGAAAAAGATATTCCATGCAAATGGAAATCAAAAGAAAGCTGGAGTAGCAATCCTCATATCAGATAAAATAGATTTTAAAATAAAGACTATTACAAGAGACAAAGAAGGACACTCCATAATGCTCAAGGGATCAATCCAAGAAGAAGATATAACAATTTTAAATATTTATGCATCCAATATAGGAACACCTCAATACATAAGACAAAAGCTAACAGCCATAAAAGGGGAAATGGACAGTAACACAATCATAGTAGGGGACTTTAACACCCTGCTTTCACCAATGGACAGATCATCCAAAATGAAAATAAATAAGGAAACACAAACTTTAAATGATACATTAAACAAGATGGACTTAATTGATAATTATAGGACATTCCATCCAAAAACAACAGAATACACTTTCTTCTCAAGTATTCATGAAACATTCTCCAGGATAGATCATATCATGGGTCACAAATCAAGCCTTGGTAAATTTAAGAAAATTGAAATCGTATCAAGTATCTTTTCCAACCATGACACTATGAGACTAGATATCAATTACAGGAAAAAATATGTAAAATATACAAACACATAGAGGCTAAACAATACACTACTAAATAACCAAGAGATCACTGAAGAAATCAAAGAGGAAATCAAAAAATACATAGAAACAAATGACAATGAAAACACGATGACCCAAAACCTATGGGATGCAGCAAAGCAGTTCTAAGAGGGAAGTTCACAGAAATACAGTCCTACCTCAAGAAACAAGAAACATCTCAAATAAACAACCTAACCTTACACCTAAAGCAATTAGAGAAAGAAGAACAACAACAAAAAAAAAACCCCAAAGTTAACAGAAGGAAAGAAATCATAAAGATCAGATCAGAAATGAATGAAAAAGAGATGAAGGAAACAATAGCAAAGATCAATAAAACTAAAAGCTGGTTCTTTGAGAAGATAAACAAAATTGATAAACCATTAGCCAGACTCATCAAGAAAAAAAGGGAGAAGACTCAAATCAATAGAATTAGAAATGAAAAAAGGAGTAGTAACAACTGACACTGCAGAAATACAAAGGATTATGAGAGATTACTACAAGCAACTATATGCCAATAAAATGGACAACCTGGAAGACATGGACAAATTCTTAGAAAAGCACAACCTTCCAAGACCAAACCAGGAAGAAATAGAAAACATAAACAGACCAATCACAAGCACTGAAATTTAGACTGTGATTAAAAATCCTCCAGCAAACAAAAACCCAGGACCAGATGGCTTCACAGGCAAATTCTATCAAACATTTAGAGAAGAGCTAACACCTATCCTTCTCAAACTCTTCCAAAACATAGCAGAGGGAAGAATACTCCCCAACTCATTCTACGAGGCCACCATCACCCTGATACCAAAACCAGATAAAGATGTCACAGAAAAAGAAAACTACAGGCCAATATCACTGATGAACATTGATGCAAAAATCCTCAACAAAATACTAGCAAACAGAATCCAACAGCACATTAAAAGGATCATACACCATGATCAAGTGGGGTTTATTCCAGGAATGCAATGATTCTTCAATGTACGCAGACCAATCAATGTGATACACCACATTAACAGATTGAAGGAGAAAAACCATATGATCACCTCAATAGATGCAGAAAAAGCTTCCGGCAAAATTCAACACCCTTTTATGATAAAAACCCTCCAGAAAGTAGGCATAGAGGGAACTTACCTCAACATAATAAAGGCCATATGACAAACCCACAGCCAACATCGTTCTCAATGGTGAAAAACTGAAACCATTTCCTCTAAGATCAGGAACAAAACAAGGTTGCCCACTCTCACCACTATTATTCAACATAGTTTTGGAAGTTCTAGCCACAGCAATCAGAGAAGAACAAGAAATAAAAGGAATCCAAATTGGAAAAGAAGAAATAAAGCTGTCACTGTTTGCAGATGACATGATACTATACATAGAGAATCTTAAAGATGCTACCAGAAAACTACTAGAGCGAATCAATGAATCTGGTAAAGTAGCAGGATACAAAATTAATAGACAGAAATCTCTTGCATTCCTATACAATAATGATGAAAAATCTGAAAGAGAAATTAAGGAAGCACTCCCATTTACCATTGCAACAAAAAGAATAAAATACCTAGGAATAAACCTACCTAAGGAGACAAAAGATGTGTATGCAGAAAACTATAAGACACTGATGAAAGAAATTAAAGATGATACAAACAGATGGAGAGATATACCATGTTCTTGAATTGGAAGAATCAACATTGTGAAAATGACTCTACTACCCAAAGCAATCTACAGATTCAATGCAATTCCTATCAAATTACCACTGGCAATTTTCACAGAACTAGAACAAAAAATTTCACAATTTGTATGGAAACACAAAAGACCCTGAATAGCCAAAGCAATCTTGAGAAAGAAAAATGGAGGTGGAGGAATCAGGCTTCCAACTTCAGATTATACTACAAAGCTACAGTAATCAAGACAGTATGGTACTGGCACAAAAGCAGAAATACAGATCAATGGAACAGGATAGAAAGCCCAGAGGTAAACCCATGCACATATGGTCACCTTATCTTTGATAAAGGAGGCAAGAATATACAATGGAGAAGGCTTCCCTGGTGGCGCAGTGGTTGAGAGTCTGCCTGCCGATGCAGGGGACACAGGTTCATGCTCCAGTCTGGGAAGATCCCATGTGCCGCAGAGTGGCTAGGTCCGTGAGCCATGGCCGCTGAGCCTGCGCGTCCAGAGCCTATGCTCCGCAATGGCAGAGGCCACAACAGTGAGAGGCCCGAGTACCACAAAAAAAAAAAAAGAAAGAAAATACATTGGAGAAAAGACAGCCTTTTCAGTAAGTGGTGCTTGGAAAACTGGACAGGTACATGTAAAAGAATGAAATTAGAACACTTCCTAACACCATAAACAAAAATAAATGCAAAATGGATTAAAGACATAAATGTAAGGCCTGACATTCTTAAACTCTTAGAGGAAAACATAGGCAAAACACTCCATGACATAAATCACAGCAAGATCCTTTTTGACCCACCTCCTAGAGAAATGGAAATAAAAACAAAAATAAACAAATGGGACCTAATGAAACATAAAAGCTTTTCCACAGCAAAGGAAACCGTAAACAAGACGAAAAGACAACCCTCAGAATATAATATAACCCTCAACAATCCCACTACTGGGCATATACCCTGAGAAAACCATAATTCAGAAAGAGTCATGTACCACAATGTTCATTGCAGCTCTATTTACAATAGCCAGGTCATGGAAGCAACCTAAGTGTCCATCGACAGATGAAGGGATAAAGAAGATGTGGCACATATATACAATGGAATATTACTCAGCCATAAAAATAAATGAAATTGAGTTATTTGTAGTGAGGTGGATGGACCTAGAGACTGTCATACAGAGTGAAGTATGTCAGAAAGAGAAAAACAAATACCATATGCTAACACATATATGTGGAATCTAAAAAAAAATGGTTCTGAAGAACCTAGGGGCAGGACATGAATAAAGATGCAGACGTAGAGAATGGACTTGAGGACATGGAGAGGGGTAAGGGTAAGCTGGGATGAAGTGAGAGAGTGCCATGGACATATATACACTACCAAATGTAAAGTAGATAGCTAGTGGGAAGCAGCATAACACAGGGAGATTAGCTCGGTGCTTTGTGTCCACCTAGAGGGGTAGGATAGGGAGGGTGGGAGGGAGACACAAGAGGCAGGAGATATGGGGATGTATGTATATGTACAGCTGATTCACTTTGTTATAAAGCAGAAACTAACACACCATTGTAAAGCAATTATACTCCAACAAAGATGCTTTTTAAAAAAAACGTAGAACTAATAAATGAATTCAGAAAAGTTGCAGGAACAAGATTAATATACAGAAATCTGTTGCTTTTCTATACACTAATAATGAACTACCAGAAAGAGAAAGCAGAAAACAATCCCATTTAAAATCACATCAAAAAGAATAAAATACTTGGGAATAAACTCCTCTCCTTATTTCTTAAACTCATTCCAGTTAGGCTTCTGCTCCCATCCTTCCACTCTCGAAGGAGCCACCAATGGCCACTATGTTGCAAATTTGATGGTCAATTCTCATCCCCATCTTCCTCTACATCCCAACAGCATATGACACAGTTGGTCATTCTTCCTTGAGGTATTTCTTCTTTTGATGTCCAAAACCACTCTTTCTTGGTTCTCCTCCAACTTCACTGGCAGCTCCTTCTTGATTTCTTTTGTATGATCTGCTTCATTTTCTTGATCTTTGAATGTTGAAAGATCCCAGGGCTTAACCCTCAGTGCTTTCTCTTCACCATCTATATTTGCTCTCCAGCTGAGCTCATTCAGTCCCATAATAAACCATGAATAAACTGATCATCCCAAATGTATACTTCAGTCCAGACCTTTCCCCTAAATGCCACTCGTATATTCAGTTCCCATCCAAAATATCCAGTTGCATGGCATCTCAAACTAAATATGTTGAAAACCACACTCCTGACATTCCCCATGCCCTCTCTTATTTTTCTGCCTTAGCCACCTTATTCTTTCAATTGCTCAAGTTAAAGCCTTGCAGTTACCCTTGAGTCTTCTCTCTCATTCTGTGCATGTAATTCATCAGCACCTCTTGTCAGCTCTGCCTGACCACTTTGTACCAACGCCACAGCTACCACCCTGACCCAGGTCACTCAGAGACCCTCCACAGCCTCCCTACTGCTCTCCTTGCTGCCCCCCCCGTCCCCGTCCCCCTCCCCCTCCTCCATTCACAGCAGCCAGAGAGATCCTTTTATAATATGTAGATCATGTTATACATTTGTCAGAACGGGAAGAGTGAGCCCTACTATAAACTATGGACTTGAGTTAATAATGATGTATCAATACTGATTCATCAATTGTCACAAATGTACCACAGTAATATAAACTGTAAACAATAGGGGAAATTTGGGGAAGGGACATGTAGGAACCCTGTAATTGGCAATCAATTTTCCAGTAAACCTAACACTGCTCTAAGAAGTAGTCTATTAAATTTGGGGAGAAAAGTAAATCACATCTGTGCTCTAAACCATCCAGGGGCTGCCACTTCACCTTGGGCGGATGGCGGGGAGAGGGTTGGGCAAAACCCCTTCAATAACCCACAAGACCACCCATAATGGGGTCTCCAACTTCCTCCATCAGCCTCTCCTTCACCCCTTCGATGTGCTGTAGTCACAGTGGCCTCTTTGCTCTTCCTCCAATATAGCAAACACCCGTCCCTGCCTCCCCAGCCCAGGGATCAATACCTACTCTTCCCATTGCCCGTAAAGCTCTTCCCTGGCTGTCTTCTTGCTTCACTCCCTTGCTGTCTTCAGATCTCACCTTGAAGTTCACCTTGTCAGAGAAGTCCTCCCTTACTGCTCTGTGAGGCATGGCACCTTCTCTCACTCTGTCTCCCTTTACAGTGCTTTATTCTTCTCTGCACATAGCACCGCCTGACATTCGACACATATATATGTGTGTCTGTTACATGTGTGTGTGTGTGTAATTTTTTTGTCTTCTTTCACTAAAATGGAAACACCTTGAACACGGGGACTTTGTGTATTTTGCCTACTGTTATATCTCTGGTGCCTAGAAAGAGCCTGGTACAAAATATGTATTTAATAAATATTTGTTGAATAAATGAGTTTAAAAAGGATTAGAACCAATTAGATTCCTTCCTGGGAATCTGCCCTGGAAAGTCTCAGAAATTCAATACAGCCAGAGGACAGAGAATGGCCCAGCCACCGTAATGACGAGTTTGACAGAAGGAGCTTCAGCATCCTTGCTAAGGAGATGGCTAAATGACCATGTCACTACAGCTGTGTTGTATCCTAAACAATGAACTATCTTCCAGCAGATGGTTCAGGCTCCCTGAGACTTGGCTGTTTAATACATTTGAGGTTGTTTCCTATTAGGTTTTTTGAAGAGCCTAAACATGTCTCCTCCCTTTGCAAATAGAGGACCTAACATTCAGAGAGGTATAGACCCATCCTCATGCCAAGTCTAAAAATTCAGTTTTAAGTTTAAAATGATTTGCATGATTAACTTCTTGACCAACCTCAACTTGTACCAGGTTTCAGGGAATCAAAAACAACCAATGATAATGTTGTCTCAAAATGTTTACGTTACAGATAACATCTTTTCAAATAAATCTTTCTTTGCATCTCTGATCATATCCTTTGGCTTTCTTCCTAACAGCAGAATGATTGAGTCTAAGGCTGTGAATCCCAGTGATGCCCTAGTGTGAGACAGGTGTTTGGTTTTTTCCCCTTCTTGAATTACTCCTCAGAAAAGAAGGCATCACTTATTGTCAGGTGCTTGTGAATACTTTTATTAGCAGCACTCTTTAAGTTACTTTATTTTTAACAGCAAACAGCCATTGGAAAAAGATCCCTAAATCCCATGCTTCTCAAGCCTGGCTGGAGTCTTAGGGGAGTTTAAGAAAATCCTGATGATCCAATCCCACCTGAGACCCATCATATCAGAATCTTGGGGATGGGGGGGAGGGTGATGGGCATTGCCCTTTTTATAAAGCTTCCCAGCTGTTTCTGTGAGCAGCTAGAGCTAAGTGTCTCTGCCCCTGAAATGACCTCAATCCTTGCTCATTTTGTATATTTATAAAAGTCATTGCTCAGAGTCAGTGTCCAAGAAGCTAAAGAAATTTAACTTGGGTTTTGTCATTTTTCTTGGGGTTTTGTCGTCTCTTCTTATCCACCTATTCTCAGGAAACTGGCAAGCTCAGTCACACTGAGGTGTCAGTGACTGATAACAATCAAGTGTTAGTTAGCCTTTAGGCAGGACATCCCTTGCCTTCAAGGTGAGCTGGGGGCCTTCTGCCTCCATGCCCCATTCTATCGCTCCAGATAATAGCTGCCCCCTATAAGACCATCTGGATTCCTGAGAGGCACTCTAGGCCTTCCAACCAGAAAAACAGGGCATTCCAGGGCCATAACTAGCTCTGGGCCTGGGAGCGGGGCAGTGTCCCTTTAATTTGCTGCTGGAATTGGGCAGCATCTGAGATCAAGACCTTTTGAAATATTTATCTGCTTGTTATTTATCTGGACAGGGTGCGGGGGAGAGCAGAGGTCCTGGGAACTATGCCCAGAGCCAGAGAGAGTACAGGGAAAACTTGCTAAATTTGTTTTAATAACTTTTACTGTACTTTTTTTTTAATTATAAAAGTAACAAATGCTTACTAGAGAAAACTTGGAATATGCAACAAAGTATAGAGAAGAAAACACATAACCCATAATCCCAGAGCCCAGAGCTATCCAATGTTAAGAGTTTGGCATATATCCATAGAGAACTCTTTTTTAAGAACACACACGTGCACCGTGTGTAATTATATATAGTGTTGCATCCTGTTCTCTTTCCTTAACATTATATCACGAGCACATTTCTATGTCATCAAAAAATTCTTTTAAGACATAATTTGGAATGGCTCCATAACATTCCCTCATTGGCTGTCTCATAATTTATTTAACTGATTTCCTATTGTTGGATATTTAGGTTATTTCCAAGTTTTCATTTTAATGAAGAATAATGAGACTAGCAACCGTCCACAGATCTCACATTTCTGATAGATTTTTAGTTTTATTTTGACCAGGAAGTCAACATAGTATAGAGAAAAGCACACTATTTTTTCTTTTCTTTTTCTTTAATTATTGAAGAAAAATTTGCGTTAACATAAAAGTCACCATTTTAACCATTTTAAAGTGTGGAATTCAGTGGCTTTTAGTACATGCACAATGTTTTGCAACCATCACCACTATCTAATTCCAGAATATTCTCATCACCTTGTACCCATTACTCAGTCACTTCCCATCCCTGCCTCTTCCCAACCTCTACGACCACTAATCTGCTTTCTACCTGTATGGATTAAAGCACACTATCCTTGTACTCAGAAATGCCATGATTCAAAGCCTGATTTACCCACTGACTAGGCTTGTGGCTGTAGGGAGGTTACTTACCCTTGTTCAGCCTCAGAATCCTCATGTGTAAAAAACTGAGCTCTTGATGACTTAAATGAGATACAATAGGGGAAAGCTCATGGCACACAGTAGATGCTCACTAATTTAAAAACTAAAAATATCACAGCTGAAATGGACTTCTGGAAATAATGTAATACAACCTATTTATTGTACAGATGAGGAAACCAAGGCCAAGTGGGAGAAAGTAGCTGCATTCAAGCTTATGCTAGTTTGCATGTGTGTTTTAGACTGACAGTGCTCTGTTTTTTGTGAAAAATATAGTCCCCAGTTCCAATAATTACAGACAGCCCTCAGGCCCAGAGGCCAGCAGCTTGCAGGGTTCCCCAGGGGTTCCAAAGCTGCTGGCCTCAGACTAGTGTTGAGGACCCAGGCGGTACCATCGTCTCTTTTTGTGTTCCCAAAACACCTGCAAAGATGCTAAATAAACCAAAGATGGCAGTCTCAAAATATCACTCCACATATTACTTATTAGTTACAAGGGGAAAAAGGTAACTTTACAATGGAGAAACCTGGTTGAAACCACCTTAACAACGTGGTCAAGCTTGGCATCACTAAGCATGGGACAAACTGACATCATGTGCCTCCTGATGTGATGTACTGAGAAGGACACAATGTCATCCATGCAGTATTTTTACCCAAAATATCTGACCTTCTACTCATAAAGATATATAATCAGGCAAACCCAGAGACTGTCTCCAGACAACGGACCTGGGACCCTTCTTCACTGCCCTGTCATGGACAAAGAAGGCAGGGGACCCACTGAATAAAGGACACTAAAGATGTGTCTGACTCTGGATTAGATCATGGATTTTTTTTAAAAAGAGTCACAAAGGATATTATTATGATAACTGGGGAAGTTTGAATATGGACCATATGTTAGATACTATTATATCATGTGTAATTCCTTGAATGTGATGATCATATTATGTTTGCATTAGAATATAGCCTGTTCTAAGGATATACCTGCTGTAGTATTGAGGGATGAAGGATCATATGTTTGCAACTTATTCTCAAACATCTAGCAAAAAAGAAAGTGTGTATGTATATAAAGAGAAAGAGAGCGAAATAAGACAAATGTAAAATGCTAGCAATAGGTGGGTCTAGGTGAAGTTGGAATATGGGTTTCATCTTACTCTTCTCTCAACTTTCCTGGATTTAACATTTTTCAACATAGTAAAGTTGGGAGAAATAAAAATTAAAAAATCATTTAATCTAGCCCGTAAAAAGGTACAAGTGGACTTCGCAGTGTGTTTTAAAAAATTGAGCCAGTACTTAAAAATTGAGGAATTTCACTTAAACTTTTTACTTCCAGGTTCTTTTAAAGAACTATCAAATCTGGTCACTCTAGGCCCATATTCTCAACAGGGCAGCAATTGGTGCTGCTGAGTGGTTTCCTTCTACTTTAAAGGGTCTCCCCACTCCAAGGACACATGCCTAGGCTCTTACGCTCCCTGACATTGACCAGGAAAGCCTTGATGCTGGGGAATTTGCACACCAAGGTGTACATGGGGAAGGAAGGGGTTCTGGGCCAAAGCCTTCAGAAACCTACAGAGCAGGTTGGGTTGCCAACACAACCAATGAAACCAGGAGGCCCCTAACAGCATGATCATGGCCCTCATCCCAGACAGATGATTCATGGAGGATGGGGGCTGAGCCTCCTCCTTCAGACCGGGGGCCCTCTCAGGGCTCTCTCCTCACCAAATGAGGGGTTTTCATGAGAGCAGAGACCATAGGCTTCTGCCTTTATGTTATTTCCGGAGAAATAAGGGCATGTAGCCTTGACAGCAGCACCCAACTAAAATCTCAACAGGTTGAGATTTTAGGAATCTCAACCACACCAACATCCATAATGACCACTCCTAATAAAACATATTGCTCCAAAGCCTGTGGGCTATTGGTAGCCAACCCATCACCATGGTGCCCATCGTCCTGGCCAACCAATCACAGATCAAAGCAGGCTGGGGCAAGAGCAACACCTCCTGTCCTCACAGAAGATTATGACACTTAATTGGCTAAGATGAATCTAATTAGGGGACACATATACATGCTTCATATGACCTCATCATAATAGGATAATGTCCTTGACACTGGTGGAAGAGAAAGAAAATCCCGATGCTGGTCTCAGCTTCACCACTGACTCACTCTGCAAGGTTGGGTGAGGCACTTAACCCCTCTGAGCCCTCACATGCCTCATCGATCAATTGCAGATAATTGTCCCTGCCTTGCCTACTTCACAGGGATGTTGTGATAAGAGAATAATAGGTAGGAAGGTTTTGGAAAATAGGAGTACTGAGATGTATTTATTTACTATTTAGGGAATATTTTGTAATTTTTTCCCCCTAGAGACATTGTCCACACTCCAAGATCATCTAGTCCTTTTTTTTTCTTTTTTGCCTTTTTTTTTTTTTTTTTGCCATTGTCTCTCCTTACTCCAAACTTTTCTTTATTCCATCCTGGAGTTCCTGAAACTTTCAGGAATGGCTTTCCTTGAAGGCTGTAGCCCCAAAACATGTACAGATGAGGCCAGGACACTTGAGCCTCAGGCTTCCACAGGAGCAGGAGTGGCCTACCTGTCTTTCCAGCCCATGACTCTGCCATGGACCAGGCACCAAGTGGGAGCATATTACATGTTTGTTGGCTGAGTGAGTGAGTGACTCAGGGATGTAGGTGGGCCCTGCCTGAGGTGGGGAAGGAAGGAGGCAGGAAGGAGCCAGCAGCCATGCTCTACACAGCAGAGGGTAGAGAGGAAGGTTCTGGATTTGGGGCTGAAGGGCAGAGAGGCCTTCCACTCTGCTGTGTGGAGAAGCCTCTGGTTTGGGCAGCTTCTCTCCTCTCACACCTGCTGACCTGGGAGCCAGCTGAGCAGCATAGAGTGGGTTCCTTATGGTCTGTAATCAGGCCATTAAGAAGCCCCTCACCTGCCCTGTGGCCTGATAGGAGGGGCTTCTGCAGCCACAACTCTTGAATTCACTGGGCGGAATGAAAAAAGCTTCACCTTAAAGCCGTTCAATTTCACTCTTCAGGTTTGTTTGAAATTTCGTTGGTGTGGGAAAGACGTGGACAGGAAGAAAGACTCTCAAGCCCGCAAAGCACTCCAGTGACAAGAAAGGAGGTAAGAAACAGATGAGAAAATGAGTGGTCGGCGTGGGGCTCAGGGGTAGCACCAGGCACTGAGGGTGCTGAAAGAGGATCTCCTAACCCAGCCCCCTCCCCAAGCCCCCACCCCTGAGCACATGGGGCTTCCTGCAGCATCAGAGAAGGAGGATAGAGCATTAGATGGTGGTTGTTTGAAATGAGCTTTTTTAAGAACAGTTTTTTGCATGTAGGTAAGCACACACTTGTGATAAGAGTGATTTTACTTTTAAGTTACTTTTTCTAAATCCTAGCCTTTTCTAAAAATTTTATTGAAATATAGTTGACTTACAATGTTGTGTTAATTTCTTCTGTATAGCAAAGTGACTCAGTTATACATATATATATTATTCTTCATATTCTTTTCGATTATGGTTTATCACAGGATATTGAATATAGTTCCCTGTGCTCTACAGTAGGACCTTGTTGTTTATCCATTCTGTATATAATAGTTTGCATCTGCTAATCCCAACTCTCAATACTTCCCTCCCCCACTGCCCTTCCCCCTTGTCAACCACAAGTCTGTTCCCTACGTCTGTGAGTCCGTTTCTGTTTCATAGATATGTTCATTTGTGTTGTATTTTAGATTCCACATGTAAGTGTCTAAATCCTAATCTTAAATGCTTCAAAACAAGCAAAGCGGGCTTCCCTGGTGGCGCAGTGGTTGAGAGTCTGCCTGCCGATGCAGGGGACACGGGTTCGTGCCCCGGTCCGGGAAGATCCCACATGCCGCGGAGCGGCTGGGCCCGTGAGCCATGGCCGCTGAGCCTGCGCGTCCGGAGCCTGTGCTCCACAACGGGAGAGGCCACAACAGTGAGAGGCCTGCGTACCACAACAACAACAACAAAAAAAAAAAGCAAAGAGTTGGGAAGAAGTAGTAGAAAAATGCAGGCTGTGTCGGTATGCATGCAAAATTACAAAATAAGTCCTTTACTCCTCAAATAATTACCATTCTCCCTTCTCCACCTGACCCACTCTGATGGGATCTCTTCTCTGAGGCAATCCTATGTCACCTATTCTGCTCCTCATGTGTGATAAGACTCTTTTTCTTCTTGTATTAGTTATTTCCTTCATGTGACAAGTGTTTATTTATTGAGGACCTGCCATGTGCCAGGCACGGGTTAGGGATACATTATGAACAAAACAGGTATAGAATGTAAGCCTTATATGGCTTATATTCTGGTGGGAAAAGACAGGCACGTAAGGAAAGAAAGAAAACATCCTATTTTTATAACGTGTCAGATGGTGATGAGTACGATGGAGAAACGCAAAGTTGGAAAGGGGAGCAAAAGTGTGTGTGTACGGAGGACGGGGGCTGGGTTGGGGGGCCTCACTGAGGATGGGTTTGAGAAAGCCCTGAGGAGGTTGCAGAATGAGCCACTTGGCCATCTGGAGAAAGAGTGGTCCAGGCAAAGGCAACTACACATACAAAGCCTCCAAAGCAAGAAAGGCCAGCGGGAGCAGTGGGGGCCAGTGTGGCTGGAGTGGAGTGAAGTGGGGTGGGTTAGTGGGAGATGAGGTCAGAGCAGCCATAGGGAACCACATCGTGCAGTGCCCCAGAGACCATCGTAGGAACATTGGCTTTTATTTTTCTTAGAGGGTGAGTGGCTTGATCGACTCCATTTTAACAGGGTCACTTGTGCTCAGGAGAGACTGTAGGGGGCAGGGGGAGAGATGACAGCAGTTTGGACCAAAGTAGTTGTGTTGTAGCTGGTGAGACAAGGTCAGCTTCTGGATATGTTCCAAAGCAAAGCCCGCAAGTCTTTGAACATGGATGTAAAAAAAAGAATGAAGTCGAGGATGACTCCAACCCTTTAGGACTGAGCAACCGGAAGGGTGGGGTCATCATGAAGTGAGGGGGGAAGACAAGAGGTCTGGTGAGAGTGGGGGAAGAGGAGGCTGGCTTTTGACATTTTGAGTTTGAGATTTCTATTAGACATCCAGGTGGGGATGTCAGGTAGGCAGTTGGATATGTGAGTGCAGTTTTGGGAAGCGGCCCAGGCCAAAGACTTAAATTTGATAGTCATCAAATTTATATTAAATGTGTTTGGGTAGGTCCATCAGGGCAAAACCTACATCTTATTAATCTTCGAACCGTCACCTCACCTAGGAGTGGCTTGCCTCCCCATAGTAGAGACTCAGTAAATATTTATAGAATATGTGGATATATTTGTCTGTGAAAGTAAAATCAGGATTAATTGAGTTGTGAAAACAATGGTACCCCCCTTCCTTCCTGCACAGATAACGGTAAAAGCCCAAGATCTAGAATGAGCTGATCCAGACATGAGCCCTTGTTCTGCTGCTTGTAACTGGGTAATCTTGGCCAAGTTATTTAACCTCCAAGTCAGTTTCTCATTTGTAAAGTGGGGGCAATCCTAATGATTATTTACCTAAAAGGATGGTTATGAAGATTAAAAATCATGAGTGTGAAATGTACAAGCACCTTATAGATGGGAGTTAGTTGTGAGAATCAGGCAAGGATTGGTAAAGACACAATACTGTTTCTTAGGCTTGTTGCTGTCTTCCTGTTTACCTGAAGAACTTTGAGTAGGGGCCCCCAGAAGCTGAGATTCAGAATGCAGTGAGCTGGTCTCTGCCTGGCCCCATATTCCTCACTGCTAAAGTTCAATTCAGTACCATTAAATTAAAACCATTATGATACCACCACACATTAGAATAAAACAAGACAAAAACAAAAAATGTAAATACCCATAAACCCTAATAATGCTAAGTGCTGGTAAGAGTTTGGAGCAATTGGAACCCTCATGATTCTGGTGAGAATGCAGATGGCACAGCCACTTTGGAAAACAGTTTGGCAGTCTTGTATAAAGTTAACCATACACTTATATGATCCAGGAACTCTTTTCCTAGGTATTTACTCAGGAGGAACAAAAACCTATGTTCACATGAAAACCTGTGTGTAGGTGCTTACAGCAGCTTGATTCATAGTTGCTCCAAACTGGAAACAACCCAGATGTCCTGGTGAATGAACAAACTATGGTACATCCATAATATGGATGGAGTACTACTCAGCAACAGAAGGAACAAAGTATTGATTCACACAATAACATGGATGATCCTTAAATGTATTTTGTAAGTGAAAGAATCCAGAGCCAAGAGGCTCCGTATCATATGAGTCTGTTTATATGACATTCCAGAAAAGTCAAAATGGTAGGGGCAGAGAACAGGATCAGTGGTTGCCAGAGTTTAGGAGGAGTTGATGACAGAAGTTGATGAGGGAACTTGGAGGTGACGGGACTGTTCTGTATCATGTGTTTGTGGCGGTGGATACACTATTCTATGCATTTTTCAAAACCCACAGCAGAGAATGTTATAAAAAGTGAATTTTACAGTATGTAAATTAAGAAAAAACCCAACCAGGACATGAGGTGAACTCAAAATGAAATACAAATTGTAATAAATGAATGTAACTGTATTACAAATGATTAAGATCACCACACTGAAGGGGGTGGAGAAGAAAAGAACTAACCCACATAATTCTGGAAAACAGTACTTTGACTGGGTATCATAAGGCTAAAGAAAAAATAAACCACACAGATAATGTGGTTAGTCAATTTGTTTCTCACAGGGGTCTGCATTAGCAATTCTGAAAATGGATATACTTGGGGTGAACAAATAAGTAAACACATTATAGATAAGGAAAGCCTGTGTTGTCACTGTCAGAGAAAGAAGTTACAAACAAGGGAGAGTAAAGGCCCAAATGAACTCTGTAGTGTTGGACTGGATTCAGAGGTATCAGCACAAACTCACGTTTGTTTGTTTTTGTGGTATAGTACACATAACATTTACCATTTTAATCTTTTTTAAGTGTAAAATTCAGTGACATCATTAACTACATTCGTAATGTTGTGCAACCACGACCACTCTCCATTTCCAGAACTTTTCTTCAACCCAAACCGAAACGCTGTAACCATGAAATAATTCTCCATCACCCCCTCCCTCCAGTCGCTGTTAACCTCCATTATACTTTCTGTCTCTATGGATATGACTGTTCTAGGTACCTCGTGTAAGTGGAATCATACAATATTTGTTCTTCTGGGTCTTGTTTATTTCACTTAGCATATTGCTTTCTAGGTTCATCCATGTTGTAGCATTTATCAGAATTTCATTCCTTTTCAAGGCTGAATCATGTTCCATTGTATGTTTATATCACATTTTGTTGATCCATTTATTTGTTGATGGGCACTTGTGGCTTTTTTTTTTTAATATATGTACAGATAGATAGCTACAGAAATAAACACACCTGGCACCCAGATCTTGGTTCCTAAATACCATTCTCCATAAAAGGTGCCAGGCGTCTTTGGAGAAGTGGTTGATTCCAGGCCTGGGGCAGGGAAAATGCAAGATGAGCCTGAAGCATCTTGTGGAACCAGAGAGCAGGAAAATGCTTTTAAAAGGCTGGGAGCGGGCTTCCCTGGTGGCGCCGTGGTTGAGAGTCCGCCTGCCGATGCAGGGGACATGGGTTCATGCCCCGGTCCGGGAAGATCCCACATGCTGCGGAGCGGCTGGACCCGTGAGTCATGGCCGCTGAGCCTGTGCGTCCGGAGCCTGTGCATCCGGAGCCTGTGCTCCGCAACGGGAGAGGCCACAGCAGTGAGAGGCCCGCGTACTGCAAAAAAAAAAAAAAAAAAAAAAAAAAAAAAAAAGGCTGGGAGCATGTTAAAAAAAAAAAAAAAAAAAAAGGCACAGGAGCCAGCCTGAAGGAGTTCCCAATAGCCAAAGCTGAACAATTTGGGAAATAAAATTAATAATAATAATAATCCTATATTATCAACACATAACTATGCATGAATTCACTCTGATATGGATAAATAATCAAATAAATAGATAAATGGAAGTAAAAAATAGCCCCTCCTCCCAGAAGAATCCAACTAATAAATGTAGAAAGAATGAAGGAAATAGAAAAGTCACTATTACAACGCCACAGTAATAGTTGTTGAACAAAGATGCTAAAATTAGTGGGCAAAAGTTCCAGGAGAAAGTGGATATTTGCATAAGCCCAAAGTATCTATCCCAAGATATTTATCATTTACAAAGGGAAAAATCATAGCTTGACAATGGGACAACACAGCAGACGCCCCCCTAACTAACTTGTCAAAGTGAACATCACCAGGAGTAAGATATGGACATCATGGAGCCCCTGATAGGTTACAGGGAAAAGAGCATATTGGTATTTCTGCCAAAAATGTATAACCCAATGTAAACATCAAAAGACCTCATACAAACCCAAATTGAGGGAAATTCTACAAAATGTCACCATCATGAAAGACAAAGAAAGACAGAAACTATCACACTCTGGACCAGGAGATGAAGGAAGCAGGACTAAATGCATTGTGGGGCTCCAGACAAGGTCCCAGAAGAGAAAGAGCACATTAGTGGAAAAACTAGTGAAAATCCAAATCAAGTCTGTAGTTTGGCTAATGGTCTTGTACCCATGTTGCTATCTTAGTTTTGATAGTTGTCCTGTGATTATGTGAATTAGTAACATTAGGAGAAACTGAGAGAAGGGAGTAAGGGAGCTCTCCATACTATTTTTGCAACTTTTCTGAAGTCTAATTTTTTTTCGAAGTAAAATGTTTTCTTAAAAGGGAGGACTGAAAGCTTTCCTGCTCTCTATAGGTTTAGGCACATAAATACAATGGAATATTACTCAGCCATAAAAAGAAATGAAATTGAGTTATTTCTAGTGAGGTGGATGGACCTAGAGTCTGTCATACAGAGTAAAGTAAGTCAGAAAGAGAAAAACAAATACCGTTTACCGTATGCTAACACATATATATGGAATCTAAAAAAAAAAATGGTACTGATGAACCTAGTTGCAGGGCAGGAATAAAGAGATAGACATAGAAAATGGACTTGAGGATGTGGGGTGGGAGGGCAAAGCTGGGGGGAAGTGGGAGTAGCATCGACATATATACACTACTGAATGTAAAATAGTTGGCTGGTGGGAAGCAGCAGCATAGCACAGGGAGGTCAGCTCGGTGCTTTGTGTCCACCTAGAGGGGTGGGACAGGGAGGATGGGAGGGAGGCTCAAGAGGGAGGGGATGTGGGGACATGTGTATGCATATGGCTGATTCGCTTTGTTATGCAACAGAAACTAACAGTATTGTGAAGTAATTATACTCCAATAAAGAGCTATTAAAAAATTAAAGAACACAACCCCCCAAAAAAATACATCTAATGCATTAGTAGAATGATATAAATGTATTAATTTATAAATTAATGATGATAGATACATTGGTGGTGTGTGTGCCAACTTATTTACCTGATGGGAGTTTGTGGTTAAAAAGATTTGGAGGCCACTGTCCTTCAACCTGAGCAAAAAAGATGGCAGATACCTCGAGTGGTCAAAAGTCACAGAGACAGAAAACAGAGTAGTGGTTGCTGGGGAGTGGAAGGAGGGGGATGGGGAGTTCGTGTTTAATGGGTTCAGAGGTTCAGTTATGCAAAATGAAAAGCATTCTGGAGATGATGGTGGTGATGATGATGATGGTGGTGGTTGCACAAAAACCTGAATGAACTTAATGCCACTGAACTGTACACTGAAAAAATGGTTAAGGTGGTACATTTTATGTAGTGTATATTTTACCATAATTAAAACCAAAATAAGGACTGCAGAGTTTATCATTCGGTTCTGCACTTTCTCGCTTCTACATATTTCTTGCATGTTAGGCTTTTCTTCCCAACAGGGCTTCATGTGATCTGCATCTGGAACACAGCGTGTTTTGAGAAGCAGAGCCCCGGGACTGGGTATTAGTTCATGCTTAATCCACAGATATGGATGGACAGCTGGGAAAGGTCAGAGTGCAAAAACGAAAATTCTGTTCGCTTAGGGAAAACTATTAACAAGGTTCCATTGAAAGTTATCTTAATCTCCCAGAGACAAGACAAGCCTGCCCTCAGATCTCTGAGGTCTGGTTCCTCGGGGCTCAGGAGTAACCTGGGAGTTGCACACTCGCCCTCCATCTTCCTTCCCCACCTCCCTGAAGGGTCGGGCCAATTATGTATGTTCCTTGGTTCTGTGGGATCTTCCTACAGGCTACATGCTCACCCATCTGTATCTATACATGCACCCATCTGTATAGGCAAGGTTATGCCATGGTAATAACAATCCCCAAATCTCAGTGGTTTAAGACATCAGATGTTTATTTCTTGCTTATTCTGCACGTCTAGCACAGGTTGGCTTGGGCTCTTCTCTGTGTTGTTGTCCCTCTGGGATCCAGGATGATACCGCCGTCACTGTCGGGAACACTGCAGTGACCATGGGTGCTAGCTCTTACAGCCTTTGCCTGGAAATGACCCAGGTCACTTTTGCTCATATTTCATTGTCTAAAGCATGTGGGATGGCCCAGCATGACTTAAAATCCTCCTGCAGGGAGAACATTAACTATTGGGAAAGAGTAATTTAGTCTACCACACTCACCAAGCCCCCCACTAGAGGAAGAAATTTGGGGGCTGGAGGAAACTCCATCCCCACCTCCATCCACACCCCACACACGCTGCCCTCCGAAAGAGCCCTCAATGCCTCTACCTCCTGCGGTTGAGGCTGCAAAGCCCAGTTAGTGGAGTTTGTCTGGGGTTTGGAGTTGGTCCTCTCCATGTCTGTTCATTTCCTATTCCATTCCCATGTTCCAGGCTGGGTCTGCCCCTAGGGCTGCAAGGGTCCCACCCCTCTCCTCCTGAGAGCAGATTCATGGTCATTGATGTGGAGCACATGTGGGTTGCCCACAGGGGCCACTGTGTGACTCATTGGCTTCCCAGGATCTAATCAGCCAACTGGTGATTGGTGATGCACCAGCCTATTTTCCCCTCTTCCCCTACGGGGAATCAGTGGCTGTAATCCTGGAAGATAAGGAGAATCCCTATCGCTTGGTTGCATTTTTAAAGGCAGTAGTACCACTGATTTTTCTTCTTTTTTTTTCTTTTTGAATAAAGTAATGTAATCTTTATTTAAGATTGCTCCCTTAGCAACAAAGAAAGATGTGGAAGTGTGTATCCATGTGTGTGCCTAATTTCTGTGACTTAGCTTGATTTCACCTTATGCTAATTTAACAAATTACTCACTTTCTATACAAATTCACAGCATTCCTAAAATAACCAATTCCCATTGTGCATTTAAAATACTAATTCTTTTCCAAAAATCTGATTTACACGCAACTTTTGGGGAGCATTGTTTCATTATAAAGCAAAGCCTTGCTGTGCTGATGTTTCTCAGCAAATTCCTAGAACTAGAGACAATATGGAAATGGAAGGTCTTGGATACAATTGGAATATTTGTGACTCACCCAAAACTTGCTTCCCTTTTCGGTTGGGGGATTTCTGGCAGGGAGGAGACAGATTCATTCATTTGTTTAACAAATATTTGTTTTGCTGAGTGGTTTCTAAGAGCTGAATACTCTAAGTAGTGTAGCAGATTCAAGGAAAGATTAGCACCCTTTACTCCCTGTGGCCTGAAGGTCATATTCATTTGCATGACATTCTCTGGTATGTCTCTCTGCCCAAAGACCAGAAATGGAAACTAAGCCCCGGAGAAGTCAGGCCTCTGGCCCTGCCCCACACGACCCTGGCTGAAACCACCTAAGGTCCAGCTTCAGACTTACTCTACCAGACAAATCGCTGGGCAGATGTAAGCGGCAGTTGCCGCCCTGGCCCTGTGAACAATCCGTACACACCTCCCCTCAGAAGTCATCCTTAAAAGAGACAACTCCCTAGGGCTTCCCTGGTGGCGCAGTGGTTGAGAGTCCGCCTGACGATGCAGGGCACATGGGTTCGTGTCCCAGTCCGGGAAGATCCCACATGCTGTGGAGCGGCTACGGCCTGTGCTCCGCAAAGATACAACTCCCTCTACCAACCCTGTGGCCTGCGGGACCCAGCCCTGGCCCCAAAGGGGCCAAATCAATCTGACACGGAGCATTGAAACTTGTGGGCTTCTCTATTTGCCTAAATTAATCCTTTGTTATTGTTTAGCATTAATGTCTTATTAAATCAGGGTGGACCATAATTGGCCTGTGAGTGCTGGTAAAGGTAATGTCTTTGCAGAGCCAGGCAGAATCACTTTCTGGGTACAGAAGCCAGCACCTTGGTTTGCCTGGGCACGGTGGCAGCAGTGGTAGCTCAGAGCAGCTGGCAGGACCTGGGAAATCTGGTCAGTCACGCTGTCAGTCAGGTGGGACTGTTGTGATGGAGAGAAGCTGCTGGAAGAGGTCAGTCCCTTCTCAAGAGTGAAAGCACTTGTTGCCCCAAAGGGCAGACAATTCTAATACTCACGGGGGAAGACTAATAATACATTGAGAAATTTCTCTAAACCTGACCTGCCATTTGGTTTCAAGATCTCGCGTGTGGAACAGTTTTACAAAGGGGTAGATAAAACAACCTTGGCTCCTTGGAGGCTGATTTAAGGCCCCCAGAACTGCTGCAAGGACACTTGGGGAGAAGATTATCTTAGAATGCCAGTGACAGCATGACACAAGCAGAGTTCCAGCCTGGCAGAAAGCAGCTGTGGCCGGTGCAGAAGTGTAAGTCAGGCAAACTGGTCGACTTGGGACTTTTCTGGGATTGTTTTTATCTCTCCCTGGGGAATTATTTCTCCAAACATAAACACCGCCAGGTTCATTTGGGATTTTAAGGTGTGCTCTAACTAGCGCGGTCCCCTGGATAGGGGACCTATCCTGCCTCTGGATAGGATGTCATTTATGCTATGTGGGTTTTTTTTTTTTTTTATGCTTCCTTGCTTTTCCTTTGACCAGGGCCACCCTTTATCTGCTCATCTTCTTTAGAACGTCCCCCTGAGGAAATGTTGGTCCCTCCTCTGTTTTTGCACTTTGTTCACATCTCCGTTCCAGACAGCACAGTATGGCAGTGGGGAACATAGAAGGCGGGACCTTGAACACGAGCATGGTGCCTGTTACAAGCGGATGCTCACAAAATGTGGCGGAATTAAATCAAATGCTGTGTCCCTGCCCTGCCCTGGAGACTTAATGGC
The DNA here is from genome assembly GCF_964341445.2 of Mesoplodon mirus. NCBI lineage: Eukaryota > Metazoa > Chordata > Mammalia > Artiodactyla > Ziphiidae > Mesoplodon > Mesoplodon mirus. The sequence continues at coordinate 62,556,485 of NC_138990.1, forward strand.
CTCCCTCAACTCCTTTGCAACTTCCCCAGCCAATTCCTAACCAAAATGCTTTACCCCGCATCTCAACCCTCTTTCCTTGGAAATAAATGACTAGTTCTCTGTACCTTCCTGGCTGTTTGCTCCCCACCCATCATCCCTCCCCACAGAGGGGAACTGTGTGAATTGAGAAAATAATTCAGAAGGAGGGCAGGTAATGGAGCTGACGCTTCCCCCTCTATCTGCTGAGTCTGTATTTCAGAATTTGGGTGGGGAAAACACGGGTGTTGTCTATGGACCTCCTCAAGCCCCATCAGGCCCAGAAAGAAACCACCCAGGCCTTTTCAAGAAGTGTCTCATGCCCTAGAGGCATATGGTAAGCTGGGCGCCCAGAGCCTAGCACCCCATTTTAAAGAGTAGCTGTTTGGGTCTTTAAATCCCTTCCCTGTTGTTCTATGTCCCTAGGGCCTCCTGACATGTATAGATGCCTGGCTGGGTCCCAGGAGCTGCGAAATGTTGAATTAGACACTGTGCCCTGCCCAGTGTAATTATCCAACTTAAAGCTGAGTCAGCAGGCAACCCAGATGAAAAACTATGGCTCCTGACTCAGGCCCTAACTCACTGTACCCACAGCCTTCTGAAGGAAATCTCTAAAGTTGGGGGGAGGGGAGGGGAAACAGTGAAGAGCCACCAGGGAGCTGGCCTAGATTCTAGGTGAGGCAGAAAGAAAGTCAGGGCCCCCCAGCACCTATTCTTCCTTCATAATTGGAGTTTCCCCCTGTCCTGCCCACCCCAATGTAGCTCTCTGCTCTGGCCCAATTCCCTGGAGATCAGGAGTACTGGCCAATACCTCCAGTTCACAGCAGACATTCACTTCGGCTGAATTCTGTGCCCAACCCCTAAAATGGTGACATATGGAGGGCCACCTGAACCTAAAAGATACACGTATTTTAAGGATTTAGGTCAGACTAAATTGTCCATTTTCTGAATTCATTGTGGAGGATTCCTTAGCCTTCTATTGCCCTGAGGAGTTGACACCTGACAACTTTCATGGAGCAGTAGTTGGATGAATATTCCTGTAAAGAAGTGCTGAAATTTCTGAGCCCAATGTGGGGCCCAAGTTAAATAATTCTAGGAAGTCACTCTATCTTCAACCAACTCCGTGACCCAGCTGACCAGGAAGTGAACAGCTCTGGGTGATTTTATAGCCCAGTAACCTCAAACCATCATTTCCATGGCTAGTGGATTGATCACTTAACAATATTTTGGAATTTCAAAGTACTCTGGAAGCATCATTCACATTGCACAGACCTGTTCAATCAGAAAGTGGGAGACCCAGTGGGAGGAGCCAGGGCATTTAGCCTAGAGAAAGTAACACGCAGTCTATAAATATGGGAAGGGATGCCTTGTGGATAAAGGCCAAATATAGTACACCCCAAAGAGCAGAACTGTGTCTGGTGGATGCAGGTAGTGAGCTTCCAGCCGCTGGGCAAGTTCAAAGGGAGGCTGCATATGCATCAGTCAGAGGGGGTGTTTATGTACCCATGAGGGTTGGCTACCAAGTCACTTCCCACCTGTTGTGGACTGAATGGTTATGTCCCCCCAAATGCATATGTTGAAGCCCTGACTTTAATGTGATGATTATTAGGAGGTGGGGCCTTTGGGAGGTAATTAGGTTTAGAGAGGGTAGAGCTCCCATGATAGGATTAGTGCCATTATAAGAAGAGGAAGAGACACCAGAGCTTCCTCTCTCTGCCATGAAGCGAGAGGGTGGCCATTTACAAGCCAGGAAACGGGCACCCGCCAAGAACTGAATCAGCCAGCACCTTGATCTTAGACTGCCCAGCCTCCAGAAATTCGAGAGATAAATTTCTGTTGTTTAAGCCATACTGTCTATGGGTTTGTTTTATAGCAGCCCAAACTGACTAAGACATCACCAGAGAGTCATTGATTTCATGGAGATTCAAGAGATGGGGGTTGAGTTTACACCAACCTTGAGACCCTGTGAGATGCTCAGAACATTATAAAAGAGAAAGAAAAGATTTCTCCCTTATCTCCTCAAAAACACAGGAAGAAAACTTTCTGTGGTTTGTAAACTTTCAATGGATTGTGGATGAATAGGAATCTGCAAACTTTCCATGTATTTTCCTGGGAACTGGAGGGTGCTATTTAGGGGTGCTGGGTTTCACCATATCCGAGGAGTCCATGAGCCTCCTCATAAATTCCCCACTCACTCAGAGACTGCAGTGACAGAAATAGACCTGAGTGATGACATTGGCTGGACCCCCTCCTGCAGGAGTCCACCTCTGAGGTGTCATTTTCTGTTCAGCAAACTCCTCCACCCTCTAATTCATGTGGCAACAATTGACCTCTAGCTCAGATGCAGAAAATAAAACATGCAGGAAGCCAAGGAAGTAGGCCTGCCCTTTCAGTGGGAAGAGAAGTTGGTTCCCTGTGTGGGGAGACTTGAAAGATCCTAAGAAAGTGCCTTGGCCTCCCACCCTACCCACACCTTAACCCCCCCCCCCCCACAGATCTCTTCTTCCCACAGAGCTGTCATGGGTGCCTTGATCTCCCAACTGGTGAAACAGCAGTGCTGAGGCTGGGATCCAGGATATTCAGTAATTCAGCAAACCTCCAAATAATCATCCTGAAAAAGAAAATATGAATCTTGTTGCTCCTCTTTATGTTTATTTGATTCTGAATCTTGAGATATTTTAAAGTTACAGAAAAGTAAAAAGAATAATATAACCAGCACCCACATTTTCACCACCTAATTTAATTTAAGCTAAGATTTTTTTCACCTTTGCTTCCAATCATCTTTTTTTCTGTAAGGAATAAACATTTCAGATAGAGGCACGTGCCCTTCTATCCATGCCCCAAGCCCATTCTTACATTTCTGTTTAGTTTATGTAGCTTTCTGTTTATCTAAATAAAAATAATGTAGTTCTAAAATTACAAAAGGACACCGGGACAGACACCGTGCTATTTCCAGGGCTAGGGGCCCCACTTAGGCGGTCCCTGGCGTCTGAGAGAGAGCGGCAGCGCCGTGGAGGCGTGGCCTGCGTGCCCAGCTGCTTGGATGGGCGGCGGGTCGACCCCAAGTTCTTTCTCGGGGCGGGATCGGACGGGGCCCCGAGGTGAGGCTGCTTCCTCTAAAACCCCGCCCAGGCTTCCGCTGCCGCGGCCTTGCTGCGAGCCTTTGTGCCCGTGCTGGGACCCGCCGGGCCAGCGTTGGTGGGGGTGGGGGGGGGCGGTGGGTGGAGGGGCTTTTCTGGGATGCAAGACTGGGCAGCCTGGCAGGGCGGCCCCGCCGAGGAAGCCTTGATTCTCCGAGTGGCACGTTCGCCCCGGGCCCTGCCAAGTACCCCGCTGGGCGGATGGGGGTGTCCGGTACGGCGCCACGCTGGGGTCCAAACCAGGCCTTGGGGTTTGCCGTGGGAACCCGGGTGCACTCACTCCTTGGCCCCTTCCTTCCTTACATCTTTCTCCTAATCATCACAGCTCCTCTTCGTGGCAAGCTGTGTTGGGCGTCGGGATTACAAAGACAGTTTCTGCTTTCGTTCATTCATTCGCTCATTCACGGGTTCCGCGTATTGAGCGGCTGCGTGTGCCCGGCACGGTTCTAGGTGCTGGGATGTACACTGGGAACAAAGTAAAGACCTTTACCTCCTGGAGCTTGCATTCTAGCAAACAGACAGACAATGAATAATGGATGTGATAAGGAAGTATATTATGCAAGAGATGATAAGGGCTATGGAAAGAAAGAGTAGAAGGGGTGAGGAAGTCAATAATGGGGGGAGGGGCAGCTATCTGCAGGAAGAGCGTTCTAGGTGGAGGAAACAGGCAGTGTGAAGCCCTGAAGTGGGAGTCTGCCTGGTGGAGGGGGAGTTCTACAGAGATGGTTTTCTCCCTCATCCACCTGTGCCTCACCTGGACTCCCAGAGCTCAGCTGGAAGGAAAACAGTCCCCCAGAGGCAGGTCCAAGAACAAGGGGCCATGTCTGTGCTCCAGCGGCTCCCCAGGATCTGCAGAATAACACTTACTCACCTTGGGATGCCCACAGGTATCCTCTGTATCTGGACCTTGTTCCTCTCTCCAGTCCCATTTCCGCCCCTGTAGCTTGACCCAGGACTGGTGGTTCCCCGGGTGCACCGTGCTGCTTCAGGCCTGGGCATGTGGCATCTCCTGGAATGTGATCCACTTTCCTCCTACCTCTGTCCACCTGACAAGCCCTTACTCTTCCTTCAAGATTCTATTCAACACCACCTCCTCCATAGAGCCTTTTTTTTTTTCCACTTCCCCTTGAATGTTCCAGCCCCATCCACTGCTGTGTGACACCTGGCACAGACCTTGACTGGCAGGTGTCTGGCTGCATTGCAGTTATGGCCCTGTCTCCCTCACCGCTGTGTCCTCAGCCTTCAGCACCTGCCTGGCACAGAGTATGTGCTCATAAAGCCATGTTGACTGACTGAGCAGTGCTTAGCTGCCTTGGTCCCCTGTGAGGGTCCCAGGGGGCCTACGTTAAATATACTCTTGGATATTTAACAGACTGTATTCACAGCTGTGGGCTCCAGGGACTCAGATTTCCTGTGGGTGAGGGACTGGCAGGAGAAGGGCCCTCACTTCAACCACAGAAAATGGCTGGCTGAGGAGTATTGTTGTACAAGAGAATAGAAGAGGCCGCCCCTCTCCCTGACTCCACCCCTGCCCTGGGTGCCAGTCTACAGCTGGCTACACAACTCCTGGAAACCCTGGTCAAAAGTGTGCTTCCTCTCCAGCCCCTGGGAACTCTGAGTCCTCCTGGGGCAGCGGCACTTACAAAGGGTGCAGTGGACTGGCTGTCCAGCCACTCCTCAGCCCCCAAGTCCTGCCAGTCGTCCCTTGAATGTCCCTGTCCTTCTCTTCTCCCTCCCACGTCCACAGTCCTGATCCACTCCCCTGTCTTCACACTTGGGCCTGGAATGTCTCCTGGCTCATCGCCTTGTCTCCACCTCCTATCAGTTCCTACCCTCTCCCGCCAGTGTTAGAATCATCTTCAGAAACTTCTGTTTTCCAAGTCACCTCTCACTGTCCAAGGACAAAGTCCGGACACCCAAACCTGGTGTCCTGGATCCTCTGAAAATTGACCCCCAACTCACTTGTGTACACTTTTTCTTCCACCTCCCTTCACCAACCTCCTGCCAACAGTCTGCTCGCCACCCCTCCTCTCAAGTACCCGCCTAGCTCTGTGCCTCATTTGTCTTGAAGGCCCAGCCTCTCCACCCATCCAGTGCTAACAAATCTTTCCATATGTGAAGCCTTCTTAGACAGTCCTGGCTCAATGCAACTCTGAGCCCTGTATCACTTATGCTTACTATCTATAACAGTCATTTAGTAATCAGTTAGACAGTCGACCTTGAGAGCTTTGAAGGTCCCGTCAGTCATGCAGTTCTATTCTGACCATGTGTTTTTGCTGTTATTTTCCACAAATTTGTCTTCCTTCTTCACTTTTAGAGTAAGAGACTTGAAGACCAGACCTTGCCTTTGTCAGTCTGTATATTCTATGATATAGTAGTGCCCGGCACATGGCAGGAGACTCGTTACAGGTTTGCTGATGGAAAGTTTCCAGACCCCCATCCCCACATATGCCTGTCCTTGGTAGTTCCCCACTCAGCCACCATACGTTGAGGCTGTCACACATGTGCCTTCTGAAGGGGAGCTGATAAATACATGCATATTGGGGGATTAGAGACTTAATATATTTGTCCCCCAAAGGGAATCTGCATTGCAAGAGGTGCCCAGAAAGAGCACTACTGAACCATCATTTAGCTCTAATGATGGAACAGCATTATCTGCGAGGGAGGAATGGTTGGCATGGGAACCTTTCTTGGAGCCATTCAACCAATACCCTTTTCCCCTACCTTCTTTGCCTGGGTATTCTGCCTGCCAGTTCTAGACTGGGGAGTAGAAAGAGGAGAAAGGAACTATCCATTTACAAGGAAACTCACCTCTCACACCTTTACTCCATGCAAACCTGACCTCCCTAGATGTCATTCCTGAGAAGAGACCTCATGTGTGGGTTGTGTGGGCAGAGGGAAGCAGGTGTCATCCTTGTTCCTCTGTCTCTGGTCAGCAAGGCTGCCTGGAGCTCCTTGCCTGGAAGGAAGAGCTGGGCCAACAGACCACTGGGGAGACAAATGTTACTCGAGTGAAGGAGAGCAGGACAGGCTGCCAGTGGCGCATAGAGTGCAGAATGGGAAAGATGGGTGTGGGGATAGGGGGAGAGGAAGGGATGAATCTGTATTGATTCAACACCTACTGTGTGCCAGGCACTGTGCTAGTCACATTCACATCTGTTACCTCATCTAATCTTCCCAGCGATCTTGTGAGATAATTGTCATTAGCTTCATTCCCCAACACAGGACTTTATTTCCTCTCACACCCTTTCTCCATTGTTCTTTTTCCTGTTTTGTTTTTTTTCTTTTCTGGTCATAAAGTAATTAGTGTTCATTATAGACATGGTATATGAAAATAATAAAAAAATACAAGAAAAAAAATCATCTGTCATGTAACAACAGATGATTAGCATTTATCTGTGTATATTACAGTTTTTAAAATTCATTTTAAACGTGATATAACATAGTATATACAATTTTCTATTTTTTTATTGACCTGTATAACAGAAATATTTTCATGTCATTAAAATTCTAAAAAAGCATCTATAATGTCTTCACGATGCCCCATTATATGGATCTACAACTAGCTTTTTAACTTTTCCCCAACTGCTGGACATCTGTTTTTCTATCTTTTGAAATTATAAATAATAGTTCAATAACATCTTTGTACCAACATCTTTCTCTGAATTTCTGATTCTTTTTTAAGGATAGATTTGAAGAAGAGAAGTTATTGAGTCAAACTGTGTAATTGTGATTTTAAATAACAGTTCTATTTTCTGATTTTAAAAGTAACAGTTGTTTATTGTGAAAAATATAGATCGCATAAAGAAAGAAAATAACATCATCCACAACCTTTCAAATTACTATTATAACATTTTGATGTGATTGTTTCTCAGTCTTTTTTCCAATGACATACAACATAAGTGTAAATAAATATAGCTGCATAAAACTGGTATTACACAGTTTATGCAATGCTATATCTTACTTATGAGCAAGCATTGTATTATAATCATTATATTATTAATTATCTTTGAAAATATTATTTTTAATAGCTGCGCAATTCCACTTTAAGGATGCACCATACAAATCTAAGCATTCTTTTACTCATGGCCATTTAGATTTCTGTTTTCAAAAACTTCCTATTAATAACTCTGGTATGAATATCTGAACATCTGTGAATATTCACCTTTGACCTCATCTCTGATTATATCCTTCAAACAGATTTCTAGAAGTGCAATTACTAGGTCAAAGTGTATCAGCCTGGTCAAAGCCGCTGGTACATATTGCCAAATTGTGTCCTAAAAAGCATTCCTAACAACCAAGCAGAGATTGTCCATCTTCACATGTCTGTCCATGAAATATTATTTTAGATTAAAACTGCAGTAGCTTTTCGTAAGCAAAATGTGCTTCACTTGTTTAATTTTCACTTTTATGAGTAATGATATTAAACATGTTTTGAAATGTTTATTAGCTACTCACAGTTCATTTTTTGGAATTATGTTCATGATCCCATTCGCTTATCGTTTTTATCTTTGTGTATTGTTGTTTTAGATGAAATCTTTATATTTTAAGGATATGAATTTTATGCCTATTATATTCATTCATAAAGAATTTTCCAAATAAAGAAGAACATACGTCCATCTTTACAGATGAGTAAACCCAAATTCAATGAGGAAAGTGAATTATCCAAGGTCACCCAACTGACAGTGGTCTAGTTGGGATTTGAACACAGATCTTACTGACTCCAGAACTCTTGATCAGAAAACAAAATAAGAGGAGAGGAAATGGTAACAGTAACTGTGGAAACCTTAGTGGTGGTATTGAGTATGTTCTGTGGGATGAGTAGAAGTCAGCTGTTGGAAGGGTTGGGAACACATATGGAGGAGAAAGAGGAACAAAGTACTGGGGGACTTGGAAGTGAGGAAGGGGCTTGGCCTGGTGCCAGCTGTGCATCTTTCCATTCATTGCCTCCAAGCTTAGAAGAACATGCTCCTAGCATCCCTTATCCCTTCATAACCCTTCAGAGGACTCACTCCAGCATTTACCCGGATCGTCTCCAAATCCTTGCTCATCAGCACAGCCTTTGGTTTGTCCTCACCTGTATGTTCCCAAGGCTTTGAGAAACTCCTTATTATCTCTTGCAATGATATTTAGAGATGGGAGGGGCCTTGGAGGCAACATCCTCAGCAGAGTCCAGAATCTGAGGACTTCTTTGATTCTCTCTTCTTACCCAGTTACATTCATTCCAACCGACATTTCTACCAATCCTTGCTGATTGGCAGGGAAAGAAAGGGGAAGAGGAGGGAGAAGAAGTAAAAACAGAGAAGATGGGACAACTGGTCTCCTGAGGATGGGTGCACATGGTCTCCCAACCAGTGTAGTAGCCCCTTGTCTTCCATGCAGCCCTCACCACCTCCGCCTTTCTGTTCACCTGGCACAGGGCCTGCACGGAGACGGGGCTCTCTAAGAGCCTGTGGGTGACTGAAGGGGACCCAGACTCTGCCGAAAGGGTATCTGCTTTCCTCCCTCCCCCAGGGAAGAACAGACGTAAAAGCAATAAATAAATGTAGTAGTTGAATCTTGCATTCTGGGATCAGACAGATGCCCTTTAGAGCGAGGTTAGAAGCAGGGAAGGGGGAAGTGGTATAGGAAGGAGGAAGAGGGGAACCCCTTGTTACTTGCCCACTCCTCTCTCATAGCTCCATCTGGACCCATCCTTAGGGAGTTTGGAAATGCTTAAAATTTTACCTTGGCAGTCAACTGCACTCTGGGAACTGGAAGGAAACTTGAAGACTTTGAAGCCTTTGTGAAAGGGGGGATGGAAGGGTAGAGAGGCCACAGTATCCATGGTGGTGGGGAGAGAATTGTAAAGTTCTGCAGGATCTACAGAAAAGGATGAAGAGCACCAGAAATTATAAGTATATGGGTAACTTTAACAGAATAATCTTTCAGTTCTTAATTTCTTGAAAAGACAGTTGTCTAAAGCAAAACAAGAATGTATCATGGGACTTGTAACGTCGTCAAGAAATAAAGTATGTGAAAACAGTAGAACAAAAGATGGGGGAATAGCAAAAGGGAATTATACTGGTTTAAGTTCTTATATGTAATAAATTAAGGATGCATATTGTAATCCCTAGAACAAATACTTCAAGAATAAAATAAAGAGGTTTAGGTAAAAAGTCAAAAAAGAAAGTAAAATTGAATACCAAGTAATAAGTGGTTGACCTAAAAGAGGGCAAGAAAAAGGAACAAGGAACCAAGGGGACAAATAGAAAATAAATGATGGCACTTATTAATTGTAATATTAACCACAAAGAGAAGAAATTAGATGATCCCTGAGGGCTTTCCCAGCTTTCAGTGTCTCTGATTTTAGTTCACACCTCCATGTCAGCATCCAGTCATGGAACTGAGGCATAGTTAGTTAGGGTTACTTATGGCAGAACTGGGATGGGTGTGGAGTTAGCTGGTTCTATAATGGGCCCATCAAGTAGAGGAGACTGTGGTTATGGGTTCACACTGCAATTAGAGTCATAAGTTCAGGTGATGACTGGGGGGCGTGGTTGTAAATTTAGAGATGTTACTTCTACCAGGTGGGCCTGGGGTTAAGGCCGATTTAAAGTCTGCTTAGAGTTACTGCTGGATTTGGTTTGTTGGGCAGATCTGTAGGGCGGGAGAGGACATTAGACTGGGTGGGGATGGGCTGATCCAGCAGGGCTCCTGCAGTCTCTCACGGCAGTAATTCATGTTATTCAAGGCATATCCTTTCCCATAGTTAATAACCTTTTTCTCCCAGAACTTTTTGTCTCCAGGACTTTTTCTCTCTTTCTTTTATAAATGCAGTATAGCATCCATTGATTCAAAAAACCTTTATTACCTGCTGCATATCAGGCCCCATTCTAGGTGCTGGGAGGGCAGCGTGAACAAGACAAAGTCCCTGACCCCAGCAGGCCAATATTCTGATGGTGGGAGACAAGAAAAAAACACAGTTCCAGAGAGTAAAACCAGGCCAGTAGGTCAGAGTGGCTTGGAAGTCTGGGAAGATCCTGTGATTGACGATGAGGAGGCAGGCTGTGAAGAACCAAGGGGGAGAAGGGATAGCATGGGCAGAGGTCTGGGGATGGGCGGAAGGAAGGCAGCATGGCGTGAGATGTGGGCAAGAAAGGAGCTTGGAGAAGGAGCAGCAGCAAGCAGGAGCTTGGAGAATACAACCCAGCAGCAGAGAAGTAAGGCTCCTGGGTTGTATTCTACTTATTTTTTTTTTTTTTTTACATCTTTATTGGAGTATAATTGCTTTAAAATGGTGTGTTAGTTTCTGCTTTATAACAAAGTGAATCAGCTATGCATATACCTATGTTCCCATATCCCCTCCCTCTTGCATCTCCCTCCCTCCCACCCTGCCTATCCCACCCCTCTAGGTGGTCACAAAGCACCGAGCTGATCTCCCTGTGCTATGCGGCTGCTTCCCACTAGCTATCTATTTTACGTTTGGTGGTGTATATATGTCCATGCCTCTCTCTCGCTTTGTCACAGCTTACCCTTCCCCCTCCCCATATCCTCAAGTCCATTCTCTAGTAGGTCTGTGTCTTTATTCCTCTCTTACCCCTAGGTTCTTCATGACTTTTTTTTTCTTAGATTCCATATATATGTGTTAGCATACGGTATTTGTCTTTCTCTTTCTGACTTACTTCACTCTGTATGACAGACTCTAGGTCTATCCACCTCATTACAAATAGCTCAATTTCGTTTCTTTTTATGGCTGAGTAATATTCCATTGTATATATGTGCCACATCTTCTTTATCCATTCATCCGATGATGAACACTTAGGTTGTTTCCATCTCCTGGCTATTGTAAATAGAGCTGCAATGAACATTTTGGTACATGACTCTTTTTGAATTATTCTAATGGAAGCCATAGGAGGGTAGAAACAAGGGAGTGAATGGTCTCCTTTGAGATCTAAAAGATGACTCCAGCTGCTGTGTGAAGAACAGCCTGGAGCAGTGACAAGAGAAACCCAAACAAAAAGAAACAAAGGGCGGAGAGATAGGAGCCCTGGATTCCTCGACATGCTGTGCAGAGATGTTGGCTACTTCACTTGGTCTCTCTCCCGTGCTATCTGTCTGTAAACTGCCAATAGTGGTATCTATGCTATTTATGTCATCGTGACATGGAGATGGTGCTAGATCATTTAAAAAGTTACCTTTAAAGAACAAAGGGCTCCACAAAAGCAAAGCCTGTGGTATCTTCTTGGCCCCTCGGTATATTAGACACTCACTAACTTCAACTGATGAGGTGGGGTCTATATAATAGTAACTTGAGTTCATTTTCTGCGTGAACACTGTGGCTTCTGAGACTTCACTGGCACAGGGGCTGGTTAGTTAATTTGGTCCATGGGGCCAAATTCAACTGAGTAACCCCAATGCCAGCCAGATCCTTTCCCTCCATTCCCAGGCCATGACCTGATCAGACTGCTTTTAATGGGAAGTTACTGGTCACCACTCGCCCCACTGCTGGTGACCCTCCCCACTGCTGAGGCAGCCCCTGTGCAAGGAAACGAGAGCGACACCTGGGACTGATGACCAGCTTGCAGCTGTCTGGCTGCTGAGTTGCTTCATTTTTCCTCCAAGGCACTTTCCCCTTAAGGAGAAGAGTGATAAGAATCTGGTGCTGGCTTCCTCACGGGGGGAGTAAGAGCAACAGAAACCCCTGGGGAAAGGCCAGAGTATTAGTAGAGTTACTGCTGCTGCTGAGGAATTACCTCTGTTGTTAGTGGATTGGGAAAGGACCTGTGACACACTGGGAAAAATCTTACTGCTCCTCCAGCATGTCACCCTTTGCCCAGCCCTGCAGGCTGAGTTTGAATGAAAGGACATTTAAAAACACACACGCACACACACACACGCACGCACACACCCATGTGCACAAAGAGAAAAACAAACAAACAAATGCAAGAAGCCAGACTCCATCTGCACATACACTTTGGGTGATAGTTAGGTGACTTTTGTGCCTAAGGGTTGTATATGCATTAAAGTTCACTTAATCCTCAAACATCCTTCCAAGTGAGTATCATCATCCCCATTTTACAGATGAGGAAACTGATATTCAGAAAAGGTCATAAATTTGTCCAAGGCTATCAGGTGAGTTGCAGAGCTGGAAGTCCGCCCAGGTCAGCCTGATTCCAAGGCCTTGTGCGCCCCAGTCCTCAGACTTACGGTCCTAAAGCATTCAATGTACGTCTCCTTCATTCTTTCCACGAAGGCCAGCACTCCAGACATCCTGGGAACCCCTCAGGCCAGAGATGATCGAGGACAAGCTCAGACCTCTTGGGACTGGTTTGTCATTCAATCCATCAAGAGACAAATAATCAGCCAGCAAACATTAATTGAGGGCCTGGGTGAGAGGTCTGGCAGGGGAGGCAGAAGGTGTACAAGCCTGAGAATAATTCAAGAGCAAGACACAGCCACGTCTGTGCCCAGTGGAGGGGCAGTGCCGGCCACCGAGGAAGGAGCTGACCAGGGGCTGAGGGTGAGGCAGGTCAGATGGATGGAATTGGGCGGTGCCATGGGCTCAGCTGCCACTGTCGGGAAGCCAGAGGGCCTGAATGCTTCCCTTCCAGGGCCTGGGATCCCTCTGGGGCATAGAAGAAGGCCAAGAAAGGGCCATTGGGGGGGCCCAGCACCCACCTCTCCGCCTTGCTCAAGTGACCCAGGCCCAGACCCTGGACCCATTGTCCATTTTCCCCACAGAGCCATCCTCGGCATTGCCAGCTCCTGGCTGATGACTGGCTGAGTGACCGAGGCTGCCCAGGGCTTGGATGCAGGAACTGAGCTAGGAGAAGTGATTTCTTTCTGTGTGAGGGGAGGTCCCTGAGGAACAGAGAAACTCAGTGGGAAGGACAGATTCTCACGGAAAGGCTGTGTGGGGACAGCATAGTGCCCTCGAATGTGCGGGGCTGGGCTGATGGCTCCCCCGGGTGAAAAGGTGACGGGGTGTGAGGCTCAGCTGAGACGGGAGGCGGGCAGGGAGGCAGAAGAACCTGCCCTTCCTGTCAGCTTGGCCTCCCTGCCAGCTTCCCTCCCTCTCTCTCAACACTATTTTAAAAATGTAACCAGAGGCTTACCTTGTCCCTGCCCATCTGCTCCGGAGGAGGGGAGGCCCTTTACCTAAGCAGCCCTCTGCTAGTGGATGGGGAGGATGAAAGTGGGCCCTCCCCTCTTGAAGGAGGCTAATTTAGCAACGGCAAAGAGCAGGGGAGAGGGGTCTTTCCTGACTCAACTGATTTAAAATAATCCGATTTTAAACGATATCAAATAAAAACTAAGTGGTTTTTTTTTTTGAATTTTTGAATTTTATTTTATCTGTTTTTAATACAGCAGGTTCTTATTAGTTACCTATTGTATACATATTAGTGTATATATGTCAATCCCAATCTCCCAATTCATCACACCACCACCCGCCCCCCGACCACTTTCCCCCCTTGGTGTCCACACATTTGTTCTCTACATCTGTGTCTCTATTTCTGCCCTGCAAACCAGTTCATCTGTACCATTTTTCTAGGTTCCACATATATGCATTACTATACGATATTTGAAAAACTAAGTTTTTAAATGTACAGAATTTATAGTGTACTAGTGTGCAAGATTGAGGTTATTGTTTTTTTGTTTGTTTTTACAAAGAATTAGAACACTTTAATTCTGGATGATTCTATCGTTTTAAGTGACAATGTGCTAAATTAATATTAGTTTTACTATTTTTTATTTCCCTATATATTTACAACCGACAGTAAAAGGGTTTTGAATGTTTTGACAAAAAATTTTAAAGGTGATGGAATGATCATAAGTTTTCCATTAATTATTAAGATTATTTTTGCTTGATTTCAGGTTGCATGATCAATTTTTACAGTCTCACACTATCATGCAAAGCAAAGACAGAATTTATTATTTTTAATTGAAGTATAGTTGATTTACATGTTGTATTAGTTTCAGGTGTACAGCAAAGTGGTTCAGTTATACATACATATGTATCTATTTTTTTCAGATTCTTTTCCAATATAGGTTATTGTAAAATATTATGTATAGTTCCCTGTGCTATATAGTAGGTCCTTGTCGGTTATCTATTTTACATACAGTAGTGTGTATTTGTTCATCCCAGACTACTGATTTGTCCCTTCCCCCCTTCCCCTTTGGTAACCAAAAGTTTGTTTTCTATGTCTGTGGGTCTATTCCTGTTTTGTATATAAGTTCATTTGTATCTTTTTTTTTAGATTCCACATATAAGTGATATCATATGGTATTTGTCTTTGTCTGGTTTACTTCACTTAATATGATAATCTCCAAGTCCATCCATGTTGCTGCAGATGGCATTCATTCTTTTTATGGCTGAGTAATATTCCATTGTATAAATATACCACATATTCTTTATCCAATCATCTGTGGATGGACATTTAGGTTGCTTCCATGTCTTAGCTATTGTAAATAGTGCTGCAGTGAACACTGGGGTGCATGTATCTTTTCTTTTTTTTTTAATTTTTATTGGAGTACAGTTTATTTACAATATTGTGTTAGTTTCTGCGGTACAGAAAAGTGCATCAGTCATACATATACATATAGCCACTCTTTTTTAGATTCTTTTCCCATAGAGGTCATTACAGAGTATTGAGTAGAGTTCCCTGTGCTGTACGGTAGGTTCTTATTAGTTATCTATTTAGGTTGTTTTCTTTTTAATTGAGGTATAGTTAATTTACAATGTTGTGTTAGTTTCAAGTGTATAGCAAAGTGATTCAGTTTGCGGTCCATTTGTCCTGACATCTTCTCTTAAACTCCATAGAATCTTCTGGAGAAAAAAAGATATATTCATCAGGAAAGAGAAAGGAAGGAGAGGAAAGGAGAAGAAGAAAAGGAACAGGCACAGAAGGCAGGTGGGGGATGGGATTGCCCAGGGCAAGAAATTTAGTGGAAACTTGCAGGGCCCAGGGATTCCCTCTAAATCCACTCTTCCCAGCTCCAGGGATCTCTTCATGCTGCTTCCACCTAAATAAGTCGAGTTGGACTGTGGGGAAGAGTTCAATTTGCCTTTGACCCTATTTAACATCCCCAAGATGCTACGGCCTCCACAGCCACCTGTCCGTGCTTCCAGGGATACACATACAGACCGGGGTCCCCTCCCACGTCAGGGCTGTAATAATTGGCTCCTCGTTTAGAGAGGCATCCTCAGGAGATTCTAGAATCCACAGGAATTTTGGTCTGATGCTAATGCCTATTGTGCAAAATTTCAGTACAAAGAGGGCATGAAGGTTTTGTAAAAAATTGGGCTGAACAAGAAAGATAAACTGTTCTTCCAAAGCACTGGAAGAAGTTACCTGGTAACCTGAGCCAAGGGCTGCCCAGGTCAAGGCATTCACACTCCGTTCCACAGATGCTCCTAGAGTTTGCAGAGAAATACTCACCACCGTACGTTGATGTCATTACGCCATGATGGCTACCTAATTATTGGGAACAAACGCGTGGTGGGAAAACTGGCATGTTATGGCTAAAAGGTGAGGGTCCCATCCCATTCCTCACCAGCACACGTGTCACTGTCATCCTCCAAAGGCCCTGTGAGGCACTAATTCATGTGTTCTGAGTACTCTACAAAACCAGTAATAGCTGATAATCTCAGATGGACAAAAATAACTAAACCTCCTCACAGGGTCTTTTGTGTTGCTTCCGTATGCCCTGCCCTTTGCTTTGAGAGTTGTAGAGAGGACTCAGTCCCTACCCTCAGCCCAGAATGCTCTCCTGCCACTTCTCTTTCTAGCAAATTCCTCGTCACCCTTTAAGATCCAGCCAAAATGTCACCTTCTCTGGAAGCTCTCCTTAACACCCCTCACCCCCAACCAGGCAGACAGGATCATTCCCCATTCTGAACTCCCAGAAAAACAGGGTTTTAACTTCTTAGCTGTGGTATTTCATCTGTTTACAAGTTGGTTTCCAGCAGTAGACTGTGAGCTTTAGAGGGGAGGGCTGTGTTTTATTCATCATTCTAAGCTAGGTTTCAACCACATCGATGGGTATGAGCTGGATGCTCAATAAATGCTGAAGAATGGAAGAATGAATGAATGAATGAGATTAATTAATTAAACAAAGGTTAGAATACACACAGCCAAGGAGGGTGATGCCCCAAGTGCAATGGAATTTGAAGAGGGAATTTGGAAACTTGCACTTTGTGAACACTATCATTTTATTATGTTTTTAAAACTTCTAAAACGCTTTCTACTCTTTTTTGTTTTTGTTTTGGGTTTGGGTTTTTTTGTGTGTGTGTGGTACGCGGGCCTCTCACTGTTGTGGCCTCTCCCGTTGCGGAGCACAGGCTCCGGACGCGCAGGCTCAGTAGTTGTGGCTCACGGGCCTAGCCGCTCCGCGGCGTGTGGGATCCTCCCAGACCGGGGCACGAACCCGTGTCCGCTGCATCAGCAGGTGGACTCAACCACTGCGCCACCAGGGAAGCCCCGCTTTCTACGCTTAACAGGTAAAGTCAGTGTGGAATTGTCTATGGGTCTTTCCAGTACATTTCTAATTCTGGCCTTAATTATTAAACCTCAGGCAGATGAGCTTCTCTTTGTAATGCTCTCGTACACAGTGAACTCTGGGCTCTCTGCCTTGGAGTCATTTACTTAGAGCTTTACCATCAGCATATTTCTAGGTCAGAAGGCATCTCTCTATTATAAATTGCTATCTGATCAGGAGCCTCTTTAATTTAGCCTAAGATAGAATAATTAAGAGGGCTAATCTGCTATGATATAAAAATAACAATTAAGCTAGGGCATGCCAAGCCGCATTGTCTAAAAGCTTTAGAACATCTGTGCCTCCTCTTCCTTCTATTGGGGTACATCATTGAGCACGTTGATCACAGCGAGGCTTGCGACCCCAGCATTCAAGCACCAGAGACTACAATTTTCTGAGTGAGACCAAGAGAAAATCCTCAGAGTTTAAAATCTTAAGTATTTACAGGCACATTCTCAGCATTGCATCCCTGGTTTTCTTCAAAGGGCAAAGACAGAGGTATGCACTAGAGAGAAAGGAAACGTTTAAAATGAGGTTTGTGTGGGGAACTTATTTCTTGGCTTGGCACCTGGGGAGGTACACGTGCATGTATATGTGTGTACGTGCGAGTGTAGTTGGGGGGCATGTTAATGTGTGCTTTAGAAGGTGCCCCTGAAGTTCTCCCCTCCAGCACCAACACTACAGAAGGACCCAACACCGGACCCCAGAATCGTGCAGATAGAAAAGGCCTTTGCGCAGCCACTGGAAATCGTAAAGGGGCAAACGTTTCCCTCATTCTTTGTGTATTAATATATTTCAAAATCAAACTCCTGCAGCGTCCAGATCCCTTAAATGCCATGTAACTATCCTTCTCAATTAGCTTAGCTCCAAAGCCTCGGTTGTCTCTTGCTATCTCTAACTACTACTTGGATCTGCAGGGGGTTTGCTGGGAACATGTGATGATGACTTGGAAGGAAAGCCATTTCTGAGGTTGTGAGGCCCTTTCCTCCCATTTTCCTTTTCTGAGATTTAAACCTGGAGAGTGGGCCAGACGTGACTATGATCTCTCTGTGTCTAAGCTCCCTCATAGACATGGCTGGTGCTCCGTTGTCTGCCACAGGAGTGCTCTGAGGATGGCAGGAGAACAAGGAGATCAAGAGAATGTGAGGCAAGAAGATGCTGGAGACCAACTCCTGCTAACTCACATTTTAGCAGAGCATCTGCCTAGACAAGATGCCCAGAATAGTTATCTTCCCATGTAGGAAACGGAAGCCCTGAGGATACAGTCTATGGCCTAACCCTGAGAAGCCCAGAGATGGCCTCACATCTCTGCCAGCCTAGGCTAGTGGGGCAGAGACCACCATGTAATTCAGTGATGCGTAGACTATCAAATGGCAGAGCTTAAAGAATTCTAAAGATCCAACCCTCTCACTTTATTATTTTATTTATTCATTTCTTTTTGGCTGCATTTGGTCTTCGTTGCTGCACACGGGCTTTCTCTAGTTGAGGTGAGCGGGGGCTACTCTTCGTTGAGGTGCGCGGGCTTCTCACTGCGGTGGCTTCTCTTGGTGCGGAGCATGGGCTCTAGGCACGTGGGCTTCAGTAGTTGTGGCACACGGGCTCAACAGTTGTGGCTCATGGGCTCTAGAGCACAGGCTCAGTAGCTGTGGTGCACGGGCTTAGTTGCTCCACGACATGTGGGATCTTCCCGGACCAGGGCTCGAACCTGTGTCCCCTGCATCAGCAGGTGGATTCTTAACCACTGAGCCACCAGGGAAGCCCCCTCTCACTTTAAAGAAAAGGAAACTGAGGCCAGAGATAGAAAATTAGTTGTTCAAGGAACTCATACCAGGCTGTCAGTTCCTTGAGGAATGGAATATGTCTCTTTGCTCTTGGTATTACCAATGCCTAGCAGGGTGCCTGGCATACACTAGCAGTCAAGAGACGCTGATCAAGTAAATACTGCATATGAATGAATAAGTGAATGAATGAACGAGTACAGCAGCCAAGATTTTTAGCTGCAAGTAACAGAAATGATCTCTAGTTAATCTGAGGAGAAATGGTTCATTAAAAAGTTCTGGGTACCTCACAAAATCTCTGGGAGGGTTGGAGAGCCAGCCTCAGAGGTACAGCAACCAGAAACAAAGCCTCAAACTGGAACCATAGTTGGCATTGCAGATGACTGTAGTTTGCATGAACTCATGACTCTGGATGCTGATGCCAGCACTGCTGGCATCAAGATGCTGTCACCAAGGTGACACCCACTTTGCAAGGTGCCTGCTTCCCTCAACCACTAGATTCAAAGTCTGGGCGGTTGTGTCTGATTCAAAGAACCTGAGTCTCATGTCCATATCCTGAGTTCCAGGGAGGCCTAGGGCATCTGGTATTTTTACTTTCTGTAGTGAAAGGCAGGCTTTGCTTCACAAGGTAAATGAGGAACTCCCCAAACATAGAAAGATGCTACGGTTTAGATGCCAAGGGGCTAAGAAGAAAGAATGTCCATTACCATGAATGGATTAAGAAAATGTGTGGTGCACTTGGCTAACTCTGGCCTCTGTTTGCCCCGTTTGGCTGACTCTTGCTTTAAGATGTCCCTCCCTCTTGCAGCCTCCCTATCACTTATTTCTGGGAGTCCCTGGAGCATTTTCCACAAGTTCTCTCTGTTGCTGCCATTTTCTTCCTAGCCTTCTATAGCACTTCCTGTGATTTCCATAGTTAAGTCCTCCTTCAAAATTGGGTCAGTACCTTTGCCACTGCCTCCTGGGCCCACTTTCTTTTCCTGGGCCACCTCTTGACTCTCTTCCAATGAGTCTCCAACATTACTGTGGCTTTTGATGTCATCCACATGCACAGCCTTGAAGGGACCCAAAGACCCCTAAAACAGTTATGTTGAACAAGTGGGATTTTTTTTTTCTTTCTTCTTCTTTTTTTTTTTTTTTTTTTTGCGGTACGCGGGCCTCTCACTGTTGTGGCCTCTCCCGTTGCGGAGCACAGGCTCTGGACGCGCAGGCTCAGCGGCCATGGCTCACGGGCCTAGCCGCTCCGCGGCATGTGGGATCTTCCCGGACCAGGGCCCGAACCCGTGTCCTCTGCATCGGCAGGCGGACCCTCAACCACTGCGCCACCAGGGAAGTCCACAAGTGGGATTTGTATGGTACAATTACAAGGTGACATTATTATTTTCTTCCATTAAACTTCTGATGGACTATTTAGTTCCTATTTTGAGTAAAACCTCCTTTAGGTCCGAAGACTTTTCCAGTCACTCTTAAGCAGTAAAGATGCTCATACTAAATAATAGTCTGAGTCCAGTGTAATAATAAAAACTCCAAGCTTCATCCCAAGTTAAAGCTCTGTCCTCCTCAGCTCAGACCTCCTTCAGCCTGGAAGTCTGTGTGGACGGGGGATAGATGGTGTCTGTTGCCTGCAACGTAGAATCTTGACTTAATAGATTCATTCGTTTGTCCATTCATACACTCGTGTATTCATTTGGTCAGCATTTACTGAGTGCCCATTTTATGCCAGGTGCCCTGCTAGGTACTGAGGATACTAAGATATTCCTCACCTGGCACATTTACTCCCATCCCCCTACTACCTTACCTTTGTCTCTCTAGTATAGGAGGGAGGAAAAGTAGAGTAGGAAAGGGTTTTCTTTTTTTTTTTTTAACTAACATGGGTGTAATTCCCTGTGGCAGCTGTTTCCCTTTCGTTATCTTGGTGTGTTTGCTGGATATTCCCCGATGGTCCCCTCTAATTGCAGCCCTCATGGCTCCTGCAGCTGGCCACTTGTGATCTTCCCAGAGTTTCTTCCTCCAGTGGCACTTCCACTTTCTTCTGCTGAGATCTCCTTGAAGAAGTGCATTTGGACAGTATCCTCTTTAAAATCCTAGATGGTTAAGCCTGTGGATTCCACATCCAATCTGTAAACACTGGGCAAGGTAATAGACCTAGTGATGGCTGCCCAGATCCCCCTTCAGAAATGAAGGGCGTACTCCCCCAGGTGCTGTTGCCCAAGGTCATACCTCTTCCCCAAGGGCGGCCAGCACCAACGGCTGATCAGTGCAGAGGTATAAAGTCCTGGCCCCTCCACCTCACTGTAGGGCAACTCTGAAGGGCCATTCCAGCTTCAGAGGTTCCTGGGGCGGGGAGGGGGGATTGGATGAGGTCTTTGCTGAGGCTCCACTCCTCCCTCTGCCCAGTTCAGCTTCCTTCCCTTTCCTCCCACAGGTGCTGATTCCAAGACCACTCCCTAGTAAACCTCCCTCTATGCTCACCTCCCCCTCACGCTGGCTTCCAGGGAATCCAACCTGCAACATGCACCATCGCCATGATGTAGGTGAGAGGGAGGAACTTCCGAACCCAGCCCTCCCCCTGGCTGAAACAGGCCACTTCGGCCAGCCTCTCACCCATAGGCAATCTCCTGTGTCCCTCAAGCTCTAGGGGACAGGTATCAACCTCAGTACATGGTCTCCAGGAAGCCCCAGTCACTAGACCTGGAGAGAGTGGTCAGGAGGGTCCTCCTTTCCTCCGTGGTACGGGAAGGGGGAATTCCATGACGTTGACAACTCTACCCTCAAGACCCAACGTCTAGTCCTCATCCATATCAATCCAGGCACTCCCCTGAGGTAAGCATTGGCTAAAGCGTGCAAAACCATCTTCAGAAAGCTCTTTCTCCGGGTCTGTATTTTGGAAGGAAGGGGAGTTGCTTCCTCTCGTCTTGGGACCTCAGTTGAAACTGAGCTAGAAAAAGTCCCATTTTAACAACCGGTGATAGGCCAAAGCCACACTACAGGAGTGGGGAGGGTGTCTCTGACCCCCATTCTGTGTCACTCTTAGTTATGCGGGCTCCAGGGTAGTGCTGTTTGGCGACCAATATCATCATTTTTAGTGACAGTAGCGCCTTCACTTCTGCTTGTGCCTTTTTCTCCCTAAGGTGGGGCTGCTGTGTCCTTTCTGTCGGCTGTTCCTCCCACATATGTGTGGTTTGACCACCCTGGTGATCTGGCAGATGGGCCAGTCTAGGTGGGGCTTATCTGGGCCCTAGCTGCTTCCATGGCTGGGACTCTAGCTTTTTCTACTTTTTCACTCAGTCTCTCCACCCTCCCACCCTCCATCACCAAATTCTTACAGCACGTATTGTTTAGACTCTATGATTTTTCTCTCAATTCTTGTATTAAAAAAAATTTAAGAATATATAAATTGTATATATCAATTTAAAAATAGTTTTGGGGAGAAAACGGGAATCGTTACTACATTAAAAGATTCTTATTGATTTCAGAAGCCTTGAAAAGTGAGTAAATGTGTTTCTCATTATCTGGAAATGCAGGGTGTGCACAAGTAGATTGTCCCCTCCTGGAGGGAAGGGAACCACTGGTTCTTCCTCTTCCACCAGATTGATGCCCTGAAGCAGGATACATGGTAGCCATGGACCAATGACTCCTTTGCTACTAGTTTAAGGACAGCATGATAGACAGGACCTTTCATGGGCAAAAACCTCATCCCTAGACCTAGAAATGGAAGCCATTAGTCTCTAAGTCATTGATTAGCCAGACTTTAGATGTTGGGTAATCTGTGGTTCTTTAAAACTGGATCCTTCTTATCAATAAGCACTTAGGAATTCAAGTAGGGAAAAAAGCTTGACCCTTTCCTCCATAAAATTCACAGAACTCTTTTTGAAAGATGACAGATTCTGGATTGGGGGTGTCAAAAGTCACAACATTTAATGTTAGATATGGCATATGTCTGTGTGAACTATCCCATAGCTTTGGCCTGAAGCCAGACACGGGAGGGGTAGGGTATGGTTTTCTGGTGCTGGAGTTCAGTGACGGGAAGTGTGAGGATAGATTTTTGTCAAGTCACAACTTAAGAGTTGGTTTCGTTTGGAGGAAGTAACATGCAAGTGTTACTTGTTATTTCAAGTGTTATTTCAACAGAGAAAGAGCCTGGCCTCTGTGATTGCCCTTCCTCCCATCTCTGCTCCCAAGCCTGCAGGCTCTCCCACCCACCAAACAACTAAATGGCCAGATGAGGGCCAGATGGGTAATCCTTGAGATAACATACCTGGTAGCACAACATACCTGGTAGCACCAGGACTAGTGCGGGGTCTTGCATGACCCTGAGAGCCTCTCTTGCCTCACCTGAGTTTCAGCCCTGATATATGATAATGCACTGAAAGTTGTAAAATACTAAAGAAATAGCCCAGCCTTCCAATGTCTCTTCTCTTGGGAGATCCTACCATTCCAACATAATTTCCAACCACATCCTGGACCATACTGTTACTTTAACGGATTACTGAGGTCTTATTTCTTCCATCTGCACACTGCATCCCAGGTGCCTGCTATCTATCAAGTTTGTAACTTAACTCCTTGTGTCTATCCCATCCTCCTAGGGGTGTGCTCTATAGAGGAGAGGAAGCTAGAGACCCAGTCTTGTTCCTTGTTAAAACAAGATGGGTGTTTCCCTGCTGCCGCAGCCTTTGTCACCAAGCAGTTGGGTCTATAGTTGGGAGAAGGTGGGAAGATTTGCTGGGAGATGGGCAGTTTGCTCCCATTTTAAGCAGCTTGGGTGCTTTGCCTAGCAGTGCCCTCTGCTGCCCTCTGTGGCCAAAACATCAAGATCTCTAGAGACACTAAATCCTGGGATCCATCTCTCCCTGCCATCATCTTTTAAATCTTTTCTCCTTTAGTTCTCCATGGGCTTTAAAAAGTAAAATGGGACACTCTAGCCACAAGCCTGCATCTGGTTTACACTCTCAGCTCCTTCCTGCAAAGGTTGTTGAACTGAATCCTAGAAGAAATCTTAAGAGGTCATTGGGCCCCTCAGCTCTGCAGGCTCCAATCCTTCTGAGAATTATATAGGCTTTTAGCGAAACTCTCACTGCCAAAATCCCAGATTCTGCGAAGTTACTCACTGGGATTTCCACAAAATCTGCGTGGTTGTTTACCTTAGCTTGGGACCTTTCGCTTAGAGGGCAAGAGTCCCGATTAGAAACATGGGCAGGCTGGCCATGAGAAGGATCTATGTTAATAGAGTTGATGTGTTCTTGACTGACACTTTACCTTTCCACTTTTCTTTTTTTTTAACACCTAAGAAGTGAATTTCATAAGCTCAACCTTGCTGAAATGTTCTCTTTGGTTTGGAGGTGTTGCTTTGTGACTGGCGAGCACAGCTGAGGACTCAGAGGTTTCTCCTTGCTCTGGCAGTGCGTGGCTTTCGGCACCTGAAAGCCATCAAAGCACCTGTTTCTTCTCCCACTCCAGTCCCAAGGGAGGTGAGTAAGCTTATTGCTAATTAACAGAGAACTGTGTCTCACAACTTTGAATTCTGCATTAAGACAAGTAAATGTGTCCATGAGGATCGGCTGGCTGGAGAAGCCCGATACAAAATCAACTCATTCCTGAAATCCACCAGCACCGAGAAAGGGTTCCCTAGAGGAATTTGCAATTTTTGTTTGAATTTCTTAACTGTCAGGCCTGATATTTGGTTTCAAAGTCTGTGTGCACAGTGCTCAGCCACCCTAGGAAAATGAGAAAATGTGCCTGGTTCCTCAGTTCTCCGCTGCTTTTTTCGCCTATCCTTATTCTGCTTTCCAATGCCTTCCAAAGGCTCCTGAAAAATATCTCCACCCCTCTTACAGGATGCAAGGGAAAAACACGTTTATTCTGTATTTTGGTGGTGACACAGACTTATACCAAAAAATTCTTCTTATGTATATTACTTTTTCTTGACATTTATTTTTGTATTATGGTTTTTAAAAAAGCATAAATTTACCACCTTGACCATTTTTAAGCGTACAGTTCAGTACTGTTAAATATGTTCACATTGTTCATTGTCTAGAACTTTCTCATCTTGCAGAACACAAACTCTATGCCTATTAAACACGAATTCCCTCACCCCACCCCCTTCTAGTTTTTTTGTTTGTTTTCTATGAATCTGACTAGTTTAGAAACTTCAAGAGTGGAATCACACGGTGTTTGTTTTTGTGATTGGCTTATTTCACTTAGTATAACAGTCCCGAAGGTTCATTACGCAGATTATTTTTATATAAAATGTGGGGAAACTAAGGGGGGAAAGGAACAGCAAGGCTTAGGGTCTCAGGGTGCCACCCACGCTTTCTCTTCAACTCATACCTGTGAAGCCTGCAGGGACCTTCTCAAATGAGCTTCAAAGATTAAAAGCCCCCGGTCCCTTCCAGAAATATCCCTGCTGGATCGGGGCCATGTAGGTAGGGAATAGGGTGGGATTCTTGGGAGAGCAGCTCAGCGAAGGACAGAGCAGAGGCTCCCTAGCGGGCGCGGGTCCATAACAGCGCTTAAAGATTAGCAGCTGGAAAAATCCCTGGGCTCTAACGGCCTGCCCCTGGATCTCTACGATCTCCCCACACCCAGCACCTGCAGTCCCTTACCAGGGCTTCAATCGGACCGTGGAAATACACTGGGCAACCCTGAAATTCTGCGATTTGAGGACACGCTGTCAACTCTTATCCCAAGATTACATTGTAAAGCCAGACTGCCTTCTCCAATCCTGAACCGGCCCGGACCCGCGCGGCGGTGGCCAGGTGTTGGGAGCGGGATGCG
Organism: Mesoplodon mirus; assembly: GCF_964341445.2. NCBI lineage: Eukaryota > Metazoa > Chordata > Mammalia > Artiodactyla > Ziphiidae > Mesoplodon > Mesoplodon mirus. The sequence goes on from NC_138990.1 coordinate 62,581,710, forward strand.
GCAAGCTAGACCGCTCGAAGGACCTCCTCTCCCGCATCCCCGCTAGCTCAGCACAACCCCGCAAGCAACCGACGTGCCAGCTGAAGGAAGAGAAGAGCAGAGACAGCACTAGCTCAGTTTCACTGCACTGTTTTCCGCGGACCCAAAGGCGCAGGGGCTCGGTCTTCCAGCCTCTCTCTTTCCGGACGGCAAAGCCAGCTCCGTTCTGCCGGAAAAAAAAGTGCATCGCCCAGGCCGAGAGCACAGCCGCTGGGGCCCTCGGAATTACCGTCACCGGGCCCAAGGGGACACGCAGCGGGGCGAAGGACGCAGGAGCGCTGCACCGCCGAGCGGCTCTGTGAAGCGCGGGACCCTCGGCGCTCCCCTGATCCCATGGCAGAGGTGGGAGGACGCCGGCGCACGGGGGCACTCCCGCTCCTGCAGCACTCCCGGAGACCGACTCCTAGCTGCCGCCTAGCCCCACTTAAGGTGCTCCTTCCCGGTGCGGAATCGCCCCTAGCTCCCCGCCACCCCGCAGACCTCATAAACAACTTCTGGAACCGCAGAGGGCGGAAGCGGGGCGGGCGGGCCGCAGCCGAGCGGAGCGCGGGGGCAGTGGGGCGGGCCGGGGTCAGGGCAGAGGCTGCGGCCGCGCTTCCCTATTGGCCGGGACGCCGTGGGCTGCCCGAGCGCGCGGCGCGGGCGGGGCGGGCGGGGGCGGGGCCCTCTGGCGCGCGCCCGCCCCCGCCCGCTGCGCCCGCGCCCCTCGCGCCCGCCCCCCCCCCGCGGGCCGCCGGAGTTTTTAAAGTGGGCTGGCGGCCCCGCGAGCCCGACATTCGCGAGCGGTCCGCCGCACAGCTCCGGCGCTCGTCGCCTCCCGCCCCAGCTTTCCTGAGGCGGCCGTACAATCCTCGGCAGTGTCCTGAGACTGTATGGTCATCTCAGCCTCCGCGTCCTCCCGGCCCCGGACTCTGCCAACTCCCGTCGTTTGAGCCACTTCTTCTTTTTTGAAAACCCAGAAGAGTGACTCCTGACTCCTTTTCGAAGGAAAAAGGAACCTCGGCCCCCTTCTCGCTGCCCTTCTTTTGCGTGTGACAGCCTCCTCCCACTCCTTTTTCCGACCCCGCCTCCGCGTGCAGGTTCCTCCCCGTCACCTTTCTCCACCCCCTCCCCCGCACCTAGCCAGCCGCCCGCAAACTTCCACCTGGCTGTGCGGGCGCTCGGGACCTGCGAGCACTCGGGACCTTTAACACAGGCGCGGGCCTCCGGGAGTGGGCTAGGGCCACAGCGAAGGTAGCGGCGGCAGCCCCCACCGGCCCTGGAGCTCAGGTGCTCAGCGTCTCAAAGGGCCCCCGCGACAATGACAGCTGACAAGGAGAAAAAAAGGTAAACGGGCGTCCGGAGCTGGTCCAGGGTGGGGGGTGGGAGTGGCGGGGCTTCGCGGGACCGGCGCGACCGCGAGCCGCTGGGAGAGGAGCGCGGAGCGGTCTTTGAGGCCGGGGGATTGATATGGAAAGTTTGGCAGGGGAGGGCAGGTGCCCCGTCTGGGGACGCGCGGCTGCGGCTTCGCGGTTGAGACTTCTGTGGCCCGAAGGAGTCGGGAATCTGCGCGGGCAGCGAAGCCAGGAGGCCGAGGGAGATGGCCCTAGAGGTCGGAGGTGCTCCCGGGGTACCTTCTAAAATCCATCCCCCCAAACCCACCCCCGCACCAAACCCCCGCGGCCAGCATGTTGAAATGTTTCTTGGTTGACTCGGCTCAGGTCAACTTTCGACTTTCTCATGGCCCCCATGAGGGGCAGCACCCACTCCTCTCTTTTCCTCGGGACCCTTGGGGTTCTTCCAAACGAGCTCTGCCGGTGCTGCTCCCCAAACTGGCAAGGGGCTGGAGGCGGAGCGCGGCGCTGGGAAGGGCCCCGGCAGAGCGGCCAGGACGTAGCAAAGGGCCCCACTCCAGGGTTCCAGACCCCACGGAAGATGGGAGAAGCCCCTTTCCTGCTCCCGCACCTTGCCTCGGCGGGAGAGTGGGTAGTGGGCTGGGCTGCCTCGCGGAGGCAGGTGTCTTGGTGTGTGGGGAGGGGATGGCGACACCGGGCGCTCCCGGCATGTCCCGCTGTCTCTCTCCCAAGAGGACAGAGAAGGGCAGCCACGATCTGCCCGCCTGCCCTCGCCAGCCTCTCGGCACTAGCGGAGAGGCAACCTCACTGCCCTCTCCCGGCGAGGGTGAGAGCGCACGGCGTGGCGCGCAGACGTGGGAACCGCCTTGCCTCCCGCAGTCGTGCGTGGCTTGCCGCCTGACCCCCCTCTCCTCCCAACCTCCATTCGTGCTGCCCCGTGGGTTGGAGCTTTCAGCCCCGTATTCGACGGCGGCTGGCGGGGCTGGTGTGCGGAGAACTGTAATCGAACGCGCGGCCGGCTGCAGGGCCAGAGCCGCGGGAGATCAGCTGCTGGGAGGCTGTGCGGTGGTTCGGGGATGGGGGACCCAGCCGCGATGGGCGGGGCTGACCGGCCTCGAGCCGGGGAGCCCGAAGAGCTCAGTGCTTGGGTCGATTTACTCTTGTTCCGACTTCCACTGTGGGAGCGGAGCCAGAAACCGTGTATCCTCTGGTCGAAAGCGGCGGTTCCCACCTCGGGGCACCGATAAGAATTTGATAAACAGGAGCGAATCGCGCCCGTTCTGGCCGAGCGCCCGGGCCCTTCGCTCCCGGATCGCTGGGGGGGAGGGGATTGAGCTCGGCTCCCGGCTTGCGGCCGCAGCTCCCCTCCCGCGTCACGGTGGCGCCCCCAGGCTTGAGACGGCTGAGGGAGCCTTGCCCTGGCCGTTCTGGGCCCTGAGACTGCAGCCGTCGCTCGTCCCCGGGGGCCTCGGAGCAGCCCTGGAGTCCTGTGTCTTTGAAGGGCAGCGAAGCAGGGAAGGGACTTGAAGATTCCAACGCATTTTGTTAAACCAGTATAGCCTGCCAATGATAATGACTGAACGATCAGAAGACAAAGTTATAGTCAACTCCTCTGCGCGCGCTGGGCTCTGGAGCCGGCGAGGGAACTTATTGTACATTTTACAACTGTGATGCCTATCGGTGAATGTTGCAATCGCGGAGGTGGGGCCTGATGGTAATCTTGACAGATGTGTGAAGTGTCAGCTTCTCCCGCGCGGCTTTGCGCTATTATGTATGTTAATCGTCGCAAGAAACTTGGGAGCAGGGGCAGAACTATTTCGACATACCTGGCTGTAGTGCCTCTTTCGTTAGAGATAGAGGGAGCCAGAATCGGAGCAGGAAGAAGTTGGGTAATCAGACTCCGAATTATTCGCTAGAGCGGCAGGTTTAAGAACCACTGTGGGGATTGCCTGTGAGATGCGTAGGAGGCTAGAGGCGGTGGCCCCGCGTGTCTGCTTTCTGCGCCTTGCCTTTGGTTTTATGTCGCAGACTGGCAGGGCAAACTGTGTCCCTCACCAGCCGGAGTCCTAAGAGAGGTTGTCCAATTCCTGTTGGGCTAATTGTTTTGAGACATATTTACTTTTCTAGTCTGGCTCTGTTTGCTGGGGGCATGCTCCTTGCAGGACCAAGGTGTAATTCAAATATGTGAACCAATGCATTGAAAGTTGGTGTGTCATGTAAGTGGCGGTCCTTAGCTTTGCCAGAGTGCCTCACAAGTTCGGTGTGACACCTGCTATGGGCGCTTTCAGATTAGGATTCTGTGTATAGGTTCTTAAGATGTGATTCTTCTGGCTCTGCAGAGCCATTTCTTCCCCCAAATTCCAGATTCATGGAACATTAGCAATGTTCCTTCTAACAACAGTCTTTCAAGAAGTGGACAGGATTATTTTGTTCCAGAATGTTCATGCATCGATGGAGATGTTAATGTTTAATAAAAAAGAGTTTGCTTTCTAAACGTTGGCTGGCCGACTGGGTTTCAGAGTGTGCTCTTTTAGCCGTGGTGGGCATTCCTAGTGACATCAGAGATGGCCAGAAACAAGCTTGCTAAGGGTGCTGCACTCACTCACTTTCTGCGCTCATCTGTCAGGAGTGAAGTGAAGGTCTCATTAATCAGGGTTCCTAGTTCTGTGAAGAGCTAGAAAGTGTCTGGGCTACTCAATTCCTGATAAAACAATTTCTGAGCCCCTTCCCTGGAAGAGAAAATAGTCTGGAAGTTCTTAGGTACATGGGGATTGGAGAGTGGTTTGGGTAAATATAAGTTGGATCTTTGGATAATCAGGGATCAAAGTCCATTCCCAAAGCCAGACCCAGCTCAGAGCTGCTTTCCAGAAAGCTTTGATTGCTTAGTGTGGGGCCTTCAGTTGGAGGAAGATCAGGAGTAGCAGATCAGATGTTTTCGATCTCTGTCTCCCCCTGCCAACTGGATGTAGTGGTTCATCTGCTAAAATGAAATCAAAGCCCACCTGTTTTTCTATTTGGAAGGCAAAAATATTGCTGGACAGTTTTCCTCAATTTAAATATATTTACTATAAATATTCCTTCAACATTTGATGTCTCTTTCCAATTGCATTACCAGAATGCAGGTGTGATAAGGAATTGATGTAACACATTATAGGTTCAGGTGAATAAAATTTAATTCACACAGCTTTCATGAAGTTCAAAAGAATGCTGTGACTACAGGTTTTTTTCAGCATTGCTGATGGGAAGCTTACAATTATTTTATGCAAGGACTGTTCTCCAGTGGAGCAAATTGCTTTATGAGGCAGAGAACTACCTGTCAGCAGAGACCTTCAAGCAGCTACTATTGATAGATTGATTCCTGTATTGAATAAGTTGGCATTTTCACTAGGAGTGAAAACCATGAGACCAAAACTGTTTAATTCACTTTGAATGTAAGTCAGTCTCTCTCTCTCTCTCTCTCTCTCTCTCTCTCTCTCTCTCTCTCTCTGTGTGTGTGTGTGTGTGTGTGTAGGGTGATCCTCAACTTTCTAGGAATCTATTCTGTAAAATGTTTACAAATAGAAGGAACCAATTAGATAATTCTTAGTGCTCCAGGATTTCAGCCCAATACATTTGAAAATATTTGCTGTCATTAATTATCTCAAGATTTAGGCTTTTCTACTTCTCAGGAAATCTCTCCAGTGGTATTGGCTTTTTTTTTGTATTTTCCTCAGTTCTGTCCCATACCAACATGTGTTTTCATTTTAGCCTAATGAATCTTCCCTATTGTATTTGGTACTGACCATCATTGATAGTTCATAGCAGGTAGGGCTTTTGCCAATATTGTAAAGTTAGCAATGTTTGCTCTCAGGGTCCCCAGTACCCTTTACCCCCACCCTCCCCAGTACCAATGTCTAGTTTCATGATGAAAACCAGCTCTGCTATTCATGATGTAAACCAATAAAGACAACAAATGTGTATTGAACACCTACTTCCTCTTTGGATAAAATGCTAAGAGATATTAAGAAATAAGGGAATGTGGTCCTGGTCTTCAAGTTGCTTAGTTTGTGGGGAGGGGAAGGACACACAAGGAAGCTTAACTAAAAATACAGTAGCTGGCAGCTTACCTGTCACTTTTCTGTTGAGATCAAATCTTTTGAAGCTAAAGATAAGAAGTTCTTTTTTCTTTTCTTTTCTTTTTTTTTTTTTTTTTTTTTGCGGTACGTGGGCCTCTCACTGCTGTGGCCTCTCCCGTTGCGGAGCACAGGCTCCGGACACGCAGGCGCAGCGGCCATGGCTCACGGGCCCAGCCGCTCCACGGCACATGCAATCTTCCCGGACCAGGGCACGAACCCACGTCCCCCGCATCGGCAGGCGGACTCTCAACCACTGTGCCACCAGGGAAGCCCAAGAAGTTCTTAATAGCATTTCAGTCAGTAACTACACATTTAAGCACAGACAATTATTGAAAAGTATTGTGTGTTGGGGAGTGGGAGAATGGGTTCCTGGTTTTCCCTGGAATCACACAGGGTAGGCCCTGATCACCAGCATGAAGACTGGCTCTGAGGGAGGTCAAACAGGGGGAGTCAGTGTTGAGGGTAATGAGAGAGTAATGAAAAGTGGGGGGGTTCGAGGGTATCCCTGTGGTGTTCTCTGACACCATAGACAGAAGGGCCCCCAAAGTTGAATGTTTACTCTTCTTTGTACACTTGCTTTGGTGAGGGGCATGGAGGGAGGCTAGGGATAGAGATTCTGGTCCCACTGAGGATAATCGTGGAGATAGCTATGATTCTAGGAAGACCAAGAAGGGAGAAGGAGTTTCTTAATCTGGGCTTTGTGAATGGGATTCAGAGGGGTGGTCCAGGAGCCTCTGAAATTGGCTGCTGGTATTATGGATAAAAGCATATTTTTCCCCAAGGGAAGTCAGTTCAGCTCTAATAGACTTTCAAAAGTTCTGTGATCTGGAGAAGGCAAGCCCTTGCTCTTGGATGTCTGATTTGGTGACTGACTTACCTTTTAGGATCTTACTGTTCAGGTCTCAGAGAGGTCCTACATTTCACTGCCAGTGTCTCTCCCTGTCTTGGAGATGGGGGAGGAGGTTGGTGTGTACATCTTGTAAAGATTCTGTAGTGCAGCTTAACCTTACCTGTGCCCACCTGTCTGTCCACCCACATGTCTACCCTCAGTATGGGAGGAAGGGGAACCGAGTGCCCTGCACAGGCTTAGTTCTGGTGTGGTTCATTCTTTTTAAAAATTTTTATTGGAGGGCTTCCCTGGTGGCGCAGTGGTTGAGAGTCCGTCTGCTGATGCAGGGGACACGGGTTCCTGCCCCGGTCCGGGAAGATCCCACATGCTGCGGAGCAGCTGGGCCCGTGAGCCATGGCCACTGAACCTGCGCGTCCGGAGCCTGTGCTCCGCAACGCGAGAGGCCACAACAGTGAGTGGCCCGCGTACCACCAAAAAAAAAAAAAATTTTTTTATTGGAGTACAGTTGCTTTGCAATGTTGTGTTAGCTTCTGCTGTACAGCAAAGTGAATCAGCTATACATATGTCCCCTCTTTTTTGGATTTCTTTCCCATTTAGGTCATCACAGAGCACTGAGTAGAGTTCCCTGTGCTATACAGTAGGTTCTCATTAGTTACCTGTTTTATACATAGTAGTATATATATGTCAATCTCAACCTCCCAGTTCATCCCACCCCTCCCTTCCCCCACCCCCTCCCCCAGTATCCATACATCCATTCTCTATGTGTGTGTCGCTACTTCTGCTTTACAAATAAGTTCATCTGTATCATCTTTCTAGATTTCACATATAAGTGATATTATACGATATTCATTTTTTTCTTCTGACTTACTTCACTGTGTATGACAGCCTCTGGGTCCATCCATGTCTCTGCAAATTGCACACTTTCGTTCCTTTTTAATGACTGAGTAATGTTACGTTGTATATATGTGTGGTGTGGTTCATTTTGTTACTGCTTCTTAAAATGGCCATGAAATCTTTTCCACGTGTTTTCCATCATCCTCAAACAATTATTGGAGGTCTTTTTAGGTACTAGGAATGTGTGTGTCCTTAATAGAAATTATATCTGTAATAGGACGAAACAAAAAAACTCCAACACTTAGTCTTATTTGTGTAAGCACTGTCCTCAGAACTCTCCATGGGTGAACTCTTTTAATCCTCATAACAAGCCGTGAGATAAGCCCTGTTATTATCCCCATTTCACTGATGGGAAAGCCAAAGTATAGAAAGGTGAATTGCCTAAAGGTCAAATAGGTAGTATGGGTGGAGCTGGGATTCGAATGGGGCAGAATATGCCTCCAGAGCCTGTACTCTTTTTTGTTGTTGTTGTTAGTATGTTTTCTAAACTTTTATTTATTTTTTAACATCTTTATTGGACTACAATTGCTTTACATTGTTGTGTTAGTTTCTGCTGTAGAACAAAGTGAATCAACTATGCGTATACATATATCCCCATATCCCCTCCCTCTTGCGGCTCCCTCACACCCTCCCTATCCCACCCCTCTAGGTGGACACAAAGCACCGAGCTGATTTCCCCAGAGCCAGTACTCTTAACTAGTGATCCATACTGCCTTACCTTACCTAAGATATCTATAAAGTATCTAGTACCCTGCCCAACCCATGGAAAGTACTCTATAAATGATAACTGCTTTTGCTGATGTATTTATAAGTATTATAATTACTTTTCTCTTTTGCGACTCATCACTTGTATGGAACCTCACACGCAGACAGGGATTGAAGATATGAACGGTAGACTTGGAAGCCCTGGAAACTCTAATTTTTCATGGGTTTTCCTCCACTCTGGCAGGAGATGGTTCTCTACTGCCCCCAAGAAGTTCAAAGCTTTCCACCTCCCACTCTTAACAGGTGGCAAGACTTAAGTAATTCCTGTAACCTTCAGACTCCATTGTGCAGAAGAACTTGTTCGAAGCTCTTCCTCTGTGGCTTCTGGAGAGCCATCTCCAAATCAAGTTGCACAAGACTGCCTCTGGCCCTTTTTTGATCTTTTGAAATTGTGAGCACAGGAAGAAGAGAATGGACGGGAAAATAAAGAATAGCTGTGATCATTGCAATATAGTATGGTGCATTTTTTTTAGAGTCCTTCTCTGATGAGCCCCAAGCTTTCACAGCCATCACACCATTGGCCTCTGCACTGTGAACCTCGAAGGGCTTGTTGAGTTTTCCCAGTGCTGTAGAACACAATTGCATGAACATATCGTAACGGAGAGAGAAGCAAGCCATATTGGCAATTGCACATCACTGTATGTGTGGTGGCCATGCATGGCGTGCCAGTATCTGTGATTTTCAAGTAGGGGTTGGTGCAGTTTGTCACCAATGATCTGGTCCCGCTATGGAAAGCCACAGAACTGATCTGCAAGTATGAGATCAAGAAGAGTGACGGGGCCCTGTGAGCTCTCTGGAGCCAAGCAGACAGGTGTGTGGAATGGACCAGAATGTTATCTGCCTCTAAGTGGTCTTGTTTTTTCCTGTATTCTCAAGAGTACCGGTTTGCTTGACCTCCTTAGACTGTTTCCAGGGGCCAGCTGTACATCAGCAAACTTATAATATGGCATGACCATCAGAGCCTTCACATGTTCCCAGGAGGCACATTTTCCCCCCTTCACTTGGAAAAATTCTATAGTTTTAAAGTTACAAGTAACTTCTATGTGAGATAATGACTCTGGGAAGCAGGTCCTTTTCTCGTGTGGAAAGATATTTCAGAAAAGGTGGTTTGTCAGTAAGGAAAATTACCCCATTAAAAAATATTTATTGATTTGCCATGCCCCCATCTGGCGTTTTCCCAATTTTACAAAGCCAAGGAAGTGGATTGTTAGAAATCTCTTCTTATATTCCTCCAGTGACTTTCTGCATCCCATATCCATGGTACCTTCGAAGAAAAAACTCAAACCTGAGAGGTTAGTGCTAGGAATCATAACAGATGAGTGATTTTATTGGATGAAGCTGTATAATAAAGCACACGAGTGGGAAAATGACTCCATTTTCTGTACTCACACTTGTAATGTTGGAGGTTAACTAACCCCCATTGCTGTGTTGGCTGCCCACAGATGCTGGGGATACAGCTGATATGATAGTCTTTTTAGAAGTTCATGAATTCTGTAACAGCTTTAGTTGACTCTTTTGGTCTCATTTTCAATCTGAGTCTCCCTGCTCTTGACCTATGAGTGTGGGGAGTCAGTGTCTCACTATGAATAAGGGGACACACGGCCTCAGTCTGTGTTCAGAAGCATTTTATAAATGCTTTAAAAATACATTGGTTAAAGTGTATGGTTTTTTTTTTGGGTAATAATCATTTAAATCACTGTGCTGGGTATCTAGTAGTACAGTTCTCTCTCTCTCTCTCTCTCTTTGTCTCTTGATGCTGTATTTGTATTAACAAATACGTATATTTTACCCTTGATACAAGTTTTTCATATTGTTACCACTTTGAATAAGATTTGTCCTGACTGCCTCTGGGTAGAGGGCAGGGGGAAGGAAGGGTAACACATTATCCTAATTTTATGTTTGAGAAATTGAGCTGTGAAAAGAAGCAAACCATGTCACCTGCAGTGAAAGCTACAACTGGACCCAGGTGTCCTCTTGGGCACCTGTTATAAGCTAATGAAGGAGCATGAGCACAAAGGCGGTGACTCAAACTTCAAAGCTAACTACTCTCATTACTAATGAGTAATTACAGCAAATATCTACAGGCCTTCTTCCTACCTTTACAGCTTCCTGTTGCTGAAGCACTTTGGAGTATTGAGTAAGATTGTCCTGGAAAATACGTCATACGCAGTTGCAGGAAATGGCTTTATGTGCACACACAAAATCAGCTGCTTGTCTCTATTTATGAATTCCACGTGGAAACAGCAGAAAATTGTGCCTGTGAGGAGCTGTTTGAGGGCCCATTCTTCAGAACTTCAAAACAAAATTTAAAAAATCAATTCTGGATGGTCAAATATATGGGGAAATGGGACTCTGTGATATTTCTACAGAGTGTTCTATAAATAATAGGACCGTGCAAGTAAAGCACAGATCATTTGATAACCACTCTTTTATGAGCGGTTTTATAACCTCTACACTATTTTTCTGAATGAAAATACTCATGTTTAATTGAGTATGTCACGGTATATAAAATATGCCATGTGGAGAATTCAGGGAGCTAGAATATCATTCACTCTGTGAAGATTCCAGGCTAAACCCCAATAATGCTCCTTCCCTCTATATTTGGTTTAAGAAACACTCCAGTGAAATTGCTTTCTTCAGTGTTTGTAAACCACCGTAACCTCGTGTTTCTCTCCTGTGTTTCCAAGAGTTCTCAGATACTATTTTAGCATGGCAGCCTTCACTCCAGCACTGGCTGAGGTTGATGAAGCTAATTTTGGTGCCCAGGGTAAAGAGAGAGAGAAGTCATCTCCAGAGCCAAAAGGAGTTTTCTGGTGCCTGGGTTCAGAGCTGCATGGTGTTACTGGACACACCACATTTCACCCTTAGAACCTTTATTTGTGTGCTTGCACAACAAATGTTTATCCAGATATTAAGATAAGAAAAGTATGAAGGTCACATTTTGCTGGTGACAAGGGAGCTTCTATAAATGTAACCATATCACCATGCCAGAGGAGTCTGTCTTTTCTTCTATACCAGGGATTTAGGGGAATTAGTGGGAGGGGCATGGGAGCCAGCCCCTTCACAATTTTTTGGCTTCCTTGCCTTCGCTCTGCATGTCCTGGCACAGCTGACACAGCCCCTCCCATTTGGTGAGGTTCTTTGGGGTGGTCAAGAAGTCAGGGGGAAATCCTGGTCCACTGTGTGGCTGCCCCACTTTCTGGTGCTTTCTGATATTCTCTGGAAATTAGCACCCCCATGCATTTCCCTGCTATCTGACTGGCTGGGAAGCAGCCTGGCCGCTAAAATAGCTTTCCTAGCCTCTCAGAACAGGTTTGCATGGTGCTGATACTGCCCCTATTTTAGGCAGGGTTGTCATGTCCTTGGAGCACAGAGAGTCTTCAGGGTGGGGAAGGGGTTCCTTCTGTGGATTTGAGTGTTTCTCTTGAAGGTCTCCAAGGATTAGCTAGACACATTCAAAACCTGAATGAGGACATGGATCCTTGGTCCAGCTTTCTTCCCAAGGGCAGCCTCCACAGCTGTGGGAATTCATCTCATTGACAATAAGGGACCCCACTCCAGCCCTCTCACCCCATTCACCATCACCCAGTGTGCTTCCTGAACCCCAGATGTGCCAGTCTCCTCGCTCTGCCGCAAGGGCTGGTTCACTCCACGTCCCAGGCCTCCTTCCCACCTCTGCTCCCTCAGCCCAGTCCCTCCATCTAGGATGCTCTCCTGACTTCTCTTTGTACTCAAGTATCTCCCGCTTTCCTAGCATGAGCCCGAGTCCCCCAAGTCCTACAGAACCTTCTGCAGTAGTTCCCACACCAGCACCTCCCCCTCCACTCCTTTCTAGCTCTTGGCGACTTAGGCGAGAGAGCCCGCCTGATTATATTTCCTTGTTATCTAATGACATTTCACGTGTTCTTGTCTTTCCAGCAACATTACATGTTGCTCAAGGGCAAGGATGTCTAATTTTCTAATGTGCCTTGTAAACACCGTGCATATTTTGAGTCCCCAAAATCATGCTTAATTTAAAAAAATCATACAATTGCTTAATGTCTCTTGGTTCACTTGGAAAGCCTGGCTCTTGGGCTCTGCTTTTCTTTTTCATGTAGATTTGAGCCCTTTATTTATTTTCCTTTTTAAAAAAAAAAAAAAAGAAGAGAGAGGAAAAAGAAAAAAATACCCACAAGACCACAGGCAGGTCCGGTTGATACATGATTTTACATCAAATGCAAACATTAGGCTAGTATTGTGAAGTCAGTGCTTCACTTCAAGATTGCCCAATGCACCAAGGCAAGTACCAGCCAAACAACAAAGTACTTACTTGCTCTAGGTTAAAGTTTAAAAAAGCCAGGTGGGAAAGTGTGTGTAGGGGAGTACCCACTCCCAGTTTAGAAATCATCTTCCCTACGGGGCCTTCCTGATTCGCAGCACACTGGTTACCCCTGCATTTATATGGTCTTCGGTCTGTGTCTTATTACTTGTATGATGCTCTTACAATTTGCTTTTCAGTGTGTGTGTGTGTGTGTATCTGTCCCTGATCACCACATAAGTGGTAAGCCCTTCAGGAGCAGAAACCCAGTTATCTTTTTCTGTTCTTTCTTCTCACAGCACTCAGAACAGAGGCCCACATTTGGTGCCCAGTAATTGTTTGTAGACTCAGTAATTCGATCTATGTCATGAACTTTGGGCTTAGTGCAGTGGGTTAGAGATTTAGGCAGAAACCTTTGCTCAGATCAACTTACCCATCCTCCTTGGTCACCCACCATACACATAGTGAAGTTTGTGTGGATACTGTCATGACCGTGTACAAGCATTCTAGGTTACCTACTAAATTCAGGCGCCGTGCCATGTAGTGAGGTTCCAAAGAGGCATTAGAGTCTAGTCCCCTGCACTCAGGAGGCTTAGAGTCTAGTTGGTGAGTCAAGGAATTCCTAAAATGATTTGTTTAAAACAATGCAAGATGGTTTATGTTAATGGTTGTCTTAGCCCCATCTTTACGATGTTGCTGTCTTGTTAGGAAGTCAGAACTAGCTCAGATAAAACATTGAGCAAACTGTGGAAGATGCGTAGTAATTGAGTGCGAATAAGGGCAAACAGATCTTGTGTGTTGTGACTAGTTTCAGGAAAGGAACTGATCAGCATAGATTAGAGGGAGGCTTAATGGAGAAGCATGAAGAGGTAGGTCTTGAAGATTAGGTAGAATTTGGATAGGCAGATGGGTTTGGGGCATTCCAACGGGGGTGAACAGCTGGAGTAAAATGAGGTAGGAATAATGAGGGTGTACAGGCCAGTGCTGGGGAGCCGGCTCCTTCCAGAGCTGAATCTGGAGCTGTGTTAAAAGATGGGAGATGGAGGACCAAGCCCAGGCTGGTGTTGGGAAGTTGAGGACATCATGATTCCTCTTTGAGTCATGATGTGATGGAATCTTAGGGCTGCCTTGGGGCCACAGGAGCAGTGCCTGCTTCTCTTGGGAGTTATTTGGACTGGGAGCTGCTCAGGGCACGTCTGTTATCTTCCACCTGGCTCTAGTGTAAACACCAAAGGGTGGTTGGACGGTGGGGTAGGGTAGTTATACCCACAGCAGGTATAACCTTTCTCCTGGAGGTATTTAGAAGCATTTGAGGTCATGGCTGGACACTTGCGAGCAGGGACTTGGCAGAGATCCTGAATCCCTGAAGAAGTTCCCACACCAGGGCCCAGCAGAGGCCAAGCAAGTCACTTTAGTGCACCCTGTCCAATGGTACTTCAAGGGAGGCCGCTACTGTTGATAGCTCTTGTCTTGGAATTTAATGTCATTGTCGCAGTTGCGTGTCCCGTCTCTTCTTCCTTTTCCAGCCCCTCAGTAATTCGTAAATGGTTGTCGAACTGGGAAATTGCTCCCCCTCCCAGGGAGGATTGCTTTATTCAGTGATGTGCTCATATTTAACACCTGCTCTGTGCAGACTGCTGAAATCTGGGCCTGAGCCCAGGAAGGGCCCTCTGGAGCCAGGTGGATGGGGGCTTCCTCCCCCGGGACTGCAGGTGGTGGGGAGCCACAGAGCTCAGTGCAGCCAGCCCAGACACAGGGGCTGTCTGGGGCCTTGGGCAGTCCCTGGGAAGTGGCCTCAGGGATGTCCTGAGAAACCCCATAGGCCAGGAAGTGGTGTTTACCTTAATCTAGCTAGAGCTAGAATTCCAGTCTAGCATCCACCTGTCCACAGCTCCAGATAGGCCCTCAGAAGGGAGAGGAGGGTGATCTAACCCAGCTAATCTGTGACGACACCATTAGGGTAGGAAACCTGTGAACTTACCATGTCTATTCCTCTCTGTTTTTTGGTTTTTTTTCTTTTCTCTTCCTTTCCAAGGTAAAAGTACTTTTGAAAATAACAATTTTGCCTCTGCGAAACTCCTAGCAAACTCTTTGCCCCACCTGAGTCAGTTCGGTGATGGGACCTGGGCACACTTGGTGGTGGTGTGGTCACAGAAGCCACTGGCCAGCGTTGGGCCTTGAGAAATCCTGGTGACCAGAGCACCCGGGCAGAAAGGAGTCTCAGATGACCATGAACGGTGATTCATTCTTTCCTGAGCCATTCATCTGAGCACATTTGAACCATTTTCCACACTCAGATCAACATAAGCCTTGGGACGCTGGCCCACCTGCAGCTCCTTGTATGGATCCAAATGTTACAAGGGTAATGACGTAACAATTCTCCTGGAGTTAGATTTTCTGGGCCAAGGCAGAGTACATGTTTATTTTGGAAAGGGACAAACTTTCACCCACTTGAATTCCTTTGCCTCCAAAATTAGTGTCAGGGGATGACCACAGCATTCCATATTTCTTACCCTTTGCCTTGCCAAACAGATTGTAAATGCCCCTAGGGCCACTTTTTACTTCTTTTGTGTCCCTGGCAAAGCCAGCCTCCACAGGAGGTTCAGAGGAGCTCTCAAAAATCTCTAGGACTCTGAGAGACTGTTCTAGATCTTTTTCAGACTTGTGTGACCTAGAAAGGTAACTTAACCTCTCTCTGTTTCCTATTCCTAAATGGGGGTTAGATACACTAACTGCTTTCTGAGTACTGTTACTATAAGTTTGATATGAGCTAGAGTTTCAGTAAAACCTCGCATTTTAAGAGCGTATCGCACTTTGAAAATAATGTTTGCAACCATTATCTCAATAGAAAGACCTTTGAAGAGTGTAAAGTACAGACCATTAAGGCAGCGTTGTTAACAAGAACAGCAATATAACCATTTGGCACATCACTACCTGTTGGAGCAATTTGACTGCAATTGGGAGGGAATCTTAGCAGACGCTGAAAGCTGAAAGGAGACGCTAGCTCTCCAGCCTTTAACTGCCGCTACCCACAACTGCCCCCAGGGTTATGTGCTCTTGCCAATCATGATTTTCAAGTTTGAGTTGTATTTCTCCCATCTCCTGAGATGGGAGGAAATCTGATAACACCAAGAGACCAAGGAAACTTCCAGGACTCCTGAAAAATGGTCTGACAGTGGATGTGCCCCTTTCCGTGCGTGGCCTGTTCTCCCCCTCACCTGTGGAGACGAGGGTCCATGGCTGCTGCCATCCTGTTACAAGTGGGGATTTGCCCTTCGATTCAGCACCCCCAGATCTCTAGACCTAAAGAGCTGTATCGGCACCGCCGCTGCTCGGGTCCCACTTGTTGCTGTGTTTCTCACAAGCAAAACCTAACTAACTATGGGCCCCCAAAGGGACTAAGTGCCGGGCCCAAGGTGTTCAGAAGGTCAGGCAGCTTGTTGGGAGATGTAGAAATGAGGGGCACACTGAGGCCTCGAGAGGCCTGGGCTTCCTGGTCTTGCTGGTAGTGGGAAGAGGCTTTGGGTATGAAGAGCTTGGCTCTGCCACATAGTGACAATGAAACTTGGCAGGTCACTCCATTCTGGCCTCAGATCTGTCACCTGCAGCATCCCTGACTTCTCTTGTGCCTGAGCTGGCCCTTCCCTCAGCCCCATCTCGAGGCTGAACAGCTGCTGGGGCCTTAGGGCTCAGCTTAAATGTCACCTCCTCAGGGAAGTCTATCCCCACCTCCCTCAGTTAACTGCCAGCCCTCCAACCCTCTTCTCCATTTTTTTTTTTTTTTGAAAGACAGCATTCCCCACATGCTGTCATTCACTCGTCCGCTTATTATCTGTTGCTGCCTCCTAGTTTGTAAGCTTCTTGAGGGCGGGGGCCGTGCTGCCTTGCTTGCCACCATACCCGCAGCGTTTGGGGCAGTGCTGGGCACCTATGAGGTGCTCCTTAAATATTTGTTAAGTAGGGCTTCCCTGGTGGTTCAGTGGTTGAGAGTCCGCCTGCCGATGCAGGGGACGCGGGTTCGTGCCCCGGTCCGGGAAGATGCCTCATGCCGCAGAGCGGCTGGGCCCGTGAGCCATGGCCCCTGGGCCTGCGCGTCCGGAGCCTGTGTTCCTCAACGGGAGAGGCCACAACAGTGAGAGACCCACCTAACGCCAAAAAAAAGAAAAAATTGTTAAGTGAAATAATTATTCTAGGGTTGCCGGGTCTTTGTCCTCAACCTGGCATTATCATTTCTTGCGTTTGTTCAGTCAGTGCTTAATTTTTTCCCAAAACTCATGATGCAGGTTAAAGTAGTTGTCATTCTCACCATATAGATGAAACAAGCGAGGCACAAAAATGCGATCACAAAGTCAGAGAGCAGAAGAGCCCATGTTAGCAGGTCCCTGACCCCAGCCTCTCTCCACTGGCTGGTGCTGTCTCTCTGGGCACGTTATTTTTCTGTCGTGGTGATGTTATTGTTTGTCTTATTTGGCAGTGTTTACACCAGAGGAGTAGGGGCCATTGTGTGTTGGTGGCGACTGGAAATACACAGCAGAGTCCCAGGAGAATGCCACTGTCGGTCCTCACCACAATTAGCAATTGTCGGGCCAGGGGCAGTGACTGGGTGGGAGTTGTTCCCTACGTGGCTGGTTCTGTGTGTTAAAATACCACTGCCTGCTCCTGACAGAGGCAAAAGAGAGTGGGGGGGAGTGGGGGGACCTCAGTCCTATTTCTGCCCAGTCCTGTCCATCCCACTACTTATATCTAGGGCCTTTCTGCTTGGGAAATGCCCTGTTGTATGTCTAGCAGAATTCCTGTGGCCTGGTGGAAAGGAAACAGGAGTGCTAACCAGCTGGGTGACCTCTGGGCCTCAGTTTCTCCATCTTTAAAATGGGCTAGTAGGTGGGAACCAGTTCCATTGTGAAATGAAGTCCAGGTGGAACCTGGTCCCGACTCTTGTTTCCAGGTGCTTCCTTAGGGAAGGAAGATGGGAGGTTAAACGTGATCAGTGGAGATTTGGAGAAAGCATCTCCAATTCCCCTGTAATTTCCCCCTCTCCAAGAGGAGGTTCTGTTAAAGTGGAGAGGGGCAGAGACTTGCGAGTCATTACTGGACATGGCATGATGCCAGAGAGCAGGGGCTGGACCCACTTCACTGACAGCAGCAGGACTGGCTCCCCACCCCCCGTTAAGGAGAAAGTGGGTTGAGGTGGGACAGAATGTGTGCTGCCCAGCAGTTTCTACAAAAGGGAGCAGTTGGGGCTTCCCTGGTGGTGCGGTGGTTGAGAGTCTGCCTGCCGATGCAAGGGACGCGGGTTCGCGCCCCGGTCCGGGAGGATCCCACATGCCGCGGAGCGGCTGGGCCCGTGAGCCATGGCCGCTGAGCCTGCGCGTCCGGAGCCTGTGCTCCGCAACGGGAGAGGCCACAACAGTGAGAGGCCCGCGTACCGCAAAAAAAAAAAAAAAAAGGGAGCAGTTGTGTTACCAGGCAGGGCCGTGTCTCATCTCCTAATGCCAGGGAAGAAGGAGGCAGGCTTCTCGGGTGAGTGAGAGCATCCTTAACCAGGAGACCTGGCTCCCCACTCTGATAGCATCATGCTGCAGCCGTCATGCACTCCCTCTGAGCCTCGGTTTCTACAGCTGTCAGATGGCTGGTGTAATCCCTGCCCTGCCAGTTGGATTGGGGCTTGGAAAATATAAACTACTGCAAAAGAAGGGGTTATGACTTCTGTGATTCACATATAAATGTGTGTGTGTGTGTGTGTGCATATAAATAAACATATCCGGGGTGCTCAGGGTTGATACTGACTTGAGATGATGGACACAAGCTAGCTGAAAGTACTGAGTCCTTCAGTCTGAGGCAGTGAGAGAAAGAACTGAGTTAGAAAGCTGGTGGCCTTGAGAGGAACAGGCCTGGAAATTGCTGAATGGAGTCATGTTGTGTTTGGGGGGAGGAGGAAAGCGATGTGGGACAGAGGTGAGTCATGGTGCGTGAGTGCTGGGGAGTCACCTTGAACTTGGGCCAAAAAATAGAAATATTGGGACTTGGGTTTATCTGCCTTACATCAGGTACATCAAGTTCTGGATGGCCGCCCACTGGCCAGAGACCTGAGGTGGCCGGCTCTCCCTTGCCGCCCTGGAGGCTTTCTGCTGGCTTCAGCCCTGCTGAGCAAGGTCCACTTGTCCACTGGAGTTCACACAGACTCCTTGCCAGGCCTGCCCAGAATCCTGTCTCCTCTGACTTCCTGTTCTCTTGCATAATATTTCCTTGCTTCTTGAATGGCTGCCCCCAGTGCGGGGGCAGCTCCCTGACGCTGGTGGATGGAGAGCAGGATGTGGAGGGAGGATAGGGATGTGCAAACGTCACCCAGGGATGCCTGGGCCTGAGGGAGGAGGGTGGTGCTCCCCAAATTGCTTGGAGGGAGATTTTAGCATAAGGGTAGTTAGGGAGACTATGCAAGAGTATGTGTGCATACACCCCCCCACCCCCTGTCCAGACCCTATAAGTTGTCTCTCCTGTAAAATTATTATTATATATATATATATTTTTTTTTTTTTTTTTGCGGTACGCGGGCCTCTCACTGTTGCGGCCTCTCCCATTGCGGAGCACAGGCTCCGGACGCACAGGCTCAGCGGCCATGGCTCACAGACCTAGCCACTCCGCGGCATGTGGGATCTTCCCAGACCGGGGCACGAACCCGCGTCCCCTGCATCAGCAGGCGGACTCTCAACCACTGCGCCACCAGGGAAGCCCTAAAATTATTTTTAAAGTAGTTGTTTTCTTCTGATTATAAAAAGTATACATGTTCCTGTAAAAAAAATTAAAAAGTCATGGTACAGAAAGGCATCAAGATAAAACTAAAAATCACCAAAATTCCACCATCCAGAGATAACCACTGTTAACACTTTGACGAACATACTTTCTTCTATAGAGTCACTATGGACATGTAATTGCAGAGTATAATCATACTATATACTGTTGTGGAAAATGCATTTTTCATACAGCAACTTATCAATATTCTCTCTTGCTATCACGGTATATAGATTTAATACAGCTGTATTTAGTTCCACTTACAGATGTATCATAACACAAGTCCGATTCATCGACACATCCTGGTTCAGAAAACAAGCTCTAACCAGCCCAGAGATGTTTGCAAACTAAGAAAGTAGCATCTCTTGGTTACGCCTGACCAATGTGTCAGCTCTGGTGTCCCAGAAATAACTACAAATTAAAAGTTTTTATATCCACGTAGGCCTTTCTCTAGGCTTAGAGTAATTCATGAGATTACATAGAAGAGGCTGCGGCGATGAGGGCTGTCAGGGCTGGGTATCACTTTGGGTAAGATCATCTCCCAGTGTGGCCCATGTGTCTGCTCTGAGCCAGGAGCCACTAGCTAGAAGAACAAGTTTTTCTTCAGTGATGTCGTTCCTGTGCCCAAGATTTCAAATATGCATCATTTAAAATTTTAATTGGTTATCACCCTCCCCAAGTTTTGTGACACAATCCGTATTTTGTAAAAGGCACCCTTCCTTCTTTACACAATAGTGTATTCATGATATTGAAAACTTTAAGGCATATACAGTATCATTCAGAGTTGTGACAGAAGATAAAAACAAAAAAATTTTTTAGCTGAGGTAGATGCTATTAATACGTTTCTATCCCATACCTGAAAGCTGTATATGTTTAAGAGTTGTGGTGAGCTTTTTGTCTTCCTTTGCTGATCCTGGTTGGAAGTGTGGCATTATATTTACAGCAAACTTCAGCGTAACGATGACTCCTGTTCGTTTGGGAATCTGTTGTCTACACAGCGTTTGTTTGTTTCCTATGAATCATTTTTAAACCGGATTGGATATTTCTTTGATTTAATCAGGAGTTTTTAGTATGAGGCTGGGCTCATTGTCTGTGGTTGGAAATTGCTTGTTAGGTTTACTTTTGAGTCAAGACATTGTTTCCTAGAGCTCTCTGTTGCAGACATTTCTTCTAAATCAAAACACCTGATACTGCTAGTCAGTTTAAATATATTTACTTAAAACTTTGCAGGCATTGTTTAAAACAAAAATTTGCAACAAAATTTAGCACCAGTAAAATCCAAGTATCTTACCCCATTTTGTTTATAGTTGTGTGCTCTCCAGGCAAACAATCTATTACAACAATTTGTGTAATTATAGTCTCTCCTTCAATTTATTCACCCAGGATTCCTTTTTCGAGAACTACTGGCCAAACTGTTATTACATCAGATTCTCTGATTGTACTTCTTTGGGATGGGGATAAGAGTCAGAGGAAATAATATAATGTTTGTCTGCCTTGCAACATTTTCGGTACGTGGACATTTAGCAAGTCCGTTTTTTAATTGCTCCCTTTCTTGGTCATTACCTGATTTTGGTGGGGTCTTTGTCATGTGTGCACATTTGGGAAGTGCGGAGGGACAGTAAGATGGAATTGGTCCTCAGAATTATGAAACAGGACTTTGTTGAAGTTGATACTCCTGTACAATGAACATGGAGCAGCCGTTGGCATGGCAACCCCTACGTGGAAAAGTGCACGCCGCTTGCAGATGACTTTTGCAGTACTCAGTGTTAATCTGATAAATGGCTTTTTTAATAGTAGTTTGTGGGCTAATGGAAAGGTCGAAGCAAACCTTCATTAACGGGAAGGAGGATGGGGATTTTGAAGCCTCTGAGTGAACACATCGGAGAGTCACAGCCAAATCTCCATTTTCAGCTGTGTCTCCTTTTCACATCAGATGTGCTCATAACATGGCAAGCCAAAGTAAATTGAGAATACTGTTTGTCTTGAAAGGGTGTTGCTGCCATAATCAGTTTAGATTTTCAAGCGTGCAGAGGTTTTAGAGTCCTTTTTATTCAGGACATTTACTTTGGTGAGAATTTAGTAGTACTGTAGATGTAGAAGGTTTATATCGTGATATCTTTTTCCTTTTGTGGCCGTGGTGGGGTGAGAGTGGTTAACTACTCTTTTGTTTATTGTGGCAAAGTATATATAAAATGTAAAATTTACCATTTTAACCATTTTAAGTGTTCAATTCATTAAGTATATTCACAGTGTTGCACAGCCAATACCAGTATCCATCTCAAGAACTTTTCCATCATCCCAAATCGGGAAGTCTATATCCATTAAAAAATAACTCCCATTTCTCCCTCTCCCAAGCTACTAGTAACCACTATTCTATTTTTCTCTATGAATTTGACTATTTTAGGTACCTTGTAAGTGGAATCATACAATATTTGTCCTTTTTTGTCTTGCTTATTTCACTTTTCATAGTGTTTTCAAGTTTCATTCGTGTTGTAGCATGTCAGAATTTCATTCCTTTTTTAAAAATAGATCTTTATTAGAGTATAATGGCCTCACAATACCGTGTTAGTTTCTGTTGCACGACAAAGCAAATCAGCCATATGCATACATATGTCCCTGTATCCCCTCTCTCTTGAGCCTCCCTCCCATCCTTCCTATCCCACCCCTCTAGGCCATTGCAAAGCGCCGAGCTGATCTCCCTGTGCTATGCTGCTGCTTCTGAAAATGGTACTCATTCCTTTTTAAGGCTGAATAATATGTATGTATATACCTATGTGTATGTATATACCACATTTGGTTTATTCTTCCATAAATGGAATTTGGTTTGTTTCTACCTTCGGCTGTTGTGTATAATGCTGCTAGGAATGTGGGCATACAAATATCTGTTTGAGTCCCTGCTTTCAGTTGTTTTGGGTATACACCTAAGAGTGGAATTGCCGGATTGTGTGGTAATTTTATTTATTTATTTACTTACTTACTTACTTACTTATTACTTACTTACCTGCGCCGAGTCTTAGCTGCTGCATGCATGTTCCTCGATGCTGCATGTGGGCTCTTTAGTTGCAGCATGCAAACTCTTAGTTGCGGCATGCGAACTCCTAGTTGCAGCATGTGGGATTCAGTTCCCTGACCAGGGATCAAACCCCGGCTCCCTGCACTGGGAACACAGAGTCCTAGCCACTGGACCACCAGGGAAGTCCCAATTTTATGTTTAATTTTTTACAGAACTGCCTTAGTGTCTTCCACAACAGCTGTACCATTTTACCTTCCCACCAGAGTTCCAATTTCTTCACATCCTTGCCATTTTTTCTGTTTTTGTTGTTATTGTTTTCACATGAAAGCCATCCTAGTGGATGTGAAGCGGTATTTCGCTGTGGTTCTAATTTGCACTTCCCTAATGATTTGCAGTTTATTTGTCTCTATAAATACATTGCCCCATGCGTGATGGCCTGTGGGGATGGACATCATTGCACCGTTGTTTATACCTGTGAGGCACATGAAACTGTCAATGCAGTGATGTTTGCTGGGGGTGAGAGGAGGGAGGGCGGGGAGCACCGTGCGATTATTATGTGCGGCCACCTCCGTGGACCTGTTGTCAAAGTTTGTACTGTGGACCAAGTGAAACAATTTTAAAATAGAGGTCTTTGGCACCTGAAACTAATAGAAAATTGTAAGTCACTTATACTTCAATACAAAAAAAATAGGGCTTTGGGACTGAAGGAACGGCAGCTCTTTGGATGAGGTTTAACTAAGACAAGCCTGCTGTGTGTGATCCTTCCTGCTTTAGCATGTTGTGTTGGCATAAGTAGCCCTCATCCCTGAGAATATCATTGTTGTCATCAGATCCAGAGACCTGAGCCCATCCTCCTTCCTCTCCGTGGGGAGGAAATCCCCCAGACATCTTGCCACAGGCTTGCTTAGGTCTTTGAACCACGCCACTGTCTAATTTCTCCACCTGAAACAACATGCACAGCCCTGCTCTTCCCCACCCCATAGGTTCTTGTGCTGGCAGCTTATATTTTGACAAGAAAGGGAAAGAAATTAGAATTTATTGAGCACCTGTGGTAAGCCTGGCACTTTGCTGGACAGTGTGTAGCAGGTGAAAGACCTGACTTCTGTCCTTAAAATAAGTACTACAGGTCTTATCATTTAGTATGGGATTCTACAGTAGGGCTTCCAAACTTTAGCAGGCATCAGAACCACGTGGAGGCTCATTAAAACTCAGATTGCTGGGCCTCATACCCAGAATTTCTTATTCAGGAGGTCTGGGGTGGGGCCTAAGATTTTGCCTTTCCATCAAGTTTCCAGGTGACGTTGATGCTGCTGGCCTGAGGACCACACTTTGAGAACAACTGCTTTACATGGACCCTATGAAATAGAAATTATTCCCATTTACAGATAAAGAGCTGAGTTGTAGAGAGGCAAAGTGACTTTTCTCAGATCCTATAGACAGAGCGCCAAAGCCCAGATTTGAAGCTGGGGGCTGTCACTCCAAAAGCCTCTGCTCTTCCCATGATATCAGGAGTGGTAGATGCACAGCCCTTGAGCATCCCTCATCTAATCCACCCCTGGGGACAGGCAGTATTAATCGATCACAGGACCTCTGAACCCAGAGGTGGCCTTGGAATCCTTCCTACTCTGCTCCTGATAGCCATACCTACCAATCCGTGGGAGCTGAAATGAGTTATTGTACCAACAAATACATCCTCCCTAAAATAGAGACATTACCAAAAAGCAATCTATTAACATCTAAAAAGAGCCCTAACCTGAGCTCAAGTCTGCTCTGCTTAGGAAGGAAGCGGTGGGTGGATTGGGAGCTATGGGAAGCATAGCTGTCCCAAACTGTGGTGGGACCTCGTGGGTCATCAGCTAGATTCTTCATTCAGCACCCAGGCAGGGCAGGACTAGGGGCCCTTACCCTTAAGAAGTTCTCAATCTAGATGACGTTAATAAGGCGATTTTTTTAAAGCTGCCATTATTTTTCTAATTTATATCTACTACATGTTATTCTAAAAATTAGTTATTCCATTATTTGGCACTAAGTTCAGTGATGAATAGAAAATAGTGCTCAATAAATACTTAAGAAAGATAAAGTAGGTGCCAGAGACAGCTGTGTCCTCGCCTGATGAAGTCTTCTAACAAACGGACAGCAGAAATAAGTAAGATTGAACAGGATAACACCTTGAATTTAAATAGCTTCTCTGACTCCCAAAGTCATCCACAGATTTGAAATGAGAGATTGGTAGAAAACTGATTAAACTGGTCAAGGGAATAATTAATTTTTTCCTCTAAAAATTGTGAATTATATGAGGCATCACCATTGTTATATCCCTTGGACACTTGTTTATATATTTTCCAAAGGGAGTTAATGGGCAACAAAGCAGAGTTTTATAGAGGTTAAGAGTCTCCTAAACTATGTATGTGAGTGACCCATGGAAGCTGATTGTGTCAGGTGTGATTCTCCTGTCTTCTAGAATAATCCATCACTATCTTTCATGTTTCTGCTAGCCCACACAATGTCTGACCCTCACCACCACTAACAACAAATATTTAGTCTGTTGCTAGTGTGTGTACAGGGAGATCTCTTGTCTCACCTGCTGTTTTTTAAAAGCAAGGGCAGGATGAATTAAGTTTTTATACGTCTAGAGTGCCCCGCTCTAGACGTATAAAAGTACTTAGCAAGACCTATGTTAGTAGATACTCAACAAATATTCATCATCTGAAAATACTACAGATCTCTTTTTAAAAACCTTGGGAAAAAGAAACAGTGTAATTAATGTTCATATGCATACATGTAAGGCGTGCTTGTGTGTGCATCTACCCTATATATCTGAAACGAGAGGGAGCAGGTGTCTGGGTGTTTGTGTGCATGTAGTTTTCTAAGTGATTTGCATTTCAGATCTGAATTGCGCACATGACGATTAGAGGTTGAGAGGAAGATTAGAGATGAAGTCATCTGTGCCAGGCTTGAAAAGTGCATGAATAGGGAAGGTGTATGTTGGAGGTGGGGAAAAATAACCCTGAGAACAAACTGGTCCAGGGCTGTCTCTGGCCAAACCAGCACACAATGACAGGGAGCATTTATATTTATTGCCTTGAAGGGCCTTCCTGGGTTTTGCCTTCTGGATTGTTTTGAGAGGAAAGACTTTATGGTATTTAGCATCCCCACCTTTGTATAGAAAACTCAACTCTCTCTGCACATTCCTAATGCCTGTGTTTCTATATGAGCCTGCTTATAGTCATGCTCTTTTTTTTTTCTTTTTTAATGAGACTTCCTGTGTAGCCCAACTGGCAAAAGGAGGAAGGAATATTTCATCCAACAATATGTCCAGAGACAAGAAAACTTTCCAAGATGCTCTGTGGGTCTTTGATGAAGCTATTTATGGGGTTGGAAGTCAGTCTCATGCAGACACACAAGGACGACTCAACTGGCCACTGAAAGTGATGACCATGGCCATGCAGGTCAAATGAAATAGAATAGTAAGTACAGGTTATTTAATGGTTAAAAAACTTGAACATAGGGCCTCCAGAGGAAAAAAAGAGGTTCCTTCATGATGTCCCCTGTTCTGGCTGAATAGTATACATGCCTTGAGAAATCCACCTTGGTTTGGGAATAGCATATAGATATTGCGCTCAAAAAAGGAGTGGCATCATCTCTGACCACTTCGGTTGTGATGATGCCTTGTGGTGGGCAAGACTGAGGCTGGTTAGAATGAAAAATGGTCATCTTTGGGCAGCTTCTGGATGACAAGATTTTTTCCAGGGTAAGTTTTAAAGCCATGTATTAAATCCAGCTATGTAAGTGGGAAACTAACTGCACCTTATAAAAGGCTTTACATGCAAGGCAGAGTCCTCCATTTGGAGCCTATTTTGTTAAATGGCAAGGGTAGGGAAATCCAAAACCCATTAACATTTCTGCTCTGCCCTGGGAATGTATTTAGCTGGAGCCAGTCTCGCAGTCTGTATGTACACCTGTCCTGCCTAGTGTGGGTAGAGACTTTAGCTATAGTGTTAGATTGGGGAATTCCCCATTGACAGAGAAGTTGTTTAATAGCTTAGGTATGTTCTGTAGCTTGTATAACATTGAAAGAGAAGACAAAAGATCCAGTTAATCCTTAGGGTCAAGTGGACCTTTCCAGATGGAGCAGAGAAGCCCCCCTAAGGACAGGCCCCTGGGAAGAACCTACTTCCCTACCAGAAAGCACAGAGAAGAAGGCTTCCTTAGACCTGTTTGACCCAGTGCTCTCCAATGGGCAGTGCTTCTGGATGTTCTAAGTCAGAGTCTTAAATGATAAAGGGTTTTAAAATAAGCATTGTATTATATTAGAATATTAATGTTTCTTGACATTTTTAGATAGTTATTTGAGGGGGAGGGTTCTGTTTTGCCCCATCCATTGGAGATGGGAGAGGAGCATATAAGACAGAGCATAAAGAAAAATCCTGCTGATGTGGGTGTTTCCTTGGGGTGAGGCACTGGAAGAGGCACCAAGGGTGTGCTTCCTTCATGGTTAAAGCCCTAATAGTCTCAATGTAAGAATGTCCCATAGGCAGGTGAAGGATGATGTGATTCACTCAGGTGGTGACCTCCTACCAGTTTATCTAAGAATCCAGGTGAATCAGATCAGTAGGGGGTAATTGTGCAGTCACTGGTCAGCCTTCTATTGATCAGCAAGAGAATTCTGGCCTGTGGACCAGTGGAATCAGGCAGGCGTTGGAGGAGGATTCCATAACCATCTTCTCTGTTCTGCCATCGTTACAGAAAAGCTCCATCAGGATGTACACCTTCACTTCCAGAATGTTTTATTTACAGTTAACCATACCTGCTGCCTGGGAGAAAAACTTAAAACTTTAGTAGCATGATCGTTTTCAGAATTTGTGTTAGAGCCTTTGACTTTTAAGACAAGGACACCAAATATAGAAGAAACAGAAAATAGCTATGTATAAGGTTAATAAAAGCCCCTCACCTCCACCCCATTTAAATCCTGAAGAGGGAAAATAGCTGAGCTGTAGTGATTATTTCCAGCAAAGAAAACTATAATTATGGGGCCCAGTTAGTCTTCATAAGGGTCAGCCTTGGAATAACATGGATGCTATTTTGAATATTTGAGAAAAGAGTGACATTCAATGTGAAATGGAAATGCTTCTGTGCTGCTGGGATTGGGCTAGTTCCCTCCAGGCTTCAGTTGCCCCTTGGGATAGCCCATTTTCCTCTCCTTGGTGGGTTTGGGATACACTTGAAACTCGTAGTCATTGCTGGGACTCCCACCAGCAGCTCCTGGGAGAAGCCGGGGGAGTGGCGAATCTGCTTTTCACATTGGCTTGCAGTCCCAGCTACCTAATATCAAGGGAAATAAGACTTAGGTATGTGGATGAAGTCTTCTGTACAGAGTGAAAGAATAAGGGAATAAAAACCATGAATAGGCTGTGGAAAGGAGTGGCTGGGTCACCTGCCTGGGGGGATGAACCTCCCACAGGACTTCATGGTTGTGCAAGAGTTGGGCAACGTTTGGCCAGGGTGGAGAGGCCTTGGCAAAGGCATTTGCACTCCTAATAGATTCCTATCTCCTCCATGGGGCAAACAAGTATTAAAGTTCTGCACAGCCCTTTAGGAGGAAGAAATCGATTGCCTTCTCTAGCCTAGCATACTTGATTTGTATTTTCTTGGAGTTTTATTCAACAAACACCCACTGTAGCAAAGGCACTGGGCTGGAGACCCTAGAGCATCAAGAGAAAATGAGGCATTTCTGTTTCTGCCCATAGGAGCTACAGTTTAGTGGGGGCTGGGTAAGGGGAGGACAAGCATAGAGGCGATCGCAGCCAAGGCAGGAGATGATGAATGCCATGATGGGGAAGCGGGGCATGTGGTTTCAGGGCTTCTGCAGAGGAGAAGTGGGATACAGTGGTGTTGAGCATAGCCCTGGAGCCAGATAGCCTGCATTCAAGCCCTGGATCTGGCCTTATTTGTTGAGGCATCTGGGATAAGTTCCTTAAACACTCTGTACCTCTGTTCCCTCAACTGCAAAGAGGGAGTCATTATAGTACTGTCAGAGGGTATGTTTTAATGCTCATAAAGTTGGTCTTAGCTCTAAGACTAGAAAGGAGGGCCTGTGCTGACCTTAAGTTAGTGATTGACAACCTCCAGGCCTCAGTTTCCTCATCTGTACATTAAAGGGACTGGGTTGGACTGGATAAATGCTAATATTTTATTTATTCTAAAATTCTTTTATTCTGCAATTGTGTGTACATTAAGTGCCTGCTGTGTACCCAGTACTGTGTTAAGCACGGTGGGAAAGAGAAAAGGTAGAATATGTGCTCCCAGCCCTCAGGAAGCTATAATCTACGTGAGGAGAGGACATTAATATTCAGGATAGTTTTGGAGAATTAGAGAATATTAGAAATTAAAAACTTGGTCTTATGGGTATGAGAGAATAGAAATAGAGAGCTTCGAGTGGACCAGAATAGTCAAGAGATTTGACAGCAACCATCAGTCCAATATATAGAACTACAAAGGCTGTAGACAAGAGCTCAGACTTGTTCACCAAATCCCAGGATTCTGAAGCTTGGGACATTGCATTAATATTTAAGTTAAAGTTGAACTGTAGGGGCTTCCCTTGTGGTGCAGTGGTTAAGAATCCGCCTGCCGTGGGCCTCCCTGGTGGCGCAGTGGTTGAGAGTCCGCCTGCCGATGCAGGGGATACGGGTTCGTGCCCCGGTCTGGGAGGATCCCATATGCCGCGGAGCGGCTGGGCCCGTGAGCCATGGCCGCTAGGCCTGCACGTCCGGAGCCTGTGCTCCGCAACGGGAGAGGCCACAACAGTGAGAGGCCCGCATACCGCAAAAAGAAAAAAAAAAAAAAAAAAAAAAAAAAAAGAATCCGCCTGCCAATGCAGGGGACATGGGTTCGAGCCCTGATCTGGGAAGATCCCACATGCCCCAGAGCAACTAAGCCCGTGCTCCACAACTACTGAAGCCTGCGCGTCTAGACCCCGTGCTCCACAACAAGAGAAGCCACTGCAACGAGAAGCCCATGCACCGCAACAAAGAGTAGCCCCCGCTCGCCACAACTAGAGAAAGCCCGCGCAGCAATGAAGACCCAACACAGCCAAAAATAAATTAATTAAAAAAAAAAGTTAAACTGTAGAAAGACAACAGTTATCTATTTAGGATTTAGACGGAGTAAGATCTGTAAAACTCCTTGCTTAAAGCAATAATATGGTCTGAAACTATAAAGAGGCACACCCTGGTTTTCCACGTATTCCTGGATGGTCATTCTGGTAGAACCTATAGTGTTAGTTCACTTGCACGCCTCAGATTTGAACAGCCTGGGCATCTGGCGGTGTTCTCAGCCCCTTCTCTAGAGGGCAGCACACAGAGGTGGCCCTGCAGAGCCCTCCAGCCACAGCTTTGGTAGAGCTTAGCATTCCTCATGCCTCCCTATCAAGGACGAGTTCTGCTCCTAAGGTTCCACACCCTCCCCCTTAGGGACTCTAGGCCCTCTCTCTCCAGCAGTGTTTGCACTTAGGTTTTGAGAAACCTGCCTCCTGCAGCCCTACTATCTCAGTTTCTCAAGGTAGATGTGCAGATTAGACCATTAGTGACCCTGGCCTACACAGGTGACAAGACGCTTAACAATAGTTAGCAGATTGATGGGTGCCAAAAGACTGGTATAGACAGTAAGTTTACCCTGTCTAGGAAACTGGGGACACCTCCTGGAAGGGGTGAACCAGGGGCTTGAGTGGGCCTTGGAGAATGAGTGGAGGCCAGGTCAAGTTGGCAGGTAAGGTGGGTAGAGGCACCAGGTATGTCCATTTCCCCCACCAGTGTCCCCCCCCCCAACTACTCCTCGCTAAACAAACATGGGAGGTGGCAAAGCCAGTTAGGTGTGGGGGAAGGAAACGAACTAGAAAGGACAGATGAGGCACAAGCATGATCTCCCTGGCCTCAACCAGTCACTGAGAATTCCTGCTCATCACCCAAGCGGTCAACGATGGCCTGGCTTGATAGGCCAGTTCATGACATCCTGGCTTCAGATGAGCAGACCACAAACCCTCACAGAGCTCTAGGCCAAATTTCCTTCAGAGTAGGGCACCCAGAAATCCTGTGATACATGTCAGCACCCTCTGTGAAGGCATGAGTACATATCGTATTTGCCATCAAAAACACACCTCCACACAGGCACCCACCAAGGTAGGGACGACAGATGGGGTCATGGAGGTTCAGAAGGGTGAATGGTGCAGTGACTTGCTGTTATAGCCCTTTGGAGAAAATCGGAGATGAAAACAGTTTGGAACTTGGGTCTGCTTTCTAGGACAGTTTTCCAAGCACCTTTCTTCTCTCCCAAATTGTACGCTCTCTCATTCTCCCTCTTCTGCTCATTTACTTTCATAAAAAAGTTATTTTTTCCCAAATAAGCAAGATGGAATCAAACTTTGCAACCTCCAAATGTATGAAATAAACATTATTCCTAATGAGCCTCTGGGAAAGTGCTCACCTTTGAACTTGGCCAAGGATTACGGAGCAAAGAAAATGTCTTAAGAACTTGATAGAGTGTTAGAGCTTCCTGGATTTTTTAAGTCAAGTTACATATTACATTTCTTTTCCTTAATAAGGGCAGTTCCAGAAATCCTTCCTGGATGATTAGACCATGTCCAAAAGCGGAGACCTACACTACTGACGCTGGTTTGGGGCTTGTCGTCTGGGTGCTAGGCAACAACAGGATGGGAGGCACCGTTTCCAGAATGCTCCTACTTGCCTAGGTCTCAGCCCCTACTCTCTGGGTCCTTGCCAGGGAGGTGAGGAGCATGTAGGCTATCCTAGGGTGAGGTAAGGGGAGGCCTGGAACAGAACAGGGAGATGTTCCGGGAACCCAGTAGCTAAAAGATGATAGGGCCGAGGAGGACTCCCACTAAGACGAGCTTTTTTTCTGGACACCTTGCCTGTTCATTGGCCTGTGCTCATCTCTATTTCAGTTTCTAAGAAAATAATAAGAGTTCTGTTAAAAAAAAAAACAATTTTCCTAAGGATAAAACACCACTGGCTATCTCTGTAGTCTCTGCCTGCCTCACATGGACTATTAGACATTTTAATTTCCCTAGCTATTCCCTCACAAGCCAAGCAGTTCATCTATAGACATCAAGGTGCATCATTCACAGAAGGACTTATATCCAATTAGGAATGTGTAACTGCAGAACATATTCTGCTTGAGGTCCCAGAACATTTGTGCTGCCCTGGGTTTGTTGTAACACGTAGAAGATATTTTGTTTCCCTTTTCTTGAAACTTTTCCTCCAAGTTTCCATCTTCATGCTTTTAATCATGACCAATAAGCTCCGTGCTCCCTCATCCCTGTGATGGCATGAGCTGCACCAGGCACCCCTAGTCCCACAGAGATCTACAGTACCAGGGCTTTATAAACAGAGCCCAGCAATGTGGATGTCTGTTGCTGAGCTGTTACTGCTTCGTGGCAGAGGCTCCCTTTCTCTGCACCCCAGCCCCCAGTCCCTGCACACGGGGAAGTTTAGTACACAGACACTGAATTGAAAATACCGCCATGAACAGGCTGCCTCCTGTCCTGCACCTGCTTAGTGCAGCTTATCTTTTAAAATAAGCCATCCTGCAAAGAAGAGTTTCCCTTAGTGGCCTTGGGGTTTGTTGGAGGTTCTCTAGAATCGGCAACTTAGCTGCGACCTCAGAAGCCTTGGCTCTGGCTAGGCAAGGTCTTTGTACCAAAACAGGCTCAGTGCCCATGGAGATAATCACCTCCTGTAATATCCACACAATCCTCTCATTGTCAAAGCACAAGGAATGCAAAAATAGAAGAAATGCCACAACAGGGTTGCCCTATGGTTCAGCTAACCCAGGCTTCTGCTTCTGGCTGAGGGCACCCTGGGACACCTCGGGAGGGACAGTCCCACCCGTTGTTCTGGGTCGGCCCTGATTGGTTAAGGCCCATGCTCCTAACACCTGAGCCGAGCGCCTCTTTACCAGGCCTCACCAGGCCTGATTCTGCACCATCTTCTTGGGAACCCCTTCACCCGCTCTGTCCTGGCTCACTCCTGTTGTCCTTAATATCTCCCTGAGAAGCCCTCTGTAGTCTCCCTTTCTCCTCGCCTTGGTCAGGGCACCCGCTGTGCTGCCAGAGCTCTGGTTACTGACTTCTGCAGCAACAGTTTCAATCCTACACGCCAGGCGTGATTCTAAGCACACTGCGTGTGTGTAGCACTTATTCCACACAAGAGCCCAGGTGGCAGGGACTTTGAGAGGAGCTGTTTTACAGGACACCGAGGTTTAGAGAAACCTAAGTGACTTGCCCTGCGTCACAGAGGAAGCGTCTGAGCTCCCAAGCCCAGGTGGTCCATCTGGCCCATGCCCTGGCCTGCTTGTCCATCTCCCTCACTAGGCTGTCAGCTCGTTGTGGGCAGGGACCTGTCTTTCCTCTGTATCCCCCAGTGCCGAGTGGACACTCAATAAATGTTAACTTAATGAAAGCAAAATTTCACCAAACATAAATGCCAGATGGGATTTAAATTCCAAAGAGCCAAACTTCTTGCCAAAAGGCTAAAATGCAGAGGAGTACTTGCTCTTTGAGCTCAGTGATGGTGCCTTTTTTTTTTTTTTTTTTTTTTTTTGCCAATACGCGGGCCTCTCACTGTTGCGGCCTCTCCCGTTGCGGAGCACAGGCTCTGGACGCGCAGGCTCAGCGGCCATGGCTCACGGGCCCAGCCACTCCGCGGCACGTGGGATCTTCCCGGACCGGGGCACAAACCCGTGTCCCCTGCATTGGCAGGCGGACTCTCAACCACTGCGCCACCAGGGAAACCCTGATGGTGCCTTTTTAAAACGCTGGTTGCTTTAGGACTTTCTTATACATGCCACAAAGTTGGGGGATGTAGTGTGTATAGGACAGATGGGTTTGTCACAATCTCGAGGGCGATCAGAAGTCACTCCAATGAAACCAGAGCTGCATCTGGCATTTTTTAAATAATTAGAAACAACCAAGCAGGAACACAGAAAAGAGCATTTCTTAGCTGATTCTGGAGAAATGAACCTTATCCTCCTTCGCACCGGCAGCAGGATTTGCAGTGTCCCAGGCACAGCTGAGACACAAGTCATGAGAACCACCACCAGGGTTACACAGCGCCCCTCCAGTCAGGTCTCCCCACATGGGGGCTAATCTTCTAAATGGTTTAATCAAGCCCACTGTGGCCTTTGAGGCTACAGGGACTTTGGGGCTGTTTTTTCCCTGGGCTTAAAGTCTTTCTCTGCTGCTGACTCACATGTTAATTATTGCTTTCCGCAGAATTAGCAGCGCTGCCCCACTCGCCTGCCTGGATGTTATACGGCTGTGCAGCCCCCGGCCCTTTCCCGAGCAGTCAGGGGGCCAGCGTCCCAAACACAGAAACCAGCCTTTGCTTTAGAGTCTGTGGGGAAAGGGCTGCTGAGGGTGCTCTGCTTGGCCCAGGATTCTGAGGGTTAACCTCCCAGTCTTTTGACCAAAATCTCCTGAAAAGTATAGGCAAGAGTTTTAGTTCCCTGTCACCTGTCAGCATTAATGGACAGAACTGGTGCTTCACAGAAATAATATCGACTTATTTTCTCTTTGACTGCTGGGCTGGATAATGAAGTAAAAATGACATTATCTCTAATAAAAGTGATTTGCAGCAATCACTGATAGAATCTCAGTACCAGAGATTTGCCATTAGCAGGTTAGTCAGATAAAGGGAGCAGCTGGGTTCTGTTAACCCCCTCCTGATCTGGGGGTGTGTGTGTGGGGGGGGTGGGGTTGAGATTAGGGGACTAGATTTTTAAACATTGACGTTTTAGCTAATGGTTTATTCCAAAGTGTGGGTTATTCTCCAACCCTACTTGCTTACCTTTAGGGTTGTATTGGGTTTTTTAATTGTTTGGTTCTTTTCCCTTAGGATTTTTGGGTTTGGTAGCTTTCTTTCTTTCTCTTTTCTTGGGTTGGCCCATTTTCTCGCCTCCATGTTACATCACCGAAGGGGTGGAACCCTGGCCAAGCCCTGGCATCCTCCTTGCCAGAAATCTGACTCCCAGAAGGTCATCTACACATATGACATGAGGGCTTTGGGCAATGGGTGGTATTGGGCAACAGACTGTTCTGTTGTGTCAGGGAGGTGGGGTCAGAGGCAGAAACCTCCCTGGTCTCACCTGGAGGGTAGGGAAGAGGAGGGAGAGGAGGGGAAGGGGGGGGAGTAGGGAAGGAGGGGGCCACCGCTGTCCACGCTTGTTCACCAGTGTCAGTGAAAGCTGACTGGCATCTGGCTCACTGAACACCCCCTGTGATGTGGACAGCAGGCACAGCCAGCAGCTTCATATGAAAACATCCTTAGGGTATGGGGATCTGTTTCCCAGGAACAGCAAGGAGTCATCGGATATTAGGTAACCTAGTGATGAATGCAGCCACCATCACACCTCTTTATTAACCCACTTTCTACCCAGAAAGCAGCAAAGCATTATAACTCTACAATCCTAATCCCACTGCGAGGGGATCACGGCTGGTTTAGCCTTCATCCAGCTCACTGTGTGTATCTGAAAGAGCTAGACGAAATTGTTATCGTTGGGGTAAGATGCAGTGCCAGGCTCTGTCAATACACAAGCAGCTTGAAATTTTGCCTCTGCCCTCAGAGAAGATCCTTGAGATGAGGAATACTAAGGTGATGCTACCTTGCAGTTAAGTGAAACAGCTCAGTTCTCCAGGCGTTCAGGGCAGGGGTGAGATGGGGAGATCAGTGTGGGCTGGGTAGTGTGATCAGGAAAACCTCTGATGGTGGTGGGCCTATGTTGGTTCTGAAAGTATAGGGTTTGGAATGTAGGAAAGGAAGGATCACATTTCAGATGGGAAAAAAATAGCTGGGTGGCAGGTGGGGAGCTGAGTTATGGGTGGTGGTGCAGAGTGTAGTCTGGCTGGGGCAGGGGGTGTGCTGCAGACTTGTGGCAACTAGGGTTGGAAAGCAAAGCTGGGGCTGGTAGACCTTGAGGGGCATCTAGAGCTTGAACTTCATCGTGAGGACAGTAGGGAGCCACTCCTCTTTTTTTAAATAGGGGAATAACATGCTGAAATGGTTCGGGGGAAAAGGGGGGTGTGCTGGTGTGCTGTTCCTCTCTCTGAGGTCTGATTGGAAGTGTATTCTTCTTGATTAGGGGTCAAGGAGGTGAGGGGCAAGGGGAAACAGCTAGAGGACGGGGGCTAAAGTCTGAAAATAAATGCAACACCACTGGAGCCAGAGGAGGCGTGCACCCTTGGTCAAGTTTGTTTTTCATCCCATGGGTAGTGTTTGAGTTACTATTCAGCAGGAATGCCTTGCTGAGGTCTCTGTGGGCTGAGCCGAGGCTCCAGCTTGTGGTGGCCCAAGGGTTGCTGCCATATTTAGAGCTCTTAACAAAGGGACTTGTTTCCCCTGGCTCTTCTCCCAAGGAAGAGGGGTTCTCATATTTGCTGTCCCATGTGGCAAAAACACAGCCAGCAGAAGAGGGATCCAGGCTGGGTTCTACGCTGCCCACCACCTGGTACCTCAGCCACTAACTAGTCAGTGGGGTAGGCAGTTACCTGATCATCAGCTTTATTTCCCAGTTCTTTTGTTGTTGACAGCCCTCCTCTGTGCTTGGCATCTTGTGGTCACTCGGCCATGTGTGTTGAGTGAAGGCATCCTCCCCACTCTGACTTTTCCCATCTTGCACCCTCCCCTCCAGCCCGTCTCCTGAACACCGGCACCCCGGCTCATTCCCCAGCAGTGTCTTTGTTCTCATTCCTCCTGCCCTCGTGATTGCCCCCCCCCCGTAACTGCCCCTCCTTCGAATGCCCCCTCCGGTGCCGGGTTCCCCCCATGTCCAGCCTTGCAGACTTTCTTTGCTCAAACTCCAGTGGCATCCACTGACCACTGGGCCAGTCCTTTGGGACTTGACTCTTCACTTCTCTGCAAGCTCCCTGAGGTCAGGAGTGGTCGTTCCATCTTTCACTCTATTGCTCACAGCCCCAGCACATGAAAAGAGATT
This sequence comes from Mesoplodon mirus, assembly GCF_964341445.2. Lineage (NCBI taxonomy): Eukaryota > Metazoa > Chordata > Mammalia > Artiodactyla > Ziphiidae > Mesoplodon > Mesoplodon mirus. The sequence continues at coordinate 62,617,807 of NC_138990.1, forward strand.
AACAAATATTTGTTGAATGAGTGGAGAGAAAAAGCTATTGCTGGGGGAAAAAAAAGCCACAACCCTGTTTCCCAGATTGCTCAGTATTATCATTTGAGAGCATGATAGTAATATGGGGAAGATTTTTTGGCATTTCCCATGGTTTTTGATGACTTCTCTACCAAAAAATGGAGCATAGCTTCTTAAATGTGTGTGAACATCTCACTTCACATTGTAGTATGACAGGGCAGAAATGGGACAAAGCAAAGGCTTGACATGTGACCATATAAACAGGCTGAAAATTGTGGTTCTAAAGGAGAGAAAGGGTCTCTGAGATCTCTCTGGGTTCCTTTCTCTCTCCTTTCATTTTGCCTTGGCCTTTGCTTGCTTTCTTCATTCTGTAGACAGGGAGGCTAGAAGGGGTTGTGGGATGGGGGGAGGAATGAGAGATCCCATTCAGACCCCAGCCTTCTCTTGCTGTTCTGAAATGCTTTAAAGACCAGGCACCAGAAGTTCTGGCATCCAATTGGGATTAGTAAGGCAGATCCTATGGGTGTTTCACTGTTAACATATGATCAGGCATCCGTCCTGATGAAAAGACTAAACAAATGTTGTTTCCTTTGAAATTAAAGTGTCTAAAATAAAGAAGAGAGAACTGACCCTTAAAATCATGTTCAGTACTTGAGAAGAGTTCCCTCTGACAACTGTCTATTCCAGTTTGGGCTTTTTAAATTTTTTTCAGCCAGAATGTCTGACGACACTGCCAGGGGAATTTCTGCCCCCTCCTTCCTGAATATACCCAGCGCTGGCCCCTGAGGCAGCCCGGTTCTGTTTTCTCATGACACAGTGATTATTTTTGGCACTGCACATATTTTCTCTAATGTTATTACTCCCCCCCGCCCCCCCCAGCCCTTGGTTGCCTTTTGAGGAGCAATTGTTTGGGCAACTCGGTGTAAAGCAGGGGGTTAATTTTAGTTCCGTGTGGTGTGGAGGGGGAGTGGGGGACAGGAGGCCTTCTCCTTTGCCTCCCCTGCAGCACCCCGGCCCCCACGAGGGTGCCAGCGCAGGGGTCCTGTCCCCCTCACCCCCGCTCATGAAAGAGCCTGCTTTCACCAGGCTCTGGCCTCACCATTCATCCTCTCTGCCGACAAGATTTGAGGGGCTATCTCGAGGTGACGCTGGGGGCTGCACCTCAGGGACGGCATCTTAGTGACTTGACTTGGCGGGCGTTAGAACAGCCCCGTTCAGAGTGAGTTCACTCCCTGTGCAGTTGGCTTACTCGGCCTCTGTCCATAGATGTTCTCTTGTTCACGCTGCGTGAGGAAATGGAGGTTTCCAAGTGGGAAGCAGACTTCCCAGCGCTTTAACTCTTCCCTGAGGGGGAGAGGAGCTGCAGAGAACGAAACACAGTCTCAGCTGACCCAGCTGCAGCTCCCGGGAGAGGAGCAAGGTTTTTATCTAACATCCCCAGGGCTGGGGATGGAGGCCAAGGCACCAGGGATCACATTTTCTTTCCTCCCTGAGAAGGAAAGGAGAAGAGTAAAGGGCACACTTGAATTGTCCTTACAGTCAAGCAGCAAATATTTACTTAGTTTGTCTGCCCTGGTCCAAGGTCCCATGAAGGATGCACAGAAGTAGAAGATGTTGTGTCTGTGCCCCACCCCACCAAGGCACCAAGGTACTTACAGTCTAGTTATAGCAGCAGGAGGTTTGCATAGAAAAGCCAGCAAGACCCTTTAATGAGGGCCAGTGAGAAATTTGGGCAGGAGGCGCCTTGGAGAAGGGAGTAAAGGTGGCCAGGGAAGTGGCTGGGGGAAGTAGGGCTGGAACTGGCCCCAAGGCATGGAGTTTTAAGAGATAAGAAGGGATGAGATGAGAGCGGTGGGGAAGATGTGAAGGGAGAGAGGGGCACCAAAGTAGGGCTTAGTGAAATCCCATAAAGAAATATAAAAAGTAAGATGCTTCCTGGCAGAAGAGGAGACCTGACTTGTTAGACTTTGGGTGGCTGTGGATGGATAAGGACAGCATCTGAGTAGCACTGACCCAACCAGATGTTGGTATCTCCCTCATGTCCTTGGTCTTCAGATCTCATGTGTCCCCCGGTCTCTTTCTGTTTAAACTGTGGACACAGACCAGTAGAATCAGCATCATCTAGGAGGCTGTTAGAAATGCAGAACCTTAGGCCCCAGCCCAGACCTACTGAGTCAGAAACTGCATTGTAACAGGATCCTGGGGTGATTCGTGGGCGGAGTCAAGTTTGAAAAGTTCTAGACTGTGTGACCCCACTGGCAACTGTCAGCAGCGCTAGTTCAGGCCCCAACTTTGATTCGAAGAGCTGGGGAAACACACACACAAAAACATCTTTGAGTGTCTCTGAACTACAGCTCTTCCCAGATGGAAATCTTTTTTTCTAATTAGGAATTGGATTAGAATTTTTATGTCTTCCATTGTTTGTTTGTTTGTTTTGTAATTTATTTTTTGGCTGCATTGGGTCTTCGTTGCTGTGTGCAGGCTTCTCATTGCGGTGGCTTCTCTTGTTGTGGAGCATGGGCTCTAGGTGCATGGGCTTCTGTACTTGTGGCAGGCAGGCTCAGTAGTTGTGGAGCACGGGCTTAGTTGCTCTGTGGCACGTGGGATCTTCCTGGACCAGGGCTCAAACCCGTGTCCCCTACATTGGCAGGCGGATTCTTAGCCACTGCACCACCAGGGAAGTCCTAGATTTTTATGAATGATCTAGAACAGCAAGTGACTCTGAAGAATTCACAGAACAGAAATCATTTAAGTGGTTTTTATCTAATGTCTCCAACTTGTACCACTTTGTACTAATTATGCTTTAGAGGACTCCAGAAGAACAGATGATGGGGTCCTTTCCCTCCAGAATAGGTGGTCTAGTTAGGGGGACAAAAGCTACAGAAGTAAAGTGAGTGGAGAACAACACAGGGCTGGATGGTGAGCACAGAGTCTCTGGACTGGGATGCGGAGAGGTCAGCGCAGGTGAGGCCTTCCTGGTGAAAATGGACGGTGGGAGGTTCTGGAAGATGCGTGCAGTTAGGTCGAGGGGTGAAGAGTGTGTCCTCCAGGAAAGGTGTGGCGAGGGGCAGAGCAGGCGCTAGGTCTTAGCCACCAAGGGGACGGTAAGCTGCTCCCCACTCCCTCTAGAGAAAGTGCTTGCCTCATGCTGGGAAATCCATTTTACATCTGGGGCAGGGCACTTTTTTCTTTATCCTTCTGCTGTGCAATTTCTTTGTCAGTTCTCTTGGCTGAAGGCAGTGTTGTAGGAACAGGATGGCTGCATAGGCAGAATGGCTTGAGCCAAACCATAGATTGTGCTGTTGGAAGCTTGTGGGATCCAGAGGAAGTAGGCTGCTGATGGATAGAAGCCTTAAGGAAAACCCTAAATCAGATCAGGTACCAGCTTGGGTGTGGGGAAACAGCCTCACGCCCAGGGAAGTGGCACCAAGGAAAAGAGTCCAGTGAGAGTGAAACCTGTAACCTGTGGTGTCTGTAGATGCTGAGAGCAGAGTAGGAACTTGTTTCCTTTGTGAGACAGACATCTCCAAGCGGAGACAAATGATCCCGCTGGGCCCGGTTTGTCATCGTGGGTCTGACCTAGGACAAGAGGGTGACCAGGATGTCCCCTCTGCTGCTTCCCAGACCAAGAGCTCATCCAGTTAAGTATCCTTAGAGGGTTTCACCCCCGATACACCCGGCTCAGCTAAACCTTTTGAACTTGCAAGAGAGATCTGCTTATGGGCATTTTGGGGAAGGTTGCCTGATGGCCATCAAGAGTATAGGATTTAGGGTCAAATGGTAGGTTTGAGTGCTGGCTCCATCACTGGGCGACACCAGGCATGTCACTAACATCCTTGGAGTCTGTTTCGTCATGTGTGAAATAGGGATGATACATTCCTACCTCCCCAGATTGTTTCAGGATTAAGTCAGAGGCAGTGTGGTGAAGAGTTCTTTATCAAACGACAAGCACTGCGTGTGGTTCTTTCTTAGCTGTAGCAGCAGCAGCCCTTCAGCTGGCTGAGGTTAATTAGTCCCTCAGCTGGAGTCTGCACAGCGGAGGGGTTCGAGCAGTAGCGGGCATCAGAGGCCGGAGGGAACAGTGGGGAGCCAGGCAAATGCTCCTTGTGGACGCATGCTTTCCTCCCCTCTTCATGGGGAGTCTTCTCTATCAGTGCACTAGACATGCTGAGATCGGGATAGGTGGAAAGAAAACCTTATTTTTACACTGGGGCATGAGGTCCTGCTGACCGACAAGAGTGGCCCTCTTCGCAGCACTGGATTCTCCAGGTTCAGTACAGTTGGTCATCTTTCTTCAGACGTTTTAACCTGGACACTGCATGAGGGGAAGAGGAAGCCCAAGAGAGCCGGTCAGAGGGCAGGGAAAGTTGCTGAGACAGTACGCACACCCTGCTTTCCTTCCCCGGGTGTCTCCCTCTGCAGCACTTCCTCTGGGGCTCCACATTCAGTAATGGTGGCCATGATCCTGAAGATGCTGTTACCAAATTCATCTCCTCAACTTTCAGAGGCGATCATGGTGAGGAAGCCATGGGGAGCTGGCGACAAGCTGGATATGTGTCATCTTGGGTTATAAAAATAAATTAAAGGGGCTTCCCTGGTGGTGCAGCGGTTGAGAGTCCGCCTGCCGATGCAGGGGACACGGGTTCGTGCCCCGGTCTGGGAGGATCCCACATGCCGCGGAGCGGCTGGGCCCGTGAGCCATGGCCGCTGAGCCTGCACGTCCGGAGCCTGTGCTCTGCAATGGGAGAGGCCGCAACAGTGAGAGGCCCGCGTACCGCAAAAAAATAAATAAATAAATAAATAAAATAAATTAAAGGGGCTTCCCTGGTGGCGCAGTGGTTGCGAGTCCGCCTGCCGATGCAGGGGACACAGGTTCGTGCCCTGGTCCGGGAGGATCCCACATGCCGCGGAGCAGCTGGGCCCGTGAGCCATGGCCACTGGGCCTGCACGTCCGGAACCTGTGCTCCGCAGCGGGAGAGGCCACAACAGTGAGAGGTCCGCGTACCGCAAAAAAAAAAAAAAAAAAAAAAAATTAATTAATTAATTAAAAAGCAACACCTGATACAAAGGTAGTTATCATAGTGTAATTTATAACAGCTGGAAATAAGAAACTTTCTGAACATCTGTCAAGTGCATTGTGATCCACCCATACAATATGATATTGCTGGCTGTTAGGAATATTTCTAAAGAGTTCTCTAAAATGTGATAGATGTTAAGTAACAAGCATAAATCCAGTGAGAGCTCAGTTTTTTTCTTTATACCTTTCTGTATTTTCAAAATTGCCTGCACTAAATATGCATTACCCTTATTCCACCAAAGCCTTTTTAAAAAGCGCTATCTTGAACTAGGTTATGAGATGGTGATGCATAATGAAGGTCTGTTTCCAATTGTGTGACACATCTAGTGCTGCTTGGCAGTGGGCTCTCTGTTCACGTGTCCTTGAAAAAGTCAGAGCTCAGGGGTTTGGTTCCAGCTCCACACATTCCCATTACCTTTCTGAGCCTCAGTTTTCCTCATCTCTAAAATGGGAATAACGGTACCTGCTCTTTGTATCCTACTGGGCGAGATTTACAGATTAACATCTAAAGTGCTTTATAAGGTGTAGTGAGTGGTACAAATGTAAAGCCTTATTACTCACTAATATGTTGAATAGAGAACCTCGCTAAGGTTTGGGCTTGTGAAGCTCAGCATAGACACAGATCGTCACTGTCACTCCTGTGCATGCACGCTTTTCCCAGCTGGGCTGGAGACTGCACATGTCCTCAGATGACGTAAGGAGCTGGGTTATCTGGAGCCCCAGATGGGCTATACCTATGGGGCTGCTTGGTAATTGGGTCTGCTGCTCTCTTCCCCAAGGCTGCCTGGGGCCTAGAAGGCCACCAGATAAGCATCTCCAGTGGGGCCCGAGCAGATCTGACCATTAGAGGGCTATGTTGGGTGGGCCCCAGACATTACTGTCAGCTCTGAATGCAGTCCAGGCCCTGTCTTCAGGGGCACAGACCACCAGAGTGGGTCAGGGAGCTGGGGGCTTAGCCTCAGGGGAGGGGAGATGGGGAGGTTGAGAAATGAGACACTTCCCAGGATTCCTCCTTCAGGGCAGGGCTGAGTGAAAATATCTGTTCTTGTTTTAGCCACTCCAGCCCTGACCTCTTCTTTGTATCCCTTCTTTTAGGGCTTTTGATACACTAGTCTGGAGTATCAGTCTTATCTCTCAGTTGGGCTGTGCTCTCTTTCAGGGCAGAGACCAGGCCTCTCACAGAGGTATGCATATTGAAGTGTATTGATGCCTTTCCCCCTTGTGGAGTTCTGTCTGATCTGCCCAGTTTCTCCTGAATTTGCTAATGTAATTTCTTCCATTTTGACTGGCTAACTTTGATGCCCTTTCCTCTCGTATATAATATATAATCTATATAATAGATTCCCCTATGCATCACTACTGTCTTCGGCAAACATCAGAATATCCCAGAAAGTTGGCCAACACCACCCTCTTTTAAAATATTTTGCCACTCCTTTGGAATTGCCTTCAAAGCCAAAGACCATTCTTTTCAATACCTTCAATTGTGGCAAGGCCTTATCTTTGAGGGCATATTTTATTCTTTCAAACAACTGAGACCCATCCACAGCCAAGTCTGGTGACTAAAGGGGGTGGCTACACAGGACAATGTCATTTGGGGTTTAAAATGATGTATGTTCTATGAAGTATTATGATTGATTTCCTTGTGTGACTCTGAGGTTCTTTCTAAAGGACCTCCCAAAATACTTAGAGCAGTGGCCATTTCACCAGAATAAAGTTTGTACCTTCTCCCAAGGTGGCTATTTTGAGGGGTTGTTGCCTTTCATGTGGTCTCGATTCAAGTCTGTCTCCTTACTTTCACCTCCCTCTTTCTGTCAGTCATAGCCTCTGGGACAGTGATGGCCACATGAGCTCCTAGATAAATAACTGTTTGGTTTATGATGGTGACTCCAAATTAGCTGAGTGTGGACACAGTGCATGGTAGGGGGAGAGATGTGGTTAGGTTTAAGAAGTAGATCTGGGTTTCAGTCCTCCAAAGACAGGTGATCACAGGCTCAGAAACCTTCTAAGCCCTCCAGGTGATTCTTCTGCAGGCTAAAGTTGAGATCCATTGCTCTGCAAAATTGGGACCAATACCACTGCATAATTTAAATAAGAATCAGATGAGAATGTTTATGAAATGCACCTAGCCCCAGTGATCAGTAAATATCTGTTTCCTTTTCCTTCCACCAACAAAACAAAACAAAACACACAAAAAACAGCCTTTTTATTTTAAAGCTGACTGCTTTGCAACAGTGGTTCCCAGCCCTGGCTGCACAGGAGAATCACATGGGAAGCTTCAAAACCCCTTAATAGGCTGCACCACAGGCCTATTAAATAGGACTCTCTGGGGGTAGGTGTAGAACCCAGGCATCAGTTTTTTGAGGCTTCTCTGATGATTGCTGTGAGCAGCCAAGATTGAGAAGCACCAGCTTTGGTTCTGCTCTAATTTATTTATTTATTTAAATTTATTTATTTTATTTATTTATTTTTGACTGTGTTGGGTCTTTGTTGCTGTGCACAGGCTTTCTCTAGTTGCGGCGAGCCGGGGCTACTCCTCCTTGCGGTGCGTGGGCTTCTCATTGTGGTGGCTTCTCTTGTTGCGGAGCACGGGCTCTAGGCACGCGGGCTTCAGTAGTTGTGGCTTGCGGGCTCTCGAGCGCAGGCTCAGTAGTTGTGGCGCACGGGCTTAGTTGCTCCGTGGCATGTGGGACCTTCCTAGACCAGGGCTCGAATCTGCGTCCCCTGCATTGGCAGGTGGATTCTTAACGACTGCGCCACCAGGGAAGTCCTGTTCTGTAATTTAATCCATGAAGCAGTCAACCCCTGGGTGTAGGGCAGCCACTCGTCCTGATCTCTGGGACCTGAAGCTGGCGTGTTCCTTCCTTCAGGCAGCCCTCGTGCAGCAGTGGCACAGCCTCAGTGGAGGGTCACAAAAGCTCCCTCCCCATTGCATTTGACCTTCATTTCATCCATTTACAGCCTTCTGCGAATTGGCACCAGCTTAGAATTTCACCACCAGCCAATAGACTGATCCAAGCTGGTTTAATTAGCTTCAGTCTTTCTCCTTAACCTGCTGACATCCATTCTGCTTCTAAGCCTTCGAACCTTATAGGGAACAGGTGTATTGTTTTGATACCCTGATGGCCCACAGGCATTAGGCATGGGAGCCCTAAAAGTAAAGATCAGGAGACTATGGCTAATTAAGCAAGCAACCCCATTGGTGCAGTGGGTGACATCTTGGGGGCCGCAAGGCAGGCTGACCAAGAGCTGATAATGGTTCCATTACTGACTTAAGTAGGGATCTCTAAGCCAGGCTTAGAGCAATAACCCCAAATCTGAGGAGAAAATTTTAAGATAACGAAGCTCTGGCCAAAGTGGTTTTTCCCTGGTTGCGTTATAGCATGTGCATGCTGAAGCTTTAGGACCGTCAGTTTTGTCTTATCTTTTGATTGGCCGCCCGGTCCCTAAGTTGTTTTTTCCCTTAGGTGGAATCAAGTGTTTCAGAATTTGAGTTTTTAACTTGGGGAGAATACATATAAATTTGTGTATAGGAAATGTCCCCCCAAAATGAGAGAAACCGCTTGTTCTCCAGCTGTAGCTTGGAGAGAGACATTCATGCAGGCTGGAACTGCAGCTTTTTTTTAATGGAGCACTGTAGAGTCCCTTCAGATGGCACTGCACCACACGCCCAGCCTTGCGTGATGCAGGCTGCATGCTGCACTGATTCCCCTTCTTCCTACTCACACTCCATTTGAGCTCGGGTATTGGTTCTTAAGCCTACACCTAAGGTTCCAGGTCTTTTTCCGAGGTGAGTGGGTGCTCACCTAAGGGCAGCATCTCCCCCTTACCCCACCATGGAGTCTTTATGTCACTGTATCTTTTCCAAATCGTCACCCTTCTCGTCTTCCTGTAGTGTACATGGACATCCAGTTGGTGGGAAGGTATCTAACACAGCCTGGTCCATGTTGAAGGTAGACAATAAATAGCAATTTCCTTGCTGCCAGGGGAGAACCTTTGATCTTGGACCCAGAAGAACTAGGTTTGAGACAATGTCTTTTAGCAAGTCACTCTGCCTCTCTAAATCTCCACTTCTTCATCTATTAAATGGGGATAGGAGTTTCTGTCTCTCAGGGGTTTTGTGAGACTCACATGAGATAAAGTGTAAAAAATGTGCTTTCTGCACCCCTCAAACACTGTAAGGTATTGCCGCCACTTGTCCTTCTAGGATCAGCTGGCCTCCTGCCTCACTGGGTAGCCTGCCCTGACCTTGTTTGCTGACATCAGCTTGTTTCTTATCTTAACCACCTATCGTGCTTATTGCCTGTGTTTATTTCGCTGGTTCATGGGCATGTTTCAAGTTGTTGGCTCCCCAAACAGACTGCGTACTCCTCGAGATCAAGGAATGTGCACCTCCTCCACAAGGTCCAGAACGGAGCTCAGTAAACACTTCTGGGTCCACCCGAGACACAGTCAACCAGGGCCACGTTCATGTGGTGTGTTCCGTATACCATGTATTGTGTGGGAACCCCCTGTGGTCTCAGGAGGACCTCCAAGAAAGACAGGAGCAGGGACTTTGTAGAAAGAGCAATTGGAATAAGAAATACATTTCTGAGTCTTTTCTGATGATCCGGAAAACTTAGATAAAATATCTTTTTACAAAAAGCCAGAGAATTCTAATATGCCATGTCTAGAATTATCATTAAAAAAAAATTCTGGTCTATTGCAGTGAATTCTAACACCCATCTAGGGAGAGAAAATAAGGCACAGGTACTTTAGGAAATGAAGCCTCGTTGACCTAAGAAGGGTCAGCTGCATGACCCAACAAACTGATCAAAATCAGCCTGACCAACAAATACACCTGCAGCCCTGAGACAGCGTTGACTTGGCAATGAGCAGCTGTAGGGCCAAAGTCTGACCGTGACTAATGCTCAGATTAGCCTGGCAGTGGGATCATTACTATCTGTCTTGAGGGTTTCATTGGTGGAGAGCTTTCTAGTACTTCCAACCCTTCTACCCTCATCTCATTTGATCCTGACAAAGAAGACATGAGCTGGCTCCCGTTTCAGAGATGAGGCAATCAGGGCACTGAGAATGCATTTTCTTGTTCAACATCAGATAGCTAGATAGTGTGTGGCCAGCGTGTTAAAACACCAGTCCTCCTAACTTCCCGTGCCCTGCTCCGTTGGCTTGAGAGGCCCAACCTGTGGTAGATGGGGTGAGGAAGTCAACTGGGTGCATCACTTAGGACAAGGCAGGTCTCACCTTTACACTTAGCATTAATTATTCTTGTTCTTCCGTGTTGCTAATTCAATATGGCAGCATTACACATGTTTGTCTGTTCTTCCCAGAGTCAACGTTAGACAGATATCTCTGGGCTGTGTCAAGGTTAACTAGATAATCCAATTAAAGTCATGCTGGTCCCAGAGCACAACTGCAAAAACAAGGTAGCTAAAGTGGAGCTCAGACTTTTAAACCAAGAGACTGCATGAGATTCTCAACCTTTCTTTTTCTAAACGTTAAGATGTTGCTGTTTATTCCTTGCTAAAGCCACTACCTCCTACTGTTAAGCAGTAGAAAGAGTATGTATTGGCCTGAGAAGAGATGGGTTCTAGCCCTAGCTCTGCCACTAATTAGCAGAACTGCCCTAAGTAAGTAATTTAACCTGGTCGGGCCACAGTTTCCAGATCTGTGAAATGGGGACAACAGCAGTGCCTGCCTTGCCCATGTCATATGCAGGGGGTGAGGATGGAATTAGACAGGGAGCACCCACGTGTCTCAGGACTTCTAAGTGTCTGCTCACTGACTGTACACCCTCCAAGAGCTTATGTAGGCACTTGCTTTGTGACCTTGAGAAGTTACAGATGATGTCTGAGCCTCAGTTCCCACGTGTGTAAATATGCTCACAATACCTACCATAACTGTGTTGTTAAGAGGATTATAATGCGGTAATATATGTAAGGTTCTCGGTGCAGCACCCGACACAAAAGTGGGTGTCAATAAACATTTGTGTGGCCAAGAGAACGTAGTAGGAGCCAAATCTCAAAGGCCATTGGCAGACAGAGCACCGACCCCAGACGGCCTTTTCCTTCCCTGGCTCTTCCTCTCTGTCTGCTCTTCCACTTCAAAGAAGGGGCAATGGCAAAGGGAAGCGCTGTGCGTGCAGACATTGATGTAAATGTCACATCGATGTAAATGTGCTGATGTCTTTTTCACCCAGGAGGCCTTCTCTAGAGGCCCCTAATGGCCGGTGATGCGTTGATGATGCTTCTGTTGGGGAACACGACGGTTGTGCTGGAGAGTGGAATCCAGTGTCCTAAAGACGCTGGCTCTCATGACACGCAGGTGTGATGGGTACATTTGTAGCATCCTGTCCCCTTCTCACCCTCCCTTCCTGGGCCAGGATGCGTGCAAACCTCGAACAACTGCTTTCGCTCCACAATCAGAGGTCAGGATTAAAATGCAAATGAGAGGGACTAGTATACAAACTGCCACTACAGGCTGGAGCAAGAGCAGGATGATCCTAAGGGAAGGTTCTGAAGGTGTGGGGTGCAGGGACGAGAGTTCTGAGAGCTGGAAGTCAGGGGCAGAGGAGGAAATGTGAGTTGGGTGAAGGAAACAGAAAAGGGAGATAGGACAAGAAAAACAATTCCACTCATTTCACAATTTTTCTGAAGGTTCTTCCTGACCATCAACAGCGGTTGGAGTTTCCTCCTGCAGTCTGAGTCTATGATGCTTGATCCGTCCAAGGAGCTGGTGGTTTTGTTTTTCTAAAATGAAGCAGGTGGTAAAGTCAAAACAGTGCCTCTGCCCCACATCTTGGCGGTTTGAGAGGCGGTGTGTCAGCATTCCGGGAATCCCAAAATACTGAATCTTCAGTCCAGATAACAGGCTGCAAAGCCAAACAAAAGGAGAAGCAGCCCCTGGTTTTGGAAGTCTCAGGAGAGAGGATAGACAGAGCAAGCTGGAACGGGTTAGGTGAGGCCTTGAGAGCCGTGAACTGCATTGGACACCTTTAAAAAAAAAATAAAGACGAACTTGTTTATTCAACAAGCAAGATAGTTTTTTTTTTATAGAAACATAAGAAAATACAGAGAAGCACTAAGAAAAAAATTCCTCCTAACGTCACTGACCTGACACTGTAACAATTTTGAGGCCAGGGAGGCAGGACATCATTGACGGAGAAGAGCCTGGATTCCAGGGCCCAGCTGCCCGGTGCAAAGCCCCACTTCCCCATTTACCTGCGGAGAGGCTGCAGGTGAATTACAGCAGTCTCCCCTTATCCACAGTTTCACTTTCTATGGTTTCAGTTCCCCACAGTCAACCCCAGTCTGAATATATTAAGTGGAAAATTCTAGAAATAAGCAATTCATAGGTTTTAAGTCTCATGCCATTCTGAATAACATGATGAAGTGTCCCACCATCCCATTCAGGACATGAATCATCCCTTTGTCCAGTGTATTTGTGCTGTATACGCTACCTGCCCATTAAGTATAGGAAAAAACATAGTACAGGTAGGGTTCGGTTGTATCCAGGGGGTCAGGCAATCCACTGGGAGGCTTGGCATGAATCCCCCGTGGGTAAAGGGGGACCAGTGTACTTAGTCTCTATGGACCCGTTTCCTCATCTGTAAATTAGGGGTAGTAATAACAACTACTTCCAAGGGTAGTTGTGAGAATTAAAGAGGCCAGCACAGTAGTGCTTAAGACCGTCCCTGGAACATAAGTACCATATACGTGACAGCTGTAAGAACAACAGTTATTAGTATTTTATTATATTTCTAGACTGCTTCCTATATAAGAAGTGTTATGTATAATACATTTCCATGAAAATAGGATTATACTGTACTCTTTTGTAACATTTTTACTCTCACTATTATCTTTTCATGAATATATTTGTTACTGATATTAGCTAACATTGACTGCTTACCATTGGGATAGGCCTGGCACTAAAGACTTTACAGAAGTTGGGGGCTTCCCTGGTGGCACAGTGGTTAAGAATCCACCTGCCAACGCAGGGGGCATGGCCTCGAGACCTGGGCTGGGGAGATCCCACATGCCACGGAGCAACTAAACCCATGCACCACAACTACTGAGCCTGTGCTCTAGAGCCTGCGAGCCACAACTACTGAGCCTGCGTGCCATAACTACTGAAGCCCACGCACCTAGAGCCCATGCTCCACCAACAAGAGAAGCCACCGCGATGAGAAGCCCATGCACCGCAACGAAGAGTAGCCCCCGCTCGCCGCAACTAGAGAAAGCCCGTGAACAGCAATGAAGACCCAACACAGCCAAAAATAAATAAATGAAAAATAAATAAATTTCTATTAAAAAAAAGATTTTACAGAAGTTATCATATTTGATCCTCACATTAACTCTGTGGGGCAAGTACTGTATTACCACTTTACAGATGAGAAAACTGAGGCTAATCAGGTTAAATAATATAAACATACAGAGCTGGCGAGTGGCCCTCTGTCCTGAAAGGAGAAGAAAGATAAGGCCTGCTGGTAGCCTGTCCTGGCAGGATTAAAGAGGAATCGTGTTTGTGCTCAGTCCTTTTTAACCCTCAGCAGGTGTCCACGTCGGGACATCAGACTGACGGGTGTCTGGCTGACTGTTCTTGGGCTCTAGTGGCATTTTCGATTTTTACAGTGGAAATCACTCTCTGATACGAAATGGGATCTAAGGTCCAGTTCTGGGCTTCGTTGTCTCTAAGAGCATTTTATCCAGAAGCAGATCTTCATCTGGTTCTCCAGAGGCTTTGACACAGCCATCTGGGCCACTGGCCACAGCTTCCTCACCCTTCCCTCTCCGTCCCTGGGCATTCACCTCAGTCCCCAGATAGCCCTGGACCAGGTCCCAGGCATTGCCAGTGGATTGATTCAATTGGCAAGGCTTTGCTCAAACCCCACCCACGTGAAGCCCTGTCGTGGACTCCGTGGCGCGCAGGAGGGGAAGGCGGCTGAGAAGACACGAGACGCGTGAAGGCAGAGCTGACAGTACAGAGCTGACTCTCGGCAGCTCAGGTGACTGGCGTGAGCCCGCGTCAGCTCATCGGGAGGGTCTGGCCGTGCCGTGGGTGGGGAGTCCCGGGGATGTCGTGACCAGGGGTGTGATGGGATGACAGTGACGTGCTAGAGACTAACCCCTGCCTCTCCATGTAGGAGTAGCTCGGAGAGGAGGAAGGAGAAGTCCCGAGATGCTGCCAGGTGCCGGCGGAGCAAGGAGACGGAGGTCTTCTACGAGCTGGCCCACGAGCTGCCCCTGCCTCACAGCGTGAGCTCCCACCTGGACAAGGCCTCCATCATGCGGCTGGCCATCAGCTTCCTGCGTACACACAAGCTCCTGTCCTCAGGTGAGGCTGCGGGCCCCCGGGCTCCTTCCCCACGTGTCCTCGCATGCAGGAGGCGCCACTGGGCCAGAGTTGGAAGGTCTTCCTCCCCAGGAACGCCCACTCTGCAAACCTTCCACCCACAGAAACGCCGTCATTGGCGCTTTGTTCTCTTTCGTTGAACATCTTTCCAGCAGTGGCCTTTGCAGTGAATACAGCCATGGGCTGAAGAGCAAGGGCAGGACCAGGGGAGTGCTTGGGAGCTGAGGGGACAGAGAGGGCTGGGAGAATGAGAGCAGCTTTTGCTGGCTCCCCAGTTCCCGTGCTCTGGCTGTCAGACCCACACTCCAGTCTAGGGTGAATGAATCCTTAGGAAGCATCTTAGTGCTTATCCGCCGGCCACTTTCTCCAGAAGCGGAGGTGTGCCCATAGGATCTTTCCCCCTTACTAGCCAGGGTGCCAGGCAAAGTATTCAGTGTCTCTGCTCTTAGTTTCCTCATCTGTTAAAAGGGGTTAAAATACTTACTGCGTGGGGTGTCTTTAAGCATTAACTGAGAGAACATCTGTAAGGTACCAGACCCAGCCACGCTACTCACCGGGGAGCCCCTGACAGGTAACAGTCTCCCCTCAGAACCAACTAATTCTCACCTCCCCTGATAATCTCTGCAAGTCTCAAGTTCACAAAACTTTTTTTTTTTTTTTTTTTTCCCTCAGAGCTCACCTTCTTCAAAATACCATTTCCTGTTAGTCCTGACCAGAAAGAGGTGGCCTGGGGATTCTGCCAGTGTCAGGTCTGATGCGACAGTCCCCTCTAGTCTGCCAGTTTCTTAACACAACCAGGCAGCGGGCAGTGCCCCTCCGCACCCCACCTGGCTGTGGCACTGCAGGTGGCAGCATCCAAGGTGATGAGCGGAGGAGGGAGGGCAAGGGAAGGTTCTCTTGTGCTGGCGTTTCAGTGTTCCCGAGTGAGCCGTGTGCCTTGCAGTGGGGTTGACTCTGCCATCCTGTTATGAAGTGGCTATTCTGGGAAAGAAACCCAGAGCAGAGGGAATCTACTGTGAGGCGGGGAGGCCAGACCGGCATGTGCTATTCTGGGCCCTGGAGTACAGGAAGGATATGGGGGGAAGACTTTCAGAAAGTAGGATAACCGCTCAGTGGGTCCAAGGGTTGGAGGGCTAACCCTGGACTGCAAATCTAAAGAGTCTCAAGAAAGAGCAGACAGGAGGGAGAGAACCCAGGGCGAAGACTTGCTCTATAAATACTTTGAAAGAAACAGTGCAAGGCAATGGCAGACTTGTCCTCCTAGATGCTACAGGAAGAGGGAACTATGGGCTGAAGTATAAGAAAGGCTTGGAGATGCCATCACAGGACACGTGTGTACTTTCTTCCGGACACAGGTGAGGGCAGTGTCTGGCACTGTTGGAATCATCTTTACATCTGCACAGAGTAGGGAGTGGAGGACTTCATGACTAAATGGAGACCCCTTCCCCACACCCAGAAGCATCTCAACTTCCCTGTTACAACACTTGGGATCCTCCTCTTAGACACGGATTTCTTTGAGTTTGTCGCTGCTTCCTTCCACCACCACCACCCCTGTTCCTCCACCAGCAGGGAGCCCCGAAAGGAGTAATACATTAATCCTGGGACATCTCTGTGATTGATTTGGACTTGCAGGATGTTTCTCCTCATTTCACAGATGATGAGAAGTGAGGCACAGCAAAGTTAAGGTTGCTCCAAGTCACACACTTAGCACCTGGAGTTCAAGTCCTTTTGAATCCATGGGAAGAGAGACATGGAGGGCAGGAGCATTCTGCAAACCTGGTCAGGCAAAGATGTCGATGAGGGCTGAGGACTGGGGGAAGAGGAGGGTTCTCCCTTGGAGGAGGAACCAAAGTTAAAACAGAGGCACCAGGGGCTAGCCCTGAGCACTGGGGTCTGCAGGAGGTCCTCACACCCTCAGTGACTGTTTCTACCCTTGCTCTTGGTGCACGGCCTTGGTTTCCGAGCTCTCCCATGCATAACCGTCCCTCAGTGGTTCAGGGTCGGCTTGGACGGGACACACATTGGAGGCTCTGAGCACATCTGCCTGCATGTGTGCTGGCGTGAACCCCCTGTGTGCCAGATATGCCCAGGGAGATAGGACCAGAGTGGCCACAGCGAGACATCAACACATCCCCTCCCAGGGTGGTTGCAAGTGTGGAAGCAAAGTGCCTGTGCTCTGGCTGGGCTTGGCCCTGGACTGACCAGAGCCCTCAGCGTGTCAGCTCTGGTCCTCTCGGTCCCGAGGAAAGAAATGACAGAAAAGGATAAAAAGTGTCCACATTTGGCCATCTGGTCTGGGCGTCCTTGAAGGAGCAGTTCTCATAAAACATGCTTCACCTGGGGGAGGAGGAGATGGATGGCCTTCTGTACCTTCTCTTCCAGGCCGCTGCCACGCATTCTTTAGACCAATTGTTGTTATCGTTTTTAGGAATTGTATGCGAGACAGGATCTTGTTCTTTTTAAATCACATTTTGCTTCTTCAAAACATGCAATGCAGCGAAAAGGAGTACAGGATTTGTGGACAGTTGGACCTGCCCTGGAACCTCAGTCGGGCTGCCTTCCTTCTCTGCAGCCTTGTGAAAACCTCTTGACTACCTTTGAGCTTTACTTTCTCATCTGCACAAAGAGGATACCAGTACTTACCGTGGACATTGGATATGAAAGCCCTTTTCCTCTTGCCTGCCACATATGGGCCATCAGTAAGTTATAGCTTAAGAGATAAAACTTACTATGAACAAGCAAATTGATTTATAATAAGAGTAGTCTTCTGGAAAAAATGATGTAAATGAAAACCCAGTGTAAACCCTTACTGTCCTCTTACCACCTTCTAGCAATTTCTAGCAAAACGCAGAGTTGCCAAGCTTTCCCAAGTCAAAACAAACCACAGATCCATTATTGAAGCATTTCTAACAAAGGTGAGTGGCGATGTTGGCTCACTTTATGATAGGAAATAGCTGGTTGCATACCTCAGAGTTCAAAAGGCTAAAAAAGACCAGGTTTTGCTTTAGAAAAGTTTCTTCTTTACTTAGTAACACGTTTCCCTTTGATTTTCACAGTAGGCTGTTCTGTGTGGGAATGTTGGAGAGGAAACCTCAGTGCTGAGAAATTCAGGCTGGGAGTCTGGGCGGCCGATTGAGATTTGTATCACAGGAAGCAAACTGAAACAATAGCTTTATGATATTAGCTTCCACGCTGGGCCGAGAACAGAACACACTCTGACGGGAACATCAGTGGAAATACCACTTGATTGTCTTAAATCCTCTTTCAAGAGGAGCTCCGCAAACTGTAACCAGATGAGGTTCTCTCCTGCATTCAGACGGCCTTAAACAGTGGTAGATATGCAGAGCTGGCTTTTCACTATAAAATTGATTTTTGGCTTCCCCCATACTCATATGAGGTAAAATCAAATTCATTTTACATGAGAGCTAGAGGTCAATGTGCAGCAAGCTTTCTAAGACAAATGTCAGGTTTATTATTAATTCACTGGCATTTGCTTAGTGAAGACATCAGTCTTAATAAGAGATTATGATTTTCTCTTCTCTAGACTACTAAGGGAAAGACATTAAAATGTGGGACAAGTGATTTTAGTTTTTTGCCATGACCTTTTCATGCAGGAAAGAGTGAGACCAGAGGGAAAATTGTGGAGGCAGATATGGTTTCTGGTGCCCTCTTAGGTACCCCCGTTCGGACTTCTTTTCCCAGGCTTTCACCTCTATTTTTTTTTTTTTAACTGTCTCACCCCCTTGCCCCACTCACCCTCCAAACCAAGGCCTTTTTCTTTCCTGTTTGGTGAAGAGCTGAGAGGCTGATTCATGCTAGGATGTTAATGGCTGAGAGCAGCTAATCGTACAGTCTCTTCTAGAGATGCTTTGTTCAGATCATTCCCTTAACTTAAACCAAAAAAGTCTGGTCAATCAGCAGGTATGTACTGACCCCAGCCCGGCACGACATCTTATGAAGGGTAACACAGAGAAGTGAGATAGGATAGTAAGTTCTGCACAGAATAAAGGAATGAATTTCTAATGGTGGACTTTCAAAGCCCTTTGGGAGGCCTGCAAGGTCAGATAAAACACAGTGCCTTCTGCCAAAGATGTGAGGGTAGCCTAAGCCTACTACCAGGCAATGGTGGAGTTTAAAGGTGGGGCTAATGACCCAGTAAGTGATTCAGAAATAGTTTCCTCATGGCTTGACTGGGTCTGCTTTTGCAGTCAGCACACCCAGGGCCGGGCGTAGTTGTGGGTCTGTGGGCCGGAGGGAAGAATTGGTGTAAAAGGAAAGCCCTTTCATTGATAACTACCCGGTGACACATCTGCACCGGGGGATCACATCAGGGTGGTTTGAAGACCAGTCAAAACACTCCTGGAACTTCTCAGACTTAGGAACAGAGGTAAAATAACCCTGGTGGAATAAAAATGCACCCTGAGCAGCAGCCCTGGGACGATCTGGTCCCAGAGGTCCGGTCAGGAGCGTTTGCCCTGCCACCCTGCCCGCTTGCCCCAGACGCCCAGCTGCTGCTGCTCCTCGGGTCCCATCCCCCCTCCACCCCCCGCGTGGTGCTGCCTGAAGGAAATGCGCGGTGCTCCGGAAAAAGTGCTCCGAAACCTCAGCCCGCGCATATCCTGGCTGTGGGGAGTCATCAAAGCCTGTTTACCGGGGCTATTTTTAGCATTAAAGAACCTTGTTGTGCTCCTGGGCCCAGCATGCTGCATCTCGGCAGAGTGCCTCTGAGCTGCATGACCCACCTCTCTTCTTTGGGGTCAGACCCTGAAGGGTCCTGGGAAGCAAGGAACTGAGGCCTGGAGCCCAAGGCAATTTAAAGACCCTGCTGAGGGTTTATGGAGTACCTACTGTGGGTTCCTCTTTATTCGGCACCAAGGATTTCTTCTGGATTGTTGTGCAGCCTTACGGCGGTTCATCTTTCTCTTCCCCACCAGTCTGTGGATTCCCTGAGGGAAAGGATGCTCTTACACCTGACTTTCCCTAGGACAGGACTGAGCATCTAGTAAGCGTCACTTGTTGACAGATGACCTGACTGATTTCCTGCTTCGTGCCCAGCATGGGGCAGACGTGTAGCAGGAGGGCAATAACTACGTAGTGAATGAAGGAATTTTCTATGTGCTTAGCACTGAGTCAGAGATTAATGATCCAATCAGAAGATGTGATGCTCCCAAGAAAGGGCAGGGGAGAAGGCGGAGCCGTCTTCAGCCAGATGATGTGCCTGAGCCCCTGGCCCCTCGGGTGAAGGGTTGCCTCTGGCCCCGCAGTTTCCACCCTCAGCTCCAAGCTGACAGCACGCTGGCCAGGTTCCTTCTGAAGCCCCCAGGAGTATAGGCAGGTGCTACGGCAGCAAAGCCTTCCACAGACGAAAGAGGCCTTGCTGTCCCAGGGTTCCTGGGGGCCAGCCTGCTGGCCCCCCAGCCGTTGTGACTTCAGTTCCAAGATGTTCTGTTTCCATTCGTGGGCCCTGTGCACCCCTCTCCCTCCCTCCTGGAGGCCAGCTGGCCAGCTGCTACAGCCAATTTCGCCACCTCCTGGAAGCAAGTGTACTGGGCACGGATGGAAACCAGTTAGGCTGTGTCGGAACTGTTAAAAAACAGGAAATTTTAAGCAGAACTATTTCCTCTGGGCCTAGTTAACCCAAATAGGGTTGTCTTGGGATTACTCCAGATTTTGAAGTCAGTGTTGCCACTGAGATCAAAGACATTGAAGAGAAGAAAATCTCAATAGGCCAGAAATCACAGGGCTGGCCTCTGCTGTCTGGAGAAGGTGCTCACCTCTCTGGTGTGATTTTTAACAGTGCTGAAAACCTCTCCTCACCCATCCCCCAAATAGGTCACCACCTGCCAAACTTGGTTGATTTTCCGGGCATTAGGGTCACTCGTAGGACCTTGAGTTAAGGCAGTGATTCTCCACCTGCAGTCTTAGGGCCACCAGCATCCACATCACGTGAGAACTTGTTAGAAAAGCACATTCTCAGACCCCAACCTGAGACCTGCCGACTCAGGAACTCTGGTCAGGGGGCACATCCAGGGTGGCTCCATGACTCTGTGTGACCTGTGCGGTCCCACACAGAAGGGCCCTGGGCATGGTTTAATGTTTCAACAAGAGGCCCCACATTCTTACTTTGCACTGGGCTTGGAAATCCTTGTTTTAGCAAGTTCTCTTGGTGGTTCCAGTGCACGCTCCAATCTGAAAGCACTAAGTCAAGTCATGGTCTCTCCTGAAGCCCTTGTTTAAATATAGGTGTTAACCCAGAGCACGAACATTGGCCGAGGCACCACCCACACCTGGAACTTTGGTTCACTATCATCAGTTCAGCTAACCAGTTAGATGGCAGGCGCCCGAAGCAGGGATCAAGTGTGGGTAGGTGTGTGGTAAAAAGGCCATTCCCAGACAGTCTCCCCTCCCATAGGCTAGCCACCTGAATCAGGTTATGAAGAGGAAAGAATGTCCCTCATTTCATTCTACCATTTTAGCAAAACAGAGGGAAGTCACTAGGCTACTACTCTGTATGGCCCAACTCTTGGCTCTAAAGGCTGGCCTGTCCCTGGGCAGCATGAGTGACCTAGGCACATTCACCGATCCTGTGTCCTGAAGGTGGATGGTCCACAGTGGTGCCACTGAGGCCCCTTGGTAGGAACATCTCCTAATTTGGATTTGTTCTTCTTGAGGAATAACAGCATATGGCCCAGAGCTTAAATTTAGGAGCTCAAGGGAAAAGAGAAAAGAGAACCAAATAAATCCAGTGCCCTTGCAGAAAGGCCCTTGAACCTCATTTCACAGCATCCATGTGTCCCTTGCCAAGTGGCCCCTAAATGCATTGCATTTTACATTCCCTAGAACAGTCTCAGTTTGAAAGACTCCTTTTTTTTAGTTAAGCGAATGTTAACGTTTATAAGTGACAAATTATTCTCTAATCCTCTTGTTCTGTAAATTAAGGGAGGCATACTGGGCTTGATGTTTGTACTGGCTGAATACAAATTTTTATAAGTAAATGTATATTTGGAGCTAAATAATGAGCTAGGAGAAGCAGGGCTGAAATAAAGTTTGTGGTCTGAGCCATACGAGCCAAGGGTCTGGGGCCCGAGAGCTTTATTTGCTGGGACAAGAGCTGAGTCTGCCTTTTGCACATAGCAGAGGTATACTTCATAGGCCAGGGTTCCTCAAAGCCCTTGGCTGGGGAGTGGATGCCTTCCCAGGTTGCCCCTAGCAACCACCTCTGCAGCCTGCCACCAGCACAGCAGCAGCCGCCTCACGTGGCTTCACACCTCTGGTCCTCACTCCAAACCGCCTTGCACGCCACTGCCAGATGAATCTCCCCAAAGCAGTGGTCTGAGATGCCACTGCTCCAGGCCACTGGACCCACCTCATGAGGCCAGTCGATAAGTCTGGGAAATGGACCCTCCTCTTCAGCCAGGTGGACCTGTCCTCCGTCCCTGGAGGGAGCGTTCTCCAGGCTCTGCCACCTCCATGCTTTCCAGTGTCGGCCCAACCCACTAGGCCCAGAAAGCCTTCCTTTCATTTAACAGAGTGAGGTCCCTGTTTTTCATGCATGTCTTCAAATGCCCTTCTTTAAACAGTTGTCTCTGACCACCCCGCAGCAACCCCCGTCTTCCTATGAACGCTTCAGCACTTACTGTCTATATGCCTCTTGGGTGCCCAATTCTGTCAACCTGAAGTTTTTGCTTAGATTTGTGTCTCTGTATGCCACACAGCCCCCGTCCAGGTTTTGAGCAATCTGAAGGCAGTGACAGTGTCATGGAGGGGGAGAAGGGAGAGATTTTGAGCAATCTGAAGGCAGTGACAGTGTCATGGAGGGGGAGAAGGGAGAGAGAATCATGACAGTTCATACGTTTTAGGCATTTTACATATGTATTTAATCCTTACAACTCAAAGAGATGGGAATTATTATCTCTATTTAGCTGATGAGGAAACTAATATTCAAAGAGGTTGTTACTTACTCAGAGTCATAACAGCCCAATAGGAGGAACAGTCCAAAGCCTATGAATGGTTGCGAGTGTGGCTTCTGTATTCAGCTGCCTGAGTCCACTAGCTACAACCTCTATAACCTTGGGCAAATGACTTAACCTCTCCAGGCCTCATCTGTAAGATGAGACAAAAAAATAGTACTTTTACACCACAGCTGTCTTGAAGGTGATACAGCATGCTCAGTGCAGTACCTGATAGGCTGCCATTGCTCAGCCTCCATTAGGGAGTGTTACTGTCCCGACGACTCCTGTAACTGCCTTTGCATCTGTGACCGCTACTGCTGCCATTGCCGCGGGTGCCACAAGTCTGCGGCCACAACAACCGTACTGCCCGCAAAGCTCCTGTCAGGGTGTCCTCCGTGCAGTGGTGTTCGTCAAATGCCTGCTGCTTGAGCCTGTGGTGGACACTTAGATGGTTGGCAGTGTGCGTTTCCAGAAAAATCCACGTAATGCCTTTGAGCCATCCCTGGCAGACATCCGTCCATGCCAGTCCCATCTGCTTTAACACACTGATGCAAGCTGTCCAACCCCTGTCTCTTTCCAGTTTGCTCTGAAAGTGAGCCTGAAGCTGAGGCTGACCAGCAGATGGACAACTTGTACCTGAAAGCCTTGGAGGGCTTCATTGCCGTCGTGACCCAAGATGGCGACATGATCTTTCTGTCAGAAAACATCAGCAAGTTCATGGGACTCACACAGGTGACACCCTCCTCTGGCTCTTTCAGAAAGGGAAAGCATTTCCACTTGGGGGTAGAAATTAGTGGCCTCTCCTTGCATATGCCCACCCTGCTTCTCTCTGATTTCAAGCCTCAAACCTCAGGAACACACTGAGAACCCCTGGCATTGGGCTTAGCATTGCTGATGGCCACCCTGGTGGACAGCTCTGCCGACTGGATTAACAGAGCCACCCCTGTGAACCACATCCGTCATGAAGTCTGTTACACCGGTGTGTCTGTGGACCTGTGGAGTGGAACATGAGAAGACCTGATTTAGCCTCCTCCCTCTCTCCAAATGTGAAAAGGGGGCCCCGCTTCCTCTTGGAGACTTCTTCTTCAGTGTTAGGAATAATGAAGCCCAACCTTGTTTTTGAAACAGGTGGAGCTAACAGGGCACAGTATCTTTGACTTCACTCATCCCTGTGACCATGAGGAGATCCGTGAGAACCTGAGTCTCAAAAATGGTAACGTATTCTTCATTGCGTTTCTTTCCTTTTCACACCACCTGGGAGGGGATCTGCCTTACCTTTGTCTACAAATGTAGGATGGTTGGAACATGGCCATCATGACCTAAAAAAAACTGACATCCATAAAAAACCCAGCAGAGCCTAGGAGATGAGATCGAGGGCCCTGGAAGGACCCAGTACTCAGAAGGGTCTCTTGCTGGCTCTTTCTGGGGCCTGACGTCACACTCCTAGGGCACTCCTTAAGGTTAGGACACTGTCTCCAGAAGGTTTCATCACCTGAGCATCCAGCATCTCTGCCAAATGACACCACCCAAACCAATCAGCTCATCTGTGCCAAAATGTTCATGGGAACTGTTGTGATTGTCCCTAAGACAGTTGTGTAACAGACTGCCCCAAACATAGTGGCTTAAACAGTACTTTTATTAGCTCTCATGATTCTGCGGGTTCTGTGGGTGGTTCTTATGCTCCATGTGATGTCAGGAGGCTGGACTTGGGGGGATGACCAGAGGGCTCACCCACACCTCTGGGACCTTGTGGCCGGTAGCTGGAGGCTGGGGCTCGGCTGGGATGAGGGCATGGCTGGACCTCCCTCTCACTCTGGAAGGTATTGGAGCCTCTCCCTCTCCACATGGGGTCTCTAGGGTAGCCAGACTTCTTACACGGTGGCTCAGGGCTCCCCCAAAGTGCAAAAGTAGAAGCAGCCAGGCTCTCCGAAGGCTTATTCCCGAAACTGGTACAGCACCACTCTGCCTCGTCCTGCTGTTAGAGTGAGTTACAGGCCAGCCCCATTCACTGTGGGAGGGAACTACAGGAGGCCCTGAATACTGGGAGATGTGGCTCATTGGGGCCACCTTTAGAGACTAGCTACCCCGGGAGCCAAGGAAGGAATCTGGCCTCCTGGTGATAAGAAATGGGACAGGTAGTTTTTGATGGAGAAGAGATTTATAAGGTCTCGTGCACTGCACCCTTCCTGTGGGGCCTCCAGCAGATGCCAGTGGATTGAAGGGCCTATACAAGCAGAAAGCACTTTGCAGTGACAATCAGAGCTTGCTGCTTCATCTCTTGTAACTGGGGACAGTCAGGCAAAAGCACAGATGGGCATATTGTCAAGTGGACCGAAGCTTTGAGAAGAAGGGGACTTAATGACTTTCGAGGTCCCTTCTGAACCTGAGAGTCGATCTCTGCCCTGGGCAGATTGTGCCCGAGTCTAGACATCCCCTTTTCTATCCCTCACCTGCCACTGCCATGGGGTGAGTGCTTGTCCAACCTGAATGACAGAGGCAGTGGTATCAAGCCTGCAAGGCTTTGCTCTTATTACCACACATGCTGCAAAAGCAGACACTTCATTGGCCCACTTCTACCCTTGTTACAGACCGAGCCTGCAAAGCGCAGGATTACCACCACCTCTGCCCACCCCACCACGGCCTCCCCGCCCAGTGCCTCTGCTCTCCCTCCCAAAGGCCACCTGGCTCCGGGCGTACACAGGCTGGGAGCACTCTGGGCTGTTCACTGTCTTCTCTGTGCCGCTGAGAAACTCTTGTTTGGTTCTGTGAGGAAGGGGCTGCCAGAGCTTCTGAATCCCTTTCTAAAACAGGTGCTAGAAGCCCGAGAAAACCAAAAAGTCTCTATTTCTTCTCTGCTCTGGAAACCCTTGGGTCCTTGGGTTCTCAGTCTTAGTTCAACCTCTGACCCTGGTCTCAATCTGACCGTGTGATCTGAACCGAGTCACTTCATTGCTCTGTTCCTGGGAGTCTTTCTTTTCAAAGTGACAGTATTGGACCAGGCAAAGTCTAGGACCTTCCAGCTCCCAAGTGCCGTGATTCAGCAGAACTCTACTCTTTTGATCCGAGTAGAACTTTAGATCTCTTGGTCTCTGTGTTGAGGACTTGGGATCCAAATCAGTGAATCAGCAAAGCCTTTGAAGGTGCCGACCTGAATGATCTGTAAGCACAGGGTTAGTGCGAGCACCCAGAGAAAGATAAGGCTGCGAGGCTGGTGTGGAAGGCTTTGAAGGCCAGGAATTGGGCCTCGGTCCTCTTCCTTGTAGACAGAGGGGAGCTGGTGGAAGTTTTTGGGCAGAGGTGGAGTAATCTGTTTGGAGCTGTGTTTAGAAATATTAACCAAATGGCAGGATGGGGAAGACTCAGAAGTTAACAGGTCAGGAGGCCATGGCCCTAACCCATGTCACAGCCACAAATGAGTCCTTCCAGCCCACCTCTCAGCACCTGAGCTGGTGCTGGTGCTGTGACCAGGCCCCAAGACACAGGAATGTCTCATGATGTGCAAACCCCACTTGTGGGAATTAGAATTGTAGGAAGAAACATAATTGATTATGGGAGAGATGGTTTTTTAATCATGATGGAGGAATATTCTCTCTTTAAAAAAAAAAAAGATTCACCATCTGGTCTGTTACTTAGTAGGCTCTCCTAGGGTTGTTGAAGATAAATTCGAAGGTGCCACAATTCATTCAACACACAGTGATTTGGGGCTGTGTCACCCAAATAAGTCACAGCCCCCTGGGGGTTCAGGTGCAGAAGCTGGTGGCCATGCCAGAGGGAGGGGTGTGATTATTTGAAACAAGGCTCTAGTCTGTTCTGAGATGCTGGGCAGGGGGCAGGAGTGTACCTTGGAAGGTCCAGGATGGCAGAATTTAGACATGGACAGGGGGGCTCAGCTGGCAGTTACTGCATTCATCACTTTTTTTTTTTTTTTAAAACAAAAAGTGGGAGAGGTTCTGAATGGCAGGCTATTTGGAGACTCTAAGGAAGGAAGCAATCTTGTTTGTCTTGGTGATTTATTTAATTCTGGCTGAGAAAGGATATGATCTGTGTTGAGTTAATCCTCAAGGTGAACTTGCTCCCCACAGGAGATTTGGACCAGCAGTCTCTCTTGAGCCTTGACCTGTGTCACCTTAGGGAGAAAGCAAATGGAGCAGCATCCTGAATGCAGCCATTGCAGGTTGAAACTAGGGCACTGGAGGGACAGGAATGAAAAAAAGACAGGGGTGTCTAAGGGACATTTCCAGCCCGAGAGGCTTATCCCCTTGGAGTAATTGTGGTCTCGCCCAGACTGTCCCTTGGAATTCCATCTCTGGAACCTGGACCCGCCCCGGGAGAGGTTTGCTGAGATCACGGCCGATGGTCACTCATCGCCTGGCCTCTCTGGAGTGCGAGGTGCAGTGGGAGATAACACACTGGAACAGCCCCGACCCTTCAGCAGTGGGAGACGGGCTGGAGATGAGCGAGCCTTGGCCCACAGCCAGGGTGGCACGGAGCATTCAGGGCAGGCTGCGTGTGCTCAGAGAGCCGCTCCTCAGGGAACACACACACACGCACGTGTTGCCCTGAAAAACTGCCCCCCCTCTGAATACAAACACGAAACTTCAGCTGGCTCCCCTACCCTTCTCTATCCAGGCTCTGGTTTTGGGAAGAAAAGCAAAGACATGTCCACAGAGCGGGACTTCTTCATGAGGATGAAGTGCACAGTCACCAACAGAGGCCGCACTGTCAACCTCAAGTCAGCCACCTGGAAGGTAGGACGTCAGGCCTGGGTTGGAGTACCGAGTGCGCCCCCCCACCCCCAACCCCGCCCCTGGCTCTCGGCTCCACGTCTGACCCTCCGCGGCTGGTCTCCAGGTCCTGCACTGCACGGGCCAGGTGAAGGTCTACAACAACTGCCCCCCTCACAGCAGTCTCTGCGGCTGCAAGGAGCCGCTGCTGTCCTGCCTCATCATCATGTGTGAGCCCATCCAGCACCCGTCCCACATGGACATCCCCCTGGACAGCAAGACCTTCCTGAGCCGCCACAGCATGGACATGAAGTTCACCTACTGTGACGACAGGTGGGGCCCGGTGGGGTGCGCGCGTGCATGTGTGTGTGTGTGTGCGCGTGCCTGTGGTCGGGGTGTGGGTCTGTGGCATTAATGTTGTATTGCTGGGTGCAGGTCACTGTTTCATCCCATCAGTGCCACCAAGGGGTTCCTCATACCATATTGGGCTGTCCCCTGTTGTCACAGCAGAGCTGATCTGGGGTGCAGCTGCTGTCATGGTGGATCGCGGTAGTGTGTACACATTCCTCCACATACGTGTCAGCCTCCTAGGAAATCTCCAGGCCACTCTCCCTCCCCAGGAGACGAGGGTCTAGAGATCTCCATTAGCACCCCCAATTCAGAGGCCAGCTGGGAGCTTTGGTTTCTGGCCTGGAAGCTGCCCTACGGCCGCGTGGCCCCTGTGTGTTCTTTTCAATGAATGAGCTCTTTCCTCGGCCTTTGCTCCTCCTGTGTCACCTCCATTCCAGCCGCTGTCCAGTCTACTTGGGAAGGCTTTTCAAGGAAGGGAACTAAGCCAGACCCTAACCCCCAAAGCCAGGCCTAACTGGAGATTCTCTTATGAGAGAACGTAGTGGTGGTTAAGAGCCTTGATTCAGTGATATGGCCTAAGTTCCAATCCAATAGGAAGCGTTCGGTGTTAGCTGTGGTCCTCACCTAAATTGCTTCATTAGAGTAGTTGAAAGAGCACCTAAGACTGCACATGTAATCCATGTCACTCTAGTTTCAGCTTGAGGAGAGGCTCGAAACAGATGGGGAAGAGGCTTGGGTTGTTGTGGAAGGGGCGGGAGGGATAGCTCTGACTCCCTGCTGCCTGTCCTCTGCCCTCCCCTCTGTGCCTGGGCATTGGGAACATGGGCGGATCGGGAGGTGGAAGGAGGAAGACAGGGAAGGACAGATGCCGTGGGCAGTGGCTGCCATCAGAGAGGGAAGGACAGGCCAGGAGCAGGGGCTGGGCCGGGCAGGCCTGGCTCGAGGAGCCGCCACTGCAGTCTGCTGACTAGTGCATGACCAGAGGTGGCCTTCAGGGATCTCACCACCTGACCCCAGATTTCAGCAGTGTCCAGAGTTACCACGTTTGTCCAGAGTCACAGTTTTTGTGGCAGCTCTTTGCTGCTCCAACCTTTCCCCTCTCCCCTTCTAGGGTTTCTCCAGAAACCCTGAGATCTCAGCTTCCCCTTCTCTATAATGCAGATGAGAATACTGTCTGCACCTGTTTCACAGGATCAGTGTACGATGAGATGATGGCTATGGAAGCGCTTTGAAAACCACAAACCCCGTAACTGATGGGAGGCTTTTTGTTCCTGCTGATGTCTTGCTCCCTGTTTTTGCCCTCCCCCAGAGCTAGTCTCCCCACTAACCTCAAGGGGCCAAGACTACTTCTGGAGGCATGTAGAGGCTGGGAGCCTGGAAGAAGGAGAGACCACTAGCAGGAAACTGCCTCACCTTCCCAGCCAGCAGGAAGCCAAAGACCCCAGGAGAGAGCTCCTGCTCAGCGGCCCCCAGGCCTGCCCACCTTTCTCTCTTCTGCTGCATGTCCCATGGGTGTCTGCATTTCTTCATGGGTGCGGCCCTACTTTCCAGGCTCAGCTGAGTTTCTCTCCCCTGATTCTAGACTGACCTGGTGTTGGCTGGTGCCACTCCAGGTTTAAGAACTTTTGTAAAAGTGTCCTTGAGTCACTCCTGTCCCCAGAGTGCTGGATTCAAGGCTCTTGGGGGTAGTGCGTAGTTCCAGATGTAGAAAGAAGCGCTCTAACCTCATAGGGAGAAAATGTCACATGTGAAGACTTGTGTCCTGAAACTTTGATACAGTCAGCGTTTATCATGGCTGTTCATATTGTCATTATTGTGATACAAGGATAATTGGAGAGATTATTCCAAAGGCAGGCACCTGAGAAATCCATGCTGTGTGTAACGTTGTTTCTCAGAGGTAGTCTTTGTATTCCAAGAACCATCCTGGGCAGAAGATACAGTTTTGTAATGTGCACCCCTCTCCGTAATCTTCTGAGACAAGAGAAATCCTGCCGCGTAGCCCGCGTGTCTCCAGCTTCGAGGTGGGGTGGGGCGGTGCGGTGCTCCGCATGCCTTAGCCTTAGAGCAGCTGGAGCAGTGCTGACAGTGAAAGCTGCGTGTGAAGCACAGCCCTAATGTGACCCCAGAAGCACTGGGAACACCCTCCTGTCCTAGAAAATAACTCCTCATCCCTAGATAACAGAAAAGAAGGATTTTTTTTTTTTTTTAGACTTAAGACTTTGACCCTTGTTAATGTGAAGGGAAAAAAAATCCTCTGGAAAGGGTAACTTGAAGTTATCCCTCATTCATTATCTTGTTTTGAATGAATTTCAGGTCGTTTCTTGAAAGCATCTAACCTTTGAGTAAAAGGAAGAGGGGACAATAACATGAGCAATTGGGTGCCTAAGAGTGGAGGAGGCCCTCTTCCCAGAAAGGGGAGGGGCCCTGCACTGACTTCTTGGTTTGGTTCAGGGCTGGTAGACAGAGTCGATCCTGGCTTGACGGAACCTGTGATTTAGGGCTTTGTGACTCGGAGTGTGGAGGGTGATATTGCTTATAAGGTTTGCTAGACACAGTGCACTTTCAGCAGAATCTTGCCTTTCAAGAACCTAATTACATGGCCCAAACTCTGAATTCAGAGGTGCTGGAAAGATGGGTGCAGAGGCATCTAAAGACACAGGATGCTGTGCCACACAGAAGTTGTGTTTAACGGATTAGCAGATTAGTTAACAAGGGCACAGACATGGCTTAGACAGTTTATAAAGTGACTATTTTAAGTCCTTAATACCTATGTGTTATTTCTCAGTTGCCTTGATGAAGACTAGGATTTTTTGGTTTTGTTTACACTTTTTGTACTGGGATGGGGAAGGATATACACATATTCATTCTCTCTCTCTCTCTCTCTCTCACTCTCTCACTCTCTCACTCTCTCACTCTCTCTCTCACACACACACACATACCTCTTCCAAGATCAATGCTTCAAAAACCAACACATATCATAGCGGGGTGGGGTGGGGGGCATTCCATTTTAATCAGGGAATTCACTAGATTTAATGACATCTGGCACACATGAGGGGCTGCGATTTCCCATAAAGGGGATTTTTCCCAATGGGAAAGTTAGGAAGAATCTGATGAAAATGTAAGGCAAGTAGAACCCACAAAATCACTTTTGAGGCTGTTTGGTACTTTTTCTTAGATGTATTGAGACCATAGACATAAACAAACAAAAAAAGAGAAGGATCATGGAGAAAAAGACAGGGGAGAACAGAGGAAAAGGGGGAGAGACAAATAAAATAGAAAAGAGTACTCTAATCTTGTGTTTAAGTCTCAGGTTTCCAAAATCAACTGAACCTGAAACAACTTATTCTGAAACATCTGAAGTTGAATAAAGGAATGCAGATGATTCAAAATGCATTCATCCTGCTCCTCTTAACAAAGGGTGAGAGGACCATGTCAAGTCCTGTATTAATGATCTGAAACAGCAAATATTGTTAGAAGTGAATTCTGTAACAATTTATATGTCAGTCACACTTATGTGTATATACAGTCAATTGCTCTAGATAGGGGGAGTAAAGTTGAGTAGCACGTTTAAAGAAGAATATCCTGATTATCAGTGTAATGGATGATCTCGTCTCCATTTACGATTCAAATAGAGGTGTTATACTCTGTCTCCTAAAATGAGCAGCCAATTAATGAACTGTTATTTATTGAGCATCTGCTGTATATCTAACCCAGTGCCAGAGACTAATTATATCAAAGAAGAAAAGAGATGATTCCTGATCTCCAAGAGTTTGGAGTTAGAGACATGAGCAACTTAATGAACCATTCACCCAAAAGGAAGACAAAAATTGTTCTCAAGTAGTTTAACTTTAAAACGGGGGTGGTTCTGGGACTTCCCTGGTGGCACAGTGGTTAAGAATCAGCCTACCAATGCAGGGGACACAGGTTCAATCCCTGGTCTAGGAAGATCCCACATGCTGCAGAGAAACCAAGCCCATGTGCCACAACTACTGAGCCTACGTTCTAGAGCCTGCGAGCCATAACTACTGAGTCTGTGCACCGCAACTACTGAGCCCATGCGCCGCAACTACTGAAGCCCGCACGCTCTAGGGCCCGTGTGCTGCAACTACTGAGCCCGCATGCTGCAACTACTGAAGCCTGTGCGCCTAGAGCCCATGCTCCACAACAAGAGAAGCCACCATAATGAGAAGCCCGCGCACCACAGCAAAGAGTAGCCCCCGCTCATCACAACTAGAGAAAGCCCGCACGCAGCAACGAAGACCCAATGCAGCCAAAAAATAAATTAAAATTAAAATTAAAAAAAATAAAATGGGGTGGTTCTTAAATTCACATGGAGGCGCCATCTAGTGGACAAAGAGAATAACTGAAAGAAGCCAAGCCATCAAGGAGAGTGGGGCAAATCTATAATGCATATAATCCCACTGTGATTTTGTGTGTTTTATGAGTCTTCCTGTATGTTAGAAATAAATTATAAAAGCAAATTATGTGGATGAGAGAAGTATCACTGGGGGAAAAGTTACCATAACAGTAAAAATTTTAAATTAACAAAGAGGGTCCTGTAATTTTTACAGATAAAGAATTTGAGGGCAACCCTGTTTTGTCATTGGGTTAAGGCAGCGTAGGATGTAATAATATCAGGAGTTACAGTTTGATAAGATGCCTGCATTTCAAATTCTGTGGATCAAATCTGTGATGAATTCTTTTTATACGAAGAAGTTGGCAATAGTGATGATGATAAAAGTGAGGAGATAGTTGAGGACTGTGAAGAGGCTGTCAATAAAATTATAGACAGCCATGAGTTGTAAAACACACACACACCAAAACACCTGAAAAGCAACAGTATTAAAGTCTGAGAAGAAAATAGACTGACTTCGGGCAAATTAATAGTAAAAGATTATATACTTTCATTGTGTACCGAGATACATTTAACAAATTATTTTACTTTTTTTTAGAGGATAGGTGGCATCTTTAATTCAAAGTGATCTTTCAGACTGATATATTACATGTCATTTTTAGTTTCATATTTAGTGTATTCTAAATATTTTTGCAGACATACACAGTAGTCTTTCTTTACCTATCTTATGTAAGATGGTATAGTATATTTCTTTAAATCCTTGAGTTAGAAGAAACTTTAAATGCTCTCCTTGTGCATCTGTGTCTCCTCCAAACGACGATGTTCTGAAATCAGCCCTAAGAAAGTTTGAACATATTTATGAGAAATGCTTGTATATCATCCTGTCTAATCTGCTTGAAATACTCCTTGGAAGAGGCAGCTTTACAAATCCTCTTTGGAATTTATTTCAAACTGTAATATTACATACCTCACAATTCAAAAACTATTCCTCTGCATGATCTGCTTCTCTCCTGCTACAATTCAAGGCAAATTTCCCCTTCTTGCTTGTGGGTTTCAAGGTAATGAAAGGCAGCTGTGGCATTTGGTGGCACTCAGGGTCAGTCCAGGATTGAGCCAGGGCTACCCTCCTATGTATACTATGAATAAATTCACCCCACCTGTAACACGTAACACTGATAGGATGGAAATTCATTATCCATTAACTATGGAGCTGGTTGTATAGATATTCACTTAACCGTGTACTACTGGAGGAAAACACAAGGCAAAAGTATTGTTGTTTAAAGCCAAGAAAATCTGGATAGAAATATATTAAAACAAATGTCATTGAACTCTGTGTTACTGAATAGTTTGGGTATTATTGGGGGAATGCAGTTTCAAAGCTAAAAGCACATACAGAAACCAAAATGAGGTGAGTCAAGTGTTGCCTAGGAGAGGGCATTGCCAGAAGGCAGGAACGAAAGAAAGCAGACCTTAATAAAAGGATGGTTTTATTAGCAAATGCATTCTTTGGAAAACAAATAGGTGGTTAGGAAGTACTTACAACTTTTATCCTCTCAAATAGTTTAAATGCTCTCTAGCCGTCCACGATTAGTTTACTGAGTGAATCCTGTACTCCTAGGGAACAGGGGTAAAAACTGCAGCCAGACCTTGTCTGACTCCAGGCTTGGCGTGTGAAGTAGGGAACTTGCTGCCTCGTCCCTCGTGGGCGGGCGCGTGATGGAGCCGGCTGAGGCCTGCGCTGCATTCCTTCTGCCTAGGAGGCCACACGGCACTGACACTGCAGCCCAGCCGGAGAGTCCATTTCTTCCTAGAGCTCAGCCACAGGTAGGCCACGTTGAAAAGGGCCTCGCCACATTTTTAAGGGTAAAGAGCAATGGACGAGCAGTAACTGTCATCTTACATTGTGAGGCAGACCTGACTCTGAAATCCAGGGCCCAGCTGTCTGACCCACATACTTCCTTGGGGCGACAGTAACTTCAGATTGTAACCACCTTGTTTTCCCCTCTACATTCTCTAGTTTCTTTTTTTCTTTCTTCCTTCTGCCTCGGCCTCCTGGGGCTGCCTATCAACGTCTACATTTCTCTCCTCACCTCATCCTTGAGCTGGTTCTTTTCCTACTTTATTATTAAACAGGGACCTCTGTGCTTCTCATTTCTGAAGTCTACTGAATTAAGTCCTTTTATATTTTCTTCCCCTTTACAAAGAGAACAGCACTACTGAGTTGACTTTTGAAATTTATGAGTGACTCCAAACTGATTTTATTTTTTTCTCCGGAGAGTCAGGGCCCCTTAATTAGAATGAAAGAAAGAAAGAAAAAAATAGTTCCCCTGCCCCTGGTGAAGAGAGCAGATGAAATGGTGTTATCACAGCCCAGCTCCCGAGGCTTCCCTGGGACAGAGGGAAATGAGCAGGGAGGGCCCTTGTGTGCCGTGGAGGCCAACCCTATAAACAAACCGGGTTCGTTAGCCTCCCCGCTGGCGTCGGCATGCCTGCAGATTGAGGGCAACGACCATTAGCTTTGAGTTGGGGTTTCCTGGTTTTGTGAAGTCTGACCAGTCGAATGTTCTTCAATTGTGTTTGGGGTATGTGTATTTCCCAGTTTTTATAGTCATCTGTTTAAAGGCATGAAGGAGGAGACGTTAAATATTTATTTTAGTTGACAAGATAAATGAAGGCTGCTACTGGGAAGAGAGCTGGCAATTCTGAAATCGAGGTTTGTTTGTCCACTTCCAAAACATGCCCATTGTGTGCCTCTGAATGGATGGTACATTAATTAGATTAAGAAATATTTTATTTGAGGCTGATTATAATAAACATTTACTTTGAGCATTTTAGAAGATTCTAATCTTGAAAGAAAGTATAATCTCTTCACGGAGTAGACTCAGATCTTTCCCAGAACAGCCTCATTTTTGAGGGTCTCTAGGAAACTAGACCTAGTTCAGGAACAGAAGTAGTTTACCTGGCACATTGGTGAGCCTGTAAATGGCCAGCCCGTTGTCAGCACAGCCCACTGGTGCAATTCTGATTCCCAGGCTAAGGCTGAAAGGCATGGGACCCATCAGAAAAGCTACGTGGGCATAGGAAAGGACGGGCCAGCACTGTGCGGCCGTCTCCTTGTTCTCCCTGAATCTCCACCTTGGCTAAGGTGCCATGAATGCCAGCCCTGGACGTAGGCTGCCGAGGAACATGTCTGTTGCTGATGAGTTCAGAGACCTCTCTGCTCAGGGCCAAGTGAGTGGACAGATCCTCCTGGTCTGAGACCAACTGGCTGGTGCAGGTGAGCTGCTGGAATCTCACTGGAGAAACCTCCGCTGGGCTAAATCAACTGAGACCTAAGCTTCTCGGCTCTGTTGTGTTGCCCGTTGTTTGACAAAGGCTTTAACCCCCAAGTCTCACCTAGGCAGAGAATTTGCCTCTTCTCTGCCCACTTCAACACCAGACACACCTTACGGAATGGAGAAAGGATGGATTGAACATCATGAGGGCTGTGCTGAAGGCTGTGTGTGTACATCACCATGCACTGAGACAGGTGACCATGCTCTAGGAAGAAAAGTGGACCATTAGTGCCCAGGTTCCTTAGCAGTGCTGGTCTAGACAGGGCTCTGATTATACCTTAGGCCCCCAAAGACTATCTGTCCACTGGTCGGCTACTCTAGCATTTACTGAGCACCCGTTGTAGCAGAGGCCAAAGGAGAATGTGGTCCCTGAGCTCGGGGCTTGGCAGCCTAGGATGTGGAGAGAAGCATACATAACTCCTTGTGACATTGTGTTTGCCTGTTAGGACTCGATGAGAAGGGGAACGTGGAGAAAGCTCCAGGGCCAAGGCAAGACCTCGAGCTGGCCCTGTCATCATCAGGGCTTGGAGGAGAGAAGGCCTCAAGGCTCTGCGGCAAGCGTGGGTTTGCCAGAGGGGGGAACTGCGAGGAGAGGGGTCTACCGGGGAGGGGGGACCCGCCACGCTGCCGATCAGCTGCAAATCAGACTGCTTGGAAGATGGAGACAAGACCCTGGGGGCTTAGAAGTTAGGTGGAGTTTATTTACTCTGGATGTGGTTGGTCCTAGGTAAGCTGGGGATGCTTACGTAGAGGGGTGACAGAATGGAAATAATATTTTAGGATGATTTCGTCTGACCTGTGCAAAACCCGTATGGAGCGGGAGAGTAGAGACAGGAGACCAAGGAGCCACGGCGTCTGCTTTCCTCTCCACACTGTTCCTCTCCAGCGTGGACAGGTGACAGGGCTGTGCCCCCGGAGTCATGTATTCCAAAATAGAGCTTGTAATGGTGAGGATATAGCATCACTTCTCGCTTGTGATAGGCTAAGTAAACAAGACAGTGAGCCGGTTAGAAAAAACGTGAGAGAACAGAGATGATGAGAAATAATGTTTAGGTATGATGTGGGAAAGCAGTTAATCTGGTGGGTCTTGGGCAGGGCTTTGTTTATTTTAATGATCCCAGCACAGAGCAGAGGGTCCTCAGAGAGTTGATTCTTCACGGTTCTCCACATTTGCCTTTTCTCTGCCCACTTCCTATCTAAGGCAGACACCCTACACGGAAGCTGCCTATTTATCAGAGTGTAACAAAGAGGCACATTTCTAGGACTATGATTTTGTATCTGTTCCTCTTGGCACCTCCTGCCCTCCCTCCTTTCCTTGAGATAGAAGGAGCAAGTAGAACCCATGAAGGCAAACCTGACATCTAGGAGGTATCTGAGGTCACCAGGCACGACCTGAGGGGAGAAGGTTTAAGCGCAGACAGGGCTCTACCTGCCTGGGTCCCTCCTCAATCCGTGGCTAACACACATGCAGAGGCCACCCCCATGCTTTTCCCAACTTGGGACCACATAATTTTCACTTTTCATTTATATCGCCCTCTGCTAGAATAAGCTGGAATAGTCAGGATGTTCCCATTTTTGTTCTTGCTCTGTCCCCGGACACTTGTGTAGACATCAAGCAAACTGTCTACCCTCTCTGCATCTCTGCTCCCTTGTCTGCAAAAACTGTGGGTAGGGGGCAATGAGAGCCCCTTCCAGTGGTCACTGGAGCAAGGCACATGTGTCTGTTTGGGGGTGGGAGGTAGGGAGCCCCTGAACAGGTGCTTTTCCTTCCTCCCAGACACAATCCAGGAAGGGCAGGAAGAGTGGAGGTTCGGTGGACCCACAGTCGCAGGTTGACCACCATGTTTGTTGTTGTTTGCTTGGATGAATGGTACGACCGGGATGTTGGGAGTGTGTTTCATTGAATGTGTGCATTTGAATTACCTTCTACATATAGGTCCTTGAGCCCCTGCTCATATTCATATGGTCTTTCTCTTCCCCCTTGCTTTTTTAAAAAAAATTTAGAATCACAGAACTGGTTGGTTACCACCCTGAAGAGCTGCTTGGCCGCTCAGCCTACGAGTTCTACCATGCACTGGACTCAGAGAACATGACCAAAAGTCACCAGAACTGTAAGTTCCAGGAATGCCCTATATGTCTGTGGAATCTGGCCTTGAGCGGGGTGTGACTGGTGAGAAAGGAGAAGATCCAGTCGCTTCCTTCACAGAGCCATCATCTCGTGTGGCAGACAAGACTCATGCCCTCAGGATGGTTAGAAAACCAAGGCTGCCACCATCCTGTGTGACATGCTCATGCAAATTAGGAAAAGGGCACTTTTGGTAGGGGACACACAAACACACCAAGGCATACAGCCTGGAGAGTGGAAGGTGGGCTGAATCTCAGTCCCTACTTACCACCTCACTGAGCACACTTATGCAGTTCACAGTCTGCTTAACCTATGCAACAGCCCCGTAGAGTGTAATACAAGACAGCATGTAATCAACTTGGGTTATGCGCTATAGAAACATGTACATCCATTCAAAGAAGAGGGCTGGGAGAGTTCAGGAAAAGAGAAGACAGGGCACTTGAGTTGGACCTTGAAGGATGGGAGAGCATTGGTCTAAACAGAGGTAGAGGTTGCACGATACCAACCTAATAGACGTGTTGAGGCGAGCCCTGGTTTTCCAAGAGCTTGCTTGCTGAATCAAGAGAACACAGCTGGGGAAGGCTGTCCAGGCAACCCAGTAATGGCATGTGGAAATTGTGCCTTGCAGCTTGAAAAAAAACCTGAATTATGAAAGGATTCTAGAACAGGGCTGTCCAATAGAACTTTCTACAGTGGAAATGTTCTTCATCTGCATAGTCCATAGGTGACCTATGCTGTATATTAAATATGTCTAGTGCAACTGAGGAACTGAACTTTTTAAATTTAGTTTTAATTAAAGTAGCCACACTTGGCTAGTGGCTACCATACTGGACAGGGCAGTTCTAGTGCATTTCAGTTGACTATGTTCCCAATTAAGGCTTCCCATCTGCAGGTGATCCAAGACAATTTTCTTGAATCCATACAGCCCATCAACATGCAAGGACTATGGGTTTATAAGCCTATACCTGGCCTACTGGGGGAAAAAGAAATTGATAGGATTGATCCCTGCCCTAAGGGATCTCATTTCTGCAGAAGAAGGAGGGCTTTGGGCTCCGTGGGAGCATGGTGGTTCATACCTTCCGCCTCAGTATCTAGCATAGTGTTTGGTACAGTACAGGCACTAAATGAATGACACACCCAAGGGCAAAAAAAAAACATATTTGGGAAAGAATGCTTCAAAATAAGTGCCCCCAGTGCAGATCAGGGTGCTGAGAGGATTACAGAAGGATTTAAAATGGGTAAGTCTGAGAAGATTCCCAGTGGCCCTTTTGGTCTTGGACTCCAAGGATTAGCTGTGGCTTTGGAATGGCAATGAAGAAAATGGAAGTGCAGTTATTTGTCCGTTGTTCCTAAATCCGTCCATCCATCTATCCCAAGGTTAGGACACCTGAAGTTCAGATCAGCAGGCCATAAGCTGTATAGAAGCACAGTTAATATTCTCTTAAGGAATGAGATCTTCTCTTTCTAATTGGTTTCTTTGCTTCATCCTCATGGCTTTTGGGTTTGTTCCAACAGTGCAGCAGGGCCCCTAATGACATCTCAAAGAAGCTTCTCACTGTGTTCTCCAGCAAAAAAAACAAACAATCCAGCTTCCGCATTCAGGGACCCAGGGATGCGGGAGGGAGGTGGAGGTACTTTTGTGTGCCCATGGATGTGGCCCAGCTCTAGCCTGCCCCAGCTTTGAAACTGTAGGACGTGGCTCCAGCCTCCGCTCTGGGACTCCCCATGCTTTTCTGGCCCATGGTGGTTTCAGCTCCCAAAGTCATCCTGGTACTGGGACTCAGGGACCTGGCTCTGGCCCAGCTTACCCACTGATTCCCAGTGCCTGGCTTTCTGGGGCTTCCCTCCTTTAGATGTAAAACTGGGGAAAAGCCTAGCCTTCCTTCTCAGCCAAGGGTGAGTCAGAGTAGAGGACAATAGCAAAAGTTTCTGGAAATTCTTGCAGGACAGTATTGTACTTTACCTTCTGGGGTGGGAAAGTAGAGGAAACTATTGTCAAAGAGAACAAAAATGATGGCTTCTCACTAGGCCTATGAAAATGATTTTTTTTCCTTCTCTTAGAAAATCTTTGATCCTTAAAACAGAGCTGGGGTAAAAAATTGTCATATTAGTTTTCTGCTGCATCCAGGGGAAATATGGTGCAGATTTATTGAATCTGTGGTTTTAAGCATTAGGCACACTTAAAGGTAATTCACAACCCAAATGGAAATCACAGGTTCCCTTCTTCCCCTGATGGAGCCAAGTAAAGCAGCTCTGAGCTCAGAGGCCTCTACTCACCCAGCCTAAATCCAGCAAAGGGAGATCTTCATGGGGTGGAAATTGGGTTAATGCCAGCTAAACAGAAGCATCTATTTCTGTTTCTCTTTCCCTCTCTTTTTTTCTCTCTCAGTCTTTCTCAATCTCAATCTCCCTCTCTCTCTCTCTCTCTCCCCCTCCCCCTCCCTCCCTCCCTCTCTCTCTCCCCCCTCTCCCTCTCCCCCCTCTCTCTCTCACACTCACACTCACTCTCACTCTCTCCCTCTCCCCCCTTCTCTCCCCCTCTCCCCCCTCTCTCCCTCCCTCTCTCTCTCTCTCTCACTCTCACTCTCTCCCTCTCTCTCCCTCTCCCCCTCTCTCCCCCTCTCTCCCTCTGTCTTTCTTGTTGGGTTTATGCAGATAAAGTTGCACCACAGACCCACACTCACACTGTGGAATAATTGGAGGCCCAGGCTTGAGGCTCATCCAGGTTTACACACCAGCATCCCGAATTTATGCACGTATGTGTGTCTTAGCCTGTGAAGGTTTACCGTTGAAATTACTGGGGAAGCTCAGACCTCAAACCAAATTTAAATAATTGAAAGCCATCATTTCCAAATGGGTTAGTAATTTATACATTGTTACCCTCAGAAGGTAAGGGTTTGGGGGAAGGGGGGTTGGTTTCTCTTTGTTGTGTGAGGACATTATGTGCTCTTAGGAAAACAAGATTAAAGGCCATAAAAAGCCTATCTACCAAGTAGCAGGCCCCTCACCCAGGCTGGCATTAATGAGCAGATGATTAGAAAGCTGGCGTAATTATATTCTACTGACAGAGCAGGCCCTCGCCTGCAATCGCTAGAAATGCAGTTAAAAACCGTTGCTCACTGCACTGTTTAATCAAAAAGAATAAGATCCCTGAATCTTGTCTGCATTAAGAATAAGTTAATAAGTTAATGAATAAGTTAACTCCAGGCACTTGAAATTGTGCAAGAATCACGTCTCTCGGGCATGGGAGCCTCAGTGGGGTAGATAAAGGGAGATGAGGGAGGACAGAGTTATTTCTTTGGCCAAAGGGTCCATTGATGGTTCAGGACAGCAGCAACCACCAATTCAGTCTTCCTAGTGAAGTGTCGCCCGGGGGCATGTAGTAGGAGGGCACTGTACTGCGGGCCACAGGCTGTCGAGTAACCCAGACTGTTGTCCTGTGTGATGTAAAGCAGGTCACAATCCCTCTGGCCTTAGTTCCCTCATGTTAAAAAAAGATGGTGTCTGTCTTCCCTACAGCACAGGATTTTATTAAAAAGATTAGACAATGATGATATGACCACTTTGGAAAATAACTTGGCCGTATCTTATAAAGGACACATGTACTTACCCTATGACCCAGCCATTGTGCCCCTAGCTGCACTCACACTGTATGTCCATACAAAGATTTGTACACAAATGTTCATAGCACCTGTATTCATTATAACCCAACACTGAAAACAATGCAAACATCCATTGACAGGTGAACGGATAAATTAGTTATGGTATCTCCATGCGGCGGAATATTACTTAGCAATGAAAAGCAAACCAGGAATACTACAACAACATGAGGGCTCTGGGAAACATGCTGGGCGAAAAGAAGGCAGACACGAAAGAGCTCTGGTATGATCCCACTTACGTGTGAATAGAGAGAAGATCATT
The DNA here is from genome assembly GCF_964341445.2 of Mesoplodon mirus. Taxonomy (NCBI): domain Eukaryota; kingdom Metazoa; phylum Chordata; class Mammalia; order Artiodactyla; family Ziphiidae; genus Mesoplodon; species Mesoplodon mirus. Next base: position 62,659,003 of record NC_138990.1, read on the forward strand.
TCTATGTATAGTGACAGAAAACAGATCAGTGGCTGCCTGGGACCAGGGGTGGCAATGGGGATTGACTGTCAAGAGGTATAAGAAATTTGGGAGGTTGGATGATGGAAAGTTCTATACCTTTGATTGCGGTGACTGTTACAAGGGTCTGTACAGTCGGCAAAACTCATTGATCTGTGCTTAAAGTGGGTGCATTTTTTACTGAAGGTAAATTAAACCTCACCAAAGTTGACTTTTTTAAAATGCAAACAAAGCCAAAAAGACTTAGGACCCTTTAATTTGGACTATAAGCCTGTGGACTGTTTCCACTGAGGGGGCCTTTCAGCAAATCACTCTAAGCCTCAGTTTCTTCAGATGGAAAACAGGAATAATAATAGATACCTCGTGGTGTCACTGTACAGTGAACGAGGTGAGGCTAACACTAATCCTGTGGATGCTTTGTGTGCCAGGCACTGTTCCAATTCCTTTGCAGAAATGAATTTATCTTACGAGATGGTTTTGAACCCTGCAAAGCACGATACACATGTAAGTTATGTGTAGTATGGTTCCAGTGCTTCCTGTAGCTTGGAGGTGCTTGTTAATTTCTGAACAGGAGGAAATGTACCAAGAAAAACATAAATGTGAAGGATTACAAGCATGGTTAGTACGACGAACTGAGCTGCATTCCTCAACCACACAGTGTGGTGAATGGGGAGTGATTCCTGAGCCTACACGGAAAAGTAGGGAGGTTTGTGACGTTTACAGAGAGTCTGCATGTTCTCCCACAGGGCCCCTTGTGACATTACCTACAGACGTGTCCTGTAGACGTGACAGGGCCTGGGCACTGTACATGTTGGTAACTTTGGGGCAGAGGGGCTTTTCCTAATACAGCATTTGTCAGTGACGTCAGCCACATTTTTGGACCTGATGAACCAGGCAGACTTGGTCCTCAGTACAAACAGCTCTGGGACACTGGGTACTAATAATTATTATCATTACTGTTATTATTATCAATACCCCATTTTGCAGATGAGGAACACCGAAACCAAGATTTCCTCATCCTGCCAGCATGCTTCTTCCTCTGTGATTTGGGGGTTTCTGAGACTGGGATTCAGAAGAATGAATTCCCAAGAAAGAAAGTAAATGGGCAGTTCAGAAAGCTATCAGAAATCCTAACATTAGTAAACTTTCATTTAAAGGGACTTGATTCTTTTTTTAATGGGAGCAGATAGAGCATTCTGGACTGGGGAAGAGGACAATCTGGGATGCAGGGCCCTTTCCCCGATGTTTTTATAGAGTAAAACAAATGTTAAATGAACATTTAGAGCATTCTGGAAGAGGAAAGAAGTCATACGCAGGCAGCCTAGCTGGGCAGCTGGGAGGACTTACCAGGGCTTGGACGAGGCTGTGTGTAGAGGCTGGCGGGGGGCTTGCTGCTGCCTTTGCTGTGGGTCACAAACTTGCTGTGGCCCCAAAGGCGGCAGGTCTGACGGATGACCTGGAACAATCGAGGATATCTGGGGGTTTCTTTAAACTGCTTTTATTCACAAGCAGAGTACCGATGGTGGGCCTGCTACCAGTGGCTGCCCGAGGACAGGCGTTCTCCACGCTGCTTGGAAGCACCCTGCCGCCTGTAGTGTGAGGCAGAGGAGGCTCGCCCGTTCCCTGCGTGCCCATTTGGATCCAGAGGGCACCCCGTGGAGAGGCTTCCTCTCGTTGACCTTGGGGGGAGGAGGAAGGGCAGGTGCTGCTCTTGGTTTCTGCTCCCAGCTGAGCCAGGGGTGAGCCAGCTTGTCAAGGGCTTGGCGGTGGCCACTCCCTCACAGCCAGCCTAGGGAAGTCAGTTATCCTCTCTGGTTACTTTCCTCATGTTTAACCGGAAGAGTTGGGCGAGATGCTCTAAGCTCCCATCCAGCTCATTCTCCCCCATCTTTCCCCTGCACGCTGGCCTCCCCATGGGGTCTCCCTCCCCCACCTCCTGACCTCAGGCCCCATTTCTCCTCCCCTAGTGTGCACCAAGGGTCAGGTGGTGAGTGGCCAGTACCGGATGCTTGCAAAGCACGGGGGCTACGTGTGGCTGGAGACTCAGGGGACGGTCATCTACAACCCTCGCAACCTGCAGCCCCAGTGCATCATGTGTGTGAACTACGTCCTGAGGTGAGCCTGTGAGGGCCGGGGGGGCACAGCCTGGGGTGCAGGGTGCTCCTGAGACTGAGGACACAGCCCAGGAATGCCGAGCCTTTCAGAACCCGGCACCACATCGGCGAGCTCTTTTGCAGTGGGCGTCCTGGGGACAGTGGAACGCTGGGATTTCCCCTTTACAGGCTTTTTCTGCCCCTTCCCCCTTTGTCTGTCATCTGTCATGCCTCTGACCCACGTGGGGAGGCAGCTAGAACACAGTCGTCACTTAAGTGCTTTCTGAATGGGAACCAAGGGAAGAGAACCACGGTTACTTTTTGGGAGAAGATGTAACACCTCTGCTCGGTAGCACCTGGGAAGAAAGCTAGAGAAAGTCATTGCTGGGCTGCAACAAAAGCAAAAGCCTTCAAGTCTCATGCATACCACGCAGCCCACGTACACTATTAACACAGCATCCAAGACAGATACATACTCAGCGGGTGCTCTCCGCATCGCTAGCTCCACGACTCCAAACTTCCAGTGCACGGTTCTTTACGGAATGCCAACCCACTGTCCATACCCGTGTTTTTGTCTGAGAGGCTTAGCTATCAGGACTTCCATGTGTCTGGAGAGTAAAAGGGTTTTGCTGGCAAGTGTGGACAGTCTGAAGCTCGCTCTTGTCCCACCAGTGAGATAGAGAAGAACGACGTGGTGTTCTCCATGGACCAGACGGAGTCCCCGTTCAAGCCGCACCTGATGACCATGAACAGCATCTTTGACAACAGTGGCAAGGTGGCTGTGTCTGAGAAGAGCAACTTCCTGTTCACCAAGCTGAAGGAAGAGCCCGAGGAGCTGGCCCAGCTCGCACCCACCGCAGGAGATGCCATCATTTCTCTGGATTTCGGTGGGTGCTTCTTAGCTGAGCCAGGGCCTGTCGAACCCTCCTGGGGTGGGAGGAGGCCTCCCTGGCCACAGCTTTTCCTTAAGCAGAGCTGCCACGTGCCTTCCCCAAGTCTTGCTGATCATCCGTTGGTGGCCAGACCCTATGCTGGGCATGTGCACTCCCCACAGCATAAGACCGTCCTCTTTCTGACCTGGTAAAGCTCTGAGCGGGGTGGGGGGGAGGGCGTTTTGGTAGATTCTCCACCGTGGGGAGGGGGGAGCCTGAGATGAGAGATGGGGGCAGCGAGGGATCTGCTCCGAGGCCACGGGCATCTTTCCACAGGGTGGGCAGATCTCCACCTGAGCCTTGAAGGACAGATTGCTTGTTTAGGCAGAGGCCTGCTAGGTTGAAATAATGTTGGGAGAAATCCTTCCAGAAACGTGGATGGAGAAAAGATTCAGGCCCAGGAGTAAGCCCTCGAATGCACTTCTTTAAACGTTTGCCTGTCCCAGGGGGATGCGAGCCCTGGTGGCCCCAGCGGAGTCGGTGGCTCTTGCCCCGTGCTCTGAAGGCGGGAAGCCCCTTCTTCCCCATGTTGCAACCCACAGTCACCCCCCAGCCTTGCTGTGGCCGCTCAAGGAACAGCTACACCTCCCTGTGCTTGCTCTGGACTGGCTCAGCCCCGTTAGGTGTGTTGTGAGAGGCCACCGGGGAACAGTGATCTCAGAGAATCACAGAGAGCAGCCCTGGGACAAGGAGTCACGCAGCTTTCCAGTTTCGTGGCAGTAATGAGGCAAATTGCCCAGTTTTCATAACCTCCTCCTCTACGTTCTGGATTGCCCTTCAGGGAAGAGTGGCTCCTAATACATTTAGTCTCGGGAAATTAAAGGCTCCAGGAGGGTGTTCCCATTAAAGGGACTCTGTACGTTGAACCCCAGTTGAAGGCCCCTTTGTCCCAGCGAAGCCTCAGCACACGGGGGGCCGAGCCCCAGGCACGCCGCAGGCACGTTTAGGATCACTTGTGCATCCTTCATGCTTCCTCTGCCCTGGGGTGAGCCCAGCAGTTGGGGGTGTGAACCAAGCCAGGCCCTTGTCTCCACAGGGAGCCAGAACTTTGAGGAGTCCTCAGCCTATGGCAAGGCCATCCTGCCGCCAGGCCAGCAGTGGGCCGGAGAGCCCAGGAGCCACGGCGCCCACACTGAGGCCGGGAGCCTGCCCGCCTTCACCGTGCCCCAGGCAGCCGCCCCTGGGAGCACCACCCCCAGTGCCGCCAGCAGCAGCAGAAGCAGCAGTAGCTGCTCCACGGTGAGCGCCCCCTGGGGTTGAGGCCATGGAGAGGGTGGGCTCCTCCTCTGGCTGCTGCCGGATGGCTGAGTGGACAGGCCAGACCCAAGTCCTGCCCTCCTCCTACTCAGTTATACTGGAGCCCCCTAGGGGGGCTGTGATACTTACTTGCCACGCATTAGAGCTGTGCGCTTGCTCTCAGTACCCATCCCCCATCTATGTGATAAGGTCCTTGAAGACAGGGGCTGAGTGGCACACAGCTGTGAGCCCCGAGCTCAGTCCCCATGCGGGGCAGTAACCATCCTGCTGGGGGCACAGAGCCACACAGTTTGCAGAGCCCGGCCAGCCATGCCTCTATCCTGTTTGCTGTTCAAGACAGCCTCATTTTATGACGAGGAGACTGAACTCAGAGAGGTACACACAGCTCCTAGGGCGTGGCTTCTTCACATATTCTTATTCCGTGGAATAGAGTTGAATCTGTGGGTCCAGAAACATATTTCTCCTTCTACCTTGGACTTCCGGGGAAACCAGTGCCGTAGCCTTGACTTGGTCACCTTCCTTCCTGGCCCCCAGCCCAGCAGCCCTGGAGACTATTATCCATCTCTGGAGGATGATCTGAAGATTGAAGCAATCGAAAAGCTCTTTGCCATGGATACAGAGGCGAAAGACCAGTGCAGCACCCAGGTAGGTGGCCGTGGGGAAGATTGGAGTGGCGGGCCAGGCCTACCAGCTGCTGGTGGTGAAGGCTGAAGTCTCTTCTTGCAGCCTCAGCCCTTTGTTGCAAAGACTAGTGGGAATGCTAGGCCAAGGCCACAGTCCCTAACTGGGTGAGGGTGCAGAGCAACGGAGCCTGTGGTCGTGTGCTTCTCGCACTTCTGCCCTCTGCTTACCCGTGTCAGAGCCAGCTCGTCTACTTTTAACTCTCGATACATCATGTCCTACTAACTTGGGTATTTCTTAATGCTTATGAAAATGAAAACCACAACTGAACCTTTCTTTAAGGATCCCTGCATTTAAAAAGCATACCCAGATGTATACAACTTTTGTAAGCATAGGGAACAATTATTCCCCTTACAAACATTTCCATTTTAGGATTCTTTGAAATACCTTATTTTAAATGCATTTTAAAATGACAACTGAATGACCAATTTTTATTTACACGTAACTTTTCAGAAACTTATTACATAAGGCCAAACGTCTTGTAAAACCTGTGTAAACAGGCTAGGGTGTGGGTGGACGGGTATGTGGGTCACAAAACCCAAAGGAAAATCATTCATCCCCATTTGTCTTAGTCTGGGTTACTCATCCAGATTTCTGCCTTGCCTCCTCAGTTTGTTCTGCAAAACTTTCCCTATTTCTACCCTGCACTTTCTTCTCTGAACTCCTATAGGATTTATTACTTAGTATTTGGTTATCACTGTCTGCTTCTGCTCTTTAACCATTTCAGGCAGTTGTAATCAGCTGCATCCTCCCAGTGAGGGCTGAAACATTTATTTTTCTGGGTCTGCTTGTGAGAATTCCCTACGGTGCCCATCATGGTAGTGGGAACCTGCGGGTCCATGTCTGAGTCCTTGTTGATCAGAATGAAGGTCCCACAGGTAGCACTGGGCCATGGTTGCCCTATGAGCATTCCACCGATACACCCTGGGGAAGTGAGGTGATGAAGACGAAGCTGCCCGTGGCCCCCTGGGAGCCATCGTGCTCACCGGAGTGGGCAGGGATGGCTTTGTGGAAGAGGTGGTGCCTGCCCAGTGTGTGGGAGTGAAGGCGGGGTTTGGACTGGGAGACAGGAGAGCATTTTGGGCTGGATGGGGATGGTGGCACCAGGGAGCGTGTGGAAGGATGCCTGAGTGGAGACTCAAATGACCGGGGATTGGTGGCACAGGCTGACCAAGGGAGAAAATGCACGGGAAGCTGCTGGCACCTGCCGGGAGACGGTGCAGACTCAACGGACACATCTGAGTTTTCTTCTCCTGGGCCCTGAAGGCCTCAGCACGGTCAGGCCATGCAGGAGGAAGGCCTCTGGCAGGGGTGGGGTGGGGAGGACGAGGGGCTAAGATGGAACAGTATCCCTGAGGCAGCGCCAGCTGCTGAGCTGCTTTGCCTGTGGTCTGTGTCTCCTCAGACGGACTTCAATGAGCTGGACCTGGAGACCCTGGCACCCTACATCCCCATGGACGGGGAGGACTTCCAGCTCAGTCCCATCTGCCCCGAGGAGAGCCTCTTGCCGGAGACACCCCAGTCCACCCCCCAGCACTCCTTCAGTACCATGTCGAACATCTTCCAGCCACTGGCCCCGATGGCCTCTCACAGCCCCTTCCTCCTGGACAAGTATCAGCTGGAAAGCAAGAAGATAGAGCCCGAGCAGCGGCCTGTGTCCTTCATCTTCTTCAACGGTGGGAGCAAGGTGTCCCTACCACCGTGCTGTGGCCAGACCTGCACCCCTCTCTCCTCCATGGGGGGCAGATCCAACACACAGTGGCCCCCTGATCCGCCATTACACTTGGGGCCCACGAAGTGGCCCGGCGAAGATCAGCACGTGGAGTCCTTGGGGGCCTCGCCCTTGGGGCCCCCCATCACTGCACCCCATCTCTCCATGTTCAAGAAGAGGTAAGTGGTAGAGACCCTTGGCTGCTTCAGCAAAGGCTGTGCTGTACAGGGAGGGGACAGACAGGTGCCCTGAAAGGCACCCCTGCCCCATCACCAATTCCCACTCCACAGGGGTCTGATACTCCACTCAGCCCTTCTCAGAACTTTGAGAGCTTGGGCTTTAGGGGACTCGCCCCTAGGTATGTGAGGCCTCGAGTGGGACACGTTTTATCAGGGCTGGAGGACACCACGAGGGGCCTGCGGCCAGACAGAGGAGCTCGTGCAGGGCCCTGAGCACCAGTGGCTCTCCGGACCACCCCTCAGAGCACCTCGTTCGATGCAGAGCTTGTGAGCTGAGCCGCACAATACCCACACACACAACACAGAGGGGTGGTTCCTTGGCTCGGCCGTGGAAGCCTGGTTGCCCATGCCTTTCCCCTGCCGGGGTCCAGCACACCCTCCCCATCCTGCCTTCCCCCAGCTCCTCCCCGTCTCCCCCTCCAAGTCCCTTCCACCCACTGGGGGCTCACCTCAAGCTCCCAGGGCCCATTGCTTAGGCTTCCTTGGGGCCCTTACCTTCTACAGAGCCCCCTCCCTGGTTCTCGGCAGGGGGCAGTCCAGGCGCGCCGGGGCGGCAGCCCTCCCACAGACAGCTGTCAGAGCTGGGCGGCTGCAAACCAGGACTGGAGGCTGCCCGGGTACGGGCCGGCACGTGTGGAGGGAGGTGCAGGTGCCCTGAACCCTCAGCATCTCACCAGGTAGCGGGCACTGCGGAAGGAAGGAGAGCCTGGGCCTCAGGCCCACCACCCCACCTCCAGGACTCTGCCCTTGGGGTCTTGGAGCCGCCACGCCATGAGTGCTCGTTCTGGAAGGGCCCTGGGTGTGTGGGGCTCCAGACTCCCTCACGCCCATCTCTTGGGCTTGGCAGGTCTGCAAAGGGCTTCGGGCCTCAGGGCCCAGACGTGATGAGCCCGGCCATGGTCGCCCTCTCCAACAAGCTGAAGCTGAAGCGACAGCTAGAATACGAGGAGCAAGCCTTCCAAGACATGAGTGGGGTGAGCGCTGCCCTTGGGGAGGCCGGCTGGGAGTGGGGGCTGAGCACAGAGATCCAGGCTGGCGTGGAGGGCCCTCCCGGGCCGGCTGACCGGGCAGAGGGAGCGCTGCCCACCTCACCCTGACGCAGTTTGAGGACCTGGGTCTCTGGCCTCTCCCCTCAACCTCTGCACTTCCACACCCAGGGGGATCCACCAGGCAGCAGCACTTCACATTTGATGTGGAAAAGGATGAAGAGTCTCAGGGGCGGTGGGAACTGCCCTCCGATGCCGGACAAGCTGCCGAGCGCAAACATCCCCAGTGGTGAGCACAGGCCTGGGCCTCCTGGGGGAAGGCGTCTGCCGGTGGAGGGGCTCGGAGTGCACCCTGGCTCCCCACTCCCTCCCCGCCTGCCCCTCCGAGCCTTGCTAGGACAGGGGGGTGTCTCCACCCCCCCCTTCCCACTCTGGCCCGGGTGACGCCCGTCAGAAATCTCTGGGCTCCTTGCGTGAAGGAAGAGGGACGTTGGGGGTGTCATGGTCTCTCCCCTCACTGTCTGACATTGGCCTTTCAGATGAGTTCGTCCGAAATCCCATGAGGGGCGGGAGCCAGCCCCTGAGACACTTAACACCACCACAGCTGCCATCTGCCGTGAGCCCCGGGGAGCCTGCCAAGAGTGGGTTCCCCCCGCATTGTTACACCCCCCAGTATCAGGACTACAGCCTACCAGCGGCTCACAAGGTGTCAGGTGGGTGCGCTCAGGAATGGGGGCACTGTGCCAGGGCCTGCTGGGTTTGGGAGGGTGTGGGCCAGGGGACGGACAAGGCAGCGGGTCTCAGCACCAGGATGAACTTGCTCATGACAGGCAGCTGCCTTGAGAAGGGCGAGCCCTCTTTTCCCCCAAGTACTGCAGCAGGGGCTGGAAGGCCACGTGTCCACAGGGCTCGAGAAGGAACCCTCCACTCACCAGGTGACACCCGGGGCTCTTCCACCTTAAGAGCCCCCGAGCCTATCTGCCTTTTGCTCAGTTCTTCACATTACCGCCTGCCAGGGGCATCGCTCTGAGCTCAGGCAGGAGCTGAGCTGAGGACGTGCTGCTGGGAGGGGGGCCAGGCTGGTCTGGGAAGAGTCACCCTACTGGACCTTGCTTTCTGGGAGGACTGGCCACCTTAGTCTGTTACCATCTTGTGAAATGTAGATGTTGTCACGGAAAGGTTGCTATTTAAACATGAACATAACTTGTAGTTCGGGTGAAACATGCTGGACCCCTGCCCTAAAAAAGAGAAATTTCCTCAGCAATATGGTTTGGGACAAACTGCTGCTCAGTGCTTCAGAGCTTTAGAGTCACAAGACAGGCCTGGGCTAAAAATTCTGCTCATTACCAGCTGGAGTAAGGACAGAGCAAGCCACACATTTAAATAAGAGGCTTGCATGCAAAGTGTAGAGTTCGTGGATATGTTTGCGTTAAGTCGGAGCCAGCGTTATCATCCTTGCTGTGCACCCAGGAGTTTCCTTGAGTGGAAACTCATCCTTTTCAGGGGAAAATAATATTCTTTTAAAAACTCAGGTCGTTTCTTAGGGTGAGTCAAAGAAGGGGGGATTAGAAAGGGCTGGTGAGCAAGTATCCGTTGCTACTGTGGTGCTGCAGAGGTGTGAGACCCGCCCCGTCCACGAGGGAGCAAGGTTGAGTGCGGGAGGCAGGCATGGGGGGCTGGGAGGGGGGCCAGGGATGAGGTGCTACAGCTAAGCCAGGGGAAGGGAGAGCGGGCACCTCGCGTTACTGGGGCCGATGAAGGGCTTCCAGGGCCGCCTCCAGAACCCGGGCCTGCTCTTCCCAGGAAGTGGGGTTTTGGGTGCTGGGAGTCTCCCCTTCTCAGCAGGAGAGAAAGAGGGGCTGCCAAGGGTGGGGATCCTGAAACTGGAAGTCAGGCCTTTGAAGGACCCGTGTGTGTGCACACATGTAGATATGCATGTGTGTACATTTTGTGTATGTGCATGTAAATGTGTGTGTGCAAGTGCGTGCAGGCACCAGCTGGTTCAGAGCTCCCTCTCTCTCCGTTCAGCCTTCCGGCTGCCAGTGCACAGTGGGCACGGGTCAGTTGGCAACCCCGAGCCTTGCCCAGGCGCTGGCTCATGCCTCCACCTCCCAGGCCAGGAAGCCTTCGTGGGCGCTCCTTCCAACCAACCTCCCTGTCCCCTCAACATTCCCTGCTCTGTCTGCACTGCACACACTCCGCTGCTTGGGTCTCAGCCCCTCTCACCTGATGGGATGGAGACAACATGCTTTCCGCTGGGTCCCTGCTCTCTGCATGGGCTGGGTCACTAGGGAAAGACAGACAACATTGAAGAAAGTGAAATGAGGGCTGCTGCCGAGTCACGAAAACTGGAAATACCCCTTGCTCTCCCAACACGTCTCATCCATGCTGGGCTCTTATGGAATAGACCCTTTTCCAAATGTTTGATTTAGGGTTTTGAAAATAAGGGCACTAACTCTTCTTTCAGGCATGACAAGCAGGCTGCTCGGACCCTCGTTTGAGCCCTACCTGCTGCCGGAATTGACCAGATATGACTGTGAGGTGAACGTTCCTGTCCCAGGAAGCTCCACGCTCCTCCAAGGAGGGGACCTCCTCAGAGCCCTGGACCAGGCCACCTGAGCCAGGGCCACCCACTGACAGGCACCCCTTCCCATGCCGTCCCACCAGCTTCACGGTCTCCGTCTGTTTTTTTGCAACTAGATATTTCTAACACCAACACACTTTTTACAAGATATACTTACCTGGCAAACTTGCCCAGGTCACCAAGTAGTGGCCTTTTTCTGAAGATGCTCACTTTATTATTCATATTTTTAAAATACAATTGTTTTACCTGCTATGTTTTGCTCTGTCAATGGAAATGTTCTTAAATTTTATAAGATTGTTCTCTCCCCAACTTCAATTACTTCTAATTTATATTATTCACGGGTCTCTCTGTCTCTGTCTCTCTCTCACACACACACACAAACAATATTCATACTAACAAGTTTGGTGTGTTTGTTTGTTCTCCTTTAGGGAAAGCTTTGGCTTCATTTAACTAAAAGGATTTTGTTGCTGTTGCCAAAGAGAAACAAAATAATTTTGCTTTCTAAGCTTGATTTGTGGCCTCTTATCTCTCAGCCCTCCTCCTTTTGTAAAACTAATCACTGTATTGTAAATTTCAGTCTTTTTTTTTTTTTTAAGCCAACTCTTTGCTCTAATTTTGATACAACTTTTGGGGGAAAAAAATGTGAAGGGTGAACTCCATTGTATGTGGTGGTTATCTGTGAAAGTTACACAGTATGGCTTTTCCTAAACTGGTGTTTTTCCCCTGCATTTGGTGGAGTTTTTTAAATTATTATTATTCAAAAACATAACTGAGTTTTTTAAAAAGAAAATTTATATCTGGGTTAAGTGTTTATCATATATATGGGTACTTTGTAATATCTAAAAACTTAGAAATGGAATCCTGCTCACAAAATCACTTTAAGATCTTTTTTAAGCTGTTAATCTTTTTCCTGGTGTTGCTGACACTGCAGAATTGTACAGAACTCCACAGGCCTGTACTAACCCTGCTCAAGGTCTCCCTCTGTTGCCTTTTTGCTTTCGGGACATGCCGTAGGCGTGACACACAATCCAGAAAGTGGAATCATTCTGTGGGAGCACTGCAAGCTGTCTTCTCCTCATGTTCTGTATGTATTATGTATGTATGTATGTATTATTATTACTGCCAAGAGGGTCTGACAGCACGTCAGGGGTGGGGGGTAGGGACAAATAGGGGAAGCGCTTTAAACTCTTCAGGTTTCATTGCCAGCCCTTCAAGTGCACTGAGCTATGTGACTCTAATGGTCTTTCATGGGGCACATTTGGGTATTTCCAGAACTACCATGAGATGATTTAGATGGGAATTCATGAAAGAAAGTGAGGATTTGGAAATGGTATAGGGACCCAGTCCACATCCTCCCAGCTCACCACCTTGGAGCCCATGGAGCTGGACTGAGGGAATGCACAAAGGGGGGCTCCTGGTCCTGACCAGCTGCATCCTCATGCCCCTTCCTCAGCCACGCCATCAGATCGCCCTACACGGCCGAGGTGCAGCAGGCAGCCCCCCGGGGACAGCCCCTGGCCCTCCTTGAGGTCTGTCTGTCCCCAGAAGTGATGTGTCTAGGGTAGGAAGTACTGAAAACAGTGTTCTCAGAGCGTCTTATAACTCACCAGGTAAGAGGGACGATGCCATGTGTTTTTGAAATAGCAATCACGTGAAACTTTTCCGTCATGGGTACAATGAAGAAGTTTCTAGAAACACACAAAGCAAAACACAGCAAGCCAAGAATTTGGTAAGGCTGGATGGACTTACTGCCCAAAACGAAATAAAATTTAAATTTCAAAAGAAAAATTACCTAGTCACTGTGTCGCCAAAAATGTTACTTGAGCACCACAGCCCCGCCTCACGTACGGCAGGTGGCAGAACTTGAAGGGTTACGGACGTGTAAGCGCTGGTGTTTGGTTTTCTCTGTGTGTTTGCCTCAGCACGAAGGGCATTTTACCCTTGCAGTTGTACTAAAACACTCTGAAAAATATTCCAAACTTCATATTAACTTTATCAACATAATGATTTCGTGAACATTATTATAAATGTCAAATTCCTACTGACAGCGTTGTTACTATACGGGAGCTTAACTTTATAAGGAAATGTATTTTGACACCTGCTATCTTATTAAAGTCTTCTGATCCTACCACTGCCGGTGGCTCTTGTTTCCTGTGGGTTTATCATGGGCTACACTGATGTAAAGTGACGTATTTATTTATTAAACAGTTTACAGAAAACGAACATGGGCCCTGATCTTTGTGAGACGACTGAGGCCAGCTGATTGATTGATAGGAATCTGGAGAATGGAAGAAAAGGCTAATGTTAAAACTCGGCAACTAAGACCAGGAAGCCATGCTGCATGGTCCATATTTCTGCAGGCCTCTTTTTCTATGTTCTGTGAGGGACCCGAGGAAAGAAGTCAGGGTTCCTGTCTTCAGAAAATTATAGGAAGCAGTCTGAAAACTCTGCCGCCTACGTGTATTCACACGCCGCACTTTGGGATGAAGGCTCTCAGGGGAAAGGAGCAGCCTGAGCTCTGGGGCTCAGAGGGGACCTCAGTTTGGCGGTGGCAGGGCTCACGCGGGCCCTCCCAGCTAGAACGGGCATGGGAAGGGCCAAGATAACCTCAGACGGCGACAGAGCCCGGCAATAGCCCCAACTGGACAGGGGCGTGATGGGTTCCCTAATTCAAATTTTACTTTTCCAAGTCATGGCCCGCTTGGAAAGAGGCGCCATCTCCACGGTGGGATGGGGGGAGGGACCCAGCAGTGGCCTCTGCTCAAAATGGTCAGTCCTAGAATCAGCGTTCCCGGGTCACATACTTAGTTCCCCTAAGAGTTCAGTCCACGTGGTGTGGTTTCACACTTACCTTGTTAGCTCACTCAATCCTCGGGCTGAGCAATCCATGAGCACCCATTTCACAGATGAAACTGAGGGTCATATTAAGTGGCTTAGGCAAGTCACACCCTGCTAACAGAAGAAAGAAATGTAAACATAGTGTTGGCTGTGCTTTCTCCTCTCACACCGACCGTGCCTGCTGGGAGGTATAGTTCATGGCAGGGCTCTGTTTTCATTTCCAAATAGACCATTCCTATCGTTATTACTTTAACCTGTAGACCTCCCTCTGGTTCTGTGCTTATTCATCTCTTCTCTTCCCAACTGCCTGGATCTTCAGATTGGATTTTCTGGGCTCTGCCCGCCATCTTGGACTTCCTGAGAACATCATCTCTTCTTTTTCTGAAGCTCTTCCATGAATGACATGTTTTAGCTCGTCCTTCAGGAGCAGAGTTGCCTCAAAGCATTGGCAAGCTCAGGACTCAGACCTGGGTGGGTGTTATCCTGACCCCCCAACAATCTAAGTGGGCTGTGGGTCTATGAGGTGTCCTTAGACGAGGCCACTGAACAACCACCTGAAAGCCATGATTGTGTCCTCCAGCCCTTGGGGGTGCAGGGCAGCTCCAAGCGCCTCTTGCTTGCAAGTGCAGCAAGCTGGGGTGGGGAGACACTGAGGCCACTGTCCCTGTTGGATTAGAGGAACTCAGCCCCTCCAAAGCACTCAAGCACAAGACACGGGCCCCACCCAAGTCACCCTGCTTCCTTTATGTTTTGTCTCTAGCAATCGGGTGAAGACTGATTTAAAAGCTCCTGATTTCAGATTTCACTTTCCAAAATGCAGGTGGCCACTCTGCCGTACACCTGGAACTAACAACAGTGTAAATCAACTATACTTCAATTAAAAAAATAATTTTTAAAAAATCCAGGTGGCTTAGGAGTAGGTATGAGCCTGCATGGCCAGGTGTGCAGGGGCAGCGGCCTGTGTAGAATTAGCAATAGATAAGCCGTTGGGGTTCCTCCTGACTCTGGATATGTTCTCCTCCAGGCGGGCAAACCTTGGTGGGACGTGGCACCTTCCCAGAGCTTGCTTTGCTTGGCAGCCTCCAGATGAGAAGTCTGTCTTTTGCGGGGGTGGGGACACTCAGACCCAGAGCTGAGAAAGGAGACAGCCCCACCTGGTGGAGTTCCCTCTGATCCATGTAGGGCAAGATTTACCTGCTCCTGAAGCATGGGCTCTGATGAACATTTCAAATTGGGCAGGGGGGTGAACTGTGGGTTTTCCTGGAGATACAATGCAGAGCCATTTCCTTCATAACATACAAGATTCAACCACCTACAGCCCTGCTTTCCTGGCCCCTGCGCATCCTCTGCTTTACGTGAAAAAACTTTTATCGGGAGGCCTGCATAAGAGTGACCAGGTTAGCTGGGCTCTTCCTCTCTCGAGTCAGGAGAGTCCCCAGTAAGACAGAACTGGATGTATTTTCCCAGATGGACTCAAGATGCTGAGAAGGACCTGGAAATGACGTAGCCCAACCCTGTCATTTATTTTTTCAACCTCTTAATTCTAGAGATGAGAATACTGAGGCCCAGGGAGACAAAGTGGCAGGGCTGGGAGCAGAACCCAGGCCAGCATCACGGGGACTGAGCCTGAACTCACCATAAGTGAAAGGGGCCACGTCCTTGGCCCATGACATCAGGTCTTGATTTCTCAGCCAGTGCACAGGCCCTTCCCACACACGGCCCTTCCCACCACCACCTCACAGGCCTGGGCCTTGTCTCTTCCCTCGGGGCACTTTCAGTTCTTCTAAAATGATCATGATCACAGCGTCACCCCATTTCTTCAAAATATTCCTTTGAATTCAGTGGCCCCCGTGGGAACTGCTTGGCCTCTCTGTGACCTCGGTGAAAACTAAACCAACTCCTTCACTTCTAGACTGACTCTTCTTGGCCTCCCAGGCCCCAGGAGAAAAGGGTTTTGAAGTACTTCTCAAATAAAAACCACCCTGGATAACTCAGACGCCCGTACAAGCTGGTGTATAGTGTTGGAGGCCCACAGCCCACATTTTCCCAGGCAGTCCCAGTCACAGATATCGTGTTTCAATGTCACCCAGGCGCGCTTGTACTTGGGCCAAGGACCCCCATCTTGGGTTCAGAAAGCGGGAACCTTATGGATACAAATGAGCCCTCAGTTGCTTTAGGGTGGACCCCAGGTCCTGGGGAAGTTCAGAGGAGGCCAGGACAGATCAACCTGGGCCTCAGGGGTGGAAAATCCTCCCAACCAGCCCTGGGATGGAAGAGGATGCAGAGGGAGGCGGGGTGGGGGCGGGTTATTCTAGATGTGGATGGACGAGGGGGACAAAGGCATGAGGCCAGAATGAGCAGCACGTGCAGAAGACCCTGGGGATCAGGCGGGGTCAGGAGCTGGGATGGAAGGAGAGGGCGGCCTGGCCACTCACAGCACAGGCCTGGAGTCAGACAGAGCAGGGTTCAAATCCTGGCTCTGCTGCTTCTAGCTGTGTAACCTTGCGGAAGCCCCTTCATGTCCGATGGCCCGTGTCTGCTTTCCTGTGAAAGGACCATGATAAGTCCCCACCTCAGAGAGTCGAGGCTGGAGATATTAATTTGGGGATTGACGGTAGGTAAACTGTACTTAAATCCCTGAGATTGGATGAACTATACCTAGGAGGTAAGAGCATAGACAAACAGTAAAGCCCTAAGATAGAGCCCTGGGCCATGGCAGCGCTGGTAGAAGTCAGCGAGAGGAGGAGCCAGCAAAGAGGCTGGTGGGAACAGCAACATCTAGGGAAAAAACCAGGATTTCAGTATCCCAGAAGCCAAGAGAGGAGGGTGTTTTAAGAAGTAGGAATAGTTAACTGGATCACATACTAGACTGAAAGGCCAGGTAAAGTGAGGAGGAAATAATGGCTCTGGGGTTTGGCAACATGGAGATCATCATTGACCTTGACTAGAGAGGTTTTGGTGGAGAGCTAAGGACGGAGGTGTGATGGGAGT
Source organism: Mesoplodon mirus (assembly GCF_964341445.2). Taxonomy (NCBI): domain Eukaryota; kingdom Metazoa; phylum Chordata; class Mammalia; order Artiodactyla; family Ziphiidae; genus Mesoplodon; species Mesoplodon mirus. The sequence continues at coordinate 62,675,333 of NC_138990.1, forward strand.
GGATTGAGGCATGAGCAGGCTGGGGTGAGGGCAGAGAGACCACAGCAATACACAACTTCTTCAAGAAGTTTCCCTGTGAAAAGAATGAAATGATGCCATTTGCAGCAACATGGATGGACCTAGAGATTATCATACTAAGTGAAGTAAGTCATACAGAGAAAGACAAATATTATGATATCACTTATATGTGGAATTTAAAAAATATACAAATGAACTTATTTAGGAAATAGCAACAGATTCACAGATATAGAAAACAAATTTATGGTTACCAAAGGGGAAAGGAGGGGAGGAATAAATTAGGAGCGTGGGATTAACAGATACACACAACTATACATAAAATAGATAAGCAACAAGGACCTACTGTCTAGCACAGGAAACTATATTCAATATCCTTGATAAACCATAATGGAAAAGAATATGAAAAAGAATGTGTATATTTGTATAACTGAATCACTGCTGTACAGCAGAAATTAACACAACATTGTAAATCAACTATACTTCAATAAAATAAATTTTAAAAAAATAAAGAAAAATTTTCCCCATGAAGGGAAGCAGGGAACTGGAGTAGATCTGGAGGAAGGGGTCAGGGGACTTTTTTTAAAAAACATTTAATGAACTTTTGTTTTAGAATAATTATAGATTTACAGAAAAGTTGCAAAAATATTAGAGTTCCTGCACTGAGCTCCCTCTATTGCTAACTTAACTGTGGCACGTACGTCACAACTAAGGAAGCAATATTGGTATGCTTTTATTATCTAGAGTCTGTACTTTATTCAGACTTCTTTAGTTTTTACCTAACATCTTTTTTTCTGTTCCAGGATCCCAAGAGACCACATTACAGCTAATTGTCTTGTCTCCTTAGGCTTCCCTAAACGGTGACAGTTTTCATAGTCCATCATAATAGTTATTCACACCTTCTGAGTTGTTGATGACCTTGACAGTTTTGAGGAGTGCTGATCAGATATTCTTAAAGAACAGCGTCTTTCAATTTGGATTTCCTGATGGTTTTCTTGTGGTTAGACAGAGGTTATGGGTTTCGGGGAGGAAGACCAGAGGTAAAGTGCCACTGTCATCACCTCATATCAAGGGTGCATACTATCAATGTGGCTTATCACTGTTGATGTTAATCTTTATCATCATTTTTATTTTTATTTATTATCTTGGCTGAGGGAGGGTTGGTCAGGTTTTTCCACTGTAAAGCTACTGATTTTTTAGGGGAAATTTTTTTTGAAGCTGAGCAATATTAGGGAATGTTTCTATTGTGACAGCAGAGAGGAACGTTTCTAAGAGAATGACTATTACGATGGACCATGAAAACGACATTGTGTGAGAAGGAAAGAAAACATATGAAGAGATTGATGGCCAATGAAAAAAAAGGTAGGTTCAGTGAATTAGAGGTCTAAACGAGGTCAAAGAGGGGTCAGAGTGAGGTGTAGAAAGAGGGGACCATGCACACAGTCATTGTCAGAGGAGGGGAAGCTTTTTTTTTTTTTTTCCCTGTGGCTCTGTGGCCTACACAGCCCTGGAGGTCCTCACGAGCAAGAAGTACAGCGGGCAGCAGGTTGACCCGTGGAGCCTGTGAGCACCACCTCATGGGCTCCAGGACCCCTAGGGAGGGGAGGGGAGTGGTGGGGTGGGGAGGGGGCACGCCCTGGGAAGCCCATGCCCCCGGAGGTGTCATCCTCTACAGCATGGTGACCGGGAAGCTGCCCTTCAAGGAGCGCCAGCCCCACCACATGCTGTACCTGATGCGCCGGGGCCCTACCTTACGGCCAGGGCTGTCCCCAGGTGAGCGCCTCCACCCTGTGTCTCTCCCCTGTCCCAGCCCGCACCCAGGTGGGCAGCGAGAGAGAGCTGGGTCCGGAGAGGGGGAAGTGGGTTGGTGGCCCCGCTAAGCTTGAACCCTGCACTAGCCCAGGGCAGGCCGCCTCACCTCTCTCTGCCTGTCTCCCCACGTGTGAAATACGGGCACCCTATGGCCGTTTATTTATACTTACATATGATCCAGCAATACTACTTCTAGATATTTATCTTAAAGAAGTGAAATTTTTTTTTATTATTAGTTTCTGCTTTATAACAAAGTGAATCAGTCATACATCTACATCTGTTCCCACATCCCTTCCCTCTTGCGTCTCCCTCCCTCCCACCCTCCTTATCCCACCCCTCCAGGCGGTCACAAAGCACAGAGCTGATCTCCCTGTGCTATGCGGCTGCTTCCCACTAGCTATCTACCTTACGTTTGGTAGTGTATATATGTCCATGCCTCTCTTTCGCTTTGTCAGCTTACCCTTCCCCCTCCCCATATCCTCAAGTCCATTCTCAAGTAGGTCTGTGTCTTTATTCCTGTTTTACCCCTAGGTTCTTCATGACATTTTTTTCCTTAAATTCCATATATATGTGTTAGCATACGGTATTTGTCTTTCGCTTTCTGAGTTATTTCACTCTGTATGACAGACTCTAGGTCCATCCACCTCATTACAAATAGCTCAGTTTCGTTTCTTTTTATGGCTGAGTAATATTCCATTGTATATATGTGCCACATCTTCTTTATCCATTCATCTGATGATGGACACTTAGGTTGTTTCCGTCTCTGGGCTATTGTGAATAGAGCTGCAATGAACATTTTGGTACATGTCTCTTTTTGAATTATGGTTTTCTCAGGGTATATGCCTAGTAGTGGGATTGCTGGGTCATATGGTAGGACATGATACTATACATAGAGAATCCTAAAGATGCTACCAGAAAACTACTAGAGCTAATCAGTGAATTTGGTAAAGTAGCAGGATACAAAATTAATGCACAGAAATCTCTGGCATTCCTGTACACTAATGATGAAAAATCTGAAAGTGAAATCAAGAAAACAGTCCCATTTACCATTGCAACAAAAAGAATAAAATATCTAGGAATAAACCTACGTAAGGAGACAAAAGACCTGTATGCAGAAAATTATAAGAAGTGAAATTTTTTAATTCACACAAAATCTGCCTACTGATATTTATAGCAGCATTATTTGTAATCACCAAGAACTGGAAACAACCTGAATGTCCTTCAACGGAGGTATGGATTAAAAAAAAAAAAAAACCCTGTATTTCATTGATATGATGGAATACCACTCAGCAATGAACGTTAACAAATTTGATTCAAGCGGCAACATGGATGAATTACAAAGGTATTGTGTTGAGTGAAAGAAGCCAGTATCAAAAGGCTCATTTTATGTAATTCCATTTATATGACATTCTGGAAAAGGCAAAAAATATAGGAAGAGAGAACAGATCATTTCTTGCCAGGGCCTAGGGGTGGGAGAAGTTTGAATATAAAGGGAGAACAGAGGGAATCTTTGGAATATCGGAATTGTTCTATACCCTGTCTGTAGTGGTGGTTATGAGAATTCACACATGGGCAAAAATCACAGAACTGTACATCAGACAAAGAATCTTACTGTACGTAAATTTCTTTTTTTTAAAAAATAAAAGCAGGGCCTCCCTGGTGGCGCAGTGGTTGAGAGTCCGCCTGCCGATGCAGGGGATACGGGTTCGTGCCCCGGTCTGGGAGGATCCCATATGCCGCGGAGCGGCTGGGCCCGTGAGCCATGGCCGCTGGGCCTGCGCATCCGGAGCCTGTGCTCCGCAACGGGGGAGGCCACAACAGTGAGAGGCCCGCATACCGCAAAAAAAAAAAAAAAAAAAAAAAAAAAAAAAAAAAAAAAAGCAAAATTTGAGATTTCAGAGGCAGCTAAAATAACACTGAGGAGAAAGTCTGAGGAAGTAGGGTAGACAGGATGCTGTCAGGGCTATGAGGTGGATGTTATGGTGACACGGAGCATAAGGGTGAAGGAGAGACATGAGCTGAGAACTGAAATCACTGAAAGCCAAGGTTGAGAGCCGTGAAGCGAAGCAAGAATCCAGTGCCATGAGCGGGAGGCAAAAGGGAGGAGAAGGGGTTTGGAAGCAGCATGGCGAAGCTAGAAGGAACCCTCTGCCTCCAGGCCCTGCCCGACACCTGCCTGTAGGAGAGAGAATCCAGCCCCTTCCTGAGGGCTGGTGGGACAGGGGCCCTCAGCCGAGAGCCAGGCCCCAGTTAAAGAGGAAAGTGATGACATGTTCAGAGAAGACAGGGGACCTAGGAGGTGGCTGATGTCAGACTGAGCTCCAGAGAGTGCATGGCAGGATCTCAGGGCGGGAAGGGATGGGAGATGGAGAGAATGATGGATGAGCAGGTCTGGGGACAAGGGCCTGGTGGTAACACATGGCCTGGAGGCCCTGGTCTGCCACAGGTGACTGAAGGGAAGAGAGTGGGAGAGATGGTGTATCCTCCCGAGGGCCTCTTCGGGGTTCAAGCCAGCAGGCTGGGGTCTGACCCCTCCCGTAGCCTCAGGGGCAGGGCAGGGAGGCACACAGCTTCTCCGCCATGTCTGCGGAGGTGGCTAGGCTCTCCTCATCTCCCGCAGCACCCAGGGACCATCGTAGGGATGCACTCATTCAACGTAAGGTGGGCTTGTTGCTTTCTAAGGCAGGTGTGAGGGTGCAGGGGGCGGCCCCCTCCCTTTCTGCCTGTGGGGACCTTGGTTTTAAACCCTGTGGGTGGGCCCAGCACTTGCAGGAACAAAGGAAGGCAGTGCGGTTGGAGGACCCAGTGGCCTGAAACAAAGTGATGTTTTCTCGTCCTCATTAGCCTGGTGGAGGCGAGGGCAGCTGAGCATGAACATTGACATCGTTTGGGGGCCCTGCTTAAAGGCCAAGGCAGGACTCCAACTAAAGATTCAAATCTGGACGAGAGAGCTGGCTCAGATTGGGGCAGGTTGGCTGGGACGGTGTGGGAAATCCAGGGCTTGTGCATCTGCTCCTGCTGCAGCTTAAAACGTGGACTGGCAGCTGTGCTGACCAGGGTGGCCTCTGCCGAGGGGTGGGGGGTGGGGGTGGGGTACATACCACCCCACTCACCGAGGACCCATGGGTTAGGCACCAACCTTGCTGAGCTGATAGTTCTACAATAGCGTGAGGAGGCAGCAGCTGCAATACGTTCTGTCCCTCTCTGAGCACCGTACTCTAATAGAGATCTAGATCAACAGGAATTTGTTCAAAGAAGGACAACTAAAATGGTGATGGGACTTGCAGCATAGCACAACAATAGACTGGAGAAGTTGGGACAGTGTATCCTAGAGATTTGGGGGAGCTCAAAAGACCACCTTCAAATATCTGGAGAAGGGCTTCCCTGGTGGCGCAGTGGTTGAGAATCTGCCTGCTAATGCAGGGGATACGGGTTCGAGCCCTGGTCTGGGAGGATCCCATATGCCGCGGAGCAACTAGGCCCGTGAGCCGCAACTACTGAGCCTGCGCGTCTGGAGCCTGTGCTCCACAACAAGAGAGGCCACGATAGTGAGAGGCCGGTGCACCGCGATGAAGAGTGGCCCCCGCTTGCCACAACTAGAGAAAGCCCTCACACAGAAACGAAGACCCAGCGCAGCAAAAATAAATATATAAATTAATAAACTCCTACCCCCAACATCTAAAAAAAAAAACTATAAAAAAAATATCTGGAGAAGAGTTTTTCTGGGTGGCCCCACTGGACAGAACTAAGCCTGTAGGTTCAGAAAAACAGTTCAGCTCAATGCAAGTACACTCAAAGAGTACACCTCACTCCTCTCCTCGTGTGTCAGCATTTGCTTGCTCAGTATAACAGGAAATAACATCTTTACTCCGATCACCCAAGAAAGTTATTTACCAATTAATGCCAGGGAAGGCTATCTGGCAAAGATAAAGAAAAATCATAATTTCACATCTTTGTTCAGGTCTTTGTGTAAATAAAGGCTGGCCATCAGACATAGATGGCCCCATGGAACCCAAGATGGGCAGAGGGAAACTGGCGCTGCCCCTTAAGTGTTATCCTGGCACTGCCCCTTAAGTGTTATCTCCTGTCTGGGCAGGAGAAAGTTAGTAATGGGGGAAGCAGGTGCAGGGCAAATGGTAATTCTCTGTGCTATCTTTGCAATTTTTCTGTAAGCCTAAAACTATTTTTTTAATTTAATTAATTGAAAAATGATGCCAGATAAAAACAAAGAAATACAAGAGGAAACAAAGAGAAAAAAAAGGATAAATAAATCTAAGTGAATACTGACTGTTAAAACAATAACAATGATAATATATTGTGGGGTTTTAAATAAATGTGAAATTAATGTATATGAAAGCAATAGTATAAGAGGTGGGAAAGGGTAAACGGAGTAAAATGACTTTTAGTTTCTGCATTGTCTAGGAAGTAGTAAATGTACTAATTTATATTAGACTTTAATAAGTCAAGGATGTGTGTTGTAAAATAATGTGTAATTAACAAGCTAAAAGAGCAGGGAAATGGAATCTTTAAAAAATATGAGATTCTTCTAAAAGAAGACAAAAAAGGATAGAAAAAATGAACATAGGATAAGTGGGACAAATAGAAAACAAATAAGATGCTAGATCAGCTTGGTGCTCTGTGATGACCTAGATGGGTGGGATGGGGAAGGGGGGAGGGAGGTCCAAGAGGGAGGGGACCTATATACATATACATATATGTATACATATACATATAGCTGATTCACTTCATTGTACAGCAGAAACTGACACAACATTGTAAAGCAATTATACTCCAATTAAAAAAAAGATGCTAGATTTAAATCTAAATATATCAGTAATTACATAAAATATAAGTAGGTTAAACATTTCAATTAAATTAAAAATATCAGGCTGGGTTTAAAAAATAAATATAAGCAGCTTACAGGACACATGACTTCTAAATAAGAATACAGATAGGAGAATACAAAAGGACAAAAAAAAAAAGGCAAACACTACAAAAAAGCTGGTGTAGCATACTAGTATTAGCTAGGTAGACTTTAAGGAAGAAACATTACTAAAATGAAGAGGGACATTTCATAATAATAAAAGTGTCAATGCAACAGAAAGATAATTCTATATTTGTATGCACCTAATAGGCTTAAGAAATTGATACCACTACAAGGAAAAGTAGAAAATCTATCATCATAGTTGGGGATTTTAACACACCTCTCTCAATGACTAACAGAACAAGCAGGAAAAAAGTAAAGATAACCCACAAAATGGGAGAAAATATTTGTAAATTATATATTTGATAAGGGACTAATTTCAGCATATATAAAGCATATTTACAATTCAATAATTAAAAGAAAAATAACCCAATTTAAAATGGGCCAAAGACTGTACACATTTCTCCAAAGAAGATATACAAATGGCCTATAAGCATATAAAAAAGATGCTCAAAGTCTTTAGTGATTAGGGAAATGTAAATAAGAACCAGGATGAGATACCACTTCATACACCACTAGGATGGCTAAAATCTAAAAGACAATAACAAGTGTTGATGAAGCTGTGGAGAAATTGCAACCCTCATAGATTTCTGGTAGAAATGTAAAATGATACAGCCCTTCACAAAACAATCTGGCAGTTACTCAAAAATTTAAACACAGAATTACCATATGACCCTGCAATTCCAGTCCTAGGTATATACCTCAGAAAACTGAAAACATATGGTTACAGAAAAACTTATACACAAATGTTTATAGCAGCATTATTCCTAACAGCCAAAAAGTAGAAACAACCCAAACGTCTATCAACTGATGAATATGTAAACAGTATGTATATAATGCAATATTATTCAGCCATATAAAGTAATGAAGTACTGATATGTGCTACAGCATGGAAACACCATTCTGAGTGAAAGATGCCAAATGCAAAAGGCCATATATTATCTGATTCAACTTATATGCAATGTTCAGAAGAGGTAAATCCGTAGATACAGAAAGTAAATTAGTGGTTACCAAGGGCTGGAAGAAGGGGAAAATGGGGAAGGTTTCTTTTTGGGGTGATGAAACGTTCTGAAATTGGTGACAATGGCTGCATAATTTTGTTAATATACTGAAAACCACTGAATTGTACACTTTAAAAGGGTGAATATTATGGTATGTGAATTATATCGCAATAAGAAGTAGATAAGGGTAGATAAGTAGATAAGTAGATAAGGGTATAAAAGATTGAAATACACAGTTAAGAAGACCTAATTGACATATGCAGAACTCTGTGCCCAAAAACTAGAGAACAGACATTCTTTAAAGAGGGAGATGCATGAGGGAAGGGATGTGGGAACAGATGTATGTGTATGACTGATTCACTTTGTTATAAAGCAGAAACTAATAAAAAAAAAAAAAAGAAAAAAAAAGTGCACAGTCTTCCTAAAATTACTAAAATGGCTAAGTTACTAAAATTAGCCATGTACTAGAGGGCACAGTATTAGTACTAAGCAAGCCTTAACACATTTCAAAGGTTAAAATGACTCAGAGTATATTCCCTGACCACAGTGAAATTAAACTAGAAATCAGTAACCGAATGCAAGTTTAAGAATCACATGTTGAATTTTAAGCAATACATTTCTGAATTACCCATGGGTCAAAAAAATCACATTGGAAATTAGACCATATTTTAAGTATGAATGAAAGCAATGTGTCAAAGCTTCTGGGATTCAGTTAAAGCCATGCTTACAGGGGAATGCATAGATTATATTAGAAAAGAAGAGGGATGAAAACCAATGATATAAGTATTTATATCAAGAATTTAGGAAACAAACAGCAAACTAAGCCTAATAGAAAAAAGAAATAAAGAAAAAACATGAGAGAAAAACTTAATGAAATAGAAAACAAGTGTAAAACAGAGAAAAATCAACAAAGCTAAGGTTGTATTAATCTTTGAAAAGATTAATAAAATTTATAAACACCTAGCAAGATGTATTAGGAAAAAGATATAGTAGGTATAAATTACTAATATCAGAAAATAAAAGATTATAAAGGAATATTAGAAAAAACTTTGCCATTAAACCAGATGAAATAGACTAACTTCTTGAAAATTCAAAATTATTTACACAAGAAGTGATAGAAAATATGAATAATTCCATACTTATTAAAGAAACTGAATCCTTAAATAAAACTTTCCCACTAAGAAAATTTCAGTCCCAGATGGCTTGACCATTAAATCCTCCCAGATGTCTGAAGAAAATTAACCTTTCTCGGGACTTCCCTGGTGGTGCAGTGGTTAAGACTCCGCACTCCCAATGCAGGGGGCCAGGTTTCAATCCCTGGTTGGGGAACTAGATCCCACATGCATGCCGCAACTAAGAGTTTGCATGCCACAACTAAGGAGCCCACCTGCCGCAACTAAGGAGCCTACCTGACGCAACTAAGACCCAGTGCAACCAAATAAAAATATATTGGAAAAAAAAGAAAATTACCCTTCTCAAACACATTTAGCAAATAGAGGGAATGCTTTGAACTCATTTCTGAGGCCAACATACCCTTGATACCAAAGCCTGACAAACATTTAACAAAAAAGACAACTTACAGAAGGCCACTCTCTCTCATGAACATCAATTCAAATACCTTCAACAAAATATTATCCAATCAAACCCAGTAATATATGGGAAGGAAACTGCACTGTGAGCAAGCTGGGTTTATTACAGGAATACAAGGCTAATTTAACACTGAAAAACTGATGTACCTTAACATTTTAACTGAATAAAGAAAAAACTCAATAGATGTAGAAAAGGTATTTGATAAAATTTGAAATGCATTATTAGGAAAAGAAAAGAATTCAGCATACTAGGAATAAAGAGTAACTTCCTCAATATGATAAAGGGTTTTAATTAAAAGACTTACTACAAACATTATACTTAATGGTGAAATCAATACTAATAGTAAAAGCTTTCCCCCTGAGAGAAACAAGATAAAAGAGGCCAACTATCATCACTTCTATTCAACATTATACTAGGGGACCTAACCAGTGTAATCAACAATAAAAATAAATAAAAGTATGAGGATTAGAAAGAAAAACCAGAACAAAACTCTGTCATTATTTACAGTCTACATGATGGTGTATATTAAAATGTAAATGGATCTTCAGATAAACCATTATGGTTTATTAGTGAATTTAACAAGATTACTAAATTCAAAGACAATATACGAAAATCAACTATTTTTATTTATCAACAACTGAAAAGTTACATTTTTAGGGACTTCCCTGGTGGCGCAGTGGTTAAGAATCTGCCTGCCAATGCAGGGGACACGGGTTTGATCCCTGGTCCGGGAAGATCCCACATGCTGCGGAGCAACTAAGCGTGTGAGCCACAACTACTGAGCTTGCGTGTGGCAACTACTGAAGTCCGCGTGCCTAGAGCCCATGCTCTGCAAAAAGAGAAGTCACCGCAATGAGGAGCCCGCACACCGCAACAAAGAGCAGTCCCCGCTCGCCACAACTAGAGAAAGCCCACACGCAGCAACAAGGACCCAGTGCAGCCAAAAAAAAAAAAAAAGTTACATTTTTAAATGACAATATGTACTAAATCAATAAAAAATAAAATGTCCAAGAACAGATATAAAAGATGTACATGAGTGCTAAATATAAAACTTCAAAAAATATTGAGAAAAATAAAATACTAAAATAAATTAAGGGCTATCCCATGTTCATGGATTGGAAAAGTGAATATATTTAAGATGTCAATTTTTGTCAAATTTAGTTATATATTAAATGCAGACCCAATCAGAATACTAGAATTTAGTTTACGTGTATATGTGTGTCTGTAGTCTGAGAAACATATTCTGAAATTTATATGGAAATGCTAAGACCAAGGGTATCCCAAAACAATACTGAAGAACAAAGTTGGAAGACTTATACTACTGGATATCAAAACTTATTTTAAAACCACAAAAATTATGACAGGGTGGTATTATGTAAGGATAGACAAATAGACCAATAAAACAGAAAAGACAGTCCAGAAATTGACCCACTCATGTCTGGACACTTACTCCATGATGAAGGTAACACTGCAGAGCAATGAGAAAAGGATGGCCTTTTCAACAAATGTACCAAGTTAATAACATATCCATATGGGGGAAAAATTATATTCTTAACTCCTACTTCACACCAAATTTAAAATTTCCAGATGGAGTAGAGATCTAAATGTGGAAGACAAATAAAGCTTCTAGAAGGTAATATAGGAGAACATCTTCATGACCTCAAAGTAGGCAAGACTTCTTTGACATGAAAAGGTCATCCACAGAATGGGAGACAATATTTGCAATATTTACATCTGACCCCAAAACTCAGGTCTGGGATATATAAAGAACTCCTCAAATCAATTTTAAAAGCAATAGAAAAATGAACAAAAGACTTGAATAGACACTTCACAAACGTTTTTATGGTCAATGAAAATATAAAATGGAGCTCAAAGTCAGGAGAATGAAATTAAAACCACAATGAGAAACCACTTACACACCCATCAGAAAAGCTAAAGTTGAAAAACGCTGTCAACATCAAGCCCTGGAGAGGACATGAAGCAGCTGGAACTCTCATACAACACTGGTGGAAGTAAATAAATTGGAGTGTAGTAAAAAAAAAAAAAAAAAAAAAAAAGTATTAGTATATTTAACTTTCTGTCATTTTTTAAGGCATAAGCTAGGTGCTAACAAAATGAAAAGGTCTTTCTTTACAAGCCCTTTCCCAAATCTCAGTTAGCATTACTAAGCTGCAGAGACACACTGCTTTGCTCAGCTGAGCTGAAGTCCAACATGGCTCTCTTGGCAGTCTGTTGGTAAATTGGTTCAACCACTTAGGGGAGCTGAAGATAAGCATACTCTCTTACCAGTCTATTCTCATAGAAATACCCAAGAGAAATGAGTTCATTTGTCCTGCAAGACAGGTATAAGAACATACATAGCAGCATGATTTCCAATGGCCCAAGACTAAAAATAACCCAAATGTCTGTCACTGGTAGAATGGACAAATAAGTTGTAGTATATTTAAAATATGGAGTATGACGCAGCAATGAAAATGAACTACTGCTACATGCAAGAACACAGATGAATTTCATAAATGCTGAGTGTTAGAAACCAGAAGCAACAGATTACAAACTATACAATTCCATATATTCCAAAAGTTTGCTACTAACATAGGTTGGGCAAAACTAACCTATGGTATTAAAAGTCAGATATTATCACCTTTGGGCAGAACAGTAGTGGGGGGAAAAAAAAGCACAGGAGTGGGGCGTCTGGGATGCTGTTAATATTCTATTTATGACCTAGAAGGCAGTTTCACTTTGGGAAAATTAACCTAACTATACAGTTATAATCTGTGTACTTTTCTATGTTAACTTTATACCTCAATAAAATTTTATTAACTGGAAAAAAAGTAGGTAAATATTATTGGTGCAGGCATGTGGAGAGATGAGCACTCTGTATTGTGGATGGAAGTACAAGTTGTAAACATCTTTGAGAGGCAATTTGGTCATATCTATACACAATGAAATGCCACATTTATCTTCTGAATCAGCAATTCTACCTCTATTATTCTTACAGTTACACTTCCACATGTGTACAAAGATACATGTACAAGGATATTTACTGCAGCATTACTTTTAAGCCTAAAGGTCAGGGGTTGAATTATGGGGCATCTAAATAATAGCATTTCAGCATTAGAAACAAACAAATGTCAACCCAATCTGGCCCATGTCCTCAGGCCTCATTCTAGATTTACATATGCTGGAATGTCCCTTGAAGACACATGAAGAACTGGCAGGGGTGGTCACCTCTGTGACCTGGCACGAGACAGGACCACAAGGGTGGGAGAATTACGCTATTGTACCTTTTGAATTTTGTACCATGTCAGGATGTAAACTCAATCCAAACAAACGTGGTCTTGGCCTCACGATGGCATCCAGGAATGATAGCACCGTAGCACACCACAGAAGGGCAGGGTTTCAGAGGTCATCAGGTCCACTTCCTCATCATGCAGATGAGGATACTAAGATCTCCATGGTCCACATTCCTTCAGAATGGAAGATATATGATCTGGGAGGCAACGTCACCCTTCTGCCTGTGCAGATGAAGCTGTCAGATAGCAGCTAAGGCCCCAGGAAATGTGTACAGGAAAAGCAGGTTTTCTGGGGGAGGGTGCAGGTGACAAGGTAGGGAGAGTAGGCAATCACCAAGGATCCTGCGTGGCATCCTGGGCAGACCGGAGGCAGGGGACATAGGAGGGAACGACTGACAACATTCTCCTGCTTCAGAGTAGTCTTGAAATATCAATAGAGGAGCTGATTCCATGCCCAGTCACTTCTTTTAACCGAATCTTAGTTTCCACAGCCATTCATTCATTCATTCAACCAATCACTCAATCATCAATCTTTTTGCATGCCTGCTAGGCACAATGCTCTGGGCTAGGCATGAGGAATATGACCATAAGCACAGTCCTTGCAATGCTTATGAGTTTAGCACATACTGGCCCAGGTCACAGATAAACTGTGATGGTCTGTTGAGATGACTCCTGACGAAGCTTTTTTTTTTTTTTAATGTTCTGTTGTAGTTTAATGAAATGTGAATGTAGCATTAAAGCATATTTTCATCCTCTGTGCTCATCTGAGATATCTTTTTAAGCATCTCCCCAAATTTATTGTTACATCACTGAAGTACAATGAACTGCACCTATTTAAAGTATACGAATGAATCAGTTTTGACATACACCTACAAACCCATCACCACAATCAAGATAGCGAATGTTGGGCTTCCCTGGTGGCACAGTGGTTGAGAGTCCACCTGCCGATGCAGGGGACACGGGTTCGTACCCCGGTCCGGGAGGATCCCACATGCCGCGGAGCGGCTGGGCCCAAGAGCCATGACCGCTGAGCCTGCGCGTCCGGAGCCTGTGCTCCGCAACAGGAGAGGCCACAGCAGTGAGAGGCCCGCGTACCACAAAAAAAAAAAAAAAAAAAAAAGAAAAAGATAGTGAATGTTTCCGTTGTCCCAAAAGTGTCCTCCCTTGTGCCCTTTATAATCACCCCCTTCTTCCATCCCTATCCCCAGACAACAACCATGGTTGTAGAGAAAGTCCTTTTGGAAATAAGAAAGGCTATTATTACTTTGCTATGTTCTCAGGCCAGTCCTGTTAGGGCAGGGGTGAAGGAAGACAAAGAAATACCAGGAAATGAGGGTAAGTGTGCAGATAACATAGGCCAATAGAATTATGAGAATTGAAGGGCAAAACAGCTGCAGCAACATACTGGTATCTAACCCTCACAGCAAACTTAAGGGAAAGGTATCATCATCCCCCTTTTATGAATGAGGACACATGCCTCAGCGTGGTTGAGGAACCTGTCCAAGGTCACTCCGGCAGTAAGTGGCAAAGCTGGAGCTCAGTGGCCTGGGTGCAAAGCCTGCACGGCTCACTAAGTGCTTTCCCTCCAGGCCCTGCAGCCACTGCCAGGACTGGCTGAACCCGCTGAGGGTCCCACCTGGGCCCCAAGGGTGGCCTGCCCTCTGTGCACTGAGCCCCACTCTGTGCCCTATGGGTTTCTTTTTTTTTTTTTTTTTTAAGATTTATTTATTATTTATTTTATTTTTGGGTGCGTGGGGTCTTAGTTGTGGCACACGGGATCTTCGTTGAGGCATGTGGGATCTTTCGTTGCGCACCGGCTTCTCTCTAGTTGTGGCGTGCGGGCTTCTCTCTAGTTGTGACGCATGGATTTTTCTCTCTCTAGTTGTAGCACTCAGGCTCCAGGGCACGTGGGCTCCATAGTTTGTGGCATGCAGGCTTAGCTGCCCCGTGGCATGTGGGATCTTAGCTCCCGGACCAGGGATCGAACCCCCGTCCCCTGCATTGGAAGGCGGATTCTTTACCACTGGACCACCAGGGAAGTCCCTGTGTCTTATGGGTTTTTTAGTGCTCCTCCCACTGTCAACAAGGGAGCCTGCAGGGCCCAGGGGCCGAAAACACTGACTTCCCAGCCAACCTGTGGGCCAGCCTGATCTGAGGCTGTGACCAGGAAGCCTCACCCTCTGCAAGGGCACCTCCCAGGGAAATCCCCAAGCTTCAACACTTTGCAAGAGGGTCTTGTCGGGGACTTTTTTTTTTTGGCTGCATTGGGTCTTCGTTGCTGTGCACTGGCTTTTCTTGTTGCGGGGTGAGCAGGGCTACTCTTTGCTGCGGTATGCAGGCTTCTCACTGTGGTGGCTTCTCTTGTTGTGCAGCACCGGCTCTAGGCACGCGGGCTTCAGTAGTTGCGTCTCACGGGCTCTAGAGTGCAGGCTCAGTAGTTGTGGCGCACGGGCTTAGTTGCTCTGCGGCATGTGGGATCTTCCCGGACCAGGGCTCGAACCCATGTCCCCTGCATTGGCAGGCGGATTCTCAACCACTGCACCACCAGGGAAGTCCCATTGTTGGAGACATTTTAATGCCACCTAAAACCAATGCAGCAACACTCACACACACTAAACTTTTTGCTTTTGAAAAACTACAAAGTAATGTACAAATGCTCTATTCTCTCCCTGACCCCTACTGGATCATCTGAGATCTGAGGGTTAAAGCAGGGGTTGAGGGATGTTGAGGGAGTGAGGGATGGGGGTGGGGATCGAGGTACAGGGAGAAGGACAGGTGAGGTGGGGGAGAGGCAGCTGAGGGAGGCCTGCGGGACATATTACTTGGTAACTTAAAAAATAACCAGCGACTTTACATTTGGACACAGCCACTTGGATGCATCCACACCTACATGGCTCTACCTAGGTGGCCGAGAGAACATTCAAGCCCTCTCTGAGCTTCAGATTCCACAGGAAGCGTGAGGTAGAGGCTGCAGGAAGCATCTGGGAACAACACACGTTTAAGGATGGGAGGCTTCTTGGAGGAAGAGCCCACACTGCAGAAGCTCACAGATCTCACTTCCTCCCAGGAGCTGGGGGACAAAGGCTGGGGTGTGCATCCCACCTGATGGGACATGTCCAAAATCTTGAGTGATTGGCATCAGAGCCATGAGATGTCCCAGGGGATGGACACTTGGGGGTGGGCAAACCAATTCCTGACTTGGTTTCTGCCTCTGCACACAGGGCATGACCCAGCTCCTAGAGTCTCAGTGAGGAGGGCACGGGACTAAGTGTAAAGGGTGTCCAGCCCAGTGCTTGGCACACAGAAGGAGCTCATTCAGTGGCAGGGCCCCGCTGTCCCACCCCCATCCTGTCAGCACCCCCTGAAACACAGGCTATCAGATTGAGGAAAGCTTCTGGGTGCTGTGGGAAATTTGCATTGGCTTCAAAATGCCCTTCCTGGCCCCTGACTCACAGTTTCGGTTTCAGAATGAATACTTTGCGAGAAAGACACTTCCTTTGTGCTGTGTATGGATACCTTGATCACAGCCGTGTGGGGACAGGCTGGCCCCTAGTTCTGCCTTTGGATTCCTTGTTACTCTGTCATTTGAACTGGGGAGAAGGTGGCTGTGGAGGCAGAGGGATGTCCTAACGGGACCCACGGTTGGGCTGTGGGTCTCCTGCCCCCGCTCTGCCCTCCCTCCGGCTCAGCATGATCTGACCCAAGTCCACCAAGTCTCCTGCTCCCAAAACAAAGAGAACCAGGGTTTCTCCCAAGTCCGCTGGCTCCCCGAGGCTCCTGGGCCATCAGCAGACCTCACCAAGAGCTGACCACATACACCAGGGCCTTGGGGGGAGGGGGGAAAGGAACATTCCAAGCAAAAGAAGAGAGTGAGGGTAGGCAAGGCTGCTTGGTGGAGGCAAGTCCCAGATATGTCTTGGAAACCGAGTTTCGCCAAACTTTGGTGAAAACAAGAAGGCAGGTGATACTTCACCCATGGATCTTTGGTTTTTATTTAGTAATATGTACTGGGCACCCACCAAGTGCCCAGCACAGTGGGCAATGGAGATGTGGAAATGAACAGAACATGGTCCTTGCCCTCCAGAGGCTCATGGGAAAGCAACATGAACAACGCTGTGACAAAGGAACAGTAGTTGCCAAACTGGGCTGGGAGAGGCCATGGAGGGCAGGGCCGTGAGAATCTTGAAGGTGGTATACGATCAGGCACAGGTTCTAGAGCTGGCTGCGTGGGTTTGCACCCACATTCTCCCAGTTACTAGTTCTATGAGCTCAGGCAATTTATTAATCTCTCTCTGCCTCTGTTTCCTCATTCTGGAAATGGTACTTATTTCACGAAGTTGTTGAAAAGATTAAATGAATTAATACAGGTAAAGCATGTTTAGAACAGTGTCGGCTATTAGGTTCTGTAAATGTATTTATTAATATGACTGTCTTGATGGAAAAGCAGGCATTCCGCGGAAGAGGAAGGGCACAAGTAGGTGTCCCAGGAAGCGGGCCCCGCAGGAACAGAGGCAGGGAGGTGGAAGCACGGGCTGGGGTGTGGCACGGCTGCTACCCAGGAGCATGTGCTGAAAGGAAGCCAGGAAGGTGGGCAAAGTCCAGAAGCTGCCAGGCCATGCACACCTTGGAGGGTGGACTTGGTCTTGGAGCTGACAGAGAGTGACTGGGGGTTGTACCATGAGGCTGCTAGACTGGAAGAGGTGAGACTGGAGGTAAGGGACCCAGCCGGCAGCCTAGTGGGAGAGAAAGGAGAGATGTAAAGAGGTCCAAAACCAACGCGGTGAGAGCAGGAACGGAGAGGAAGTGAGTCACTGGGGCCTGGAAGTGACTGGATGCAGGAGGGACAGGCCAAGTCTGGGATGCTTCAGGTAACCCGAAGCCATCCATCAGGACGAGGAAGACAGCCCTTGAGGGGGTGGGGTGTAAAGAGGAGGAATAACAGAATAAGAGGTGCCGGGCACTGAACCAGGAGCTGTAGATGAATTACTTCATTTAGTCCTCACATGGACCCTTCGAGAAGGTACTGTTATCATCCCCATTTACAGCTGAGAAGACTGAGGCAAAGAGTGATTGAAAACTTGTATCAGAGCCACATGCTGTGGTTTTCAGGGCCTGCATTCTGAGCCCCTCTGCTCCATGTCGACCTTTGAGACACTGGCTGTGTGTCTACTGCCTAGCAGGGGGGCCTGGGCTGGAAGCTAGGGGTCATTAGAGCCATGGGGGGATGAGATGGGCCGGAGTGAATAAGAATGAGGGCGGAGAGGGGCAAGGGCTGAATGTGGAGAGAGGGGCTCTGATGTGCTGGGGGGTTCCTGGGGGAAGCGGTCCAGCCGGGAAGCTCCCCAGGAGGAGCCAGCAGGCATCCTCCTCTCCCTTCTCTCCAGCCCGCAGGGAGGGAATCCAGCCCTAGGACTGGGCCTCTTGCCCTGCAGTCCTCCCCACAGCCCGCAGAGAACACAGGAAGGCCTGGCCCTCTCCCGGTGCCTGGAACGGGTTTCGTAACCGCCCTGAGCCTGGTGATGCCAGGATAGCAGTACCTTCCTCCCCCAGAGGCTTCGGTAGGGGAGAGCTGAAAGGATCAGGCTCAGCTTTTGGAGACAAAACTAAGTCCTCTAAGTGGAAGTTCGCCAGCCCTCTCTGGGCTATTGCAAGGCCCACACGTGGACAGGGCTGAGGCTCTGTTGACAAAAGCATCTCAAGATGTTTACCTCAACCCTAACGGCTGCTGGCCCAGGTCCCGTTTGGGTGTGTCATGGGCTCAGATGAGGCCACACACACACACACACACACACCCTACTCCCTGCCCAGAAGCCTGCTCCCTGAGTCACCTCATTCCCAGCCAAGTTCACCTGAAGCACCTGGCATTTCTCTCCACAGCACAACAGGTTATCTACCTAAGAGCTGTCAGTGAAGAAGAGCCTCGCCTGGTTCAATAATTCACATAATGAGCTTCTTAAATTACCAAGGGGTGCTCCAAGTTCTGAGATTTCTGCAGCACTTTCACCTTGAGGAAAAGGAGAGGATAAGAAAGGAGGGAGAACTACCTCACACCTGTCAGAATGGCTGTCATCAAAAAGACAACAAATAATGAGTGTTGGTGAGGGTGTGGAGAAGAGGGAACCCTGCACACTGTCAGTGGGAATGTAAACTGGTGCAGCCACTATGGAGAACAGTATGGAGGTTCCTCAAAAAATTAATAATAGAACTACCACATGACCCAGGAATTTCACTTCTGGGTATTTACCCAAAGAAAACAAACACACTAATTCAAAAAGATACACACATCCCAATGTTCACCGCAGCATTATTTACAGTAGTCAAGATATGGAAGCAACCTAAGTGTCCAACGATAGATGAATGGATAAAAATGATATGATATATATACATAACAGAGTATTACTCAGCCACACACACAAAAATGAAATGTTGCCATTTGCAACAACGTGGATGGATCTAGAGGGTATTATGCTCAGGGAAGTAAGTCAGACAGAGAAAGACAAATACCACGTTTCACTTATGTATGGAATCTGAAAAACAAAACAAAATGAAACCAGACTCATAGATAAAGAAAACAAACGGGTGGTTTGGGGGCAGGGGGTGGGGAGGCTGTGAAATAGGTAAAGGGAATTCAGAGGTACAAACCTCCAGTTATAAAATATATAAGCCACAAGAATATGACATACAGCATAAGGACTATGGTAAATAATAGTAAAATAATTTTGTACGGGGACAGATGGTTCCTAGACCTATAGTGGTGATCATTTCATAATGTATGCAAATGTCAAATCAGTATGAAGTACACCTGAAACTAGCGTAACACTGAGCACCAACTATACTTTAATTCTTTTTTTAAAAGTGAGAAAAAAGGAGGAAGAGTGAGAGTCAAAAGTGGGAGAAATTGCCCCCCTGCCCACTGCCACCCTTCCCCCACTATTTCTACTCACACACAGCTCCGATGTTTGGTCCCCAAAGTGGTGACAGAAAAGAGAGAGAAAAAACACAGAGAAGTGGGGATCATAGAACATAAACTGTGTGTCTTCAAAGGGACCTGACGGATCATTCATTTGTTCCACCCTCTCATTGTACAGATGAGGAAACTGTTTGTCCCATGACGAGCTAGGGACAACCCAGGGCCTTCAGTATCCACTCAGTGCTCTTGTCCCTACAGCACAAAGGCTCCAGACAAGAAGAACTGGAAGAGGCTACGATGCCCCTGAGCCTAACCCTACATCTGCTCCTGGAGGTGCCCCAGAGCCACGGCCACCCTCCTCTGTGCTCTACGGGCCACACGGCACTGCCTGTGCCCTTGTTTCCCTCACCTCCAAATTTTAGGGGTCACTGTCAGCCCCACATATCACCAACAGCCACCAACCATCACAGAGAACTGGAAAAATCCGGACTGGCCCAGGTTGCTGGAGCTGGCTGGATACTGATGCTGCTGCCATGTCTAGACAGAGCGTGCACCTTCCTGTCCCCCGACAAGCACCTGGACAGCCCATGAATGTCCCGGGAGCACCTGCTTGGTGACCAGCGTGGCAGACCAAGAAATCACACATTTGGGCAGCTACTTTCTCCAAGTTCTTCTTTCTGCCAAGCACACAAATGAACAGCCCAAAGAGGGCAGGGAGAAATAAAGCCCAGAGTTCTCATGCTCCTGATTGAAAACATAAAAATAAAATAAATATGCCCACTGTGCAAATAACAAATAGACCAACCCTTACTCTCCAGACAAATATTGATATTTCCTTTAAGTTTTTGGCTCAGCCACAACTTTGGTAGGGAGAGACTTGTGGTTATTGGCCAAAAGCTGCTCTAAGTCATATACGGCCATCAAAATTATGACTTTCAAACAAAAGTTACAAATTTAGAATGACTTTCTGAGTCCAAAAGTTATTTTGACATTTCATAAAATAAATCATCGGACAAACATGTCACCACATTATGTTGATGATAGTGTCCAAAATGGTTTTACTAACTTTAGCATTTTGTTATTATTGTATTTTAATTGATTCATAACTATATAATTTATATATAATTTACAATTAAGCAAATAATATTTAATTATTTATATGTCTTTATATTTAGGATTTTTAAACAGCCAGTATAAACAGACAAGAATGGACCAGCTATAGTCACGCATATGGCAGGCAATACATAAAGTACACTTTCCAGAATTCTCCTTAACTGAATGTTAACTGGATTCATCTCCCAAGAAGCTTGGTCTGACTTGGGAACACCAAGCAAAATACAAGATAATATAGCGCAGGTCTGACAGCTTTAAAGTTGCCATTTCAATAACTCAGATGGTATCTTTCTTCAGTCACGGCCAGCAGCTCAGCCTAATGCCATAATTGATTTCTGTCCAGAATCAAATGCCAACGGCCCTGTTTTTAACACTCTTGACCTGACCTCCCCCACCAAGGTATGGCAATGGAGGCCTAAAGTGGAAAAGCGGTGCCTGCAGCCTTCCTGCACCTCTTGTAAAACGTTGGACAAAGAAGCCCCAGTTTACAATTCATTGCACAAAAACTGACATTCATTTTAGGAGCAATGCTTAGTCAGCTGGCTTGGGTGAGTTGAGGTAGGGAGTGGCTATTTCCAAAAGGGACATGGCAGCACCAGATAGGACTGCCAGTAGAGATGATAAAGGCAAGGAGAGACTGGATCCCAACATGCTAAGCAGCTCTTGAATGGCTTGGGGACAAGATGTCTTCTTGACCTTGGATTTGTAGAGCTGCGTATGAATGGAGGTTCTGAGCTAAAAAGCATACCTGATGTAAGCTGACCCCAGAAACCATCAGAGTTACATAGAGAGGCAGCACAGCATGATGCTTAGGCCAAACTCTGGAAAAGACAGAATTTGAATCTCAGCTCCATCCCCTACTAAATGTGCCACCCTGGGCATTTAATTTATCTCTCCTTTTCTGTAAAAAATAAGCCTAATAATGGTACCTACCACACAGGGTTGTTTTAAGGATAGTATAAAGGTATGTGTATAAGGAACCTATATAGTCCCTAGCACATAGTAATCACTCAATAAACGTTAGCTATTACATAGTCAAATCTATCAATCTTGGGCCTCCCTGGTGGCGCAGTGGTTGAGAGTCCGCCTGCCGATGCAGGGGATGCGGGTTCGTGCCCCGGTCTGGGAGGATCCCATATGCCGCGGAGCGGCTGGGCCCGTGAGCCGTGGCCGCTGGGCCTGCGCGTCCGGAGCCTGTGCTCCGCAACGGGAGAGGCCACAACAGTGAGAGGCCCGCATACAGCAAAAAGAAAAAAAAAAAAAAAAAATCTATCAATCTTTCACTAGAATGTAAGTTCCAGAAGGGCAAGAGTTCTCATATGCTTTGTTCACTGCTGTATTCCCAGTACCTAGAACAGAGCAATAAATGTAGGCAATAAATCAACATTGAGTGAATCTAAAGGCATATTAAGAAGCCCCAACTGGATTACTGTACCTACAGTTTTAGAACCAATGAGAATTTTAAAATAGGCTTTAGCTCAAATTACTGCGTGTCATTTAGAGTATTGGGCTAAGTTTGGGACAGCTCATTGTAGGAAGTAGAAAGGCAAGATCCACTGAGTTCAAAGGAGAGTGGTTAGTCTTTTTGAGGCCTTAAAATCCAGTTGAGCTTCTGTTTCTTGCCAAGATGGAGTAATAAGAACTAGATTTACCCTCCCATCTTCAACAACAGAAAAACTGTGGAACAGCAACAGTTTTTAGACACTGGGTATCAGACAATGCAGGACAGGGATCCCTGGGAGATGGGAAACAAATAAAGTGAACCCCATTATTGCCTCAGCTTACTGCCCAGAGAGCATTTTCAGGCCATAGTGTGGGGTGGGGAACCTGGGCAGAGTCTGGCAGTCTTTCTGAGAATCTGAGGAGACAGAGATAGCTGCAGCAAGTCTGGGAAGTCCAAAGCAGCTAGAGGTCACTGGGCAGAGGACAGAGCTACATGGGGGCTGGGGAGAGAGCCAAAGATCTGCAGAGGGTCCCCCTTGAGTCTTCAGATGGGAACAAATCAATGTATTCATACTGAGGCTAGTGAAAGGACCACTCAAAAAACAGAGGAAAAAGACACTTCAGCTTACACAGGGCTAAGAGTACTTTGTATTCCCATCAGCCAGAATAGAAAACCTTATAACTTATATCAGGTAGAGGACTCCGAAGGGTATTGCCTCGGTAATGGGGAGAAGGTTAGCCCTAGACTAAAGGTTATGATGTTTCCACCTAACTCAAAGCAAGCCTCAGTGGTATCAAACTGTTTCCAAATAATTTAAATACATCTCAGAACAAAATTCAAGAATATTGGTGGGAATACAAGAATATCCAGCACCCAAAAAGTAAAATTCATAATATCTAGCGTCCAATAAAAAAATTACCAGGCATGCAAAGAAACAGGAAAGTATGACACATAAGGGGGGAAATATCAATATGAAAATAACACACATGATAAACTTAGTAGACAAAACATTAAAATACTTAGTATAACTATATTTCATATGTCCAAGAAGGTAGAGGATAGATTGAATATGGTAAGTAGAGACGTGGAAATGTTAAAAAAAAAAAAAAAAAAAAAGAACCCAAGTCTAATTCTAAAAATGAAAACTTCAATGTCTGAAATAAACACTAGATAGAATTAACAAAAAAACTAGACATTGCCAAAAAAAGATTTGTGAACTTAAAGACAGAGCAATAGAAAGTATCCAAAATGAAACAAAAAAAGACTGGGGAAAAACAGAAAAATAGAGACTCAGTGAACTGAGTGAATAAAATACATCCATCTGGAGAGGTAGAGGGAGGCAGAAATACTATTTGAAAAAATAATGGCCAAAGCTTTCCCAAAATGATGCAAACCGTAAGCCCAGAGATATAGGTAGCTCAACAAACCCCAAGCTAAAGAAAAATGAAGGAAACTATGCCAAGAATATCATAATTAAATTACTTAAAACCTGTAATAAAGAGACAATCTTAAAATCAGGCAGACAAAAAAAAAAGATACACTATATAAAGAGTAACAAAGATAGAAATTACACAGAATTTTCATCGGAAACAATGGGAGCTTGAAATCAGCAGACTAAAATCTTTACAACACTGAAGGAAAAAACCTGTCAACCTAGTAATCTAGAAACTCTTTTAAAAATAAATACAGCTTTTTCGGCCTGTTCGGCGCAGGAGTTTCAGAAGGTCCCGGGCCTGTGGCCGCCTGGCCTCCGACGGCTGGGTCGCAGGGCAGGAGCGTGCGGCTGCCCCGAGTCTAATGAGGCTGGCGCCATGGCTGGACCAGGTCCGAGGCTCCCGGTCCCTGAACGCGGGGAGGGCAGCGGCCTGGTCTGGCCTCCGCCACATTGTCGGTTTTAATTTTCGCTCAGGTGAAAGATGGACGCTTGAAGCATAGACTGCTGCTAGCTGACTACTTACTATCTGGGAGCACAAAAATGACCTAAGGATGTCCTCGGTGAGAAACCTGACAACTTGATCTTCGGGAGTTGCTTAGAGTATTTAAAATTGCCAGGATTGCTAAAAAAAATACTGCTTTTGGAAAGTCCATAAATGTACATCTAAAACAGTGGGGCTATAAATAAAATAATTTAATGTGTTTAAAAATAAAACACAAATACAAAAAAAGACTTTTTCAGAAATACAAAAGCTGAAAAAAATTCATCATCAAGCAGCAGATTTGCATTACGAAAAAATGTTAAAGGAAGTTTTTAGGCAGAAGAAAAATAATACCAAATATACAAAGAAATAAAGGATTAATGTGGGTAAATATTAAAAAGTTTATCTTCTTATGTTTAGAGTCTTTAAAACATAATTAAATATTTAAAGCAAAAATAACAGCAATGTGTTATGAGGCTTATAACACATGTAGAATGAAAACGTGTGACAACGGTAGTACAAAGGCCAGGAGGAGGAAAGTGCAAGTGTTGTCAGTCTTTTATACTATCCACGAACCAGTATAACTTGAAGGTATACTGTAACAAATACGTATACTATAAACCTTAAAACAACCACTAAATAAACAAAGAATGATAACTACAATCCAACAAAGAAAATAAAATAGAATAATAAAAATAGGCAATAAATCTAAAAGATGGTAGAAAAAGAGGAAAAGGAAGACAAAGGACAAATGGAAGAAATATTAATAACATTCAAAGTTAATGGTCTAGAGCTTCCCTAGTGGCACAGTGGTTGAGAGTCCGCCTGCCGATGCAGGGGATGCGGGTTCGTGCCCCGGTCCGGGAAGATCCCACATGCCGTAGAGCGGCTAGGCCCATTAGCCATGGCCGCTGAGCCTGCACGTCCTGAGCCTGCGCTCCGCAACGGGAGAGGCCACAAGAGTGAGAGGCCCGTGTACCGCAAAAAAAAAAAAAAAAAAAGTAAATGGTCTAAATATCCCCAATTAAATGACAAAAAATGTCAGACTGGATAAAGAAGCAAGACCTAACTATATACTACCTGTAAGAAATGCATTTTATATATAAAGACAAAAATAGGTTAAAAATAAAAGGATAGATACACCATGCTAACAATAACCACAGCAAAGAATATTACCAAGAATAAACAGGGATATTTCACAATAAGAAAGGAGACAGTTTATCAAGAGGACATAATCCTGGGACCTCCCTGGTGGTCCAGTGGTAAAGAATCTGCCTTCCAATGCAGGGGACCCAGGTTCGATCCCTGGTCAGAGAACTAAGATCCCACATGCCATGGGGCAACTAGCCCCACCACAACTACTGAGCTCACGTGCCTCAACAAGAGAGCCCACGTGCTGCAAAAACTACAAAGCCCACGTGCTCTGGAGCCCGCAACTAGAGAGAAGCCCATGCACCGCAACGAAGACCCGACGCAGCCAAAAGAAAAAGAAAAAGAAAATAATAAATAATTTTTAAAAAGAGGACATAATCCTAAATGTATATGGACCTAATAACAGAGTCAAAATACATAAAGCAAAAGTTTATAAAAGTATAAGAATAAATAGCAAAATCCAAATTTTAGTCAGAAGTGTCAACACCCCTCTCAGTAATTGACAGAACAAGAAGATAGAACAGGAACACAGAATATTCGAAAAACACTTTCAAGGAACTTGACAAAATAGCAACTATAATTGATGTTTATAGAACAGTCCATCCAAAAATAGAATATACATTATTCTAATGTGCACATAGAATATTTACTAAGATAGACCATATTCTGGGCTATAAGACCAGTCTGAATATTAAAAGGTTTCAAGTCATATAAAGTATGTTTTCTGACTACAATGGAATTATATTAGAAAGGAATAACAGAAAAATATTTAGAAAACCCCCAAATATTCAGAAACATGGGTCAAAAAAGAAATTAAAAAGGAAATCAGAAAGTATTTTTAACTGAAGGGAAATGAAAACACAAAATATCAAACCACTAATTGGAATATATCAATGTTTCTGAGATACAGTGAAAGCAGTCCTTTAAGAAAAAATCATAGTACTGAAATGCTTTCATTAAAAAAGAGGAAATGGCTGAACTTAGTGATCTCAGCATCCACTTAAAAATATAGGAAAAGAAGAGAAAATTAAACCAAAGAAAGTAGAAAAAAATAAATAAAGGTAAGAGCAGAAATCAGTGAAATAAGAAAAAGGAAAACAATAGAGAAAAAGCAATGAAAGCAAAAGCAAGTTCTTAGAGATCAATAAAATTGATAAGGTCTTAACCAAATGAATCAGGAATAAAACAGAGAAGATGAAGCTGCCAATATCAGAGATAAGAGAGGCGATATCACTATAAATTCTACAGATATTAAGAGGATAGTAAGTGAATATTATGAACGATTTTACGCCAATAAATTCAAAAACTTAAATGAAGTGGACAAATTCTTTGAAAGGCATAAAATACAGAGCTCACTCAAAAAGAAATAAATAACCTGAATAGCTTTGTCTCTTTCAAAGAAAGCTCCCAGCTCCAATAGCTTCACTGATGAATTCTACCAAACATTTAAAGAATAAATACTATCAATTCTACATTAAAAAAAAAAGTGAAGACAAGGGATTACTTCCCAAATCATTATTTGAATCCAGCATTATTCTTATACAAAACCAGGTAGATACTCAAGTAAATAAAATCATAGATCAGTATTCCTCATAAATGAAGGCGCAAACATTCTTTTAAAAACTTTCAGCAAATTGAGTCCAATGGTACGTATAAAGGATAACACATGATAACTAATGGTGCCTAATCCCAAGAATGCAAGGTTGGTTTAACGTTTCAAAAATCAACGTAATTCATCATTTTAACATACTGAAAAAGAAAAATCATATTATCATATCAATAACACAGAAAATGCATTTGATAAAATTAAACATCCATTCCTGATTTTAAAACTCTCAGCAAACTAGTAATAGAAGAGAATTTCTCTAAACTGATAAAGAGCATCTACAAAAAACCTGCTGCTAACATCTTAATGGCAAATGATTGAATAGTTTTCCCCTAAGATTATAACTAATGCAAAGATAAGTGCTCTCACCACTTCTCATCAACATTTTACTAGAGGTTTTAGCCACTGCAATAAGGCAACCACCACCACCACCACAACAACAACAAAAGGCTTCCAGATTGCAAAAGAGGAAGTAAAGCTATCTTTATTCACAGATGACATGATTATCTATGTAGAAAATCCTACAGAGTCAACAAAAAAGCTACTAGTACTAATAAATGAATTTAGCAAGATTGTAGGATAGAAGGTAAAAAGAAATCAGTTGTACTTTTATATATTATGCTGTAAACAGTTATAAAATTTTTCCAATATTTTAATACATCAAAAATATGAAATACTTAGGAACATGCTTGACAAAAGATGCTTATGACCTACACCTTGAAAACTAAATAATGTACTGACATGCTGAAAGAAAAATAAAGAAAACCTAAATAAACAGATATGTTCACAAACCGAAGATTCAATATTGGTTAGATGCCAATTCTCCCAAGTTGATACGTAGATTCAATGCAATTCCAATTAAAATTCCAATTTGCTTTCTCATAGAAATTAAGTTGATTCTAAAACTCAAATGGTAATACAAACAGCCTCGAAAACTAGGAACAAAGTTGGAAGAACTACATGATTTTAAGAAATCATGAAGCTATAGTAATAAAAAGTTGTAAAAAATACCAATAATAAAGACAGTGTAAAGACAGAAAAATAGATCAATGAAACAAAACAGAGTCCATAAATGGATCCATACAGATATAGTCAGTTGATTTTTGAGAAAAATACAAAGGTAATTTAGTTGAGAAAGGATAATCTTTTCGGCAAATGGTGCTGGAACAACTGGCTATCCATGTGCAGAAAAAGCGAATCTCCATCCATACACTGCAACACACACACAATTTATTAAAGAATGCATGGTCACCTCTGTTACTTAGGATCTGGTGCTCAGCGTCAAAACAATGCATAATTTAAATATCCACTATCATGACTAACACCATTCAGGCTCCCAGAGAATCTCAGAGAATCCCTTCCACCTATCAGATGACCGGGAAGATTTATAGGTTTTGTTACTGCCAACATCAGAGATGGACAAGTCTTTAGAGTGAAGGAAGGATTTAAGTAACAAAGCACTTAGGTAAAAGAAAACACAAATTAATTAACCTGTCAAATCCTAACTCTCAGGATGAATTCAATGGATTCTTACATTAAATTTATTATTTTCCAGTAGTGCTGAGTGTACATTTTCTTGCTTCTTTTATATTCCAATTAGCAGTTCTGGAGGTATTCACAAATTTCCACAGATTTCACAATAGGTGCTCACAAAGACTGAGGAGCATTTTACAATTTTAAGCCATTCATATTGTTTTCAAATTTGTATATATGTGGGGCTAGATGTAATATGCACAACATGTAATTCTGATTTTTCCTTTGGGCAATTAGATAAACATTAAACGTTAGAAGTGTGAATAACTGTTAATAAAAATTTAATGTTCTAAATAAATAGTAAAATATTTCAATATATCAGATTTAGTTAAACAATTTTTAAATTGTTTAAAATTTAAAATTTTGATAGTTCAATTATTGTTTGTATTTTGCTTTTTTAGTAAAGAATTTAGCATATTTTAGAAAAAATAACTTTTTGAAACACATATAAAAGATAATTTTAATTTTTAATATTAACTATAATTTTTGGTGAAAATATATTCAATTTTATATTTATATATTGAACACCTGTATTTCATTTGAATACATTTAAATTTTTATGCTTTAAATCTTTGAGCATGTGTAGAAGTTGAGATCATGCTAAAAATAAAAAATAGAAAATTAGAAGTTAAGAAAAAAATTGAAAAAAAAAGTCATAGAAAAATATTCAAAGTGATGATCTGCTTAAGTTTCATTGCTTTTGTTATTTAGAAACTTAACAGACTTCTGTCAAACATGACTTGAAACAGAATTTTAGAAAAAAACATTAGAATATCTTTCCTTAATGAAGTCTTACTTTTTTGATCAAAACAATAAAAATGAGCAAGAAAATGACTCTTGTCAAATCTACAGTCTGAACACATCAGATGAAACTCTTGCAACATCATAACAAACAAAGGTTTGACTACTGTTCCAAACAATGACAATGAAAAGAACTGATCGAATTCATAACTCGGAAGCAACAAATTAAACTCTGGCCTTCCCACTAAAAGAAGAAAATTGCATTCATAAAATTAGGATATTAGCTGTGAAAGAAGAAACCTCTATAGCTTTACTGTACTTATTGGACAATGATCCTAGGAAATGGCACTCATCCTTCTCACAGCAAGAGAATACTTCTCACAAAACGCAATCTGATGTAAACTGATGTTTACAATATCCCATTGGGCAAACATGGAAGAAGATTTAAACTCTTCACTTGACACCAAAATTATTTCAAATGGAGAAACTATAGACAAAAAATTATGTAACTGCCATTTTATGTTTTATAATCAATATTCAAGATCAGATTTGACCATAAAAGTACTTGAGACTGGAAAGACTTAGGTTTGTGGTGAATAGAAAATAAAACATCATTTGCACACAAAAAGCACACATTATTTACTAAAACTTTTTTTTGAAAAGCCTGAATAAACAGCAAGCTAAAGAAAATTTCTAGGTTTAGTAGAAATTTTTTAGAAACTTGGTGCTAGAGTGGCAAGATATATAAGATAGATCTTTTCTTTAAAGAAACAATCACCATCTAAGATGAAGAAATCAATGTAAGATGATGATTATGTTAACAGGTAATAAAGTTTTAAAAAATCATACACAAAATAAATGCACATAATAAAATAAAAGTGAGACTTTATTCAACTAGATTATAACAAAGACAAAAGTTACATTTAACAATATCTTTAATGTATGTAGTTGAACTAACAGAAGAGAGAAACCAGGAACATGTTTTCACCTCTTACGAAAAGGACAGATTTTGTCTTAGGGAAAAGAACTACAGAAACTGCTTTCAGTGAAGGAACCGATTTAAAAGATTGTCAGGGGCAAGGCTGTGACAATGGCACTAGTGTGACTGG
Organism: Mesoplodon mirus; assembly: GCF_964341445.2. Taxonomy (NCBI): domain Eukaryota; kingdom Metazoa; phylum Chordata; class Mammalia; order Artiodactyla; family Ziphiidae; genus Mesoplodon; species Mesoplodon mirus. The sequence continues at coordinate 62,705,552 of NC_138990.1, forward strand.
TAAATGAAAAGGCATATAAACCAGAATATTGGCCAAAAATCCAGAAGCATTCTTTGTGCTATACAGCACATGGTTAGAATTTGTTTCTAGGAGACATGGACCCAACTGTGCCAATATAATGATACTTTCAATTCAAAGACTATCTGTGACATTATACGTGGAGTGTCTTGGTGAAACAGATCAAATTTGATCTCACAGTAATGACAGATCATGTGATGGAAACACCAACTAAATGTTCTTAGAATAGTTAATTTAGACAAGATAATAAATATACTAGATGAGTTAAGTAAAACAACAGAAGATCCTCGAATAAAGAGTGCATTGTGGTCTCTGATAGAAGATGATTTCAATTTGCAAATCCACAGTTATCTGCTATGAACTTCTGCTTGCTGTTAATAATGCAGAGAAACTTACCCCAAAAAATCCAGGCAAGTCTAGATTTGGTTGTTCACTTTTATAAGAAAAGGATTAAAAACTTAAAATTTTTTAATGAAAATGATTTTTCAAAGTCAAAAGAAACTGCATGAGAAATATGCAAAAATGTGGCATTCCAATAAGGTATGAAAAATTTGAAACAATAAAAATATTTGCATGAATAAGAAGAAAAGCATTTACATACAAATAAGCCCCCAAACAATTTTTATAATCTATCTTTTGACAGTTATAGTCGAAATATAATCTTGATTGAAGGCAATTTGAAAAAAAAATGAGCAATAAATGCTGCTTTCAGTTTTTTGGGTAATGTCTAAGCATTGAAAAGTGTTAGAAAAGAAGAACTTAAAAACTGTAGGGATCCAGATATTGCTTTAGTTTATAAAGATAAGGATTTATTTAATAAAATAAAGATATGTTGTTATACTTCTGCAGTAAGAATTTATGTTATACAATCCCATTACAATGCTTGTGCTTATACGTAAAATTCTTGGTTCGTCTCCAGATTGAATTAATGCTTTAGGTCTCTCATTAGAAGTTTCAGTTCCTACTACCTCAGCGGAGAGAACTTTCTCCAAGTAAAATTAATTTTAAAGATTAAGAACTACAAAAGCTCAAGAAAGGATGTCTTATTTGGCATTACTGTCAATCAAATACAAATCATGTAAAAACCTTGATTATAACTACATAATTATTCATTTTATTTAAAAGAAGAAAAATAAAAGTTTAATCAAAACATTATTAGTCAGAGCACCCAGATATGCCCAATAAAAACAAAATTCAATTATCTTTGATCTTTTACCAACTTTAGCCCAAAAAACCCATAGCTTTCACATATTTTTCAATTTTATTGTTATATAGTTTTATTTGTTAAGGAGGAATATAGTTTGTTAGTTTAAATATACAGTGTAAAAATATGTAATGTAAGCCTTCCTTTGTACTCTTGCCCTTGACTCCACAAATGCTTGGAATGGGCCTTGACAACAGAGAGGATAAAAAGAGCCAAAAGTTGATTCTTTGAAAATACTAGTAAAACTGATAAATTCTGGTGACATTACTTGAGTAAAAAAAGAAATCTCAAATCCTAATATTATGAATAAAAAAGGGGCATCGCTACAGATCCTGCATGCACTGAAAAGATCATAAAAGATACTTTGAACAACTTAAAACCAACAAATTTGAAGATCTGGATGAAATGGACAAATTCCTAGAAAAATGAAATGCACCAAAACTGACAAAAGACAAAACGGAATGTCTAATTATTCATATTACTATTAGAGAAATTTAATCTATAAACCTTCCCACAAAGAAATTCTAGGCACAGATGCTTACAAGTGAATTCTATCCCACATTTAGTGAAGATATTTACTAGCTGTACACAAACTCTTTCATAGAACCAAAAGAGAGGGCAAGCTTCAAAACTGATTCTATAAGATCAGCATTACCTTGATACCAAAAGTTGACTAGGATGTTTTAAGGAAGGAAAATTACAGGCCAATCTCACTATGAACATAGATGAAAATTTCCTGTATAAAATATTAGCAAACTGAATCCAGAATCCAGTGATATACAAAAAGACAACAAATTATAACCAAGTTGATTTGTTTCAAGAATATAAGGTTGATTAGGTAATCAATTAATGTAATTTGTCACATTAATAGAAAGGAGAAAAATAGTATGACTGTACCAGTAGATGCATAAAAAATGTATTTGACAAACTTAACATCAATTTCTGCATGATGGAAAAAAAAACAAAACACCTTCTAAGTGACCAAGAATAGAAGGGAACTTCCCTAATATGATAAAGTTTATTTTAAAAAAATTAAAAATAAAAATCTATAGCAAACACTAATTAATGAGGAATGTTAAAAGCTTTCCCTTTAAAGTCAGAAATGAGACAATTTTTCACACTGTCACTACTTCTATGCATTATTGTATTGGAGGTACTAAACAAGCAATTAAACCAATAAGAACTGGAAAGCAAGAATACATGTTATTTGCAGATGACGTAAATTGTGTGCATAAAAATATACAGATAGGGCTTCCCTGGTGGCGCAGTGGTTGAGAGTCTGCCTGCCGATGCAGGGGACATGGGTTCGAGCCCTGGTCTGGGAAGATCCCACATGCTGCGGAGCGGCTGGGCCTGTGAGCCACAACTACTGAGCCTGTGTGTCCGGAGCCTGTGTTCCACAACAGGAGAGGTCACGACAGTGAGAGGCCCGCGCACCACGATGAAGTGGCCCCCGCTTGCCACAACTAGAGAAAGCCCTCCCACAGAAACGAAGACCCAATGCAGCCAAATAAACAAATAAATAAATAAATTAAATAAATTAAAAAAATTTGTACAAATATATTATTACAATTAATAAGTGAATTAGAGCAAACTGAATCCAGCAACACATTAAAAGGATCACACACCATGATCAAGTGGGATTTATCCCAGGGATGTGAGGATTCTTCAGTATAAGCAAATCAATCAGTGTGATACACCATATTAACAAATTGAAGAATAAAAATTCTCCAGAAAGTGGGCACAGAGGGAACCTACCTCAATATAATAAAGGCCAAATATGACAAACCCACAGCAAACATCATTTTCAATGGTGAAACACTGAAAGCATTTCCTCTAAGATCAGGAACAAGACAAGGGTGTCCACTCTCACCACTATTACTCAACATAGTTCTGGAAGTCCAAGCCACAGCAATTAGAGAAGAAAAAGAAATAAAAGGAATCTAAATTGGAACAGAAGAAATAAAACTGTCACTGTTTGCAGATGACATGATACTATACATAGAAACTTCTAAAGATGTCACCAGAAAACTACTAGAGCTAATCAATGAATTTAGTAAAGTTGCAGGATACAAAATTAATATGCATAAATCTCTTGCATTTCAACACACTAATAATGAAAGATCAGAAAGAGAAATTAAGGAAACAATCCCATTTACCACTGCAACAAAAGGAATAAAATACCTAGAAATAAACCTACCTAAGGAGGAAAAAGACCTGTATGCAGAAAACTATAAGATACTGATGAAAGAAATCAAAGACAACACAAACAGATGGAGAGATATATCATGTTCTTGGATTGGAAGAATCAATATTGTGAAAATGACTATACTACCCAAAGCAACCTACAGATTCAATGCAATCCCTATCAAATCACCAATGGCATTTTTCACAGAATTAGAACAAAAAGTTTTACAATTTGTATGGAAACACAAAAGACCTCAAATAGCCAAAGCAAACTTGAGAAAGAAAAATGGAGCTGGAGGAATCAGGCTCCCTGATTTCAGACTATACTACAAAGCTACAGTAATCAAGACAGTATGGTACTGGCACAAAAACAGAAATATAGATCAATGGAACAGGATTGAAAGCCCAGAGATAAACCCAAGCACCTTTGGTCACCTAATCTATGACAAAGGAGGCAAGAATATACAATGGAGAAAAGACAGTCTCTTCAGTAAGTGGTGCTGGGAAAACTGGACAGCTACATGTAAAAGGATGAAATTAGAACACTCCCTAACACCATACACAAAAATAAACTCAAAATGGCTTAAAGACCTAAATGTAAAACCGGACACTATAAAACTCTTAGAGGAAAATATAGGCAGAACATTCTTTGACATAAACCACAGCAAAATCTCTTTTGACCTGCCTCCTAGAGTAAGAAAAATTAAAATTAAAATTAAAATATGGGACCTAATTAAACTTAAAAGCTTTTGCACAGCAAAAGAAAGCATAAACAAGACGAAAAGACAACCCTCAGAATGGAAGAAAATATTTGCAAATGAAGCAACTGACAAAGAATCTCCAAAATATACAAACAGCTCATGCAGCTCAATATCAGAAGAAAACCAAACAACCCAATCAAAAAATGGGCAGAAGACCCAAATAGACATTTCTCCAAAGAAGACATACAGATGGCCAAGAGGCACATGAAAAGATGGTCAACATCATTAGTTATTAGAGAAATGCAAATCAAAACTACAGTGAGATATCACCTCACACTGGTCAGAATGGCCATCATCAAAAAATCTACAAACAACAAATGCTGGAGAGGGTGTGGAGAAAAGGGAACCCTCTTACACTGTTGGTGGGAATGTAAATTGATACAGCCACTATGGAGAACAGTATGGAGGTTCCTTAAAAAACTAAAAATAGAACTACCATATGAACCAGCAATCCCACTACTGGGCATATACCCAGAGAAAACCATAATTCAAAAAGACACAGGGGGCTTCCCTGGTGGCGCAGTGGTTGACAGTCCGCCTGCCAATGCAGGGGACACGTGTTCGTGCCCCAGTCCGGGAAGATCCCACATGCCGCGGAGCGGCTGGGCCCATGAGCCATGGCCGCTGAGCCTGCACGTCTGGAGCCTGTGCTCTGCAACGGGAGAGGCCACAACAGTGAGAGGCCTGCGTACCGCAAAAAAAAAAAAAGACACAGGCACCCCAATGTTCACTGCAGCACTATTTACAATAACTGGGACATGGAAGGAACCTAAATGTCCATCAACAGAGGAATGGATAAAGAAGATGTGGTACATATATACAATGGAATATTACTTAGCCATAGAAAGAAATGAAATTGGGTCATTTGCAGAGACATAGATGGACCTAGAGACTGTCATACAGAGTGAAGTAAGTCAGAAAGAGAAAAACAAGTATCGTATATGTGGAATCTAGAATAATGGTATAGATGATCTTATTTGCAAAGCAGAAATAGAGACACAGACGTAGAGAACAAATGTATGAATACCAAGGAGGAAGCCGGGTGGGATGAACTGGGAGATTGCGATTGACATATATACACTACTGATACTATGTATAAAATAGATAAACTAATGTGAACCTACTGTATAGCACAGGGAACTCTACTCAGTGCTCTGTGGTGACCTAAATGGGAAGGAAATCCAAAAAAGAGGGGATATATGTATATGTATAGCTGATTCACTTTGCTGTACAGCAGAAATTAATACAACATTGTAAAGCAACTATACTCCAATAAAAATTAATAAAAAAATAAAAAAAATAAAATAAAAATAAAAACTTTCTGATGGACCCAGGGTTGATCTTTATTATTTTTATTATAATGTTTCTTGAATATGTGTGAAACTATATATAAATGCCTTATACTTATAGAGCTTATATTATAAAACCAAACAAATAAAAATACAAACAAATTGCAAAACCAAAAAAAAAGCAAATTAGGCAAGACTGCTGCTACAAGGTCAATAAACAAGTTTCAATTACATTTCTATACACAAGCAAGAAACAGAAAATTAAAAAAAAATTTAAATACTATTTACAATAGCAAAAAGACATATCAAATATCCAGGACTTTAACAGAAGTTCTGCAAGACCTTCACATAGAATAATATAAAACATTACTGAGAAAAAGTAAAGATGAAAACAAATGAAAGGCTTTACCATGCTCATGGACAGAAGACAATATTTTAAAGATATCATTTTTCCCCATATTGATCAATAGAGTCAACACAACTCCAATCAAAATCCCAACAGCCTTACAGCAAGTACAGACAACTCTTTCTAGAAGTTCGGCTGTGTGGGGAGATGAAAAATAGGGTGATAGCTGGAAAAGGCCATGGGATCAAGAAAGGATTTCTTTTTAAGATGGGAAAGACTTAATTATGCTTACAAAAGTGAGAAATGGTTGATGGTTGGTTCAAGGGATGAGATCCAAGCCAGGTGGAAGGAATGGCTTCAGAAAGAAAAGGGAGCATCTCATCTATTCAAACGGATAGACAGAAGGAACAGGTGGGTGTAAACACAGGTTGGTTTGTAGATTTGATATGGGAATTGAAGAAAGTTCCCAACTGATAATTTCAATTTTCTTAGCAACACAGGAGATATTGAGGAGCGAAATGGAAGTTCGTAACAGTAAAGTGTTTAAATTATACTTGGGGAATATGAGAAAAACAGCTGACAAGAGAAACATGGTACAATTGCTGACCAGTCCCAAGCATGTATTTGAGATTGGAAAGCATGAACGTACAAAGACAGCTGACAGTAAAACTGAGGCAGGATGGGGTTTTCAGATACTGGCAAGAGTGATCCTGAAATAGCAGATGACAGTATCTAAGCTGGATAAGGTAGGACAGGAAGGATGGAGGTGCTGATGAGGTGGGAGATGGGAAAGGGATCAGTGGAAAGTGAATATCCCAAGAAAAACCACATCTTCATCTTTGTCATCTAATTCTGCACCTTCCTATAGCTTGTCTCACTCATAGGCAGTGGAGACCTTGAAGTGATGTGATAAAGTCTCCCAGGGACATAGCCAGGAGTAGAAATGTCTCCTCAAGAACACTGGTCCTATCGTTAGGATACCTTCAGCTCCAAGCAACAGGAAACCTTGACTAATAATGCCTTAAAATAAGATCCAAACACAGAGCAAACTGCAAGATTGGCATATTCAGAGGCCCAGCAATGCCATGGAAGACCCAGGTCCTTTCCATCTCTCTGCTCTATCTTGTTCTCAGATGACTTCTCCTTGTGGTACCAAGTGACCATGTGTCTTGGTCAACTTTATATTTACAGTGCATGACACAGATTAGATTCTCTAAGTGTCCTTGTAAAATTGAATGAATGAATGAATGGGTTTATTTCCTGGTTTTTCATAGGCTTACAAGTCCAATCAGCCTGACAAAGTAAGGATTTTAATACCAGACTTGACTCATATCCTTGGAAATATCTGGATGCTAAGATGACCAACTCTGAGAGCTGTCCAAACCTGGACAAACCACCATCCTTTGGTCCTGGGTCACAATGGGTCTTGGGAGGATGCCAAATTAGTTGCTTTAAGTAGATGTCCTCCATCCCTTAAGCTCAAGCCTCCTACCCATTATGAGTCTACTTTAGGCACCAGCCCCAGCCCTCAGCTCCCTGGGATCTCCCCTTCCTTTCATGTTCTGGAGCATATATATTGCTATGTCCTCATCTGTTTATATGCCTTGTCTACCCACCTATAATGTAGGTCACTTGAGCACAGGGGTTGTGGCTTGCACACCATTTTGTATTTTACACACCTTATTAATCTTTGCATTTGAGTTTGGACTCCATAATTATCTCCCCGGTAACCTTAAGGAAAGCCATTGCACACTCTGAGGATCAAGTCTCCTAGTTTACAAAATGTTCTCTAAGGTTCCATCTAGCTCTCACAACTCCTTGGTTCTTTTTGAATGGTTTTTGTGGCTCTTTGAAAAGATATAACAAGAAACAAGTATGGTTGCTGAACAGCATAGTTTCAGTTGTTGATGGAAAAGACTAGAGGCAAAAACTCAAGGAGAGAACAATGATAAACTAATGACAAGGAAGGGAGAGGAAAAAAAAAAACAGAAGCAGGGAGAGTGATCAAACCAAGGAGATAAGGGTCATTAGCCTGGCAACTTCATGGGACATTGTCTGCAGAAAAAGGAAACCAGTGAGGGTCACCAAACATTCCTGGAACTGGAACTCTGAGTGTAGGGCTATGAAATTGTGGCAGCTAGTGGGAATGTACCACTGCAAAGTGTACTGCCTTCTGTCCAACAGAAGTTTAATACATCCCACGCATAATTTTAAATTTTCTAATAATTACATTACAAAAAGTAAAAGCAGGTGAAATTAATTTTAATGTTTTGTTCATCTCATATACCCAAATATTATCATTTCAACATACAAAAATTTTAAAACTATTGATAAAGGGGTAAAGAAGATATGGTATACAAAATAATGGAATATTACTCAGCCATAAAAAAGAATGAAATAATGCCATTTGCAGCAACATGGATGGACCTAGAGATTTCATATTAAGTGAAATAAGTCAGACAAAGACAAATATCATATGATATCACTTATATGTGGAATCTAAAAAAATGATACAAATGAATTTATTTACAAAACAAAAATATACTCACAGACATAGAAAACAAACTCATGGTTACCAAAGGGGAGGGAGAGAGAGGGATAAATTAGGAGTTTGGGATTAAATTATACATACTACTATATATAAAATAAACAACAAGGACCTACTGTATAGCACAGGGAACTATACTCAATGTCTTGTAATAACTTATAATGGAAAAGAATCTGAAAAAGTATATATATATAAAAATATATATATGTATAACTGAATCACTTTGCTATGCACTTGAAACACAACACTGTAAATTAACTACTTCAATTATGAAAAAAATGTTTAGCTATTAAAAAGATATTCTACATTTATTTGTTTATACTATGTCTTTAAAATTCAGCGTGTATTTTACACACTGAATTTGATATAGGATTTGCCCTATATCAACTTGATATAGGATTAGCCCTATATCAAGTGCTCAATAACTGTATGGACAGCCCAGGTCTAAATGATATGGACCCCAGGATGCAAGGGTTCAGTTGTATTTTAAATTTCAGACATTGTTCTGAAAGGTCCCTTTTCTCATGGAATTTACATTCTTATGAGACAGGATATGAACAGGCTTCTTTTTAAGTTTCAGATGGTGACAAGTGCTGTGAAAAGGGGAAAACATGGTAACTTGATAGAAGGCAACTGGGGAGAAAATGGTGGAGACAACTTTAGAAAAAATGGTCAGAGGGTTAGAAGGACTCTCTGAGAAGGTGAAATTTGAGCAGAGATCTGAAAAGCAAGAAGGAGCCAGTCAAGAGACTTGAGGGTGAGGCATTCCAGGTTAAATGAAGAGTCCTGGGGTCAGGATGAACTTGTCTGGGCTTGAGAAACAGAAAGAGGGCCAATGCGGCAGGAGTGTGGGAATGAAGGGACAGTGATAAAGAGAGTTCAGAAAGGCAGGCAGCTACCAGACCACATAGGGCAGTAGCTCTCAACTCTGGCTGCAAAATACAATCGGCTCTACAGCATCTAGAAAATACTCATGCCCAGGCCCTCATCTACTCACTCTGATTCAATTGGTCTGTGGAAACCTGAGGCATCAGTATGTTTAAAAGCATTCCAAGTGATCCGAAAGCTTAGGCAGGGTTGAGAGCCACTGAGTTGCAGACCCCAGTAGAGAGTCTGAATTTATTCTAAATGCAGGGGGAGGCATTGAGGGTCTAGGGGAAGGTGTGACGTGATTCGATTAACAGTTTAAGGCCGATGCTTTGTGGAGGCTGTGGAGGGATAACGGGAGAAGGAGGGGTGCTGGCAGGGAGCCCACAGGAGAGCGAGGGCCCAGTGAAGAAGGATGCATACGGGGCACAGGGCTGATGGAATCTGCTGATGGAGGAGGTGCTGAGAATGAAGGACAGAGATGAAAGCTGACCCTATGGGGACACAGCAGCAATGACCTCCACAAATCTGATGTGGACTCTCTGGAGGAGAATCACTTGTCATAATGACTTGGCAGGGAGGCAGAGGCTAGAGGAGGGTGTTCCTCAGAAAGGTGGCACTTACTTTGAACATTCGTATTACATTTATGAATTGGACTTATTCTCCCTTAGAAATCTAATCTGTGTATGGGCCCCAGCGTTGGCCTTACCCCAGCATTACTGGTGCCATCTGTTCCCCCATCCCTTGGAGGCTTTTATGACCCTCTCTCTGCTCCATCTGAATGACCCAGGAGTAGACGGCTGATGGATGCTGGGCCAATAAGGGAACATCATCATAGAGATGGAGAGACCGGGAGGCCGTCATGCTCAGCGCACCTTGGCGCCGTCAGCTGCCACAGTTCCTACACGAGTGAGCGCATGACGCAGACGAATGGAAAGCAGCAGAGAGAAGCCTCCTAGAGGCCTTGCAGTCCCTGCTGCTAGCTGTTTCTGAGGACCAGCCATGTGCCTGTCCTTCCTGAGGCTGTGGGAGTGACCCTTAATGAGGTGACATTCACACAACATAGAACTAACCACTTTAAAGTGCACTCTTTAATGGCATTTAGCACGTGCACAATGTTGTGCAACCACCACTCCTAATTCCAAAACACTTCCATCATCCCCAAAGAAAACCCCATTCCCATTAAGCAGTCACTCCCCAGCCCTGCAGTAACCACTAATCTACTTTCTGTCTCTATGGATTTACCTATTCTGGACATTTCTATAAACGGAATCATACAACATGTGACTCCTGTCTCTGGCTTCTTTCACTTAGCATAATTTCTTCAAGGTTCATCCAAGCTGTAGCATGTATCAGAATCTTTCCTTCCTGTGGCTGAATAATATTCCAGTATATGTAAACACCACATTTGGTTTATCCATTCACCCATTAATGGACATTTGAGTTATTTCCACCTTGTGGCTGTTGTGAGTACTGTTACTATGAACATGTATGTACAAGTATTTGTTTGAGCCTATTTTCAACTTTGAGGGCTATACACCTAGGAGCGGAATTGCTGGGTCATATGGTAATTCTTTCTAACTTTTTGAGCGTTTTCTTTTGGCTTAAAGTTGTACACATTGGCGAGGGCATAAATTAGGAATTTGAGATGAACAGATACACACTATATATAAAATAGATAACAAGGACCTACTGTATAGTACAGGGAACTATATTCAATACCTTGTAATAACCTATCATGGAAAAGAATCTAAAAAAAGTATATACATATATATGTACAATTGAATCACTTTGCTGTACACCTGAAGCTAAAATAGCATTGTAAATCAACTATACTTCAATTTCTTTAAAAAGTTGTACACATTGTATTTATGTCACTTTCGTCAAGCATACTGCTGTTATGGGCTCAAATCAGCTTTCCAGTCCATTCAGGAACCCATCAATTCCTTTGCAAATGCCTGGTCCTAAACACCCCAACGGCAGCAGCAGGACAGGATGCAGGGCCAGTGCTGTCACCTTGTCCTGACTCTACCCGTGCTCCATCCTCCCTGCCCTTCTATATGCCCTCACTGCTTGCTCCTAAGCACCCTCTGCTCCCCTCAGTGCTGGCTTGGGCTCCTCCCCATTCCCATTAACTGACACACTCATTAACCACAAGCCTCCTCATCCTCCCCTCTACCTCCATAGTGCTTACCTGCAGCCCATCCTAAGTCCCCATAAAGCCTTCTACCCCTGACCCTACGGGCCCCTGTACTCCCAGCCTCCTGGCTATACCCACAGCCTTTATTACAGGTTTCCACTCAGGTCAGCTGTCAGTTTTGTGGTTTCTGCCTGCTGCTCCTCTAATTTCAGGTGTCAGATGGTAATCTCTGCCACCCCTTTCTCTGATGGCCCCCACAGCCTCCAGCAGGGCAGGCACTGGGGAAGCACACACAGATGGTCAAAATGAAGCAAAAACCTCTCTGATGCAATGAACCTCTGCCTCTGTGGGGAGTACAGATCTCCTGTGTGATTGTGGTACATTCCTTCCCCTCTCCAGCCTTCATAAAACAAGAATGATATTTTCCAGTGCCTACCTCACAGGGAGAGGTATCCTGAGCATCCAAGGTGATAATGGACAATGACAGTTAATAGTTTCTTTCGAACATAACAACCCTGCAAGGTAGGGATTGTTATACCAATTTTACAATGAGGCCATCAGGTCTGAGATATTGAGAAAGTACCTGAGGTCAACCCGCTATCAGTGCTAATTGTTGGGTTTTGATCCAGACCAGTCTGACTCCAAATTCTAGATTCCTTTCCCCACATGAAGCTGAAATTGCATTGAAATTACAACATGTTAGACTATATATTAGCAAGAAGGCAGGGAAATAGTTACATTCGTTCATTGTACCTCATGGGGAGACCGCTGGGATTCTTTTGAAAAGCAGCTTGGCAATAAGTATCAAACCCCTAAAAGTGTTCCTACCGCTTGATCTTGATGAATTTATTCTCAGGAAAACAATTTTATAATATAAAAAGGTACATGCATAAGTATTTATTTCTGCATTATTTGTAACATCAATAAATTGGGAGTAATCTAAATGTCCAAATATAGGAGTTGGTTAAGAAAATTAGTGTCAAGTCAAAGAATATTATACAGCAATGGTGCTCAAGTGGGGACAATTTTGCGCCTGCAAAGGAAATTTGGCAGTGTCTGAAGACATTTTCTGTTGTCCCAGCTGGGGATCAGAGGGTGAATTCTATTGTTATCTAATGAGGAGAGGCCAGAGATCCTGTTAAACATTCTACAAGGAATAATACAGGCCCCAAAATGTCAATAGTGCTGAGAAACAGACATTAAATGTTATTGATATAAAGACCTTATGATTTCATGTTAAGAGAAAAAATTCTAAATTTGGGGTACACCATGATTATAACCATGGAAAACTATCTTGCATATTAAGGAACACTAGATGAAAACATATAAAACTGAAAAAAATACATTGTTAAAGAGAATTTTCAAAGAGAAAAGTTATATATATATATTTTTTACACTAAACAAAAATTGGAAAAACTTGAAGGACAACTTGCTACAGATATGAGTTGCAATTGTTGTTTCCAGATCTAACATCGTACCTGGTACATTTTTGTGCTTGATAAATACTTTTGGAAAGAACAAAGGAATGCACATTTTTTTAAAAACAAAAAAAATGTTAACAGATCTGGATCAGAACTGGCATTTTTAGAAAACCACCCAAGTGTCATATCCATTGTATGGATCAGGCCTCCTTCTGATGCAAAGGACAGAAATCAAGTTGAAACTAGCTTACATAAGAAAAGAAGTATATTGGTTCATGTGACTTGGAAAAAAAGGGGTGGATCAGGCATTAGGTCAGACAGGATCCAAGAGCTCAAACAGCACTACCTTCAACCTGGTATGTTCTGTGCTCTCTCTCTTTCACTCTCAAACTACCACCGCACACACACTCTGTGAGTGTGGCCCTCGTTCTCTACTGTATACGGCCTCCTCGTGCAGATGGGCGACAGAAGAGGCACAGCTGGCTCCAGACTTAATGTCATTTCAAGTATCCAGCTATGAGCCCAGAGAAAGAGAAAGCACCATCTCAGCTTCCTTGGAGAAAATCTCAAGGAAGGTTTCTGGTTGCCTGTGTTTGGGCCACACATCTACCCTTTGGTCCAACTGCTATGGTTGAATGCAGTTAGTAGAAAGCAGGAGCAGAATAGGCAGGAAAGAAGGCAAAGCAGACAAAAGCAGCAAGTGTCCACTACCCTCATGAAGCAGCAAACATTCAAGTATTTGAAAACGACTACTGACACAGATATAGGAGTGAGGTATGAGGACAGAGCCCAAAAGATGCAAAATGTTTGGGGTTTCACCTTATCCAAAAAAATAAGATAGTTTTGTGGACTGCTTTTATTCTGCAACAAAAGAGGTAGGATCATGGAATCATAGAGCTGAAGGGGGCCTTAAAGAGTATCTTGATCAGCCATCTTTTTAAAGAAGTTTCAGCTACATGGCATTATAGTTCATCATCTGTATACACTATAGAGTCATCACCACCACAAGTCTAGTTACTATCTGTCATCCTACAGTTGACCTCCATCACCCATTTCACCCAACTCCCTTCTCCTCTGATAACCACTAATCTATTCTCTGTCAGTTTTTGTTTAATTCTGTTTGTTGATTGGTTTTGTTTTTTGTTTTTTTCAGATTCCACATATGAGTGAAATCACTCAGCATAAAATCCTCAAGGTCCATCCTTATTGTAGAAAATGGCAGAATTTCATTCTTTTTTTTTTTTTTCGGTATGGGGGCCTCTCACCGTTGTGGCCTCTCCCGTTGTGGAGCACAGGCTCCAGATGCACAGGCTCAGCGGCCATGGCTCACGGGCCTAGCCACTCTGAAGCATGTGGGATCTTCCCGGACGGGGGCATGAACCCATGTCCCCTGCATTGGCAAGCAGACTCTCAACCACTGTGCCACCAGGGAAGCCCTCATTCTTTTTTATAGCTGAGTAGTATTCCATTGTGTGTGTGTGTGTGTGTGTGTGTGTGTGTGTGTGTGTGTGTGTGAGTGAGAGAGAGAGAGAGAGAGAGACATCTTCTTTATCCTTTGATGGACACTTCCGTATCTTGGTTACTTTAAATAATGCTGTAAAGGACATAGGGGTGCATCTATCTTTTCAAATTACTGTTTTCATGTTCTTCGGACAACCATCTTGTTTTTGTAGACAAAAGGTAACATAACAAACACATCTTTTTTGGAAGGCTACAGAATGTCTAGTCCTAGGTTAGGCCCTGGATATCTGGAAGAAAGGGAGAGCTCATCCTTGTCATCCAGGCCAGCCTTCCATGGCAGGACGGGGCATAAAGATGGACTTCGACATTCAAAGCTATATATGAATTGGATCTAAGAATGGACCCAGTGAGTGAACTGAAGGAGGTATTATTTGAAGCAATGGCTTTTAAAACTTTTTGGATGGCAACTCAATAAAAAACACATTTTACATGATAACTCTGCATATGTGTATCTGTTATATAACACATACATACACATTACTGAGACATAAGTTTGATGAAATAAAACTTATCCTTACTACACATGATAGAGTTTAATACTTTTTACTCCATTCTATTTTATTTAATTTTTAAAAATATATTTTAATGACCCATTAAGTTGATTTCAAGTGAAGACCCACTAATGGTTTAAGAACAGCAGTTTGGAACATTTATTAAGAGAGGCTGGGGGCTTCCCTGGTGGCGCAGTGGTTGAGAGTCCGCCTGCCGATGCAGGGGACACGGGTTCGTGCCCCGGTCCGGGAGGATCCCACATGCAGTGGAGCGGCTGGGCCCGTGAGCCATGGCTGCTGAGCCTGTGCGTCCGGAGCCTGTGCTCCGCAACGGAAGAGGCCACAACAGTGAGAGGCCCACGTACCACAAAAAAAAAAAAAAAAAAAAGAGAGGCTGGGGCTTCCCTGGTGGCGCAGTGGCTGAGAGTCCGCCTGCTGATGCAGGGGACACAGGTTCGTGCCCCGGTCCGGGAAGATCCCACATGCCGCAGAGCAGCTGAGCCCATGAGCCATGGCCGCTGAGCCTGCGTGTCCAGAGCTTGTGCTCCACAATGGGAGAGGCCACAATAGTGAGAGGCCTGCGTACCGCAAAAAAAAAAAAAAAAAGAGAGGCTGAACATGTATTATTAACAAGGCTCCCTTAGTCCTACATGTGGGTGGTGCTTGAATTTTCCACCATTAGACTCACCATTAGGAACAGAGGCATCTCCAGAAGTTCCCATTAAAATGTAAATATTTTAATCTGGAGAGATTATAAGTAATCTTTAAGACCTAGTGAATGCTCTTCTATTGGCTCACATGGAAAATTTTAAAAGTGGTACCAGTGGCACTATCTGGAGACGGAAAACGCTGATGGGGCCTGGGCATTAGCAGTCTGCAAGAAAAGCTGAAAAAAACGCGTTCATTCGGGCTTCCCTGGTGGTGCAGTGGTTGGGAGTCCGCCTGCCGATGCAGGGGACAAGGGTTCGAGCCCTGGTCCAGGAAGATCCCACATGCCACGGAGCGGCTGGGCCCGTGAGCCATGGCCGCTGAGCCTGCGCGTCCGGAGCCTGTGCTCCGCAACGGGAGAGGCCACAGCAGTGAGAGGCCCGCGTACCGCAAAAAAAAAAAAAAATGCATTCATTCATTCATGCATTCTTTCATTCAAAACCTGCTTAAATTATCTGAGCTTCAGTTCCTTGTTATAAAATAGGGCTAAAATTGTTACATGCCATAAAACTACTATACCTGTGGATATACATACATTGCCTTATGCTGCAAGCAGGGCCAAGCACCTAGTAGGAATCTGTGGTAAAACGTTTCATTGTTCCCAGCTCTTAGCACCCTTCCTTAAAACAGGATCATACCATTGCCACGTGACTTAAGAGATTTCCTACAGTTTGGGTTCACATCCTCGCCTACGTCAGGTTGGCTGTGTAACTTCCTTGAGTCAGTGGGATGTGAATGGAAATGACAGAGAAAAAGCTTCAGGGACAGTGAGAGTTTCTTCCAGTTCTCTGGCTCTTTCTTTCAGCCATGGCTCATCTCAGATGAGGGCTTCCCCTTTAGCTGGGGTCCAAGATGAGAAGACACAGGGAGCAGAGACACAGCTGCCCTGGAGTGCTCATGACACACAAATCTATGTTTTCTAAGCCACTGAGGTTTGGGGGTTACTGTTACCACAGCAAAATTGATTAATACGGAGCCCCACAAATAGAAGAAGCCGCAGGGGGAACAGGAAGAGGACGATGCAGAACAACACGAGGGGAGGAGAAGAAATGTTTGAGTATCTATTGGTGCTCAGAATCGTGTTAATGTCTGTGAGAGATAGAAGACTAAGGTTAGGAGATACATGCTGCCCTCTAGAAGTTTACAATCTAGTTGGAGTGGAGCCACGGACAAATGAAGTGGGACCACAGGGACAACAGAATTTAAGGGCCAAGCATGCTCCAGACCTAAGGCTGCCATCCTTCCAGGTGAGAAGGGATAACTGTTAGTGGCGTGGAGAGAACATCAAGGACTCGACTGAGCCCTGAAGGATGCACAGCACTCGGGAGACCGCTATTGGCTGAGAAAAGGGCACAGAGTACGAGGAGTGAGGACACCTCACGGGGAGAGGCCGTGGCTGAGGAAGACATTCTTGGCTTGAGGCGTCCATGACTTCTCTTACGGGTTATCCCAAGCACCTACCTCTTCATCAGGATTATACAGGGCTCACTGGCCCTCCTGTTTCTTTGGTGGGTGAAATAAAGATAATTAGAGACCTATAGATACAAGCAGAGCCCCAGAGATGCATGGAGCTCTGGAGGCTCTGCCATGCAGGGGGTGGGTGGGTGTTCAGAACAGCTGCTGAGCCCCCCAGAGGTGAAGCAGACTGGGGCCGTGAGGTCTTGACAAAAGGTGTGTTTGGTTTTGGTTGTGACCCCAATCATACACTTAGTATGACTCCATTTCTGGTCAACGAGCCCAGACTTTCATTTCTGGAACATCTCCCATGATTTCCTGAGAAAACTAGAGCTTGTGGCCTGAGGGTATTGCACATAACCAGTGAGAGTTAGAGAAGAGTTTTGCAGGAACTGAGATGCAAACAGATGCTGACCTTTGTTCTTTAAGGAGAATGCCTCCCCTTTGCTCTTTCCTCTGGAATTTCCCACATACCACGCTGACCTTCGTTAAGGGAGAGTAGGCTTTTACAAATTTAGACTTGCCCTGATCTACTCATAAAGGGATTTGCGCCAGTTACAGATATCCACATAGTACAACTAGAGTTTTGTTTCAATGAGAAGACCGGATTGAAGGAAAAATAAAGCAGGCAAAAGAGATAAAAGCAAAGAGTAAGACACAATGCTAGGCAAAAAGAGAACCACATATCCGACAGTACGCTTCCCAGGGCAAATACACAGAGGGTAATATTGGTTACAAGTCTTCTGGATTCTAAAAGGTGAAAACAGGTGCCCAGGTGAAGCACATCTTGTACTGGAACTGAAACCAGGGAGTATTTTCTTCCAGCCCCGATGTTGTGGGTTGGAATGAATTCCACGTTCAACAACGACCCACAATGAATACAACAGCAGGTTTCAAGGGGCTATTCTTCAGTATAGACTAATGGCATGGGTCAAAGTTCAACTCATCAAAATGAATTATCTGAAAGACCAAGACAATGCAGTCCAAGTCTGCAGCCATCTGATGATATCCTTTGACCCAAGGATAATATTTAGAATATAGAGAAACAGATGAATGGCTTCTCCTTCAAGTAATCCTCCTTGAACATTATTGCTTTAAAATGAGCTTCTGATAAGAATAGAGCTGCAGAGTTTAAAGCTACCAGGCAAAAGTTTGAGGTTTAGATAATCTATTGTTCCCATTAAAGGAAGACTGAATATGCTTTGGCCACAAACCAAGTGGAGGGTGGGACCAATGTCCTCTTTTGCCAAAGAGCCTAATCAGGATTGGAGCCAGCATGAAAATCCACTGAACCTCCACCCAGAAGGGGGCCAGGCAGAGCAGCAAAGTTTCCCACAGGAATTAGTTCCCTATCTACTCCAACCTACGGCAAAGTCCCTAAAGCTGTACATCATAGAAATCAGCCACTGGCATGTTAGCCTAGAAAATGTTCAAAGCAGCCATTACCAATTGCCCACTAAGTCCACAAAACATTTAATAAAGTGCCCAGGACACTTAGAATCTTAATACCAGTTCACAGATTAAAAATAAAAAACACTGCATTGGCCTAACCAAAATGAGCTACCTACAGTTATCTTTCCAAGTCACAAAATGAGAGTGCTAGCATGAGAAAGAGGGGGGGAAGAGTATACCAATGTAAAAAAAAAAAAAAAAAAAAAAAAAAGAAAAGAAAAGGTTTGGATATCACTATGAATTATTGTCTTTGAAAATAGATACTTGTCCCCACAAAGTCTTCTGATGACATGAAAAGAAAGTTCTAAGGAATTCTCATTTGTTTTTCCCCCTCTTGCCCACTGTCCACAACTCACTCAGCTCACCCAATAACCCTGAGAGTCTGTTTCACTTTTTCGTTCCCACACAAGCGTCACACTGACAGTCTGGCCTTTCCAAACCACCACTGGAAACTTCAACTGAACTGATCATATATCAGACCAGCCCTGATGCCAAAAAACTGTGACATTGTCCCCATCAGGAATCAAACCCTCATCTGCCAAGCTGGACTCATCTCCTGGGCAAGTGAAGGGACAAAGTTTTCACCTCACTTTACCTAGAGCAACAATTTTGGGACACAGTTCAAATTAGCCTTAAGTGGGAAGTATTAGTTTATACACTTTTGATTCCCCATGATACCTGATAGAGTATTGTGTACACAGTGGGAGCTCAATAATTGCTATCATTTGATGAATACTTACTTTATTCATGCTGCACTTGAAGCTTTACATAATCTATTTCAGGCAAACATTTTGTCCTTCATTCTAACAATTCTCCTAGAAAGATATATTGTCCCCATTTTAAAGATGGGAAAAGAGAGGCTCTGACAAATCCATTGAATCATCCAAGACAGTACAGCTAGTAAGTAGCAGAGTGGACTTTGATCCCAAGACTGCCCAAAGCTAAAGCCTCAGTTCTTTCCACTCCATTATGCTGCATCCCTAAAAGCACATCATGAAAGCTACAAGCTCTTCCAGTGACTGTTGAACCAATAATGAAAGTCAAGGGTGGACAAAACTTGGCTCAACATCACATGAACCTTCTAACAGTTACAAAATCCAGCAACAGAATAGCTCATGAGACAGTGAATGCTTCATCACAGAAACAACTTTCTGTCTGAGATAATAGAGGGGATTGCTACTCTGCATGAAAAGTTGAACTAGATGATCTCAATATCTGGAAGAAAAAAAAAAACCAAAGACTGAAAGATTCTGAGGAATGAGGTCAAAGTTGAATTTTAGGCCCTTTCATAAGCACCTTATATATGAGACATTCTGTTTCAAGAGATAGAGATGAAAAAGACAACTCCCAGTATGGAAAAAGGGTTATAGTTTGAGCTGGGTATTAGAAAAAAAAGTCAGATTTTAGAAAATGGGAGTGGAGAAAAGTTGAATATTATGCCTAGTTCCAAATGAGGGGAACAGAATGTTCAAACACAAGATAGTGAGAAAGTATAGAACATATTTAGGGAAACAGAGGGTACCGGGAGAGAAGCACAGAAAGGTTGGCCAGATTACAGAGGGCTTTGAATTTTAGTTGATTGCACTTGAGAACCATTGAGGCTTTTGAACAAGGGAGTGATTTATTCATGACTGTGGCTTAAATAGATCAATCTGAATCCTCAACAAAATATTAATAAATAGAATCCAACCACATATAAAAAAAATCAATGTAACCCATGTCAATAGGCTAAAAAAGAAAAACATATGATCATATTAATTGATTCATAAAAAGCTTTTGACAAACTCTAACACCCATTCATGGTAAGAACCCTCAGCAAGCTAGTAAAAGGAGGGTACTTCATCAGCTTGATAAAAAACATCTACAGGGGCTTCCCTGGTGGTGCAGTGGTTGAGAGTCCGCCTGCCGATGCCGGGGACACGGGTTCGCGCCCCGATCCGGGAAGATCCCACGTGCCGCGGAGCGGCTGGACCCATGAGCCATGGCTGCTGAGCCTGCACGTCCAGAGCCTGTGCTCCACAATGGCAGAGGCCGCAACAGTGAGAGGCCCGCGTACCGCAAAAAAAAAAAAAAAAAAAATCTACAAACACCGGCAGCTAACATATTTAATGGTGAGAAGAGGGTAATTTTTCCCCTAAGATCAGGAACAAGGCAAAGATGTCCACTCTCACTATTCCTCTTCACAATCATACTGGAAGTCCTAGCTACTGCAAGAAGACAAGAAAAGGAAATAAAAAGTATACTGATGGGAAAGGAAGAAATGAAACTCTTTATTCACAGATGACATGATTACCTATGTAAATAGATCAATCTGGCACTCAGTATAGGAAGGAATCTTACTAATTTGGTGGCATAATTTTGAATCAAGAGAGTGGAACTAATGTCTTTTTTTTACTTGAACAAAAATGTTTATTATAATATTCTATATAAAGGCTAACAGCTAGGGGAGAAATATCCAACCCTTAATGGTTGAATCACACAAATGCTACATCAAACAGTAAAATAACATATAGCCATTTAGAGTTGATGAGGAAGAAGCATTTTTCTGTCTCCATATTTTTAAATCTTTCTACAATTGACATGCATTATTTTTTGCAAAACATGTACTAAATAAATAATAAAAATTAGGATAAAATAAATTGGGGGGGCTTCAAAAATTAAACTCCTGTAGAAGAAAAGCTCTATTGTTTATATTCTGTTCTGTGACAAATAAGAATTTAAATGTATTTTATTTTGCTTCTTTTCACATAAATAACCTGAAGTGGTCTTTTTTTTAATTTAATTTTTATTTTATATTGGAGTATAGTTGATTTACAATGTTGTGTTAGTTTCAGGTGTACAGCAAAGTGATTCAGTTATACACATATCCATTCTTTTTCAGATTCTTTTTCATACAGGTTATAACAGAATATTGATAGAGTTCCCTGTGCTATACAGTAGGTCCTTGTTGATTACCTATTTTATATATAGTAGTGTGTATATGTTAATTCCAAAAATTTATCCCCCACCCACCTTTCCCCTTTGGTAACCATAAGTTTGCTTTCGAAGTCTGTGAGTCTGTTTCTGTTTTGTAAATAAGTTCGTTTGTATCATTTTTTTAGATTACAGTGGAACTAATCTCTTAAGCTCATGCTAGAGTACAGACCTGTCAGAGCCCACATTAAAAACAAATAAACAAGGCCAAATTCCCAATTTAGATAGCAAACTTGACCTGTGTTGATATAGATGCTAAGGCACTTAGATTAAAAGTGAGGAATTTCACTAGATGTCAGGTATCAAGTCATCCGTTCTGTTTAGGCCAACTCAGTAGCACTCTCCCTCTCCTCCTCCACCCTGGAAATAAACTTCTGTTCTGGAGGGTAGGGCACGATGTGATAGCTGTGTAATAATAAGCTGCTTTATAATGGTAATGAATTTATTTCATTTTCTTCTTCATCTTCTGCCAGGCTCAGCCCAAGCAATTAGAATAACATTAGAAACAAAATGGCCACAATACAATCCAACATTTCCATATTTCTGTGATGGTTTCCAAGTGAATATGTCCTTCTGTAACTACCAAACTAGATAGAAAACTTCAGAACAATTAAATCAGTGAGAATGTTACTGACAATGTGTAAGATTCAACAGAGAATAAAAGGAATGTAAGACAAGTATAATGTGGTGAAAGAGAAAAAGTAGGAGATTTAGAGTCAGATGGGCAAACCATAGTTTTGAGTTTTGCACTGTTACCTTCAGCCACGTGATAAGCAAGTTTCTTAACCTCTCTGAGCCCTCAGCTTTCTTGCTTTTGCAATGGGAATACCAACCTAACGTTGTACGAGTGAAATGTAGAAATACACATGAATTTGATTGACTGCAAATGGCTAAACAAATATTAGGTTTGTTATCCAATTGGCAAGGCAAAGCCTACCTATTGAGAGCATTAAGTGTACAAAGCAGATGTGGGGTACAGGCAGTACCAAGAGCAGAGGGAGAATTCCGTAGGCTGGGGTGGGCAACTAAGGCATCCTAAAGGATATGGGATTCCAGTTGAATCCTAGAGGAATCAGAGTAGAATTTAGATAGTCAGCGAAGATGAGAGAGCTGCTGGCCATAACAGAGGAGCTCAGAAATAATTATCGAATGAATTAATGAATGGAAAGCATAGAGAAACAAAAGAACAAATTGGAATGTCCACGATATATTCTAGAGACAGTGATAGGCCAAAGGTTAAAATTAAAGATGGTCCTTGACTCTGCAGAAATTTTGTTTAAATGACTTTTCTCCCTACAGGTGCCCACATGAACACTCAGGCATTTTCTAGAGATGGGCATTTCTGTTCCTCTGACCTTAGAGAGGCCACATGTCTATGGAAACCACACGGTGGCTGGTTTGACCCTTGGGTACTGTGCTATCTCTCTGACCTATCTGTGACTTGTATATTTGGGTGAATATATTTCCTGTAGCCCCAGTGGGACAAGACAGCTCTTGCACCTGCTGACATATTTAGACACATACATTATCTCAACGGCCACCGTTCCCTCTTGATAACCACCACATCACCTAGATTGCTAAGTCAGCTTTCTCCACAAACCACAGTACAAAATATTCTCATGGGAAAAAAAAGGTGCCAAGGCATCTTCTGACTTTGGTGTTTGCGTTTTCAAAATGAAGCTTTCAGGTAAGAATAATGGTCAGAGGGACAAAGAGCTTTCGTGGCCTGCGGGGAGGTACAGAGGTTGAGTCTGAGAGCATCAGAGGAGAGAGGTAGAGGCAGCAGAAATTAACAGAAAAAACCCTAGAGATTTGGGCTCTGGACTAGGGCCTGTCGTTAAATACCTCTGTGATCTTGGGCAGGTCACTTAACCTCTCTGGGCATTCATTTTGTCATATGACCATGGGGAGGCTGATGGAAGTGACCTCCAAGAATCTTGTAGCTCTTACATTCTAGGACTGCAAATGAAAGAGACCCTATTTTCTGTGCTGGGAAGAGGCAGGTCAAGCCCAACTCTTCTTTTCTTATGCTCCTTTATCTGCTCTCCCCCCTCACAACCCCTCGTGACCTGGAAAAGTAACTGGCCCCATTATTAGAAAGCCAACGAATAACTACGAATAATAAAGTCAGGTGGAATCAGTAGGTCTGCTTTTTTCTGTTTGTTACTCTCACTGTCCCACAAAGAAGAAAAAGTCACTGCAGGGAGGTTTCCCCTACCCACTGAGGCTTTAAGTGGGATTGCTCATCAAGTCCTAGTCACCAAAACATTATTACGAGTACCACACTTTTGCTAGACACTGACAGACTGGACTTTGATTGGAGGACACAGACCAGGACGGCACGGGTCTGGGACCCTTGTCTAATGAGGAACAAGAAGGAATGAGAGGGGGCTTCCCTGGTGGCACAGTGGTTAAGAATCTGCCTGCCAATGCAGGGGACACAGGTTCGAGCCCTGGTCTGGGAAGGTCCCACATGTCACGGAGCGACTAAGCTCGCGTGCTACAACTACTGAAGCCCATGCGCCTAGAGCTCATGCTCCCCAACAAAGAGAAGTCACTGCAATGAGAAGCCCGTGCACTGGAACCAAGAGTAGCTCCCCGCTCGCCGCAACTAGAGAAAGCCTGTGCACAGTAACAAGACCCAACACAGCCAAAAATAAATAAATAAAATAAATATTTTTTTTTAAAAAAAAAGGAAGGGGGCCTCCCTGGTGGCGCAAGTGGTTGAGAGTCCGCCTGCCGATGCGGGGGATACGGGTTCGTGCCCCGGTCTGGGAGGATCCCATGTGCCGCGGAGCGGCTGGGCCCGTGAGCCATGGCCGCTGGGCCTGCGCATCGGGAGCCTGTGCTCCGCAACGGGGGAGGCCACAACAGTGAGAGGCCCGCATACCGCAAAAAGAAAAAAAAAAAAAAAAGGAAGGAATGAGGGCACTTGAGAGAAACACAGTGATGGCTACAAGCAGCTGAAAGGTGGACAGAGATGGTAGGTTTGCTTGACGTTGCTCCACAGGGCAGAACTGAGCGCCACCAGAGGAAGCCTGAGGGAGGCAGATGACACCGCCACTGGAAGAAGAGCTTGCCCACAATAAGAGCATCCAGAAGTATCTCATGGGGGTAGTGACCTCTCTGTCCCAGGAAATGTTCTAGCCCCAAAGGCTCCTTGCCCATCTGCCAGGAGACCTCATACACTCAGCATGGCAAGGGGTCAAGGGTTCTTTCCAAGGCTGAGATTCTGTGATTCTACCATAGAGTTAAGTTGACTCTGAAGCTCAGCAAATGTTGTTTGCCTTACTTTCTAGCTCTTTTTTTTTTTTTTAACTTGCCTGTGTTCTTATATATTGAATCCTGTGCTTTGACTGTACTCATTGCTTTTTCCATTGAGGGGGCAGGGACTCCAGGCTTTTGGTTTAAAGCCCCCTAATTTCCATCTCCTTTCCCAATCAAAAGTCCCACCAATGGGATCAGGAATAAAAGTTTAGATGCACAGAGATGATCAGTTAAAGGTTTTGCTAAGCCAATTGTCCTTTTACAAAGTAGAAAAATGCCATTGTAAGTTTCCATTTTTCTGATCAGACTATTACAGAGGGGGCCCACCCTTCTTGGACTGTACAGAGAAGAATAAAACACAGTCACTTTTACACAGCATCTGAGGGGACCTCACACAAGTCAGTGGCAGGGATTCAGAACAAACTCCAGAGCACCCCCAGGAGGCAGGACAACTGACTACGGCCACTCTTATGCTGGTTTCAAGTTTCTTTGCCCACTTTTGGGGTCCTTGCCTCAGATTTCCTTTCTTAAATTGTTATATAATTTGCACCTAAGATATTCCTCTTTAAGAAATCATTAAATTTGGGGCTTCCCTGGTGGTGCAGTGGTTGAGAATCTGCCTGCTAATGCAGGGTTCGAGCCCTGGTCTGGGAGGATCTCACGTGCTGCGGAGCAACTAGTCCCGTGAGCCACAACTGCTGAGCCTGCGCGTCTGGAGCCTGTGCTCCGCAACAAGAGAGGCCGCGACAGTGAGGGGCCCGCGCACCGCGGTGAAGAGTGGCCCCCGCTTGCCACAACTAGAGAAAGCCCTCGCACAGAGGCGAAGACCTAACACAGCAAAAATAAATAAATAAATTACTAAACTCCTACCCCCATCATCTTCTTAAAAAAAAAAAAAAAAGAAATCATTAAACTTGACATAGCAGTACTATTTATAAATAGAAACAACCCAGCTCTACAATGAAAGAGTACTATCTTGTTCAACGTTGAACTGTTCATGCATTGCAACGTTATGCAGCCCCAAGAAAGAATTATTAAAAATCCATGAAGCAACGTGTGCTGGAGATCCCCAGACCCCACCCCTATCTTCTGGTGTCCTCAGTTGTTACAAAAGAGCACACAGCCAGAGAAGGACTTCAAAACAGGACCCTTGCCCCATAGTGCTCCTGAGTTATCGCCTCATGAACATTCGCCACAATCTGACAGTTGGAGAGATCCCTCCCACCTTTGAGTACAACTAAAGAACTTTTAATGATAACTTCAATGTTGTAGACTAAAGCCAATGCACCCCTCTCTCCCATCTCCCTGGAGAAAACAGTGCCTAGAAATACATGTGCAGGGGCCCTGGGCCGCTCACATCCCCCCAAAGGGCCTGATGTCCCCTCCATACAGGGACCCTAAGGCATCTTTCCAGATGGAGCCACACAGGCATTTCTAGTCCCTTAAATCCTAAACTCCTAGACACTAACTTTATTCACCTGGGTGATAAATCATGTCAATTTCACTGGAGATGTTGAACATTTCATAACACAGGGAAAGTCACCCTGTGTTGGCCCAACGGACCATCCAGCCCAATGTCTGCCCTCTGATATCTGTCCTAACACCACTCGGCTTAAGAACAGCCCTTTCCAAAACTCCAGCCCACACCGGCCCTGCCTCTGCAGGTGCCTGAGCCCTTCCCCTGAGCCTTCAGGGTCATACTCTGAATGTCAATCTTGTCTCCTTTGATCCTCCTCTGATTCGCCCTGTTTCTTTCATTGGACTGAAAGCTCCTGCTGGCAGGGCCCGGAACCCAGGCCCAGGGAATCCAGCACAAGATGCAGGCCCACAGCGTGTGCTCCCTAGGGACTTGTGGAATTAAATTCGAAGCAGAGGTATTCCCAAACAGCCTAAGTAGCCCTTAATAATCCAATAGGAATGCCATCCATGAGCTTATCCATAACACACGAATCAAGCAATTTGTCACACAAATCCTCCAAGTATTAGCTTCTGGAATATGGCTGGCAGCCAGAGTCCCCTTTGCCAGATCATCTATAAATATCTGAAATAAGGAATATATCCTCTAACCGCAGAGGAATGTTAAAAGTTTAAGTAACAGAAAATATCACATAGCACGTGTAACAGAAAGCACCAGGGCTCTGTGGGCCCCGCCTCTTCTCTCCCTGCCCCCTGGGCACACACAACCCAACAGACACAGCCCTCCTGAAGCCCACTCTGTCTCCCCAGCTCACCCCAATGTCTCCAGTTCTCCTGCTTCTCTCACTGCCAGTGTTCTTTTTGAGTCTCCCTTTAGGCCTCTTCCTCCAATGGTCCTATTTTCCTGTTTACACATTTCTCAGGCAGTAGGGAGAGAGAATTTTCCCAGTCTCCTAGCTTCCAGCCAGGGACCCTCTAAAGAAGAGGAGTGCCATAAGCTTAGTCTCCTCTAATTAAAGTGGGACAGACTAAGATGTCCTAAATTCAAGTTGTCCAGGACTCTGGGGAAAACTGCCCCACGTGTCTGACACTAGAACCTCATCCCTCAGCTCTGAAAGCCCTTCCTTGGGGCAGAAGCCCGGGAAACACAGGGGCTCCCAGTCACCATGCTGACTTGGTGTGCTGACCCTGCCCCTCTCACGTGTCTTCGAGGATCCCTTACAACATGAGTACTCGTGATTTTCCACAGCTAAGGGCTTGTGACAACACACACTCCTAATCCCTGCAAACACGGAGAAGCATGGAGTTCTAATCAGGAAGGGAACTCCAGTGATTTCGATTTTTATATGTCCATACATTCAGTCCTTGGAAGTTTTCTGTCTACAGCTCAGGTTAGAAGGACAGACCTTTCCCCTCAAGCACTTGGCATTCATGGAAAGGAAGCTTCCTTTCCATGAAACTTAGAAAACATTTGATTATAGAAAACGTGCAAAATTTCTCATGTGCACATGCAAATGCACATGAACACAGAAGCATGCACACTTGCTTGAAAAACTGGAAAGCCAGCCTAGCGAAAATCAGCAAGCAGTTAAAAACATAATTCTAATATAATTCAGGCACATTCAAATTCAATTTATTTAATATTCAAATTACTCATTTCTTTTGAGTGGGGGAAAAAAAGGTACTTTGTGTCTTTCAAGGAATTCTACCATTTCCTCTAAGTTATCAAACTTACTGACATAAAGCTGTTCATAATATTTCCTTATTACTCTCTTCAAAGTGGTATCACCTCTCATTCCTGATACTGGTCACCCATGCTTTCTGTTTTTCCTGGTAAGTCTGACAAGGGGTTTATTTTTCTTGATCTTCTCACAGAACCAGCTTTTGATTTTTCTATATTTATGGTGTCTGAGTCTATTTACTTTTTCACTGATTTTCTCTCTGATCTCTATGATTTCCCTTTTCTGCTTACTTTTTTATCCAATCTGACAATCTCTGCCTTTTAATTTGGGTGCTTACACCATTTCCATTTAATGTCATTATTGATATGCTGGAGTTTGAACTTACCATCTTGATATTTGTTTTCTACTTGTCCCATCTGCTTTTGTTCCCTTTCCTTTCTTTTCTGCCCACTTTTGGATTAATTGAGTATTTTTTATGATTCCTTTTATCTCCTTTGATGGCTCATTCACTAGACTCCATAGTGGTTGCTTCCAATAAGCATACTTTCTTTCAAGTGTTTACTCCTCTACATAGAGTACGAGAACCCTAAAATAGTACTTTCATTTCTCCCCTCTTGCTCTCTGTGCTATTGTCATACATTTTAATTCTACATGTTATAAAACTCACAATACATTGTTATTTTTGCTTTAAAATTCTACTGTCTTTTAAAGATATTTAAATAATCAGAAAAAAGCTATACATTTACCCCCATAGTTACTATTTCTGGTGCTCTTCATTTCTTGTGTTGATCCAGGATTACATCTGATATAATTTTCCTTCTACATGAAGAACTTCCTTTAACATTTCTTGTAGCACAGGTCTGCTGGTGATGAATTTTTTCAGCTTTTTTTTTTTCTAGGTCTGATAAAGCCTTTATTTCACAGTGAAGGATGTCACTAGGTAAAGAATTCTATGTCAACATTTTTTTAAATTTCAGTACTTTAAAGATATTGCTCCACTATCGTCTTACTTACATTGTTTCCAGTGATAATTCTGTTATCATTCGTATCTTTGTTCCTTTGTCCTTTTTCCCTGGTTGCCCAGTTGGTTTTCTCTTTGCCATAAGTATTAAGCAATTTGATTATGATGTGCATTGCTTTAGCTTTCTTCATGTTTTTTGCACTTGGGTTGTTTCTGTAGATGTATAGCTTTTATCAAATTTGGAAATTTTTAAGTCAATTTCTTTAAAGATTTTTTTTCTTCTCTCCTCTCCTTTGGGATACTTTGACTACTTGAAGCTGTCCCACAGTTCACTGATGCTGTCCTTTTTAAAAATTTTTTTCTTTTTCAGTCTTTTTTGCCCTGTTTCATTTTGAATAGCTTCCACTACTGTCTCAAGTTCATTAATCTCTTCCTCTGCAGTTTATAACTTGCCATTAATTCCATCCAGTGTATTCTTCACCTTAGACATTATAGTTTTCACCTCTAGTAGTTCAGTCCAGGTCTTTTTAATATACCTTCCATGTCTCTACTTAATATAGTCAATCTTTTCTGTAGCTTTTTAACATACTGGGTATCGTTACAGTAATTGTTTTAATTTTTGTTTACTAACTCTATCATCTGTATCATTTTTTGGTCAGTTTCAATTGATTGACCTTTCTCATTATGTGCTGTACTTTCATTTGTTTCTTTTGCATTCCTGAAAGATTTTGATTGCATGCCAGACATTATGAATTTTATCTTGTTGGGTACTGAATACTTTGTACTGTTACAAATATTTTCAAGATTTTTTTCTAAGATGTAGTTACTTAGAAACACTGATTCATGCAGGCCTTTCTCTTATGTACCAGAACAGCAATTTGTCTAGGGTTCATTTTCCCCATTACCAAGGGAAAACCCTCCTTAGTTACTCTAAGAAATACCCTGTAAGTTATGAGGTTTCTAGTCTGGCTACTGGGACTAAGCACTATGCTAAACTATATGTGATGTCTGGTGACTGTCCCCTCTAATCCTTCAGGTGGTTCTTTCCCAGGCCTCCCAGGTAGTTTCCTCACATGCATGCATTGATCAGTACTCAACAGCGTACTTGAGGGGGAACCCTCTAAGGATCTCTACAACTCTGTGTGCAGTTATCTTCTGTTTTCTAGTATGAAAAGTCTAGCCATCTTGGCTTCCCCAGACTTCAGTTCCATCTCTTTAACTCAAGACCGGTGGACAGTTTTTGAATTCCCCTTTCCTAATCTACAGCCTGAAATTTTTCTCCAGGCAGTAAAAGCTGGGGAAACTGCAAGACTCACTCATTTTTTGGTCTTTCAAGGATTACTGTTCTTTGCTGCTTGATATCCAAAGTCTTGAGAGCTATAGTTTTATATTTTGTCTGGTTTTTTTTTTTTTTTTTTTTTTTTAGGTGTTTTAGGTAGGAGGGTTAATCTAGTTTTCGTTATTCTATATTGGGCAGAAGTGGAAGTCAGGACTGTGGATGCCCATTTTAATATCTGCTATAGTGGTAGCCATGCCAGAGTGAAAAATGAGGGAGAAAAAGGAGGTTTATCCACTCCTAAATCAGATGATAAAATTCAGAGATGACAACATTATTTTGTGAGGGTATAAAGAGCCAGAGCAAAATACATTCAAACATATCAAGTAAGTCAAAGAAATGTAAACTTTAACTGAAGCAGTGGTAGAGTTTGTTGTAATCTTGGCAAAGTAATAAAATGTCACAAAAATTAGGCAATGTGTACATTGATACTGAATGTAGAGGAATGGGCTTACAGTGCCCATTTGGAGGTCAGGGACCAGAGCCCTGTTCCAGCGTCGTGGGCAAGAATCAAGCCCTGTGGCCTGCTCAGGGTTTTCTCTGATCAATGAGAAACTTGTGTCAGAAGCCCTGAGTCACTCAAATTGAAACAACACAATTGTTTTCCTATTGGATAAGTGCCTTTCTAACACTAGGAGATTTAAAACTTAGTATAGCAATGATTAAATAAATCAAATCTATACTAAAGGTAAGATGTTAAATTTAGGAACAATCTCTGTAAGTCTAATATTCAAGTCCCATATAATGTTTAAGAGAATTTACATATTAGAGTATCTAGCAAATTAAGCTTATGATTCTAATTTATAATGTGTATTAGAATTTTCAACTTAAAATCATGTCTAAGATGCATTAGGTTTATGTAGAATATCAGGAATTTTAAAAAAGAGAATATCAGGAATTACCTTATTTATATGTTTAATTTCATATCTTTTAAACAACTACATAAATACTTCAGAAGATAGTGTTGATTAACTGGACAGTTGGAGAACTTAAAAATAGAATTTGAATGTTAAAGGCAGTTTGAATATTTTTGCGTAAATTAGAGTGGGCCCCCTTCAACATGATTCTATTGAATAAATATTTGCTAGAGTGACAAATAGAATTATGAAATTTTCAGGTTAAACTTAAAAGCCTAGGGGAAGACTAGAGTTATCTACAATGTAAATATGAATTTTGAAACAAAAGTAGACCCTGAAAAATCTTGTGTGTGTCAATGCTCCCTCCTTCCCCCAGAATAACAAAAAACTCACAATGACACCACAAACCCCAGCCCTCCTAAAGCACCGTGTGAAAACCATTGCTGTGAGCTGTGGGCAGTCACTGTACTGAAGGGTTTTCATAAGGCCAAAGATAGCTAACCCTACTGAATGCTAACTCTGTACCAGGCACTGTTCTTTACCAATTTGCTCACTGAATTGTCACAATAACCCTCTGAAGTAGGGATTATTTTTAGTCCTAGTTTTACCAATGAGGCAACTAAGGTTCACAGCCAAGCTGTGGTTCAAATCAGGCCTCTTAATCCAGAGTCTGTGCCTTCAACCACCATGCCATATGCAATATGATCCCTTTAGGTTTGGTTTTATTTGCCTTTGTTTTCAAAGAGTATTCCAACAACAACACAGAGGATGGGTCAGCAAGAAGACAGAGTCAGGGAGACCAGCAGGGAAATGGCTGCCCCCATCCAAGTGATGGGTAACAAATACATGAGTTAGGACTGTATTACTGGAGTTGGAGAAAAGAGGACAGATTTAGAGGAAAGTTGGGAGAGGTATGCTTGGGAAGTAACCATTGGACTAGCTGAGAGAGAGGTGACCCTAGGTTACTACAAGGAGTTGGGCAGGGGAACTGGGGAGGATAGCAAGGGACAAGGTGGAGAGGAGAAGAGAAGGATTGAATCTGAAGTGTTTGTGGAACAGTCAGTAAATTGCTGGGCATGTGGGTCTGAAGGTTAGGACAAAGGGGCTAAAAATTGGGGTGGCAAAACATTTGTTAGCGCGCATAGTGATATGAAAAGAATAATGCTAATCCAACTCAACCCATAACTAGTTTTTGGCTAAAGCTATGGTTTTGTTTGCTAATTTTTAGAGATCCAAGTCTCTAAGGGTTAACACGGAATCACGGTGGGAAATAAAACTGCCTTTTACAGTCACCCTAAAGAGAAAACTAGGTAGCCAACGGCATCAAAAAGAACAGCAAAACAGAGCGTTCCCCAAACTGACCATGGCCAAGGCCTGTTGGTGAGTGAGGGCAGAAGGCTACCAAAGAGTGTTAAACATGGTACCTGCCTTCAGGGGGCAACCAAACTCCCTCTGTCCCTGGTATTCAAATATCTGCTATCCACCAGGGAGCTAAATGGGTCAATCCAATATGTATTAATGCGTCTGTAAGTATCTTTCACAGTTCAGGATCTGGTCTTGCCTTAAAGTTGCCAGGTTCTAGAAACTTTGTTATTTCTTCTTTTATTCACTTGGATCATCAAAGGGGTAGGACACATAATCATTTTTCCATTGTCTGAGCAGAACCCATTACAGTGGCTGAGAAGCAGTAATTGAGTTTATCAAATGAAATTACCTCCACTCAGCCCACCTCCTCTTCAGCTTGCCTTTCTCAATCAGGAAGAACCGACAGCACCTTTCACAAAGGACACTTGCATATTTGAATGGCGTCCCAGGAGTCTTTGAGTGGCATATAATTACACATAATTTAATTTGTTTTGTCATTAGTCCCAGAGGCTTTGATCCAAAGTCTGTATTATTCTGATACAAGGAAAATAAAGCCCCACCTCAAATTAAATATTTGCCTTTGAGTACAGTTTGCTGTTCATTGTACAACTGATCTTCTGGTAGAGTCTTCGGTTTCCAGGAGCCACTTCAGGGCTTGGCATCTTTTCCAGTTCCTTGTGTTTCCCTGTCAGTTGTCAGGTCACCAGGAGCCCAAGCACCACTCAGGTTTCAAAGAGACTTCCAGACACAAGGTCTCAGGAGGTGACACATACGAGAATCTCCTAACTCTTGTATCTTCCATGTGAGGCTAGCCATCCTGACCTTGAGTTTAGGGGATGGGGTGCTCGTGTTGAAACAACACACCGATGGAGGCAAAATAAAGCACTCGTGCATTTGTTTCAAGCAATGTACCCAACACCAGTCACCATCTGGCCAAGTTTCCATTTTTAAATTAACATTTATTAAGTACCTCCAATATGAGAATATATTATACCTGCCCTCAAGGACCTAACACTATTGAAAAAGAAAGAGATTGGAAACGGTCAGCAGTAGAGGAGGCAAAATGAAGTACAGGGCCTCCCTGGTGGCGCAGTGGTTGAGAGTCCGCCTGCCGATGCAGGGGATACGGGTTCGTGCCCCGGTCTGGGAGGATCCCATATGCCGCGGAGCGGCTGGGCCCGTGAGCCATGGCCGCTGGGCCTGCGCATCCGGAGCCTGTGCTCCGCAACGGGGGAGGCCGCAACAGTGAGAGGCCCGCATACCGCAAAAAGAAAAAAAAAAAAAAAAAAAAAAAAAAAAGAAGTACAAGCTGCTAAAAATATGCAGAGGAATCTCAGAAAGAGGAATGAATTTACCAGGCCATTCCTCTTCAGCTTTTAGGAAGAAAATCTCCCTCCCTCCCTGGTGGCTAAGCCAACCATCACATTGTTCCCAACTCCCTATTATGATCCTTTAGGAGCTGCCTAAATTCTCCCCAACTTAGATTGAGGAGTTTATCACCCAGACCCACTGATTTCCTTTTCACCCCAATTCCCAGCATCATCTCAGGGAAATTATGAATCCATGTAAACGATCTCTAGCTTCCCAGTCTCCAGGTCATTAACACGCTCAGCTCCAGTGACCTTCACCTCCTTTCCATATTGGGCTGCCCATCCCCGTGGTCCCACCTCCCATATTACAACCACCCAAAACCACTTCACCCTTATAGTCTTAACCTTACTATTCCACTCTCAGATCATAACCTTTGATTTCTCCAGCTCTCACTCAGGTCTTCCCACTATACCTACTCTCTGACCTCATCCTGACCTCTGAGCTCCTGACTCTACCTGGTTCTCCATATCTGTCGGCATCTCCTGACTTCACTTCATTCCCCGTCTACATGGTTTCACTTCCACTGTTCTCTCACTCCAGTGCTATCATCATCCGCTTGTCTTTCTATCACATCCACCCCATAAACTCCTAAACCTGGGTTAATCTAAATATCCACCTTCTATACTAGGGCTACTTTTAGGACTGCTGGGGAACATCTCACTACAATGAAGAATGGCGCCCCACAAATTCACAGCATCAGCTGTAACCTCACCACTCTCAGCAACTCCCGGACTTCTCCCACTCCCTTCAGGTTTCTAACATTCGTGTTTTTCCTCAAGTTCCCAACCCTTCTCTTAGTTGACCCTAATTCTTATCTTAGAGAAATATAAATTAAACTCTCTCAACTTTCTGCCCCTCCATGACCACTACATAGAAATCTATCTAGGTCTGCCCTCAGCATTACCCTTCCTCAGAAGACAAGATATTCTGGATGTTCAGATGTATCCATTATCACTGACTTCCTCAAGGACTTGGCTCCATCAGGAACAATTTCTCTTCTGTAATTGTCAGCCTAGGGATTCCTACTGGATTCTTTACTTCTTCCTGTAAACAAGCTCATGCCTCTTCTTTAAAAAACGAAAAAAATCTCCTTCAATCCATCCCTTCCCTCTCACTTTCACCATACAGTACACCTTCCTTCCACAGCCAAGCTTATAGGACAGTCTCCACTTCCTCACCTCCCATCCACTCCCCAACAGGGACAATCTGGCATCCACCCCTCCCAGGCCTCTGAAAATGCCTAGTCAACATCTACACTCAGGTGTCTCATGGACAGCTCAAACTCAACATGTCCAGAACTAAACTGTTCATCTCTGAACCCAAACCTTCTTCACCCACAATCCTTACCAGCTCAGTTGAGGGTAATGCCTTCCTTCCAGTTGCTCATGCTAAGAAATTCAGAACAATCCTTTCTCTCATGCCCTGTAGCCCAATTCATCAGGAATTCTGTTGTCTGTACCTTCAAAAGAGATCCAGAATTTGACACTTCTGACCACCTCCAGTGCCACCATCCTGACTCAAGATATCACCACCTCTTGCCTGGATCACTCCACTAGGAGGTCTCCCTGCTACTACCCTCCCCTCCTACAGTCTATCATCAATGCAGTAGCCAGAATAATCTGCTTTTTTTTTTTTTTTTTTTTTGCGGTACGCAGGCCTCTCACTGTTGTGGCCTCTCCCGTTGCGGAGCACAGGCTCTGGACGCGCAGGCTCAGCGGCCATGGCTCACGGGCTTAGCAGCTCCGTGGCATGTGGGATCTTCCCAGACCGGGGCACGAACCCGTGTCCCCTGCATCGGCAGGCGGACTCTCAACCACTGCGCCACCAGGGAAGCCCCTAATCTGCATTTTTAAAGCATAAATTATACCATATCATTCCTTGGCTCAAAACATTCTGTTGCTACCCGAAGTCAAAGCCCTTCTAATGGTTGGCCAGGCCCTAGAAGGTTTGCCTCCACTCTACCCCTTACCTCCCTGATGTTATCTCCTACTATTTTCCCCTCACCCACTCGCCTCGAGCCATGCTGGCTTCCTTGCTATTCCAGGCAGATTCCACCTTGAGGCCTGGCTATGCCTTTTGCCTGAAATGCTTTTCCCCAGATATTCACATGGTCGACTTCTCACCACTTTCAAGTCTTTGCTCACATGTAAATTTCTGACCACTGTATTAAAAATCACAACCCCTACCCAACGTTCCTGATTTTCCTCTTAATATGTTTGACTTTTTTATCTATAGCACTTGCCATATGCAAGCATGCTATAAATACACTAATTTGCTAATGCTCATTCTTTATCAGCTGTCTCCCCTCACTAGAATGGAATTATTTACTGATATATCCCAAGTTCTAAGAACAGTACCTGGCATATAGTAGGCATTCAATATATGTTTGTTGAAAGTGAGTTGAATTACCAAGGTCACTGGTGACCCAAAGGAAACTTTCCAGGCCTTGCCTTTGTGGATATCCCTGCAATTCTGACACTGTAGACCAGTGCATCCCCCCTTAAACTCCTCTCCTCCTTTAATTTTCCTTCTACATCTCTCTCCACTCTTCCCTGTTCACAGGTTTCTCTTCCTTTAAGCAGTGATGGTCCTCCCGCTCCATTCTCAATCCTCCCACCTCCCCAGTCTTCACATTCTCCCTAAACAAGCTCATCCACTCCAGGTTTCAACCACCACCTAAATATTGATCTACAACTTACAACTTCAGACAGACCTTTTTTTCAGCTTCAGACCTATGTAAACCATCCGGTTACCAGATAATCTGAAACTCAATGTGTCCAAACCTGCTCCTCTTCCTGAGCTCCCTTTCTCAGGGAGCACCACTTGCCCAACTGTCCAAACCAGAGACCCGGGGAGGGGGTGCGTCCTAGATCACTCCCTCTCTCTCTCACCCTCCACATCCAATCAGTCACCAGTTCCCTTGTTTCCATCCCCACCGCCATCTCTAATCAGCCCTTTCTTTTTTTTTTTTTTTTTTTTTGCGATACGCGGGCCTCTCACTGTTGTGGCCTCTCCCGTTGCGGAGCACAGGCTCCAGACGCACAGGCTCAGCAGCCATGGCTCATGAGCCCAGCCGCTCCGCGGCATGTGGGATCTTCCCGGACCGGGGCACGAACCCGTGTCCCTGCATTGACAGGCGGACTCTCAACCACTGCGCCACCAGGGAAGCCCAGCCCTTTCTTGAACTGCCATCACAGGCTGCTCACGCTCTCTGCTTCTAACCTGGCCCCTCCAACCCTTCCCGTGCAGTCTCAGTAGGATCACTCAGGCTGCTTCCTGCCCCTCAGCCATCTACAGGGGAAAACCTAAACTCTCCGCAGGCAGGAGTCCCAGTTCCTAACATAACTGCCTCCCGTCCAGCCACCACCCTCCCACAGCCCACTTGGACAGTCTTGAGCTCATGCTTGCAGTCTCCCCTGAACGTGCATGCCTGCGCGTGCCTCCAAGCCTTTGCACATGCTTTTCCTTCTGCTGGTAAAGTCTCACCTTACCTCTCTCTCTAGACATCTCGTTCTTCAAACTTCGGGTGCCACAGCCTGCTAAAGCATTGTCCGATTCCCCCAAGCAACCCAGAGCATTCCACTCATTCTTCGGCCATATTGTGTACATGCCTCCACCATGGCAATTACCTTGTGGTCTTATAATTATAATGAACCCTCCCTTTGACCTCCCGTGGTAGTTGTGAGGGTCAAGTCATAATAGGAGAAAGGGCTTGGTAAGCTGTAATACCTCAAACAGCTCTTAGTCATGCAGGGAGGCAGGAGCCAATGGTGAGAGCTTCAAGGAAAGAATTACAACGTAATGAGATTATTACTACCATGGAGTTTAGATGTGGAAATTGAGGCTCAAAGACACTTTCAGGCTTCAACAAGGAGCAATAAGCCTGGGATCTCAGCATCCTGGTAACCATGGAGCATTAATCAGGGTTCAAGTACAGGAAACAGAATGCATTCTTATTTATTAAGGAAACATGCTGTAACATAAGGAATTCAGTGCTTACGGAATAGATCATGGAAAGAGCATGAGAAGAGAATTCTAAGCTGGGCCATCAGAAATGGCAATCAGAACCTGCCACCTAACTTGCCCACAAGGGGAGCTGCCACCTCTGCCATAATCAGGATGGCAGAGAATAAAATCTCAACACACAGAATCATTCATTGAAATCAGTAGCACACTGCCAAAACTCCAGTTACAAAATCTGGGAGGCATTGCCACCCCACCGACACCCATGGAGCTAGTGACTAGACATGGAGTCACAGCTGCAGAAACATCCACACCCAGAATCATGCTGGTCACCAGCAAGAGCCAGTGCAGCATGAAGATGACCTCCCTTCACTTCCACCTCCAGATACTGTATTAGTGCATCTAGTAGCGGAAACTAACTTAAATCCAGAATCCTAGGAGCAGGGGAATCTGAGAAATGATGTTTTTAGCTTTCCAGCCTCTCAGACACAGGAAGACACATAGAAGGAGTTTGAAATGGATGCCTAGTGCCAACCCACAGCATCCACCACACAGCACAAAGAGGAAATCACATTAAGGGATACACATCTTATTATGGAAAAGTTCCTCTCAGGGAAGACACAGTGTTTGCTTATTGGTTGGTTGGTTGTTTTAGAACAAAGAACTGAAGGACATTTTAATTCCTAGGGAAAGAAAGTTTTTCTTCATATGAACTGCTGAAAGAAAGTTCTCACATGAGGGCATTCCATGGAGGACATTGTATGATGTGACATACAGTGTCTTCGGCGGAAGCTTCATAGCAGATACAGAGGAGACATTCATGTGCTTGCTGGTCCTAACGTCACTTTTGCTAAAAGCAAAGGTATAACACGGACCTGGAACCAGGGACCTCACTTGTCCCCGTAGCTGTCATTAGACTGTCTGACTCTTAGGTTGGTCACTTTCAAACTGTGCTCCATGGAGCCTGGGGGTTCACAGAGGAGCCTGGGGACTCTCGGTCCCCTCTCCCAGAACAGCCAGAGTTTTATCAGTCTTATCTCAAGTCCACATAAAATTCCCTTTGAAGAAAAGGATTTAATTGCTTTTTTAAATGTTTGAAAATTAGTCTTTGACCATCTCCCGTAAAAGTTACTTCTTACAACTGGCTTTTGGTAGGAGGCAAGCTGCGAACAATGTGAAATCTGACACTGGCCCACAAGACCAGAATTCTGTTGAGCTGATCAAGACAGATTCAAAAGCTTTCAAGAGGCTTGAGGTGGGATAGGGAGGGTGGGAGGGAGGCACAAGAGGGAGGGGATATGGGAACATATGTATATGTATAACTGATTCATTTTGTTATAAAACAGAAACTAACACACCATTGTTAAGCAATTATACTCCAATAAAGATGTAAAAAAACAAAAAAACAAAAAAAAAAAAGTAAAAAAAAAAAAAGAAAAAAGAGGCTTGAAATGGCCAATTGTGAGGTGGCCTTTTCTGGATGGCAAAGTCTGTGCATTTTTCTCCACCTTTGCCCACAGAACCCAGGTCCAGGTTGGGACCATGACGCAAAATAAATCGCAGAATGTTAGGGTACAAAAGGAACTTGGGAGGTCCTCCAGCCCAATACCCTCATTTTACAGGTGAGAAAACTGAGGTCTGGAGGGAGGAAGGGGCTGGTTAGCTGCAGAGCTGGGCCGCCCCTCCCCCACCCAGCTCCTCCCGTGGGCACTGACACCTACCTGCTCCTGCCAGTTCTATATTTAATCAATGTCTTGCCTGCATCTGTAACTCCCTTTGAATTAAAATGCACGCCTCACAATGCTAGCCGTGTTTTCCTGCAGGGCGCTGGGCGCGTACTAGAGATCAGTGGTTCCAAGAAAACTGCAGCAAATAAACGTCTCCATCAAGCATACAAGCAGCCGTCTGCAAGGTTCTGAACTGAGGAATAAAATGCCTCCTGCTGCCTTTTGCCCTTCCAGGAAAGGATCTACCACCTTTGTTGTTTCTCTCCCCACTTCTTAGGCAGAACCCCTGGTCTCTACTCCCAAATGCGGCTCAGCTGTCTACCTATCCATCAAAAACAGCTGCATCCTGGTTCTTCAGGGAGAGGAACAGCAGCCCCTGGTGAAGTGAAGCCCAGCCACAGCCAGGGATTTTCCACTTAGGCCAAGGTCTGCTCTCCATTCCTTAAACTGACTGGTAGCTGGAGGCCGAGTCAGGACGCAGGGGCGGGGTGGACAGCACATTCTGAAAGGCCCAGGAGACCAGAGTATGAGGAGAGCCTGTTGGAGAAGTCCCATCAGCTGTGGGCGTCCACGCTCCTTCTCACCTGTTACTGCTTGTATTTGGCCAAATGATATCAGTCATTTCAGGTGGAATACCTTTAAAGCTGAACATTCTCCCCTCACCAGGCTTTCCTCTATGGCCTTGTCCGTTTCTTCCAGGATCCTACCACCCTCCTTGTCTTGGAGGCCTAAACCCAGTCAAATACTGTTGATCCTTTCTGCGTAATGGCTTCTGTGTCTGTCCCCCAGGCACCATCTTGGCCTCCCACACCATCCTCTCTGGCCCGGAACTTACAGGGGTCCCAAAATGGGCCCCTCCCCTTGGTCTCTCCAATCCCCTCTCATACACAAACGGCCACGTTAATCTTCCTCACACTCCTTCGCATGTGATCGTCACTTACAAACTTGCAGTGTTCTCCAAAGTAATGAGCCGGGACTTCAAGGCCCTCCATAACTGGGCCTCCAACCAAGTTTGCAGAATGGTCTCTCCATCATGGGCACACATGCATGGGCGTGTACACACATACACACACAGAGCTTTTAAACCTGAATGACGTCCCCACCGTTCCTAGGAAATGTTCCATGGATTCCTGTCATTGTGCCATTGTTCCCACCACTTCCCCAGCCTGGCACTCCCTCCCCCATAATATGAGCGAAATCCCTCTCATCCTTTCGACCTTCCCTCCTCCTTCCACCTTCCAGGTCCACAGAGAGCCCCGCCCATCCTGACTGCACACGCCACTTGTCATCGGCACTGTCTATGTGAACATGGCCTGCAGACAGCTGGCAAGTCAGAGCATATGTCATTACCCCCGTCTTGCGGGAGCAGAACCTGCACCTAAAGAGCCGAAAGGCCCATCTGCCAAGTCCGCACAGCAGCGGGTAGTTTCAGCAGAACTCGCCCGGGTCTCCAGCCCAGTCCTCTCCCAGGACCCCAGCAAAGCCAGAGGCAGAGGAGCCAAGGGGCTGGAAGGAGGAGGAAGAGGCGAGAAGGGGGGGAGGGGTGAGGGGCCGTGCTTGGGGAGTGTAGTAGGGGGGGAGAAGCCATGAGTAATGGTCAGCTCCCCCAGTCAGCCAGAAAAAACAGGGCCAGCCCTGCCTGCAGAAGCATCCGGCACAGCACACACCACGTGATCAGCCAGACCCGGGACCGAGGAGCGGCCCGCTTCCTATAAACAGCCCCATTGCCTTGTGGTAAAAACACGAGGGGGCAGTGTTTATGGTTTCCTGGGAGGGAGGCCGGAGGCCACTGCCTTATCTGCATTATCACATTGACTTGGGGGAGTTCGACACACTTTGTCAGGCTGTGTAGGAAAACGCAGTAGCCAGGCCTTCCAAACAGGGCCCTTTTGTCCACAGCTGACACCCTGGCCCAGAGCCCAGCTCAGCTTCAGGGAAGATTTAGGTCAGAAGGAAAATGGGGGCGGGGGCGGCTGCAGCCTTAAAATCTGGTCTAGCACAAGAGGAAGGAGACGTTTCCCCTCTTCCCACGGTCACACCTGCACCCCTGAGGCAGGGGCAGGGGCTGGCTGGCCTTCCCTTAACCATTACGGCTGGCTTTAAGGAGAAAATGTGGGTAGGTCTCAACAGCCCTGCAAAACAGCTATTTGGCAAATTCCCATGGTGCTGGAAACTCCCCATTTTGCCATTTCGCTCGGTTGTCACCGCTCTCCAGTCAGCTCAAGTCAGAAGCTCTTTCCTTACCTGCTTGGAGTTTGCACACCTGTGCAAAGGGGGAACATGACCCGAGAGAAGCTTCCAGTCAGCTGGGGAGGTGGCCACGGAGCTAGGAGCCATTTCCAAAGCAAATGAGCTTCAAGAGGCGAAAAGCATGTCGTCCTGAATCACGCAGAGTTTGAGGGCTGTGTCTGCTTTGTAGGAAGTTCATTTTCCACAGTCTTTTCTCTACTCAAAGGGGGGTTTTTGAGGAGCAGCGCTTTCACCACCTGCTGCCACGTTTCCCCCAAAACACCCTCCCAGAAAGGCTCCTCTTCCCAGGAGTCAGCCCGAGAACCTCCCCCGAAAGCCAGTTCTTATCACCCATGCGCATTTATAGGGTTGGCAAATAGGCTTCAGGTGCCCGCATCTTTTGTGAATAGGGGTCACCTGTGCAGGCCTGGCTCTGGCCGCCCTGCGACGCTTGCCTGCTGGCCTCGCCCGCCATCTTCTGGACGAACGCGGTACTGCTGCCAGGGAGAGGCTTCTTGGACGGAGGATTCTCCTTGGGCTGAGGCTTCTAGGGCAAACTTGAAAACCAACCAGGGCAGGGCCATGAAAAAGAACTACACTTGAATGCCTAGGAAACAGTCACCGACTTCATTTTCAACAGCAAAGACGCATGTAAAGGTACATCTCTTTGTTGTTGTTGTTGTTGTTTTTTTTTTTTTTTTTTTTTTTTGTGGTATGCGGGCCTCTCACTGTTGTGGCCTCTCCCGTTGCGGAGCACAGGCTCCAGACGAGCAGGCTCAGTGGCCGTGGCTCACGGGCCTAGCCGCTCCGCGGCATGTGGGATCTTCCTGGACTGGGGTACGAACCCATGTCCCCTGCATCGGCAGGCGGACTCTCAACCACTGCGCCACCAGGAAAGCCCTCCTTGTTGTTTTTTAAATCATTTCCAGTGTGTCTTGCCTCACTTACCACTAGACAAACATGCATTTGAACCCCAGCTATGAGCCAGATGCCTTGCTAGGTGCTGAGAGACAGATGAATCACACAGTCCCTGTCCTAAAAGAAAGCCTGAAGTCTTTTTGGATGAACCTAAAACTTCTCTTTAAAATTCAGTTAAAAAAAAAAAAAAGCCTGGAGTCTTTTTGGATGAACCTAAAATTTCTCTAAAAAATTAAGTTAAGGGACTATCCTGGTGGTGCAGTGGTTGGGACTCTGTGCTCCCAATTCCGGGGACCCGGGTTCGATCCCTGGTCAGGGAACTAGATCCCACATGCATGCTGAGACTAATGAGCCCGCGAGCCACAACTAGGGAGCCTGCCTGCTGCAACTGGGACCCGGTGCAGCCAAATAAAATAAATATTTTTTAAAAAATTAAGTTAAAAAAAACCAAAACCTGAAGTCCAGAGGTCCAGAAACAGGTAAGCCAATGGTAGCACTGCAATGGGATCACTGCCATGAGGGCGCGTACCACGTGCCATAAGGCCCCAAAAGAGGAAGTCTTTCTGGGTCAGAAAGGGAAATGGTCCAAGGGGAACAGAGAAGGTGACATTTGACTGATGGTGAGCAGCCAAAAGGGAGGGCAGGGAAGGCTCAAGTAAGTCTCATAGAGTCAAAAACTCTCACCACTTCCTCCCCTCTCTGTATTGGCCAGCAACATTGTTAGCAGAACACTGGTCACTGGGAACCTTAGAGGGTGTTGAACCTTGGTGGGAACCTTGGAGGGTCTAGAGAAGGCAGAGAGGCAAAAGGTCGTGGGATCTTTTTCAGGATGACTTGTGGGGGGCTGCAGAGACACTGGTTCAGTCCACAGGTGTGGGACAGACAGTAACTGCTGTGGCCAAGAGGAAGTAAAACACCAGACTTCGGAGTAAAAGAAAACTGGGTTTGGATCTCGTCTTTGCTACTTCAACAGCTGTGTGACATGGGCAAACCACTTAACTTCTCTGAGCCACAGTTTCTTCACATATAAATAGGGGTAATAACAATCACTGCTGAGAGGACTTAAATGAGGCCTACAGGGCCTAACACCTGCAGGTCCTAATCAGTGACTGGCTGTGGAGACCTCGGGGCATGATGCTGAGGCCCTAGTGTGGTTCTTCCATGGAGCTCTGTGTCTGCCTGTTCCCAGAAGCACCCCACACCTCTCAGACATCTTCCAAATAGGGTTGGCGCACCTCATGAGACATACTTATACTAAAAGATGATTAGTTGTTTAGCTGGTCCTCCTGTATTTTTAGTGGCTAAATCTGGCAACCCCACTTCCAATCCCACATTTGGGGGGATGAGCCAAGGTAGTAGCCAAGACAGATAATGGAAGTAGTTTTGACACTGCCATGGAAGCCCCTGGAAGCCGCTGGGAACTCAGGCAAACCAAAGTCAGAGACTTTCAGGCAGCTTCTGCAGGTCAAAGCTCATTTCAATCCACTCTCTAATAATGATCCCGGCGTCCCTAAGGCAGGGTCCCTGTGAGTTCTGCAGGAAACTAGTTCTAAGGGCAGGAAACACAGCACACAGGGGAAAATGAGTCTAGATCAAATAAATTTGCACATTAAACAGGCTCCTTCACTGCTAGACATTTATTATGTTGATGTGAACTGGAGATTTCTAGTGGGGGAAGGGGCGATGGTTTACTTGGGGGATGGCTTCCCAATTCCCTCCTGGTCATGGAAACTTGATCTTCACATGCATCCCTGAGGGCTGGCTTTCTAGGAAAAGCTGCTCTAAGGTGACACCTGAAAGCAAAATTACATCAAAAACTCCTATAAACCACAGGCAAGACACAGGTGCTAACCCAGTTCCTGTCAGACTGAACCATTTTTGATCCTGCCAGCGATGCAAGCAGCCTCTTAGCCAGCAGAGATAGCATAGCCATGGCCCACGTGTGGGTTTTTAGGGAGGCTCTCACTTTAAGTGCTGGGATTTTAAGCTGATGGGGTGCTCATCGTCTTGTGGCACAGTGAGGGGTTCTTGGAAGCCTTCCCCAAACTCCCAGCCATCTCTCTCATTATTCTGCTTCTGCACCTAAAATTCCATCACTGGGGTGTGGAGGCCTTGGTACTAGTTCAAGTGCAAATATGCCTACGAAGACTGGCTCGTGAGCCTCCATCAGCCACCCCCATGCAGCGTGAGTCAGTAGATGGGACCCCTCTCAGGTGGCAGCTGTGGTGGCACCTTTGTTTTCTTGGCTGGGAAGTTATTCTGAGGCTCAGAGCAGGTGCACACGTTGAAGGCGGAAGCA
The DNA here is from genome assembly GCF_964341445.2 of Mesoplodon mirus. NCBI lineage: Eukaryota > Metazoa > Chordata > Mammalia > Artiodactyla > Ziphiidae > Mesoplodon > Mesoplodon mirus. The sequence continues at coordinate 62,750,324 of NC_138990.1, forward strand.
GGCCTGAGCCGTCAGAGGGGAGCCGGGGCCCTGCTGGGGCCAGCAGAGAAGAAACACGACCTAAGCTCTTTCAGAGTTTGCCAAGCCCAGGCCTTACTGGGAATCCTGTAAAAATCTAAACACAGGCCTGAAATGACAACCCCTCATGTACAGCTAGAGGCACTTAATCCTTTCCCACAGGTTTCACTCCCCTCTGGAGACTTCCATCTATCCAGAGGCCTCTAGTCGCTGCGGGATTACATGGCATGTACAGGCGCAGGTCAGACTCGGGGCCAGGCCTGCTCTAACCTAGCCCCCAGTTCTGGAAACCGAGCCACCTGCTACCCCAGGTCCAAGACCTGAGTGCTTGGTCCTGCCCCGTCACCTTATTTCCTAAGCCCAAACGTTGATTCCCTGTCAGATTCACCTATCCTAGTGTCTTAGTTTTCTGCCTGTCATTCCACCTTGGGGCCTGTATCCCTCGGCCCTTCACCCCTGCAAGGACTGGAAGTTGTACCCCAGGGCCCAGGACAAAGCCAGATGCTTCTATCACAGCTCTCCTATGCCTCCTGCCTGCTGGGACCAACTGCTTCCCACTAGAGGTCCTGACGACCTTCCCCCTTAAGGAGGGGGCAAGGTCCCCCCTCCTTCCATTGCTGGTCTCATTCCCGTGGTTCTGTCTAAGCTCAGCTGGTGGGTATTTCTGTTTATGACGTATTCCTTCCCACCTCAATCTCCTCCCTGCAACACAGACTCCACAAAGCCAGTTCTGCAGATTTGGGCTGCCATCAGGCATTTTTAGAGCTGGAATCCCTCCCAGGGGTCTTATGGATTTGGCGTGTCTGGGGTGACCTGAGAATTCTGCAAACGACCAGGAGCAAGAACCTCTGGAAAAACTCCTAGCCTGAGAGCCGCCCCATAAGGACAAACCGGACCACAAGGGGGCAGTGTCGGCCAACATTGCTTCACTGAGTTAAGGTCACCCTCCTGTTGTAGCTGCAGAGGGAAGGATGCAGAGTAAAGTTCTTTACAGGAATACGTTTATTTTATGTTAACTTACATGAAATGAGAAAAGAGTTTCAGATGAAACATTCAAGGAGGATTTTTTTGAGGGCGACTTCAGCATTGTCATAGGGGAGACCTTCCATACCTCATTCAGCACATTCTAGAAGGCCAGCTCAGGGCAGAAGTACCACCTGGCTCCACGCCCACCTGTTTTAAGGTGGGAGCAAGGATAACAGGCCAGTATGAAGCAGGGCAAGTTTCATGGCCCCAGGTTTTACGTGCAGAAGCTGCATCCCTGGAGGGTTCCGATGACTTGCCTGGGTCTTGGCTTAGCCAATGGCAGAGCTTAACCCAGGACCCCAGGACCCCGATCCTCGGGGCAGAACATTTTCTGCTGCACTCTGCTGGGCCCCTCCTCTAACCCCAGATGAGTTATTCAGAAGTTATTACTGAGAGCCCCTGAGGCCCAGGCTAGAGGGTCTCCATGCCCCCTTCCAGTTCTGAATGATGGAAGTCCAGAATTTCAGCCTTACCCCAGCTCTTCATTGGAGTATTCCTCCCAACAGGAGCTTCCACCTGGGTAGAGCATAAGGGCACTTGTATTCAGGCTTCACCACAGGTGGGCTTTGCTTTAATAAGCTCAGTATATAAATGGCCCTTGGACTTACAGAAATTATAGATTGGGGGCAAGCAGCTTTGTGAAATGATGCACAGAATTCCTTTAAATAGCAAGGTTCTCACACTCATCACCCTACTTCGCAAGCATTTAAAAGAGAGTTAAACTTACAAGCCTTTAATTTATACCCAACTTTGTGGGAATTCATCTGCTGCTCATTCACTCACATCGGAGTAGAGGGATCAAACAAGGAAAGTGGGCAGGAAGTGAGGCCTCTGGTCCTACTTGGAGGGTGTAAGGACACAGAGGAGAAAGTGTAGCTACTCGACCCTCTGGTCTGCCTGCCTATGTCACACTCAGTAGCCAGAAGGGAGTCACAGCCTGACCAGGGCCATCGGCTACACTGACCCTTCACTGGTCCCTGCTGAGAGTGAGGCAGCCTGCCCTGCCCTCATCCAGCCACTGCTCTAAGGGGAGGATGAGACAAGCACCAAGTCATTTAACACAAGGCGGCCAGAGAGACACAAAGCATACAGTTTCATTGGAATGGGCCTTGAAGGCGGGAGGGACTTTCATAGGTGGAGATAAAGGAGAAAGCAATTTGTAGGCTGAGAAAACCACCAGCAAAAAGTCAGGAAGGCAGGTGAGCTAGGGTGTACCTAGGGAACATCAAGAAGCATTCTCTCTCTCCAGCTAGACTGTATACTCCACAAAGGTAAGAGGTGCATATGATGATCTTGGTCTTCCCCTCAGTACCTAGTTCAGGGTCATGAACCTGGAAGGGACTTGTGATATATCATTTTGGGTGAATTTCTCAAAAGGCAGGACCTTCCCCCAGGGCACTGAGGCAGGTGTGTTGAAAGGGGACTGGATTCCTGGTACATGCATGCTGTGTCAGTTATCAGTTTACTGCCTCTCAGCTGTGAATCCTTAACTGCCCAGCTCCTGACACTGAAGCAAAGCCCTATAAGCATTTCTCTTGCCGGCCCATGATGTTAAGCTTTGTCAATAGAGGGTGCTGAAGAGACATCAGAAGAAGAAGGGGCTTCTCTTCCGGGTTCTGGTACACTTTCCTTTTTTCTTACTCTCACAATGCTGGGCTGGCACACTGAGTGGTTCTCATCTTCAGAGGGTTTCAGGGGCACCTTGGGGGCAGCTTGTCCCAACCAGTTTCCCAGCCAAGGGTCTCCAATGACTTCCCGGAAAGTTTAACACCACCTTCTCGGCAGCTTCTGGGTGAGATGTGTTGGCAACACAGTGGACAGTTTCCCCCTTGACCTTGACCTCAGTGAACTTTTACATGGTTCAGTGGCCCCAGCCACACTCTCTCCAGTGAGATCTGAATTTCAGCCTCTAAGAAGCACCTCTCCCAAATTCACTCCTGTATTATTTAGAGTTCTCTTTACCCCTAAGTAGCCAATCCCCTGTCACTAGTTAATACTTCTTTATAGTCTACCTTCCCTGTTGGAATTACTGTGTGGTTTCTGTCTCCTGATTAGGCCCTGACTGATACAACGCTCATACACATGCTGTCGGGCTGCACACCACAGGCCTGCAAGCCTTGTTATGGCCCAGCCTCGAGGCCAAAGGAAGAGGCTGGAAACAGCAACAGAGCTATCAATGGTTTATTGGATAGGGGATCTTACACTCCTGAAGCCAGGGAGGCTACCATTTATAGGGGGAATTGATGTCAGGTTGGCTCATCAGTTACCGGGAAGACCAGCTGCTGGGGCATATCCCTCCCTCACAGCCCCTTTGGTTAACAACCATCACAAGGGCAGACGTTTCCCTTTAATAAACTGGCAGTTGGAGCCGTCCTGGACTAAGGGTTAGAACAGTCACTAGCTGGGGCAGGAGGCAAACACGTAAGCAGTTACTGGTTAAGTTCTATGATTAAGAGGTTCGGATAGTCAAGTGAGTAGCGTGCAGGTGAAGCAGGGACTGGTTGAGCAGGGGACGTACAGAGAGCAGCCATCTCGAGTGGCCTGACCATACACATGCCTTCACACACATCCCTGCGTACTCCCTGGAGGGGCTGTCCTCGAGCAGCTCCTTGCTCCCTCCTTACTCAGATTTCCCCAGCAAATCCTCTGGGCATTTAGGTCACCTCTTCGTCTTGAATACCTGCTGTATCAGCCAGGGTTCAGTCAGGAAAACAGAAAACACTTCCAGTATTTCCAGTAGGAAGGGATTTAATACAGGGACATTGGTGCTTAAGTCCTGGCTTCACCTGATCCTAACTGTGTCACTATGGGCAGGCGACTTAGCCTTTCTGAAACTCAGTTACCACTTCTAGGAAGACAGAGACAAACATAGTACCATGCATATGGTTGCTCTAAAAAATTACGTAAAATAATCCTTGAAAAATTACCAATACCTGGTACATGGTTAGTGTCCAATAAGTGTAAGATAATGTTGGTGTTACTACAATAGTAGGTTGCTTCGTGGGCCCCAACTCTTCATACTGCCTCATATCCGTACTTTTTACCCTATGTCTTCACAGTTCTTCCCACTAAAAGGATGGAGAACATTTCCGCATCCTTTGGCTTTGAGTTTGGCCAAAGCCAAAGCCAATAGCATAAGATAGAAGTGGTGGTATGCCAATTCCAAGACCTCTGTGCTTCTTCCATTGCCATGAAAAGAGAATGCCAAGGCTAGCCCACTGTCCCCAAGAAAAGGAAGAGGGACACATGAAATGAAGCTGCCTTGGCCGAGCCCCCTAGAAGAGCCCAGCCTAGATCAGTCAACTATTAGACGTCTGAGCTAAATAAATGCTTACTGTTATATGTCACTGAGATTTTATGGTTGTTTGATATACAGCTGATACAACTACCCCTACAGCTCATTATACGTTATAGTACTTGGTGATTTTTAATAGCAGCCCATTATTTGGTTATATGTAATTGTTTCCTTGGGCAGGTCTCTCCTAATTAAGATCGTCAGACTTAGCAAATAAAAATACAGGATCCCCAGTTAAATTTGAATTTCAGATAAACAGTGAAGAATTTTTTAGTTTAAGTGTGTCCCATGCAATTTTTAGAACCTATTTATACTAAAACTTATTTGTCTGAAATTTAAATTTAACTGGGCACCCTTACATATATTTATCTGGCAATCCTACTCCCAGTGCTTGAGGCAGGATCAACATCTTACACAAAAACTGTGAGATGGTTCCCATGGTCACCATCATAATTCTGGGAGAGGAAAGCCATGGTTCAGTTAAAGATTTGCAAGAGGGAGTTCCCTGGTGGTCTAGTGGTTAGGATTCTGGGCTTTCACTGTCATGGCCTGGGTTCAATCCCTAGTCAAAGAACTGAGATCCAGGGCTTCCCTGGTGGCACAGTGGTTGAGTCCGTCTGCCGATGCAGGGGACATGGGTTCGTGCCCCGGTCCGGGAAGATCCCACATGCCGTGGAGCGGCTAGGCCCGTGAGCCATGGCCGCTGAGCCTGCACATCCGGAGCCTGTGCTCCGCAACGGGAGAGGCCACAACAGTGAGAGGCCCGCGTACCGCAAAAAAAAAAAAAAAAGAACTGAGATCCTGCAAGCCATGCGGAGTGGCCAAAAAGAAGAAAAAAAATATTTGCAAGAAGGTAGATCTTGAGCACTTTCTTCTCTCCAGTGACTAAGCCCCTTGTAATAATAATGATGATGGTTTCATTTACTTAGCCCCTGTAGAGGCAGATACTATGCAAAGACACTATCTTAGTTTCACATCAGTGTTGCAGTGCAGGGGAGTGGCTAGATCTTTATCCCCATTTACAAATGAGTACACTGAGCAGCAAAAAGGTAAAATAACTTTCCCTTGGACACACAGCTAGAGAGAGTAGCAAAGCTAGAATTCAAATGCAGCCTTTTCTCTTTCCATATGCAACCTTGCCTCCAATTACCAAAAATGTTTTTTGTCATTTCCACAAAACTGAAGACAACAAAGTATATTCCCCAGCCCCCAATCTCTTTACTGGTCCCATTCAATCCATTCAATGAATAATTGAGATTGTATTAGTTTGCTAGGGCTGCCATAGCCAAGTACCATAGACTGGGTGGCTTAAACAACAGAAGTTTATTTTCTCACAGTTCTGGAGGCTAGACGTCCAAGATCAAGGTGTCGGCAGGGTTGGTTACATCTGAAGGCTGTAAGGGAAGGATCTGTTCCAGGCCTATGATGATTAATTTTCTGTGTCAACTTGACTAGGCCCTGGGATGCCCAAATATCTGGTTAGACATTATTTCTGAGTATGTCTGTGAGGATGCTTCTGGAAGAGATTAGCATTTGAATTGGTGGACTGAATAAAGCAGATTGCCCTATCCAGTGTGAATGGGCATCATCTCATCCTTTGAGGGCCTGAATGGAGCAAAAAGCTGGAGGAAGGCTGAATTGATTTCCTCTGTCTGTCTGAGCTGAGATCTTGGCCTCCTCCTGGCCTTGGACTGGGACTTATACCAGCAGCAGTCCTGGTTATTAGGCCTTCAGACTCAGACTGGAATTTATGCCACCAGCTTTCACGAGCCTCCCACTTGCAGACAGCAGATCATGCCACTTCTCGGCCTCCATAATCCCATGAGCCAGTTCTTTATAAGCTCTATTTGAATTTATGAGGCTGAGCTCCTATTGGTTTTCTGGAGAACACTAATACAAGCCCTGTCTCCTTGGTCTTTAGATGGCCATCTTCTCCCATCTTCACATCATCTCCTTCTGTGCATGTCTGTGTCCAAATTTCCTCTTCTAAGGACATCAGTCGTATTGGATTAGGAACCACCCTAATGACCTAATTTTAACTTAATCACCTCTGTAAAGACCCTATCTCTAAATAAAGTCACGTTCTAAGGTCCTGGGGGTTAGGACTCCAACAAATGAATGTGCGGGGTGAGGGCACATAATTCAGCCCATAACAGGGTTTGTGGAGCTAATCGTGACTCATCTCAATACAGGCTGCATTTAAGAGAGGAACTCAAGAGAACAGATTTCAAATGATGGAATTCTGGATTTCAGGTGGTGGAATTCTAGTTTTCACAGCAGTCCCTAGGGGTGGCAAAGGCCCATCCTATAGTTCTTAATAATGGCACCTCAAAGGTATCACACCCTCTGCCAAAGGGGCCTTAGCAACTGGTGGAATGTGGGTTATTATGAGGACAGGGGGTTGTGATGGTGGCCGGGCTGTGGAATCTTGTGAGGCCAAATGTTAATGCCTCAAAAGATGTCCTTTGGCCCCAACCGGCAGTATTGTGGTTTTCTGGATGGCAACAGAGGACAGGGAGATGATGGAAGGCCGGAGGGGCAGGAGAAAGCCACCCAACCTTCCCCAAGATGGTGCCTGATGACCCCATGTCCGAAGGGAAGTCAAGGGCTTCTTTGGTAAGGAGGATGCCTCTTCTCACTGCCCCAGCCTGTCCCAGCAGGGGGAGGAAGAGCATAATGGGGACACCACAAGATAGGAGCTGAGTGCTGTTAGATTCCAGAGAACTGCTAAGAAGAGTAGGAGACGTGCACCCTATCCCCACACTGGCACCCAGCTGTAACCGGAGACCAGGTAGCCCTTCGTAAGACTGTCAAGCTGGCTTTGAAGCTGGCTTTGAAGACTGAAGCTGGCTTTGGTCTCCCCCATCTAGCTCTCCATGTGGGGCCCTTTCCTCCTCCTGCAGATGGAACCAGGCTTCCCCATAACCCTATCGTTGGTTCCCATATATTGAGGTTCTCTCAATGCAGACCTTGGGTTTCTTCCTCCCTCTGTGGCCCCCAGAGGACTGGATGTCTAACTGGCCTCAAAGTAGAGTGGGAGGTGGGAAAGTTACCTCCAGTAGTGATCTGAAGATCACGAGGAAGACAGACTTCTACTCAACCCTCCCAAAGGCCCCACTTGCAACTTTAGGGCGCCATTCTTCTGTGTCCGTTTGTCCTCTCCTCCTTAACTCTCAGGTCCTGATAACTCCGTTGAAGTTTCTCGGAAGAACTCAGTCTAGATGTTTACAATTCACACCACTTTCAAGCACCCCAGTGCACTGTGCCTGGGGCTGCAGGAGCGTGGCGGGTTAGGGGGTGGGTGGCCCCATGCTAACCCCTCCCGACCCCCCACTTCCCCCTTCCCAGGCCCAGGAGGCAGAGTCCCCCAAGCCAGACTCGTCCTACGACTACCTTGAGGAGATGAAAACTTGTGAGGACAGAGGCTGCCCAGGACCACCTAAGTCACTGTCCTCCAAGGCCGGCCCCGCCACCACCAATGGCCAGGCGGGCGATGGACCTGAACGTGCAGAGCTGCCCCTGGCCCCAGCCGCAGTGGCCCTCGGGACCCCAGGGCCCCAGCGAAACGACGAGATGGAGTTGGAGAAGGTGCGCATGGAGTTCGAGCTCAAGCGGCTCAAGTACCTGCAGGAGGAGAACGAGCGGCAGCGGCAGCACGAACAGGCGATGGAGCAGCTGCGGCAGCAGGCGACGCCCCGCCTGGTAGGTGACAGGTCCCAACTGGGAGGCGAAGGGTGCGGGGAAACTAGGGGTGAGGGGAGCCCATCCCTGACCTGCACGGGGAGCCCACCTTACCTGCTTCTCGGCTGTTCCCCGCCCTACGCCCGCCAGCTCACTGCTTTAGAGCTTCCATGTTAAGCTGAGATCCAACTCTTCAAGGATCAACCCTCCCCAGGAGGGACCTGGAAGCCACCTTGTCCACTTGCCTGTCTATGGGTTTCCTCCTCAGGGAAGACTCTTCAGTATTTCCTCTATGTCTGGATTTCCACCACTCTCTACTCTCTGCATCTCTTAAAATAGGACGCCTGGGACTAGACCCAGAACTCCCACTGCAGTCTGGCTAGTGGATTTTGATAGAACTATCCCCTTGCTCCCCTGATCAGGGCTGCATGTATTCTGTTGGATCACGCTGCCTTGCTGTCAACTAAAACTTAGACATCTTTTGGCAAGAAATGGACCACTCTCCCCTAATCTAAATGGGGATAAGAAAGCCTGCTTGTGATTAAGTGGCATGGGAAATGCTTAGCACTCTGGCTGGGCCATCATAAGCACTAAATAATGAAAGATGTTATTGTTTAAAGCAGTGCTGTCTGGGCTTTAAAATCAGACAGTCCTGGGTTAAAATTCTGGCTCTACTACATATAAATTGTTTGACACTGGGCAAGTTACTGATCCTCGCTGGGCCTTGGTCTGCTCATGTATAAGGTAATACCTACCTCATAGGGTTGTCGTGAGGATTAAATGAAAGAATGCATGTGAGGCACTTTGCAGTGAGCCTGGCACACTGAGGTAAGCACTCAGTGTTAGCTATTACCATTTTTATGTACTCATGCAATTCACTTCTTGACACAAATGCAACAACTTACGTTCATCACTTCTCAATTTTATCAGGATGTAATGTATTAGGCTATGCTTCCCAGCTCTGAGTCATCCTCAGTTCTGAGAAACTTGCCTTCTGGCTTTATCCAAGTCATTGCTATAATTGTTGAGGAGGATATGACCTAAAGTAAATACCACTAAAAGATCTCCCTACAGGTTAGCAATGTTCCATTAATCAGCACCCTTGAGTTACATTATCTCCAGCTCACATTTCTCTACCTTGTCCAGAAAACTGTACTGAGACACACTGTCAAATGGTTTCCCAGAATTAAGATATTACACTATAGCATTTCCCCAATTGACTGGTCTATTTTTTTTAAGAAAATTAAGTTGGTTTTGCATGATTTGTTCTCAATGAACACATGCTGGCTTCTTAACAATTATCTTTTGTTTTTCTTGCTCACAAAATACCTGCTTTTTAGCTTTGAAATTCTTTCTCCTTGCTGGAGGAGATGGAAATCCTTGGTGTATAGTCCTATCTGCTCTCTGTCTTCTGCTTTAAAAAAAAATAGACCATTGAAAGTGTTTTGAAAAGTCTAAAAGGTTTCACAAATGCACAATTTGTTATCAAAATCACAAATATCAGCCATTAGCATGTAGACCACAAACAGTGGCAGAAAGTCCATGGAACCAGAGCCACACCAGGTCTGCAGAGAAACACAAGATCTGTCCAGCCCTCCAGTCCCACCAGAACACTGGGTTTCTTCCTCTGGTCTTCCATCTTCCTGACTATTCCTTTTAGAGGTGGCATCACTGGAGTCATTTCCTGCCCCCTCAGTTTTATTTAGTTACTCTCACATTTTACGTAGTTGGTTCAACAATAGTATGACCAAAACCCCAGTCTTTAACAATAGTTTACAAAAGTGTTTTACTTCCTGTGCATTTACTTGGAGAGTTGACTTAATTTTTAAGCCTCCCACCTCCCTTTTTCTGGGTGGGTGGGTGGGTGGGTAGATAATTGTCATTGTATTGAAAAATATCTCTATGAATATGTTTCTAGTGAATTTAGGGCATCACAGTCCCTGCCATATGCCTGCTTACAAAAAATGTGGCATGAGTTGAAAAGATATTTTAAAGAATGAACCATGGGTGATGCCTTCTTAACTATAGATCAAAATAGTTATATCAGTTTTTACTCTACTTATATGTTGATGCTTTCTACAGTTAAAATGGGGGTCTGTTCAACTTTAATTATATAGATTCTGGAAAAGAGCAACACACAGGCAGAATCAGCCAGACAGCTCAAGCTGCCTTCCCCCACATCCAAAACCCTAAGAGTTTAGGGAGGCCCCATCACCTGTCTCTTACTACCTGTCCGCAGGAGAGACCACAGCCTGACCTTATGTGACATGCACTTGGGCCCAGAGAGTCAGACACAGTCATTTGTGCCCAAGGGACCCCCTCTCATTGTGCCACCATCCAGAAAACAAGGTGGAGTATCTGGGGACACTGTCCAGAGAACACGCCCAAGACCTGGTGTCCAGATGTGGGGATCTCAAGTAGGAAAGAGACTGCCCACCTGTGGGCTCAGAGGCTGCATGGAGTGTACCAAGAAAGGAAGGGGGCGGCCTGACTCAGGAGGGCTAAGACCAGGCTCAAGAAGTGAAAACTCATGAGCCCCCTCTGTGCCTTTGACCTTGCCTAGAATTTTCATTCTTGTCCTCACCCTTCCTCATCATCATCTTGTGGGGTGGGCACGATTACCCTCACCTTAGGTGAGGAAGACAGCTTGCCCGAGGTCACATTCAAGAAGGGACAAGAGCAGGATCGAAGCCCAGGTCTGCCTGGTATCCAAGCCCTGGTTTTGCCATTTCTACTCTCTTCTTTCCCCCACGTTCTCGGGGGGCCTCCAGGACCTCCTTCTCCCCCAGAACCAATTCACCATGTTTCTGTACTGCTTCATCTTCATACACATAATCTATGTCACCAAGGAGATGATCTTCTTTCTCTTCTCCAAGCACTACCTGTTCAGCATCGCAGCCATTTTGCTCTGTTTGATTAAAACTTTATGGTCATACTTCCAAGTGCCTTCGCTCTCTCCATCACTGGGCACCTCCTTCCCTCACCTGTGCCTCCCTCCCATCAGAACTTGCTGTTAGGAAAGGTTTGCTGTCAACCATTTACACCTTAGGGTGGAGACATGATCAGGCCTTGTACTAAGCCTGAGTTCCCACTGTGGATGAAGATGCTTTATTCCCCAAGAGGAGAATTTCAGAAGGTAGCAGTCCAGGGAAGTATCTGTAGGGAGAAGGGTTTAGAAAGCCTTTCCAGAATCACAGAAATCATACCATGACCAGGCTGACTTGGGATCCACCACATCTACTCAGATAGATCTTCCCTGAGGTGTGGGGAGCTGTGGTAGGCTTTTGAGGGTAGGCCCCCCAAAGACATCCACATCCCTGTGAATATGTTACCTTACGTGGTAAAAGAGACTTTGAGATTAAATTAAGGGCCTTGAAATGAAGAGATGATCCTGGACTATCCAGATGAGCACAATGTAATCATAAGGGTCCTTATAAGAGGGAGGCAGGAGGGTGAGAGGCAGAGAAGGAGATGCGGCCATGGGAGCAGAGGGGAGAGTGATGCAGGACCACAAGCCAAGGAATGCAGGCAGCCCATAGAAGGTAGAAAAGGCAAGAAAATGGGTTCTTTCCTAGAGCCACCAGAAGGAATGCAGCCCTGCCAAACCCATTTTAAACATGTGACCTCCAGAACTGTAAGAGAGTAAATCTGAGGGGTTTTTTTGTTGTTGTTGTTTTTTTGTGGTACACGGGCCTCTCACTGTTGTGGCGTCTCCCGTTGCGGAGCACAGGCTCCGAACGTGCAGGCTCAGCGGCCATGGCTCACGGGCCCAGCCGCTCCGCGGCATGTGGGATCTTCCCGGACCGGGGCACGAACCCGTGTCCCCTGCATCGGCAGGCGGACTCTCAACCACTGCGCCACCAGGGAAGCCCCTGAGTTGTTTTAAGCCACAACATTTGTAATAATTTATTGCAGCAGCAACACTAATACAGGAAACTAATACAGGAGCCAAGGTTACCCAAGCTCTTTCCAGCTCTGCAGACATGTCAAGATGGCATCAGCAAGGCATCGGCAAGGATCCATCTAGCCCTGGGCCTGAGCAGGACTGTACATAGTCCACCATGCATGCTTGGAGCCTGCCCTCAGCAACATGCAACTCAAGAAGAGAGATGCTGAAGCTCCAGGAAACCCAGGACAGGCCTATCAGATATCCTGATCGCTGAGCAGCACATGCCTGGGTGAGATGGGGGCAAACTCTGGGCATAGTCCTAGGGGCACTGGTAAGGAGGCATTGATTGATTAGGTGCAGTCAGCAATGCTGCTCCAGTGGAAAAATAGGAGAAAAAAAAAACTAAACAGGCCACACGCCCAGCCCTCAAATCACATACACACACACACACAGATACATAGCAAATAGTTGTCTACAATAGAGATATACACAACAACAGGCAGCAACAACCAAAAGGAACAGACTTTGGGCACTAGGGGACTCACAGGAGGCACAGAAGTGGCCCAGTGTAACAAGGGAAAGGAGTTCACCTCCCCCATTCTCTACACACATACGTGCGCGTGCACACACAGCAAGTTGTCAGCGGCCCCCACCTCGCCAGCCCTGCCCAGGAATGACGGCCAGCATGGGAGACTTTAAGGATAACGCAGCAAACTGAATGGGCACAGCTTTGCAATCAATCAAGTCTTTTTTGACCCTTCCTCTTCCTGGACATAAGGCTCTGCTTTAAGAGGAACAAAAGAATACGTTTCTGTCTTGCTGGGCTCTCTGAGTGATGCAGAGTGAAAACACATGAAAAAGAAGACCGCAGCGGGACTCATTGTCAGTACACATTATCATGCCGTTTCAGTCCACGGTGACGTCTCATTTTCCACCCAGTTCAATACATTCATTCCCATTTATAGCTGCGCGTGACAGGTATTTACTTGGAAGTAATAAAACTGTCATTTCTCATTAAACTTTCAATGGCAGAATTTTTTTGCTATGGGTCACTTCTCACAATCTAATTTGATCTGGGTTTCTGGGGTGGGATTGAGGCAAAAGAAGGAGGAGATCAGGATATCAAAAAGATTAAGGCCCAGATGTTTAATTCACTAGAACAAACAGAATTGGGAGTTTGTTTATAAAAAAAAAAAAACAACTGCTATAAGGCCATTCAATTCATCATCCTGTTGCCAGGTAAAACTGGACTTAAATACACCCATTTTCCTTACAAATCTTCAGAGAAAGATTAGTAAACTCCTTTCAGTTAAGTTAGCATGTCTTCTCACCCCCTTAGCAAATGGCCATGAAATCTCCCCTCTATCCTTACTTCCTACTCTGATAGAAGACTGAAGCCAGTAGCCGAAGATCTACCCTAAGCAAAAATGAAAACAGCTCATGGTCACTCCCCAAACTTGATACAGACCTCACTGTTCAAATGCAACGCAGAAAATCAGAAGGAAGGGAGAGACAAAAGTGGAGAGAGATACAAAAGATAGAAAAAAGGCACAGCCTCGGGTTACCAAGCAGGCAACAAGTCAACATACAAGCCCTTCTGGAGCACCTCCAATGTGCCAGGCACTTGGCTACATGCTTTATGGAGGCCTGGGAGGCAGACATGTACATTATTATCCCCATTTCACAGACAAGGATACTGAGGCTCAGAGAGGTTAAGTGATGTACCCAAGATCATCTTAGATCTCAAGTCTGACTCCAAAGTGATCTTTCTGTATTTCCACACTCCCAAAATCCTGCCTTGGAGGATCTCACAGCCTTGCCGAGGAGATGCAGCTAATACACACTAAAGTATAAAGAAACTATCAGGCACATAGACCTCAGTGATGAAGAAGATTAAAGGAGAGGTCCCTGGAGCCCAGGGTGATAGGAAGTCTTCTCAAAAGAGCAGCCCACAAGGGCAGGTAAGCCTGGGACAGGTAGAAAGGAGTAGGAAGAACTCATGTGAATTAAGATCAGGGTGGGAGTGTATAATCTATACTCAAAGAAGGAGCAGGCACATCCTTGCTCCAGTGAATGGTAACAGGCCTGGAAAACTGATTTGGAGCCAAATTTTATAGTCTTGAATATTGACCTGAGGAATATGAACTTAGTCCCTTGGGAAATAAGGAATCCCTGAAGATTGTAGAGTGAGATGGTGACCCTCCCCCCAAAAAGAGAGGAAATCCTCCCCCCTCCCCTCTCCTGGGGGCCATGTTCTTCCTTGACCTTCTCTTCCCATTTCCAATCCAGGAACATTCTTTCTAAGGTCCCAGTGTGAAGACTGCATTTATCTATAAGAGAAACCCAGCCACAGTGGCTTAACCAAATAGGGGTTTATGTGTCTCACATACTAAGAAGTCCCAGGTTGGGCAGTCTGTGATGGTGAAACTTGTCAAGGAAGTCATAGAGAACTCAGTCATAGAGGATCCTTCCTTTTGTTCCACCATCCTTAGCATATGGCTTTTATCCTCCTCACCCCATGGCTTTTAGCCTTATAATCTCAAGATGGCTGCTATAGCTCCAGGTATCAACTCCAGGTCAGCAGAGGGGGAAAAGAAAGAGCCATCTTTTTTAAAAGCTTTCCAGAAAGATCCACCTAGAGACTTCTGCTTACATCTCATTGGTCAGACTGGTCATGTTGCTGCTCCTAGCTTCAGGACATATGAGGTGTGGTAAGTTTTTGGCCTGGACAGTGTTGCAGCCTTGAACAAAATTAAGATTCTGATAATATGGTGGGGGTGGGGAAGGGGAGGGGTGGATATTGAATAAGCAAATAACTGTGTCTACCTTACCTTGCTGCTTTCTTAAGCCCAGCTCCCACTCCCTGCCCCAGTGTCATGGTCCAGATTGAGAAAATTGGGTAGGGCACAGCTGTAGCCAAGCTGGGCCTGGCCCACAGCTGCACTTCTGCCTTAAGGCCTGGCTCACATACCACAGCAGGGAGGTCATGGTTTTCTCCGGATACACAACTGGAACAGCCCTGTCTTCATCCTCCTGACCTCTGCCTGAGGCCCCAGTATCTTACACAACCAGGGCCACAGCCTTGCCTGGGGACTTAGAAGGGCACACCCCTCTGTGCTGGGAGCCCTCAGCAAAGTTGCAGGAGGAGGTGAGTCTGCCCTGAGAGTCCCTCCCCTTCCTGAGTCCCAGATTCCACAGAACAGAGCCCAGTGCCCCCAGTGTCTGTCCTGTCATCCCACTCACACCGTGATGCTGAAGACAGAGTGTAACAAACAGATCCTACACGTTACACTCAGCTTCAGCCCAAGCAATGAAGCACTAATAGTGAACTTTCAGGAAGGCTTAGGAGGAGAAAGATAGAAGAATCTTTCCTGCTCCCCAAATGGAATCACATACGTTGCAACCCTGAGCCCAGGGACGGGGCTAGAGTCCTGGAGATGCTGAGATCTGCAGGAGGGAAGGGGGAGCAGGCTTGGTTTCCAAGGCCACTTCCCTGCCCGATCTGTTTCTAATCCCACTTTAGGAGGTGACTGCAAGCAAGTTGGTTAAGCTTTCTAGGCTTTATTTGGGTGACCTGAAAATTGTCTAGACTCTAACTCAGTTTAAAAAAAAAAAAAAAAAGGTGGGGAATGGGGAGAGAAAGGGACCAAAGAGCCTTGGGTCTGATTTCAGAAATTCCTATCTAACTGACCTGAGATGTTGTCCAGGGAGCACCTGAAGAGTGTCCCAGTTGATTGTAATGTTCAGCTTTATTACAAAACCTAAATCCTTGCTACTCTACACGTGATCTGAGGACCAGCAGCCCCAGGCATCTTAGAAATGCAGCATCCCAGGCCCCACCCTGGACCCACTGATCGTTTGCATTTTTGACAATATCCCCAATGACTCTTGTGCACCTGAAAGTCTGCAAAGCACTGCTCTAGGTGATGTGACTCAATTCAACCTTTGCTCTGTCGTGAAGACACTGCTCTTGGCCTGGAGGGTCTTCGGGGGTGGGAGGGTACGTGGAGGCAAGATAGGAAGGAGTGGAGAGAGGATAACTGAGCATGTAGCCCCCACCAGTACTGTGGGAGCCTCCATCACAGCTGGCAGGCGCAGGCTGGATGGCAGTGCATCCGCCCCTCCTCCCTCTGTGCTCTTCACCAGTCCTTGCTCTGGGCTTCTGAGCAACCAAATGATTTCTCCCAGCACTCTGCGATTCACCAGAAACTTCCGGAATCCCCCCAGGCCTATCTCTGCCTCTGTCCCTTTTATGATCTAGCTCCGTTGTGTGTAGCTTGGGGGAAAAACATCTCGCTAATATACATTCATTCATTATTTAAAGGTTGCCACTGTTCTTTCAGGAAGGTTAAGCATGATTAAAAGATGGGATTTTTTCCACAGGGCACAGCAGAAAAACTAGGGCTCCCGCATTTTTAAGCTGTTTTGGCCAAGCCTTATTGCATAATTTAAAATCTGTGACTTATTTAGATTTAATTAGCCAAAGGAGCAGCAGCTGCAGGTTCATTAGTCAGTATTTATTAAGCGCTCCCAGAGGGCTTGTCCACGGCTCTTAAGAGCCAAGTGGAGGATCGGCTTTGGACTTGCAATCTTCCTACACTTAAGTAGGAGGGTATCGCAGATAGGGTCAGGAGGTAGGCATTTTTATTCCTCAAGAACAAAGGGGTGGCATCAAAGGGCCTGGGGTCATGAGACAAATCCCACAAACAACTCTGGCATGAGTCAGTGATTTAGGGACTTGTGGTGACAGGTATGATAATAGTGTGCAGGCTCATGGAAAATGTAGAGCTGTACAAATGAGAGGTGTTAGTAAAAGATGAGCAAAGACCGGGATCTAAGATAGGGATCACGGACCTGACTTTAAGAACTGGGAGAAGTGGAGAGGATCAGAATTGGCTCCAGAGTCTGTGAGGCCCAGTGCAAAAGGACAATGCAGGGTGTCTTGCTCAAGAACTATTGAGAATTCCAAGGTGGTGACAGCAGAGCCTGAAACCAAGTGTGAGGTCTCCCTGAGCGCAGGGTCCCCCTGAGCATGGGGCCTGGTACCAATGCCGTGGCAGTCCGCCCAGGAGGCCAGCCCTTGAGGTGGATGAAGGAGACCCTCTGGGGTGGGGGGCTTTTGTGGATCCCCTCAAATCCCATCCTGGTCCTCGGCACCCCATCAGCTGGAGGAAGGGGAGCAGGTGCTATGCATTTTGAAAGGGGGTGGGGACCACGGGAGCAGGCCCAGCAGTGGAGGATGCTGAGTCTGGTGGCCTGGGGGAACAAAAGGTCCCCTCCCAGGCAATGCGGGGGTGCCCCTTGTACAACCACCGGCTCTGGAAGCAGAGTCTGGCTGAGCGGGAGGCACCTCTTGGTGTGCAGGTCACGCCCCAGGCTTGCAGCTGCTAATCCCAGGGCTAACAGAAGCATAGAGCTCTCCAACTCTTGGCGTTTCCCCTCCCTCCTGGCTTCTGCCCCCAGCCCCATTCAGCTGCCCATTTTTCTCTGGGCTAGAAAATCCCAAAATAGGAGAATAAGGCAACACTTTTTACCCTCATGAGCCTCATTTGTATCAAATGACACAGTCACTTTGCCGCAAACTTTTCATCAAAGGAGCCTTTGTAGGGTCCTGGGGCAGAAAGCAGGCCTTGGAAGACAGCCACCAGGAAGCCGGGCAGAAAGTGCTGAGCAAGGCAACCCTTAGTTTAGGCAGTGGTGGGGAAGGGAGGCGGGGGAGGGCGGTCTCAGACATCCTCTATCATGGACCCGCTCTCCTCCCAGCACTCTCTTTGACCAGGAGATGCCAGAGCAGCTAATTGTGTGCTGCAGGGACCAACCCACTGCCGGGGGCTCAATCAGTGCTTGGAGCAAATGAATGAACAAGCCAATGAACTAAAGGATACACTAGACAACCTGAGAGAGGATCCCGAGCTCAAGCCTCTGTGAAGATGTGCTGGAGAGGAGAGAAGGGAGCACACACTTCCCCAGTACCTACTGGATATTCTGCCCCATGCAACAAGCTTTATGTCAACTCATCTCATCCCACGGCCACCCCGAGGGAGTGCTATAACCATCCTCACTTTGCAGATGAGAATGAGACTCAGAGAGGTTCAGGAGTTGCCTGAGCTCCCTCAGCAAGAAGGTGGCAGAGACCAAGTGTGGCGCAGAGCTGAAAGTTGCTTTAAAGAAAGCTAAGAAATCTATGTCTCATTTTTTGTATTTGTGAATGAAGATTCAGAGCTGCTTTGATAACGTATGTGAAGAGTACTGTTACTGTATTTCACATGGTATTGTGCAGTCCACTATGTCTCTCTATATTGTGCACACCTACGGATAGTGGCTTCAAAGGTACTTGGCTTAAAAATCTACCGTTTCATTCCACCCACTCTCTCCCTTCCTCCCACCAAAGGCTGTGGAGGGAAATGTCTCTGAGAGGGGACAAGGTTGTAAGTCCTCACTCACTAGCCCAGGAACTCCACACACCTGCTATTTTCTTGGCGAGAGGGAGATCCATACTCAAAGCCCTTGATAGCTTCCTCTGGACCCCACCCAACATCCTCTGCTGGGTTCATCCAGTCATGTGAGTGGGTCTGTCACTGGCCTGGGGGGTCTTCCCTCTTGAATCAGCCATGCCTGGCTCATCCTGAAGACCTGGATACTATGGCAGGTGTGAAAGGGAGGTGGTCGGACCCAGAGAGAAATCTTACAGTTCACTCTCATTGTCTTCACTTCTGGACAATTTCTGTATCCTCACATACACAAAGCCTCCCCTGGTATCAGAGCTGGCCCGAGTGGGCTCCTAGAAAACAATGAGCTTTGACTGGAAGACTCTGGAAGCACAGAGAAGTGCAGAAAGCCCACCTGCTCTCAGATATCAGACTAATATTGGTGGAACTCCAGACGGCTGCCCTAAGCAAACCACACACTGCAGGACCATCCTGATTCTCAAAACAGATCAGCTAGGGTGGGAGTCAAAAACTGGGATGCCAGAAGGACCCAGGGGGGGCAGGTAAAAGAGGGGAGCTGGCCAGGTGCAGCTAAGAAGAAAGGAAGAGCCAGTGTAAAAAAGGCAGCCCCCCACTCCCCTCCCTCCCTCCCATTTCCACCGTGTGAGGATGCAGGCCCCCTGTCTAGTTGTTCAAGGGCATCCAGGAATCCAGTCTTTTTATGTGTTGGTTCCATCTTTTAACTGTTGGTTCCATCTTTTTAAGCACTCTGTGGACCTAACAAAAGTCTGTGGGCCCACCAGTTCACAAACTTTGAACTTGAGATGTGATTTCCCTTATGATAGAGTCTTCTGTTTCACTCAGAGACATGCTGGGGGATTTCTTCAAACAGAAAACACTCCTAGTTACGAAAATAGAACGTGATTCACTCTAGCACCGCGTTTAAGCACAGAAGCAGCAGTAAAGCATGCTTCTTCCCTTCACAAATAGCCTCACCTTGAGGTGTTTCAAGAGACAGATCTCTTAATGCATTTCAAATCAGGTTAGAGTGGCAAAAATCCAATTTTCATACAACTTCTTGAAGGAAGATGGGAATTTGGCTCGAGCCTGGATCAGAGTTAAAGAAGGGGCAAGGCAGGGGCCTGGGGGTGGGGAAATGAGGCAAGAGAGGGCGTTGAGGGTGGGGGGCAAAGCTGGGTGCCCTCACTGAGAGACGTGGAGAGAGGCTGGCAACAGCTCTGTGAAGTTGGTGAGACAGACAGGTGGGTCCTGGGGATCGGAGCCAACTGGAGAGGGGAAGAGGATGAGCGAGCATCCTTAGTTGCCATGGTGACAAAGGAATACGGAAAGGGGCGGAAAGAGTGAGGGGGGAATCTCGGAGAAGAGCTATATTGTGCTGCTACAACCAGCTCTCTCCTCTCCACCCAGGACCCCTGCCTATGACTCCCTGGGCCCTCTGCCACCTACCCCACCTGACTCCATTCATCCCCGGCATGGATAAAGTACTATGAAATTACGTCAAGGACATTTAGATCCTATACATGGGTGGTCTGGACACATACCTACTTACGGTGCATCTGGGTCTCCAAAAGGTCTCTTGAATTCAAAAATATTTTCTCCACTGTCCTGCTATATAAAGCTTACAATTCTACTATTAGGGCAAAATTTCCTGGACTAAGTATTTGTTCATGTTCAATTACAAACCCTCCTTAGGAACAGTAATATCTTGGATATTAACTTCTAGAATCTCATAAATTAATTTATCACATGTAGCAGGGATCTCAGCTTCAGCCTAGGAATGTCCACTACTAGGATTCAGGCATTTCTAAACATGTATGATAAATTAGTAGGGCAGACCCCAGACAGGCCAGTTCATAGGATGGTTCCAGTGACATCTGCTATGTGTGTTCAATGTTCATTTCCCCTTGATTTTCTTTTGGGGAACTCCCTGTTCCTCAATGTTTGTCCATGAGGTTCAAGTGGGCTGACTTCCAATCGAAGGTGGACCCAAGACCCAGACCTAGCCAATCAGAGCATTCCATCTCCTGGCCAAGTGATTGGTTCTGGTGTGGACACATGACCCAAGCCTAACCAATGAGTCTCAGACTTAGGACTTTTGCTGGAACTCCTGGGAAAGACAAACTCTCCACTGGGTACTAAGCAAGCAGAATAAATGTCCAGAGCTACTGGAGGCTGTCTTGTTCCACTTGGGGAAGGCCTCACTGAGAATAAAGCTGACGTGAAGAAAAGCAAAGCCAAGAAGAGATGAGAAGACTCAGGGAAGGAGAGGGAGGGAGGGAGGAGAAGGAGAGAGAGTGAGTCCTTGTTGGCATGATTTGAGCCCCTGGATCCACCTGAAACAGAGACATCCCTAAGCTTTTCAGTTGCTATTAACTTAGATTTAAATTGTGTTTCTGTCAGTTGGAACCAAGAGTTCTGAATCATGCAAGGGCCTTCCCATTTGGCTAAGGAGAAGAGGATTACATGAGTTGGAACGTGGGCTCAGCAATAGCTAATGGAGGTGATTTGGCCCCTGTTCCCAGCCTGGCCTCTGGAGAAAGCCGTGGGGATGAACCTAAACAAGGGAGTGTGGAGCTATTAGAGCATACATGAGAACCCACATGTGGAAAGGGAGCCATTTCTCCACTTCTGGAGGGAAAACAGCCCTGCTCTGGCCCCATGAGGGGTTGAGGTATTGATGTCTGTGCCAAGGGAAATGGTGGTAGGACCTTGCTGAGAGGGGATGCCAGTGGGAAACCACAGACAAGCATAGTCTGTACACTCACAAAAGGCTCCATGAAAAGACCATGAAAGGTCTGGAAGCAACCCAAGTGTCCATCAACTGATGGGTGGATAACTACCGTGTGAGAGAGCCATACAATGGAATATTATTTGGCAATAAAAAGGAATGAAGGGACTTCCCTGGTGGCGCAGTGGTTAAGAATCCGCCTGCCAGTGCAGGGGACACGGGTTCGAGCCCTGGTCCGGGAAGATCCCACATGCTGCGGAGCAACTAGGCATGTGCGCTACAACGACTGAGATTGTGCTCTAGAGCCCACAAGCCACAACTACTGAGCCCACGGGCCTAGAGCTCGTGCTCCGCAACAAGAGGAGCCACCACAATGAGTAGCCCCCGCTCACCGCAAGTAGAGAAAGCCCACACGCAGCAATGAAGACCCAACGCAGCCAAAAATAAATAAATAAATAAAATTTATTTTTTAAAAAAGGAATGGAGCATTGATCCATGCTACCACATGGTTGAACCCTGAAAACATCATGCTAAGTAAAATAAACCAATCACAAAGGACTACATAT
Source organism: Mesoplodon mirus (assembly GCF_964341445.2). Lineage (NCBI taxonomy): Eukaryota > Metazoa > Chordata > Mammalia > Artiodactyla > Ziphiidae > Mesoplodon > Mesoplodon mirus. The sequence goes on from NC_138990.1 coordinate 62,771,976, forward strand.
TTTATAATTCCATTCATATGAAATGTCCAGAATACGCAAATCTCTAGAGACAGATTAGTGGTTGCTTAGGGCTAGGGGAACAGAGGGATTGGGGGATGAGAGCTAGGGGTGCACAGTTTCCTTTAGGGTGATGAAATGTCCTAAAATTAAATGTGGTGATGGCTGCAAAACCTGAATATGCTAAAAGCCATCTAATTGCACACTTTAAATGGGGAAATTGTATGGTATATAAATTATATCTCAATAAAGCTGTTACCCTCCAAAATGGCTCTTGAGGTACCTGCCCAGTCTGCGTGTGGCAGGGGTAGGGGTGGGGGGTTGGCCTCCAGGAGGCCCAGGGCACATGATGTAGCTCCTGCTACTCTGGGAGAGAGTGTGCCCTTCGATCCGATAAGAGAGACCTCACTCTGGGCCAGCACTTTAAGAGGGCTCCCCTCTGATTCTTATCTGGTCTCACCCCTCCCCACAGGGTAAAAAGTCTGTAGGGCCAAGTGGACGTGCCCACCACACTCACACCTCCCAAGAACATACCCTAGGCATATAGGACTAAGGAACTCCTTGCCCAGAAGGTCCCAAACCTGTTTCTCCAGCCTGCAGTCAGTCCTCTTCCCCACGTCCATCCTCCCTCCACAGGGTAGACTGAAATGGTGGTGAGCATAGAAGAGGTGTGATTGGAACCTGAATATGTAGGCTGGATGCCCACATCAGGCCCTTCCAAGGGTGAGGCAGAGCTGGGGGGTGAAGGAGAAGGGGACAGGCCATGGGCCAGGAGTGCAGGGGGGCGGGGCGGGGGCCAGGTCTCCCCCAAACCACCATGTTCCAGCATGGGGATCAGAGGAATAGGAGCATTCTCAATTCAAACTTGACCTTCTAGGTCATCATGAAGATATATTTTTCAAGATAGGAAGCTGGAACACTGAACAGTTTGTTAGCTCGCTTTACAGGTGTAAGATACGTAAACACGTGGCTTGTGGACCTCCCTTTGTCCTCGTGCTCTGGACCCTCTCAAATATAAAGATCTGATGCTGAGAGATGCTACACTTGAGAGAAATCTATCAGAGCTTTTCTTTCTAATGAATCCTGCTGTGGGGTTTCCCAGGTTGCATTTACTGATTTAGGAAACAGTTCATAGATTCTTCACTCCAGGCTAAAGAGAAAGCTGACACTTGGCTGCCCACAACCTTGAAGTTTAATGATTTCTCTCAACGTCTCCTCAGCTTAGCCCATGGCTTAGGCACGTAGTGAGGGGTAGGCTGGAGACTGGGTGGCTCCCTGAGCCATTCTAAGGAATCCGTGTCTGTCTGGCTCTCTTGTCTTCAGTCTTGCTGTTGTTGTTGCTTTAGGATATAATGTAACAGAGTCCAACTGGCAAGGAATTCTAGCAGAGGCTCATGGGAAACATCTGAGAGCAGGGCTGGGGCAGGCCAGAGAGCATCTCTTCATGCTTCCTCTGTATCTTCCTGATGGACAAAAACTCTGGGGGATCCTGTGCTAGTGCCTTTAGGGCACAGACCTGCAAGACACACGGTCTCTGCCCTCCAAGAAGTTACCATCTGGTTGCAAAATAACACTGACACTGATCATTAAAACACAATATAAAAACCCCCAAATATAACTTAGGGTGTGACATAAAGCGTTTTCCAGACTTGAGATCATCTCGTCCAGAGTTTCTCCTCGGCACTGTTGACACTCTGGGCCACATTATTCTTTGCTTGGAGAGAGGGGGAGCTGTCCTGTGCACTGTAGGGTAGTTAGCAGCATTCCTGGCCTCTACTCTCTAGATGCCAGTAACAGGCTCACGGCCCCAGGTGTGACAATGAAAAATATCTCCAGACACTGCCAAATGTCCTGTGGGGGTCAAAACTGCCCCCAGTTGAGGACCATTGCTCTAGTATAAATACCCCTCCATCATTTCCAGTATAATTAATGTCTATAGACAGGGAATTGCAGGAAGCCACATGATGGGGAGATGATCGTGGGCTGGAGGAGCCTGGTTCTTGGAGGAGAAGGCAGCACCTGAGGCCGTCCTCAAAGGGTGGGTAGGGTTTGGTGACTCCAGCTAGAAGGACAGCACTCCAAGAGGGGAGACAGTATGCTCGAAGACAGAGAGGCTAGAACAAGCAGCGTGCCCCACATGGTTATGAGGTTGTGCAATGCCAAAAGGTGCCCAGTCGAGGGGACAAGTGGGCACTGAAATGCGGCCCACCCTCGCCCGGCCAAGCCATGCCCCTTGGCACTGGGCTGCATCGGTCCACAGGAAGGGGAGAGATTTTCTTAGTACAGAGGTGTCTTGTGAGCCCCACCTCATATGCTCACGGTGCTGTACTGCCCAAAGAAGGCCTTTTTCTAATGACAAAAGTGCCACAGCAGCAAGCCAAGACCCCACGAATGAGCACACCCTGGGATGGAGAGGATAGAGAGCCAGCAAAGTAGCCAGCCCTCTGTCAGGGACGGATGGAGACTCTAGCTTTCTCGGGCCCTCGATGGTCCCACTATGCTCCTCTCCACTCTGATTTCTCTGTGTGGAGCCCCCCAGCCCCCCTGCTCTGCAGAGGCCCCACATGGAAGAATAAGAAGGAAGATCTTTCAAGAGCTCAAAGTAGGTTGAATCAAAAGGAGAAGGAGGGGCTTCCCTGGTGGCGCAGTGGTTGGGAGTCCGCCTGCCGATGCAGGGGACAGGGGTTCGTGCCCCGGGCCGGGAGGATCCCACAGGCCACGGAGCGGCTGGGCCTGTGAGCCATGGCCGCTGAGCCTGCATGTCCGGAGCCTGTGCTCTGGAACGGGAGAGGCCACAACAGTGAGAGGCCCGTGTACAGCAAAAAAAAAAAAAAAAAAAAAAGGAGAAGGAAAGCTCTAAGAGTCTGGGTCTGAGACAGACAGCAGCCAGTGTGGCTGGCTCAGATCCTTGCTGTTTCCATCCCCTCCTCAGAAAGACCCTACAGAGAGGTGGTCACCCCTCAGGGAGGTCGCCTCTGCCCAGGGCACCTTTCCTCCTACAAAGAGACCTTCAGACCCTGCAGGGACCCCTCGCCCCATCACCTTCCCTTTCTTTGCTCATCCATCCAGCAATGGACCAGCACAAACTAAGGTACAGGTGCTCTTGGGAATACATGAAGACCCTCCAAAGGGTACGTACTTCGGTGTAAGTCATTTTAGGAGCCTCACATGACGAGTCCTCAACTTCCACAAGCGCTCTCTTACACAGCTGTCCTGTCTGAGCACATGGACGAGGGATGCTGCTTGTTCTCCCTCTTGCTTCGCTTGCACAATCACCCTTCTCCCACTTCCCAAAAGAAAGGCACACTACTTACCTGTCCCAAGTCTTCCCACAGTGCATTGGCTTAGGGAAAAATGTATGGTGCAATGAAAGGACAGTCTAAATGCCAGCATCCATGTGGAGAAAAGGGGTGACTAATGACTGGGCAAATCAACTAGCTTCCAATTCTCTGCTCTCATTCAAAGTGAAGGAGAATCTATTCTTGTTGTCAGCTGATAGGTTTTTAATGATCTACCCATATGATCTTTGAGATTAACTCAAAAGAAGTTTATAAAACTGAGCGACATTGCTACAACAAAACTCCTTACATTCCTTTGTACTTATGTATGTGAAAAGATTTCTGAGCTCAGCTCTTGCACCTATTTAAAAAACAAAACAAAATAAATAGAATTAATACCGAACCTTGACCCCTTCTAGCGATGAGTAATATTCATCCATGGATATATGAACTAATTGGGGTAGGGAAAAAAAGCTTCTTCTCATTAAGAGATGTATTTTCAATTAATCTTTATTTTTTATGCTTCCTTAGTAGCTATTAGATTTTCTAATAGCATTTGTTTTGATTTAACTGTATATTAGTTGTCATGGTACAAATCCAGACAAAATATTCTCTAACATTTAGAATCTATGGTCACAAGAAATTTTAAAAATAAATTCATTTTATATGCATAGCTTGGTTGGAGAGAAGTATGATAGGGTGATGCATAAAAGATATACAATCATAAAAATGTATTAGGATAAAATTCTGTAGGGAAAGTAGAAGGAAATATAAATTCAAGGAGGAAAAAGAGATGAAATTTTTCCAACTGTTAAGGCAGAATTTCATGTATTTTTTTAAAAGGATTACAGTGGGTATCCAATCACTATAGTATTTCATTTAGAAACATTTCTCAGAGTACTGCAACACTTATATCTTTAAATGTCAATATTTGCGTACACCAGAAAGTACACCCTATGTAACTGTTTAAACTATGGAAAAATTTTGTGTGTTGGCTCCTAAAAATGTGCAAAGGGGTACGCATATTTTCAAAAAAATTTTTTGGAGTCTACAAGAAAAACATTTAGAGCACCACGTCACAGAGCTTGGCTCTTGCCTGCAAGGGGAGGGCCTACAATGAATGCAAAATCAGCACCTTTGAAGATTCCTTAAAGCTTGAGGGACCTGAGGGCACCCTTAAAGCGTTGCCGTGGGGGGTGAGGGCTCTCACTATTGTGAAACTGGGCCAAGGAGTTCCCCCTTCGTCCTGTCAATACCTTCCTCCCTCGTCTTTCTCTTCTCACTTGTTTTATTTGCAGCTTTCCTCCAAAATCCACTACAGATGCCCTGTCAGGTCAGTGTGAGATCTGTTCTGCTTTGTTGTGTCCCACCTCACCGGTCCTTTCTCCCAGAAGCCTTCGGGTGGGCAGTGTCCCCACCCACCCCCACCCCCAGCCTCGCTGGCCGCAGTCTAATACCCCATGTACACGCGCGGCACCCACTGCTTCCTCCAGTTTTCTCTTGCTTTGGGCTAGTCCTCACTTCCCAGCTAAGCCATAAGTTTTCTCATCTGTGTCTCCAAACCTCTCTTCTCAGCAGTAAGAGGCGGATAAAAGAATTAAGCGCGATGAAATTTGAACAGCGCCTGGCACCAAGCCTGGCCCGCAGCCAGAACCTGGCACCCAGCTGCATTCAGCAAATACTTGCTAATCGTGCTGTTGAATTTTCTCGCTGGCCAGTGATTAGGAATTCTGGGCTTCCTAGCGTCCCCCTTCTTCAACCAGGGAACCAAAGAGTTCCCAAATCCCCAGGTCTCCTTTAGATAGCTTGCCAAGTAGGGGTGATAGAAATGCCTTCCCCCTCCCGCCACCGCTGCTGCCGCCTAGTCGGCTCTGGGTGCCCTAGCCCAGGCTGGTGGGGTGAAGGAGGTGGGGGGAGCCGGGAGCTATGAGGTCATACTCGGGTCACGTGACCGCTGCCGCATCTGTCAACTGTGGTACAATTACTAAGCCGGTCGGGGCTAGCGACATTCAAACCAGTGCTCTCTTCCTCCTCCCTCTCCCAGGCTCTGGTCCCTTTCACACCAAGGGACCGTCTCAAAAGTCTAGGACCCTGAAGGCGTTGGCTTCCACATGCTACAATTTAAAGGGCTGGGATAGAAAGAAAGGAGCGGGGGGGGGGGGGGGGGGAGAAAAGAAAGTCCAAGACTGCACTTACTGCTGCTGCAGTTTGAAAACTGTGCTTAAGGTTCTTTAAAATCTTTTTCTGTCAAAGCAATTTGGCATATGTATTACAGAGTCTTTTAAAAATCCTCATACTCTAACCCATTAATTCCAGCTCTAGCATGCTTGTAAGGGAAGTAATCCAAACAGGGGCAAAGGTTTCCGGACACGAAATTCACTGTCTTGTTGTTGAAATTAACAAACTATATAACGAAATTGAATAGATTAGGGTATAAAAGAACGATAAAATATTGTTCAGTTGTTAAAAATGGTGATTTCCAAGAATCTTTCATGACATGGAAGATGTATGAAAAAATGACCACAGTGAGTATTTGCTGAGCACTTCCTATGTGCCAGATATTCTGCTAAGCGCTTTCTATGGATTGATTCTTACAACCTAAGTAGACAGATACTATTATTATCCCTCTTCTAAAAACCGTGGCCTAGAGAAGGAAGCTGCCTAAGGTTGACTAGTTAATAAAGTGTGAAAATTGAGGCTTAGCAGTTATCCAAAGGGTTTACCTAAATAAATGGCAGAGGCAGGATTTGAACTCACAGAATCTGAGTCTGGAGACCAGTCTTTTAACCTCCATGCTCTTAACTCCCTGCCAAGTAGTAACTAGCAAGAAATCAGTATGAACACTGCACACATACCATCAGGCCAGTAATATGTATACACACATGTGCCCCTACACACAATATATGAGTAGCAAGAGTGGAAGGACAGACACCCACATTTTCACACTGGTATCTGTCAGTGGTACAATTACAAGTGATTTAAGTTTTCTTTATACTACTCTAAATCTTTTAAATTAATACAATGTATATGTATTAATTTAACAAGTAGACAAAATATTAAATACAGACTGATTCCACTAGAGAGCCATGTGTTAATTATGGGATTATTTATTATAAGGAAAACTTGAAAGTAGCTCAAGTGTCAATTATAGTTTGAATAGTTAAATGAATTATAAAACATATTAGGTGCAATAATTTGCAGGCAATGAAAATGAAGGATACAAAGATCAAGTGATACCATTATATGAAAAATCAAGGTACAAAATGGTAGGCATATTATGTACAATCATTTGAAAATATTACTGTAAAATATGAAAGAAAGGAGAAAAAGATAACTATATCAGGATGATAAAATTATATGTGATTTTTAAACTTTTCTGAACTTCTATAATGTCTTTTATTTCTTGTATACTAATAAAAATATTTTCATTGAGTTAAGGTTCCATATCAAAATTAGCATGGAGCACATGGGAATCTTTTTTGCCTTTTTAGAATGCTTTCTGTTTTATCTCATTTCATTGACAAAACACCCCAATGAGAATACTGTAGGCACTTTCTTATTCATTAAGAAAAGTTAAGGCACTGAAATGGTGAATGAGTTACTTGGAGTAAACCAGCAAATGCATGGCAACCCCTGGGACTAGAACCCAGGCCTGCAATCTCCTACCCCAGAACTCTGGCCTATAAACCACACCACTTCCTTTCTGTGAAGGGCTGCATGGTGCTGCCTAGAGAATACAAACTACTATTACAAGACTCCAAACTCTGAGATCCAAGTGTATATTCTCTCAGTGAGCAAGAGCCTGGAAGCAGGGAGCATGCATTGCCCTATTTCTGCTCTTTGTCTTCAGAGTGAGAATGTCTAAGGTCCAAGGCTTCCCCCGCCCCTCCAAACCCCTCCACACACACACTCCCTACACACACAGCCAACCATGTCCCCCAAAGCAGGCCACCTGTGAACATGCCTTGCTCTTGGATGGAGAGAGAGACCAGTAGACGTGCAGTGTATCCTCCCCAACACCCTTTAGTGTACAACCTTGCCCACGGCCCCCACAGGAGAAGGATCAGGGGCCCTACAGGCCAGCATGTGTCAAGGGCCAGTCTCAAACTAGGTAGGCACCAGATGAGCAAGCCTAGAAAGAAAGATCAGGACATACGGACAACCAACAGGCACATGAAAAGATGCTCAATGTCACTAAATATTAAAGAAATGTCAATCAAAACTACAGTGAGGTACCACCTCACACCGGTCAGAATGGCCATCGTCAAAATGTCTACAAATAACAAATGCTGGAGAGTGTGTGGAGAAAAGGGAACCCTCCTACAGGATTGGTGAGAATGTAAGTTGATGCAGCCACTATGGAGAACAGTATGGAGGTTCCTTAAAAAACTAAAAATAGAGCTACCATATGATTCAGCAATGCCTTGCCTGGGCATATATCCAGAAAAGACTAAAACTCTAATTCGAAAGATATGTGCACCCCAATGTTCATAGCAGCACTATTTACAATAGCCAAGACATGGAAGCAACCTAAGTGTCCATCAACAGATGAATGGGTAAGAGATGTAGTGTGTGTGTGTGTGTGTGTGTGTGTGTGTGTGTGTGTGTACACACACACAATGGAATATAAGCCATAAAAATGAATGAAATAATGCCATTTGCAGCAACATGGATGGACCTAGAGATTATACTAAGTGAAGTAAGTCAGACAGAAAAAGACAAATATCATATGGTACAAGTGAATTTATTTACAAAACAGAAATAGACTCACAGACATAAAAAACAAACATATGGCTACCAAAGGGGAAAGGGGGGATAGGGATAAATTAGGAGTTTGGGATTAACATATACATACTGCTATATATAAAATAGGTAAACAACAAGGACCTACTGTATAGCACAGGGAACTATACTCAGTATCTTGTAATAATCTGTAACAGAAAAGAATCTGAAAAAGGAAATATATATGTATATATTACATACATATATATAATACTGAATCACCTTGCTGTATACCTGAAACTAACACATTGTAAATCAACTATACTTCAATCAAAAAAAGAGAGAGAGATCAGAAGAGGTCAAGTGTCAGCAACAGTGGGTGAAGCCAGCAGTGGGGAGCTGGGGGGCTGAGGAACCCCAAGGAACTGGGTCATCAGGCCCTGGTCCCTCATTTAACAGAAGGAGATGTGACTTGCCAGGGTCACACAACAGCCAGACAGAGTAGAAGTAAACCCAATCCAAAGCCCAAAGGAACCAGTCAAAGGCCAGGCCCAAACTCTACAGAGCCAGGCTTCATTCATTCATTCAAGATATAACCACTGCCATTCCTGCTTACCAGATCTTCCTGATGTCATGGGTCCAGAGCCAGTACCCTGTCCCCAATCCACCCCCTTCCCGGGGGATCAGGTGACTCCCACGACTCAAGAAGAAAAAGAAGTCACAAGCAGGAGAAGCTACGCCTCCAGAGAAACAAATCCAAACTCCAAAGCATGGAAAACAAACCAATGGGCTGAGTCCAGGGGCATGACAAGTCCAAGGATTCCAGAGCCCAGCGAGGAAAGCTTCCAGGAGGAGGAGTCAGGAAGAGGTATGACTTGAGTGGTTCAGAAGGATAGATGTGCTATAAAGAGCTAAAAGAAAACCAAAAGATTCCATAGGTATGGTAATGCACAAGAAGTTAAGAGGGGGAGGGAAGCCTAGGTTTACAAATCCTGATGGCAGGGGAGGGTCCCTAGTAAGAAGAAAGGGAGGTGGAAGTGCTTGGATAGGGTAATTTCTGTAAACAGTACATTTAAGTGTTTGTCCTCAACTTGGAGTGGAAGCATGGGATACCTGAATATTAGCAGTTCCTGCTACCGAAGACAAAGGTAAAGGTAATGGTACTTTCTGTCAGGAAAAGGGATGCCATTGGCCCCAAATGCTATTTACAAAGGGCTTTTCAGGAAAAAAAAAAAAAAAAAGTCTTGCCTATAAAGAGACCTGTCCATTAATCTGAGCTGATGATGACTGGGTGTTTGTTTTCCTGTTTCCATGGGATCTGTGGGGTTTCTTTTGAGCAAAGGAGAGGGGCAAATGCTGTGTTGGGGACCTAACAGAGAAGCAGGGACACAGTAAAATGAGGTCATGTCCCTTCCATGCTTGCAAGCCCTAAGTGGCTTCCCACTGTACTTAGAATAAACTCAGATCCCTTTAAGTGCCGCCCACAGGACTCCTGGGATCTGGCCCTGCCCCTTCTGCCTCACCTTCACTCGCTTGGTGAAGCCCCACTGACCTCCTCTCTGCTCCTCAAGCCAGCAGAGCTTTCTCTGCCTGGTGCCTCACACTGGGGTTCCCTCTGCTCAGAAAGTCCTTCCCTTCCGTCCCCTTCCCCCCACCCTGCTGTTTGCACGGATGCCTCCTTCTCCTGCCTTAGGTGCACAGGGCCCTACCTGAGCAGAGGCCGCCAAAGGCCTCCCTGCCCATAACCTTTTACTTCTCCATAGCACTTAGATCAACCGAAGTCACCAGCTGTCTACTTGCTCCGTGTAGCGAGTGTCCCCTCCTGAGCCCTCAGCCCTCTCACTTGTGCCCACCATCCCCATCAGCAGGTTCCTTTGTAAAAGCTGGGGTCTTAACTGCCCTGTTCACTGAAAGGGATGCGGTGCCAGGCAGAGCGCCTGACATTGGTAACCAGCCAGTAAATATTTGTGGAATGAATGAATGAATAAGAGGTCTGCTGATGTGAATGTAACTGAGTGAAAACCCAGAGCTCAAATTCCAAAGGAGAACATCAGAATCTTCACACACTCCCTATTGCTTCCCTTTCTCCAATTAAGCCCCAGGGCAACTGGCTTCCACTTTCTCCTCTCCTCCCTCCCTCCCTCTCTTCTTTCTTTTACAGAGGTTCACGAGCACCTGCTCTGGCAGGTACTGTGTGGTGGGCCCACCTTCCCACCCACTCTGCTCCCCAACATGCCCCCGGGGCCCTGACCTCATCCAGGACCCCAGTCTATCCCTGGACCCCCTCAAGTCACATCCCTTATACAGTCACCCCCCGGTTCCTCTTCTCTGTAGACCTTCATTGTGACTGAGCCCTGAGGACAGAACATCCTGGGAAAGAGAAATGAAGGATTCTCCAAGGAACCAGCTATAGCCATGTATCTGCTAACATATTTGTCCTGCTGGGAGCCAAAGTTTTGGAGCTTTTATACATTAAGTTTTTCATAAAAATGAATGACAACAACCCAGTCTTATCAGATTTTTTGTTTGCAATCCCATGGGTCTTATTAGCTGGCTATGACCCAGGACTGCTTCCTTTCTTCCTTTGAGCCTCAGATTCAAATGAACATTTGGCTTTCAAGATCCCTTCAAGTTTTAAATTTTGTTTGATCTTGGGGCTGTGAATCCACTCAGGCTTGGTAACAGCCAGGAGTCATCAAACATCACCCTCTCTGGGCTCATCTCCCAGTGACAAAAAAAAACATGTGCCCGATTCCATCACTCCACGGGTGTGCAGGAGGAGGTGGTGAGCTGGGCCAAGGGTCTGCCAAGACTCTGTCTGAGCTGGGGATCCCTTCTGCTGCGTCTGCGGAGAGAATGGAGTAGCCTGCCTTCCAGTGAAAGGGGTCCCGTCCTGCAGGAAAGGGCCACGGGGCGAGCTGTGAGGTTGTGTGGGAAAGCTGGGGGGTTGTGAGAAAGTGAGGGTTTATCATGCTTTAGAACAGAGCGTAGGAAGGTGAGGGTGGGAGGAGAGATTCAGCCTTTCCTAGTGTTGTCAATGACGAGGCATGATGTCAGAAACGAGGTAATGAACTGGGAGGGTACAGTGAAGGAGACAGGGGAGGGCAGAGGAAGGGGGCAAAGACTTGAGTATCCCCCTGGAGAGTTCAGTGAGGGGCTGCACTGGTTCCCAGAGCCATGCGGGTTGGGGTTGGCCCAGCATAGGTCTGCTGACCCCCTTCCAGGGATCTTGGGACCCTAGGGATAGAGAGGAAGCCCTGCAGCATCTTCTGAGGTTCTAGCGTGTGCTCAAAGTATCCTTTCCATTTCTGGCTCTCCAGGCAGCTCAGGATCGGAATTAAATCTACGCTCTCCCTCCACCAACTTATCTTTGCCGACAGCCTTCCTGCAGGGGGGCAGGGGGGCTGGCCTTAGTGAGGGGCAGGGCCTGGCTGCCTGAGGTTCAGTCTCCCCCAGCCCTCCCCAGGCAGGGAGTGAGCCTGCAGAAGCAGCCTCGCCATAAGCACTGCCTGGGTCTGTGTCAGCAGCAAACAGCTTCCCTCGCACCTCGGGAGGAAGTGTTAATGAGGAGAGCGGTGGGGAAGGGTTGTGCCTGCCTGCGGTTGTAACAGTTTGCTCCTTTTGGCTCCTGGGGACTGAGGAACTTACACAAGGAACACGCCTTCTTCTAATAAAGAATGTGTGTACGTTTGTACCAGACAACTAACATAAAGGGCCCAGTGCAAACATTTCTAAAGCAAAGATCCCGACAGGACTGCAGCTGCCAGAAGGGACAGGATGGTGACTAGCAGCCTACGCCACAGGTCTAGGGTGGCACTGGGAGCTACAGAAAGGTGAGGGCTAAGATTTGCCTCTCCATGGCTGAGGCCCCTAAGGACGACCCAGCCCATCCACAGCCCCCTGCCTTCACACCCAGGTCCAAAGCAAACCCCCTCCCGTTTGTTTCCCAGGGAGGGAAAGGATCCAAGAAGCCCCGACTGAAGTGAGTCCTGCTTGAGTTCAGGCTCTACCCATCTGCAGCCTTCCCCCCAGGAGCAGTAGAGAGGGATTTTCTTGTCAAGAACCATCGCTGGGTTACAGGGCAGGCGTCCGTCCCCTGGTCCTCACCTCACATAATTGCCCTTTTCTATGGCACAATCCATGGTTGAAGAGAAAGCCTCCATCCAGAAACCAGAGCCAGGCCGGGAATGAAGAATGTAACAAACATAAATGTCTGTTCAGACCCTACTATGTGCACACTCAGCGTCAGCACTAAAAGAACAAGGCAGCAGGGACCACAGAGAAGAATGAAGACACAGTCCCTACCAACAAAGATCTGTGTCGAAAAAGATGGGCCGAGTAGACAAAGCAGCTGGCAGGAAATAACGGCAATGCATGGAAAGTCCTCATCAACAGGGGCTGCGGTCCTGGTAGCCAGGGGCTAGGAGGGCAGGCTTGGTTCACCACCAGTTTTTGTTTTGCTGAGGGGACATTGTGAGGGTGGAGACTGGAACCCACGGGGTTGAGAGGCCGAGGAGAAGGAGGCTGGGGAGAAAGAGTATCCGGCAGCTCTGGGAGAGAGACAAGTTTGGGAAAACAGAGAGGTGTTGAAGTGCGACTGGGGGAAATTTTGTCCCACATGTACTATGTAAAGCTCTCCTCAACTTCCCAAAAAACCTTTCATTAAAACTGTTTTGCAGGGGAGATGAATTAATGTCAATTTGGGAGACATGAATTATTGTCGGGGGCCCCAATAACGGATTGAGGCCAGCTCAGAGGGCCAGACCTGGGGTGGACCAGGGGGCTAGACACTCCTGGGATATACAGCTTGAAGTGGGGTTCAAGTTCCCAGAATGGGAGGTGGCTGGGGGCTCAGGCAAGTGGGAAGGGAATGCTTTGCTGGGCCTGGAATGATGGCTGGGAGAGAAGGGGGGGGACTCTGACGGGGAGTCCAGGGGGGCTTGTAAGATGGTGTGAAACTGTGATGGAAAGCCTCAAGCCCTGGACAAGTGAAAGGATTTATTGAGGTGGAAGGCAGGGAGGTGGGAGCGGATAGGACACAGGTCACTGATTCTGATCTCTTCTGGCCTGTGTATCAAAGAATTTGACCTACCTCACCAAAAAGCTGGGGAGACTGTCATCTCTCACCTGGGCTGATAAACAGTTCCCCAACCGGGCTCCTGCCTGCAGTCTCTCCCACCCTCCAATGTGTCCTCCACATACAGTGGCACTAGAATAATCTTTTAAAAGTCCAGCTCTCAGGGACTTCCCTGGCGGTCCAGTGGTTAAGACTCCATGCTTCCAGTGCAGGAGGTGTGGGTTCGATCCCTGGCTGGGGAACTAAGATCCCGCATGCTGTGTGGTGCGGCCACAAAACTTAAAAATAAATAAATAAAGTCCTTCAATGACCCTGCATCACCTACACCCCACCCCCAAACACACATCAGATTTCATCTAATTCCTGAGCAGGGCAGGAAGCACACGTAATCAGGCTTTGTCCATCTTTCCAGCCTCATCCATGTCACTTCCCTTCACCCCTCACACTTCATCACACTGAACTACACACAGGTCCTCAAACACAACTTGCTTTTTCACACCTCAGGGCCTTTGCATATGCTCTCCCCACCCCATCCCCCACCTCTGCCTGAAGTTCTTTCCCCAGCTCAACTGCCAACACCCCGGAGCGTTCTGTGAACCTCTCTCTCTACCTGCTACTGTATTTCCACAGTACGCTGAATACAGCACTTCCACGCTGTATCATCACCATGTTATCATCTGTGTATGTGTCTATAATTAGTGAAAGGACAGGACCAGATGGTATTCTTTGCAGCCCAGGAGCTAGCACAGCACCTAGCTCATTGCTGGCATTCAGAAATTTTTCAACGAATGAGTCAATTCACAACTCAAAAGGGCCCACAAAGAAGACACCCTTTAAGGAGTCTGTCCAGCTGACAAGGACCCCCTTTTCTCTTAGAACTGCCCAGACACCAACTGAACTGTAGGTGGACATCTAATCTGAACTGGGCCAAATGGATTCCTTCTAAGAAAAGAGGAACTGACTCCAAGAAAAACAAATTTGTTTCTGGAACTACAACATGTAAACTCGGGACCATGCAAACTCCACCGTTGAAAATGGACAGTAGAGGACTTCGCTGGTGGTGCAAGAATCCGCCTGCCAATGCAGGGGACATGGGTTCAATCCCTGGTCCGTGAAGATCCCACATGCTGCGGAGCAACTAAGCCCATGTGCCGCAACTCCTGAGCCCAGGTGCCGCAACTCCTGAGCCCACGTGCCACAACTACTGAAGCCCACGTGCTATAGGGCCTGTGTGCCACAACTACTGAGCCCGCGTGCTGCAACTTCTGAAGCCCGTGCACCTAGAACCCGTGCTCCACACTAAGAGACGCCACCACAGTGAGAAGCCTGCACACCGCAAAGAAGAGTAGCCCCCGCTCGCCGCAACTAGAGAAAGCCTGTGTGCAGCAACAAAGACCCAATGCAGCCAAAAAAAAAAAAGATAAAATAAAAAAATAGAGTATCAGTCCTTACGTTTAAAAAATAATTATAATAAAAAAATAAAATGGACAGTAGAAAAAGTCACTGCTTAAAAAAGAAAATGAGCTAGCCATCTAGAGGACTTCAGAAAGCTTTCTGATGCCCAGTTCCAGCCCTCCCCTGAGACCATGACAGATTCCTGTCCCGAGCTTCTATGAGACACCCCTGTTTACTAATAACCTGCCTCCTACTCTGTGTTTGAGCTTCATGGGATTTCTGTTCCTTATAAATTCCTGACCACACAAGCCAACCTTTGCCCTTGGCAGAGTTGCCTGGGGATTCTTTTTTTCAAAAAACTTCTATTTTAATACATAAATCACACTCAGGCATAAATTAGACTTAAAATCACCATACACATGCAGAACCAGCTACATAATTTATGGGGCCCAGTGTAAAATGAAACTGTGGAATCCTTTGTTCAAAAAGTACAGTTAAAGGTACTAAAATACTTATAAAGCTTTTTCTTTTCTTCTGCAGTCTCTCTTTTGGCTTGTCATGGTGTTTATTTGCTATTTAATGTCTAAGTAAATAAAAATTCAATATAAAATCCTTAGCATGAATTTTATCATTTATCTTTATATTGTGCAATGCCCATATAAGAGAATCACCACAATGACTGTATTTCTTGGCTTCTCCCAGAAGATGCATCCAGCTGGTCACAAGAGATGAGCCCAAGTCCCCCCACAGACACTGAGTTGTCTAATGCAGAACTCCATCAGGCACAGGATACTTTACAGGGCAAGTGCAGACCCTTATAAGCTCCTGAAGATCCCTCCCCTAGACTCAGGCCCAGCAACCTTGACAGCTGCTGGGCCCTCCTTCCCACCAGCCCCCAGATCTATGTGTTGTACTGAGGCCAGGGTCAGGGAAGCCAAGCCAGGTATCTCCCATTCCAATAGGCTGGCTGATCCAATCCACAGGAGACAGGTGAACCCCAGGGTCTTTAAACCTCCACACTGAGATGTGCCCAGTATCTGGTGGGTGAGAGACCCACGCTCACCAAGTCACCTGCTGAATGTGCCATGGAGCTGCCAACCTGAGCAGAGATGGCCACCATTATGCCCAGCCCTAAGATTCTACGGAGCATACAGACCCTCCCCGCATGCACACTGGGCAGAGGGCAGCAATGTGCACTAGTTGAGGTAAGGGAAGGCAGGGCCTTGGAGCACCAGGGTGCTGGGAAGTGGGTGGTCAAGAACCCATCCCAGGGAGATGGGTAGGCTTTGGGAATTAGTACTACGTGTGAGCCAAGGTCCAAGTCCCTGACACATGCTCCAAAGTCCCACTGGACCTCACTTATAAAGCACACATGCAAAAATAAAATTAAGAATTTCCAGACAGTGGTTATAAAGTATTAGACCCCCAAGTCCCAGGCTCTTCTGACATGAAGCTCTGTGTGACTGCACTCACCATACGCCCATGAAGTTGACCCTCTACACATGAAAAAGAGTTCTAGACCTTATTAAATAACATAAGAACAAGAAGCTGAGACAAAAGAAGAAAAACAAACTTCACATACATATTAAAGAGCTTTAGAACACCCAGACCCCTAGGTCAAGAATACCATTCACATCTCAGTTGGAGGACGAGCTAAAGAACAGAAGTCTCTACTCCCTTCAACCCAGACTGTAGAACTGACAAGAAGCTGTAATATGTATAGATAAATTGGAAATAGTTGCTAAGCACTAAGTCAGGCTTTATTCCAAAGTATAATGCCTTTAGCTAGTCAAAGGGTATTTCATGAAGATAGACTAATACCAGAGCAAAAAAGAGGAGGAGATATTACTGGTTTCCTTTGTCCTAATAACTCATGCTTTTACAGCTTAGAAGTTCAACATGAGCTTCACTTCCTAGAGGCTTAAAGAACTTCCTGTTGGCACTGGCTCCAAACAAGGCATTTCGTATTTCTGGTATCTTTTGCCGGGATAAGAGATCCAGTTGACTTTCCAGAGTATTGGAAACCATTATTCTCTGATCACCACTGTAGACCTCCACACCTCCAGCCGCATCTGTAGCCAGTTGCATCTTTCTGTCAACTTGGACTTCCACACGTTTGTGGGAGACTGTTGTGTATTGAGGGATGGCTTTTTTCACTGCAGCCTTCACCAGGAGGAGGTCCTGTGGCCTGCAGCGTACAATCACCACAGGCTCCAGCAGTCGGAGCAGACCCTGGAGCACTAGTTTATCCAGCAGCCCATGGTAAAATCCTGGGTCTGCCACAATCCTGCTGAGTCTCAGCTTTGCATCTTTCAGCAACTCTGAGATGAGGTCGTTTCGGGCTCTCAGGACTTTCAGCCTTGCCTGACTCCTCATGGTAGACATCTGGATTTTCTTCTGCTGCTCTATCTGCTTCTCTTTCTTCTCATAATACTCCATAATCTTCAGTCATTGGGTTTGCACAAGGCATCCTTTCTCAATGTTGAACTCTTCCTCAGCCTTGGCATCTATTTCTTCTACCTTCTCATTGGCTTCCTGCTCAGTGAAAGCCATCATGTGCTTAATCTGCTTCTGCACATTGACATCACTCAGGGCCATGGCTGCTCCTGGAAAGGGAGGTGGAGGGAGAACTGGTGGACTCTCTGGTTCTTTTGACTTAGGGCAGTTTCAGGAGTGTCTCCAGAGTTCCACGTTCTGAGCTGTGGAATGCATGAGGGGAGGAAGGATACAGAGTCCAAAGGGAAGGATCATGGAGATCATCTATTCATGAATCATTTGACAGATGAGGAAACTGAAGCCCAGAGAGGGAAAGCAACCTGTCCAAGGTCATACCCTAGTAGAACAGAGACCAAAACCTGGGTTCCCAGAGTTCCATTTCTACTACACTCACCACCTTTTTGTCATCAAATAATAATGAGATGATTAGGGCAGACCTCCAGAAGATTTCTAGTCAGCAATGGCTCAATCACAGATAGCAAGTGGAGAGAATGGAAATGCCAAATTAATACAAAAATGGAAAGTGTAGGCACATTTTGGGTTGGAGAAGGCTGGGGAGAGTCATAAGAAACTTGTGGTTAAACAGGAAGGTTGCCTTGAAGCAAAATCCAGGAAGGCTGCCGTGAAGCAAAAAGATTTTTAGAGCCTTAACTGATACAAAGAGACAGAAAACTCATAGGCAGATAGTGGCATCCTGGAGAGAACTGCAAGGTGGGAGGGGTTGAAGGTAGTCTTTTAACTGGAAGTGGTTTCCAAACCTAGATGTACATATGAATCACCTGGGGGACCTTTCAGAAATACAGCTTTCCAGGCCCCACTCCAGACTACTGAATTAGAATTTCTGCCAGTAGGGTCTGGGAATCCATATCTTAAAAAGACTCCCTGGACCCTCCTATACTGTTGGTGGGAATGTAAATTGGTGCACTCACTATGGAGAACAGTATTGAGGTTCCTCAAAAAATTAAAAATAGAGTTGCCATATGATTCAGCAACCCCACTCCTGGGCATATATCCAGACAAAACTATAATTTGAAAAGATACATGCACCCCAATGTTCATAGCAGCACTATTTACAATAGCCAAGACATGGAAACAACCTAAATGTCCATCGACAGATGAATGGATAAACAAGATGTGGCATATATATACAATGGAATATTACTCAGTCATAAAAAAGAATGAAATAATGCCATTTGCAGCTACATGGATGGACTTAGAGATTACTGCACTAAACGAAGTAAGTCAAAAAGAGAAAGACAAATACCATACGATGTCACTTATATGTGGAATCTAAAATATGACACAAATGAACTTATCTACAAAAAAGAAACAGACTCACAGACATAGAGAACAGA
Source organism: Mesoplodon mirus (assembly GCF_964341445.2). Lineage (NCBI taxonomy): Eukaryota > Metazoa > Chordata > Mammalia > Artiodactyla > Ziphiidae > Mesoplodon > Mesoplodon mirus. The sequence continues at coordinate 62,790,296 of NC_138990.1, forward strand.
CTTGTGTTGCCAAGGGGTAGGAGGTGTGGGGGAGGGTTGGATTGGGAGTTTGGGACTAGCAGATGCAAACTATTATATATAGAATGGATAAACAATTCAGTCCTATTGTATAGCACAGGAAACTATATTCAATATACTGTAATAAACCATAATGGAAAAGAAAAAAAAAAAGACTCACTGGGATGCTTAATGAGCCCAGGAAAATACATGAAAAATACATGAAAAAAATAAGACTAGCAATAAAGAGATGGAATATATTAAAAAGAACCAAACAGAAAATTTGGAGCTAAAGAATACAATAACTGAATTGAAAAATTCACTAGAGGTGTTCAACAACAGATTTGATTATGGAGAAGAAATAAACAGCAAACTCAAAGACAGGCCATTTGAAATTATCTATTATTGTTGGAGAAGCAAATTTTTTTAAAGTGAAGGAAGCCTAAGAGACATACGGAACACCATCAAGTGAATTAATATATGTAATATGGGAGCCCCAGAAGGTGAAGAGACAGAAAGAAAGGAGCAGAAAGCTTATTTGAAGAAATAATGGCTCCAAACTCCCCAAGTCTGAGGAAGGAAAGAGACATCCAGATTCACAAACAAAAATGAGAAAGGAATCAAATCATGTCACTAAAACAAATCAGTGAAACACAAAGACATCAAGAGAGGGGCAAAAAAAGCTACAAAGCAGACAGAAAACAATGAACAAAATGACAATAGCACATCCTTCTTTATACGTAACTATTTTAAATGTAAATTAAACTCCCTAATCAAAAGCTATAGAGTGGCTGAATAAATTAAAAACAAAACAAGATCCAATTATATGCTGTCTACAGGAGACTCACTTTAGGTTTAAGAACACACATAGGCTGAAAGTGAAAGGATGGAGAAAGATATTCTGTGCTAATGGTAACCAAAAGAGAGCAGGAGTGGCCATACTTATATCATATAAAATATATTTTAAGTCAAAAACTGTCATAAAAGAAGGAAATTTTATAATGATAAAAAGGTCAATTCACTAAGAAGATATAGTAACTATAGATATATATGCACTCAACATCAGAGTACCCAAATATATAAAGTAAACATTAACAGAACTGAAGGAAGTAATAGTCAGGAACACAGAAATATTAAGAGATGTCAATATCTCACTTCCAATAATGAATAAACTATCCAGAGAGAAGATCAATAAGGAAACACAGGACTTTAACAATGATATAGATCAAATAGACCTAACAGACGACATAGCAAAATATTCCACCACCAGCAGCAAAACACACATTTTTCTCAAGCACAGTTTTAACACTCTCCAGCATGGATTACATGTTAGGTCACAAACAAAGCCTTAACAAACTTAAGAAGACTGAAATCATACCAAGTATCTTTTCTAACCACAATGGAATTAAGTTAGAAATAAGTAGCAGAAGGAAAAATGGAAAACACAAATATGTAGAAATTAAACAACACTCTCTTGAACAACCAATGGATCAAAGAAGATAACTAAAGGGAAATCAGAAAATATCTTGAGACAAACAAAAATGAAATACACATACCAAAACTTGGGATGCAGGAAAAGCGGTACTAAGAAAAGTTTATAGCTGTAAAAGCCTACATCTAAAAAGAGAGATTTCAAATACACAACTTAACTTTATACATTAAGGAACTAGGAAAAGAAAACTAAGCCCAAAATTAGCAGAAGGAAGGAAATAATAAAAATTAGGGCAGAAATAAATGAAATAGAAAAATGGAAAAGAATCAATGAAACTAAGAGTTAGGTTTTGAAAAGATAAAACTGACAACCTTTAGCTAGACTAAGAAAAAAAAGAAGACTCAAATATATAAAATCATTATACTGATGCCACAGAAATAAAAAGCATTGTAAGAGACCACTCTGAACAACCATAAACCAACAAACTGGAAAACCTAAAAGAAATGGATAAATTCCTAGAAATATACCATGGACCAAGGCTGAACCATGCAGAAATAGAAAATCTGAACATATCTATAACTAGTAAGGAGATTGAACCAGTAATCAAAACCTCCCAACCAAAAAAAAAAAAGCCCAAGACTGGATAGCCTCAAAGGAGAATTCTACAGATTTTTTTTTTTTTTTTTTTTTTTTTTTTTTGCGGTACGCGGGCCTCTCACTGTTGTGGCCTCTCCCATTGAGGAGCACAGGCTCCGGACACGCAGGCTCAGTGGCCATGGCTCATGGGCCCAGCCGCTCCGTGGCATGTGGGATCTTCCCGGACTGGGGCACGAATCCGTGTCCCCTGCATCAGCAGGTGGACTCTCAACCACTGTGCCACCAGGGAAGCCCTCTACAAAAATTTTTTAAAAAATTAATGCCAACTCCTGAGAACTCTTCCAAAAAACTGAAGAGGAGGGAACCCTTTCAAATTCACTTTAAGAGGTCAGCATTATCCTGATACCAAAGCCAGAAAGACACTACAAGAAAAGAAAACTGCAAGCCAATATCCCTGATGAACACAGATGCAAAAATCTCAAAAAAATATTAGCAAACCGAATTCAATAGCACATTAAAAGAATTATACACCATGACCAAGTGGGATTTATCCCTGGAATGCAAGGATGGTTCAACATACAAAAATCAATCAATGCGATACACCACATTAACAGAAAGAAAGATAAAATCACATGATCATCTCAGTAGATGCAGAAAAGGCATTTGACAAAATTAAACACCCTTTCATGATAAGAAAAACACTCCATGAACTAGGAATAGAAGGAAATTACCTCTATATAATGCAGGTCATATATGAAAAGTGCACAGCTAACATCATTCATACACAACAGTGAAAAACTGAAAGCTTTTCTTCTAACATCAGGAATAAGGAAGGCAAGGATGTCCACTCTTGCCACTTTTATTCAACATAATATTGGAAGTCCTAGCTACAGCAATTAGACACGAGAAAGACAAAAAAGTCATCAAAATTGGAGAGATACAAAATCAACATATAAAAAGCAATTGTTTCTATACAATAAAAATGAATAATCCAAAAGGAAAATTAAGAAAACAATTCCATTTACAATATCATCAAAAAGAACAAAATACCAGGAATAAATTTAACCAAGGAAGCTAAATACTTGAATACTAAAAACTACAAATCACTGCTGAAAGAATTTAAAGACAGAAATAAATGGAAAGACATCCCATGTTCATGGATTAGAAGACTTAATACTGTTCATACTACTCAAAGTGATCTACAAATTCAGTGCTATTCCTATCAAACTCTTAATGGCATTTTTTGAAGAAATAGAAAAAACAATCCTAAAATTCATGTGAAACCACAAAGAACCCTGAACAGCAAAAACAATCTTGAAAGAGAACAAAGCTGGAGGCTTCACACTCCTAACTTCAAAATATATTACAAGCCTACAGTAATCGAAACAGCATAGTACTAGCAGACAGATAGACCAATATAATAGAATAGAGATCCTAGAAATAAACCCACACAAATACAGTAAAATAATCTTCAAACAAGGGTGCCAAGACTACACAATGGGAATAGTCTCTTCAACAAATGGTATTAGGAAAACTAAATATCTCGTGCAAAAGAATGAAATTGGACCCTCATCTTACATCATATACAGAAATCAACTCAAAATGGATTAAAGACTCCCATATGATCCAACAATCTCACTTCTGGATATTTACCCAAAAGAACTGAAAACAGGATCTCAAAGAGATATTTGCATTCCCATGTTCATTGGAGCTTTATTCACAATAACCAAGAGGTGGAAACAACCTAAATGTCTCTTGATGATTGAATGGATAAAGAAAATGTTGTATATACATTGAATGAAATATTATTTTGCCTTAAATATGACAAGGAAATCCTGTCATATGCTACATAATGGATGAACCTTGAGGACATTATGCTAAGTGAAATAAGCCAGTCACAGGAAAAATACTGCATGATTACACTTAAATGAGGTATCTAAAGTAGTTAAATTCATAGGAGCAGAAAGTAGAATGATGGTTGCCAGGGGCCAGGTGGAAGGGAATTAGAAAGTTGTGTTTAATGGATATAAAGTTTTAATCATGCAAGGTGAAAAAGAGATCTGCTGTACAACAATGTGCATACACTTAATACTGTACTGTATACTTAAAATTTTGTTAAGAGGGTAGATTTCATGTTATGTGTCTTTTACAATTAAAAAAAAAAAAGAATGCTGTCTCAGAAAGATGCACCGTTCACCAAGCTTGGTGGAAAAACAACCCCGTGTTTCTGACAAAGACCAAGACTTTGGGTTCAACCTTACAAACTGTCATTGGAAGTTAAAAAGAAAATGATTTAGCCCACCCATTCCCCACTATTTTAGGATGTAATTTTTCTTAAACTGCACTTTTGTAAACAGAGCAAAACATTCTCTTCTCCTAAATAAGACAAGTCCATTAAATATGTTTTTTAAAAAAGGGCTCTCTGGGTAACCCTGCTAATCACCAGCTTTGGAAGCCACCATGAATGAAAGCAGAGAGAGTAAGAGATGCAGGAAGCCCCAGGTTAAGTGTGTAAAGGAAAAAATGTACCAGACAAATCCTTACCAGTCCCCTGCCAAGGGCCAGCCTTTGCTTTGGCGCCGGGCGTCTGAAGGCAGAATGTGGAACTTGGAACACGCACTGGAACCTGGCACTGTTGCTTCCTTCTTTCTGCAGACCCTCACAGTTTGACCAGGCAGCTCGAATCCAAAAAGCCAGACTGTCACTGGGGAAGGCGGGCCAAACCAGCCAAAAGGAGGCCAAGAGGAATTTCCTTGGCACAGAGGGCCTCGGCTGGGGGCTACGCTTGCATGCCCAGAATCTCAATTAAGTCGGCACATGCTGGGCTTCAGCTCTGAGGTGGGCTCACCTTAACCAAGCTGTCAGAAACAGGTACGTATGTGAACCCAGGCAGCCAGTTTATTAAGTTACTAGTGAAAAATACAGCTGTCATGTTGGCAGGTCATGGCCCTCTTTTCCTGTATGTGAGTCGCATGGGAAGCCAAATCCAAAGGTTGTTTTAGTGAGAAACCAGAGCAAGAAAACTTGCCAGACGGTCTTTAAGAATGCCACACCAGCCACAGGGGCTGGCAGGCTCTGGTCCCTCAGGGAGGACATCCTCTCCAAGCCCAGACAGGGCTTAAGGAGGCATCGCCGGCTTCCACAGTATGGCTGCTGGAGTAAGACTGCTGGAATTCAGATCCTACTTCTGCACTTAACATTTGTATGACTTTGGGAAAGCAGCTCATGCCTCGAAGCCTCAGTTTCTCCATCCGTAAAATGGAAATAATAATAGCATGCACATCATAGGATTATTGTGAGGCTTAAATGAAAGAAGTGAATGTTTAGCATACCGTTAAGCACAAAGTTAATCTTCACGCTTGGTAGTTACTGTCATCATCAGCATCTCTTGTACTACTACTAATATATGATTACTAGCTCTTCTCCTCCGCTTTAAGCCTCATCACAGTCACTCTTTGTGTGCACAGAGTACTTATGCCTGATTTGATTTCCACTCCCTAAAATAAGTGGAAACACATCCTAGTCTTGCTTCCTTATATTAAAATTAGTAGCCCTGCATGGAGTTTGGGAACCTCACAGCACTTCATGGCACATTCACCCATGGTCTCAGGTGGCCAGCCATATCCTTGGTGATGGTAGGTGAAGTCCTGGAATTCCAGGGCTCTTGGGCTGAGGCTGGGGTAGAGTCATCCCACAGCCTGTCACAGTCTCTGAATCTGCAGTCCTGAGTTCTCATGCTTCTTCTGACTCCCACTTCTACTCAGGCTATCAGTGCTGGGACTTGAAGGCAGCTGCAGGGTGGGGCAGGGCTAAAAGTCAGGAATTGAACAAGTAAGTGTCTCTGCAGGAACTCGGGTGCCCGAGTAATGTGTCTGGCAGATGTAACTTCCAGTCTGTCCCGGATGGGGATTATGAGCCCACTTGAGCCTGTGGCTTGAACAAAACAACAAAACGGACTAAGAAATGTGAAACACACATGTCTGCTCTTGCACAAGGGCACAGGATTCTCCATTCAGATAAGGCAGGCTTGCACTGTAAGTGGCATCCACCCTGCCCATGTTTGGGGCTGGGGGCCGATGTAGAGCTCTCCAAGACAGTCTTACTCCCATAAACTCTTCAATACTAGGGTTTCTTCATTGCCCCCAGACACATCAGGCTCAGTCTTACCTAACAGCTCTTGATCATACAGTTCTCTCAACTACAATGCCTTCCTCTGCTTCTCTCCACTTACCTAAATCCCACCTACATCCTCAGCCCAGTTTGAGCCCCACTACCTCCTTGACCTCTGGACTCCTCCTCAAAATGACAGCATGGCCTATTTTCCAGATATAATTCAGAGCTGGATTCAGAGTCTTCTGATGCTCTAGTTACCTTCCTTCCTCCAGGAAATTCCTTGAGGACAAGAATCTCTTTCTCTAGCAGGGGCTGGATGCAGACAGGCACTGGTTAAACATGAATTGATTGGATTAAGGCCCTGAGGCTGAGGCGGGCGGCGGGGGTGGGGGTGGGGGTACTTCCTTTTTTACTGTGAAATGTAACACACATTCAGAAAGGTGTATGGCTTAATGAATTATTATGAGGCAAATATCCTGTAACCAGCACCCGGGTCAAGCAGCAGGACATTGCCAGCATCCCCAGAAACCCCTTCTTATGACCTTAGGGAAGAAGACATTTCAAAACTGATGATTTTGTATTTGTACGCATAAGAGGCATTCTTTTTTTTTTTTTTTTTTTTTTTTTTTTGCGGTACGCGGGCCTCTCACTGTTGTGGCCTCTCCCGCCGCAGAGCACAGGCTCCGGATGCGCAGACTCAGCGGCCATGGCTCACGGGCCCAGCCGCTCTGTGGCATGTGGGATCTTCCCGGACTGGGGCACGAACCTGTGTCCCCTGCATCGGCAGGCGGACCCCCAACCACTGCGCCACCAGAGAAGCCCAAGAGGCATTCTTAGAGGAAGTGTGAGCTTGGAAATCTCTCTTCCCTGGCCTCACCTGTGTGATCCGGTGTGCACCTTGGGGAATCCTCATCACCATTAGAGGGAGGAAGGGGTGGCAGGCGTGCTTGGTGGGCAAAATGTGTCTGTCACCCTGGAGCCCTGCCCAGACCCTGAAACAACTGTTCCTCATTCTAGCTGGGATTTGTAAGTAAGTCTGAGGGTGGATGTGTCTGGGCGTGGGCTCCGTAACCCTGGCTGAAAGAGAAGCAGCACCAAACCAGGGCCTCCAGACACTTAGAGATTACAGCGTGAGGAAGGGAAGGGGCTTTCCAGAGCTTGGAGCGTGGGGCAACTTGCAGGGCCCAGGAAGTGGGCGAGGAAATTTAGAATACTAAATTTAAATACTAAACATGTGGGAAGGGGGACTTTCCTGATGGAGCAGTGGTTAAGACTCCATGCTCCCAATGCAGTAGGCCGGGGTTTGATCCCTGGTTAGGGAACTAGATCCCACATGCATGCCGCAACTAAGAGTTCTCATGCCACAACTAAGGAGCTGGCGAGCTGCAACTAAGTAGCCTACCTGTTGCAACTAAGGAGCCCACGTGCCATAACTAAGGAGCCAGCGAGACGCAACTAAGGAGCCCATGAGCCACAACTAAGGAGCCCACCGGCCTCAACTAAGGAACACACATGTCACAACTAAGGAGCACACATGCCACAACTAAGGAGCCTGAGAGTCACAACTAAGGAGCACACCTGCCACAACCAAACAAATAAATAAATAATTTATAAATAAATAAATAAATAAATATGTGCGAAGGGGGCATTCCCTTTTCTTTCAAGAAATATTTGTTGAACATCTACCATGTGCCAGGCACTGTGTAGGCACTGGAGACAGAGAACAAGCAGACACCAGCCCACCTCCCAAGCCTACGACGTCATGAGGGAGATGTACAGGTAAAGAGGAAATCACACTACAGTGTGATCTGTTAGGAATCACCAGTTCCAAGAAAGCTAAGCAAATGAAGGGATCCAATCCCTAAAAGCCCCTCCCAAGCTCACCATGGGCTCTTTTATAATGAACTGCTCTGCAACCAGGTACACCATGTAGTGGGTGGTTTGAGACACACCATTAGTGACCACACATGTTTTAACTGGAGGCAGGTCACCTGGAAAAGGTTAGCCAGTAGACAGTATTCATGAAGGAGGATTTATCCAAATAGGCAAGAATCGATCAAGCTGTGATGGATACCTGACTCAAAGCAATGCCTTGGGGTTTCCAGAGAGGACTTTGGTTCAGAAATATGGAAAGGTACCTGCACCCAACATGGGATGGGATAAAAGCCAGGAGAGCACACAGGCTGTGTGGCCACAGGCTTCAGCTGAAGGAGTCATCCTCTGAGCAAGGGGTCAAGCTGGGAGGGAGAAGTACAGATGGGCACTGAAGAACAAACAATTCTGAGAAGCAGGAAGAGAGAGTGAGATTGTCTAGACAGGGAGAACACTGTGGGCAGAGACACCGTGCTGGGAATGTGTAGGAGGTCTGAGTGCAGAGAACAGATTGGTGTAGCAGCAGCAGACAGGCCTGCAGTGGCAGTGGGAGTGAGTGATGCCTAGAAAGACGGAGTTCAACTGGGGAAGGTTTGAAATGTCAGACTGAGAGCTGGGACATTAGGCTAAGGAGCCCTATCAAAGGCTTCTCAGTAGGGATGTAACTTGGCCATACCTGGGTTTAGAAAGGTTAGCCTGGTGGTGGTGGAGGCAGGAGAGCCTGGCTGTAAGTAAATGCCAGGTCGAGACTGCACGGGTGAGGGCTTGGACATGAACACAAGATGGAAGGAGATGTGGTACAAGAGCCAGCAGGTTTGATGACTCAGGGCCTGGCCCTGGCAGCACCTGCTGCAGCTCCACCCACAGGGCTGAGCAGCTCAGCTCAGCGTGAAGATGAGGGAAAGCGGGTGTGATGCACCCTGCTCCCTCCGGAGCCAGCTGCGGGGAGGGAAAGCAGCAGCCAGAGAGTTCATTTGGTCTGAAAGCAAAAGGAGACACCCAGAGTGGAAATCAGAGAAGTGTCCACAAAGCTTTATCTCTGCCTCAATTGCTGATAACTAAGGGGCCACATACAGTTTTAATCTAAGAACTCCATCCCAGTGGCAAAGCAGGCTTTGGTTGGGGCTGGAGAAAGCTGATGCCCACTAGAGCCAGGCAGGTAATATAAAGGAGAGAACCAGGCAGGGTCAGAAACATTTCTCCCCAAATAATTTACATTAAGAATTCACAACTTAGGGCTTCCCTGGTGGCGCAGTAGTTAAGAATCCACCTGCCAATGCAGGGGACATGGGTTTGATCCCTGGTCCAGGAAGATCCCACATGCCGCAGAGCAACTAAGCCCATGCGCCACAACTACTGAGCTTGCGCTCTAGAGCCCGCAAGCCACAATTACTGAGCCCACGTGCCACAACTACTGAAGCCTGAGCACCTAGAGCCCGCGCTCCGCAACAAGAGAAGCCACTGCAGTGAGAAGCCCGCGCACTGCAATGAAGAGTAGCCCCCGCTCGCCACAATTAGAGCGAGGCCGCGCGCAGCAACGAAGACCCAACGCAGCCAAAAATAAATAAATAAAATAAACAAATTTATACATTAAAAAAAAGAATTCACAACTTGATTTCTCCTTTCAAACATCTGCAGGAAGGTTACTTCAAAGGAATCAAGCTCCCCCCAAGAGCAATTTGCCACAAAGTTGCATAGCTAAAGGTTTTCAGTAGTGGTTCCCCCCACCTGCAAAAAAAAAAAAAAAGCCCTTCTGTTTCATCCCTGCCTAAAGGGCCCAGGCTTCTGCTGCCTTTTGGAAATGGGGACTTGGGGGGCACAAGATCTGATATTTTAGAGAAGCCGGAAATCCCATTTGAAAAGTAAAATCCATTTATCTTTTTTCTTTGTCTTATTGTGGTAAAATATACATAAGTTTTTATCATTTTAATCACTAAGTAATGTTCAGTGGCATTAAATATATTCACATTGTTGTGAAACGGACAACACCAATCATCTCCAGAACTCTGTATCCATCAAACACTGACCCCCATTCCCTCCTCCCCCTAGTCCCTGGCAACCACCATGCTACTTTGTGTCTACGAATTTGATTATTCTAGGAACCTCATATAGGTGGAATCATTTAATTTTTGTCCTTTGTGACTGACTTATTTCGCTTAGCATAATGTCTTCAAGATTCATCCATGTCATAGCACTTGTCAGAATCTCCTTCCTTTATAAGGCTGAATAACATTCCATTGTATGTACGTATCACATTTTGTTCAGTCATCAATGGACATTTGGGTTGCTTCCACCTTTTGGTTATTGTGAATAACATTCCTCTGAATATGGGTGTACAAATATCTGTTCAAGTCTCTGCTTTCAATTCTTTGGGGTACTTACTTAGAAGTGGAATTGCTGGATCATATGGCAATGCTGTTTACTTTTTTGAGGAAACTGCCGTACCATTTTCCCCCGTGGCTGCACCATTTTATAATCTCACCAGCAATGCAACAAGGGTTCCAATTTCTTCACATCCTCACCAATTTTTGTTATTTTCTGGTTTTTTGATAACAGCTTTCCTAATGGGTGTGAGGTGGTACTCATTATAGTTTTGATTTGCATTTTCCTAATGATTAGTGACGTTGAACATCTTTTCATATGCTTATTGGGCATTTACATATTTTCTTTGGAGAAATGTCTATTCAGGCCTTTTGCCCATTTTAAAAATCAGGCTGTTTTTGTTGTTTAGTTGGAGGAGTTCTTATAACTTTGTGGTCCTGAGCACTCAACTCCAGCTGCCAGCCAGGTAGCCACTCAGCAGAGCCCCTGGAGCAGGGTTTTTCAAAGTGTGGGCCGTGAAACCAAATGGAATAGAAAACCCAGAGTTCATTACAGGTAGTAAGTTTAAGTGTTGTTCTGTCAAACCTTTGTTAAATATATGATATATACGTACATACGTATTCTGGTTCACAATGAAAAGGTATGGGTTACTGTGATTTGCCGTACAAAACATTTGGAAAACACTGACCTCATGTTAATTGAGTCCACCCTCCTTAGAAAACAACCATTGTTACTCAAGCAGACCCTTGTAAGTTCTCCCATAATCGATTTATCAAAGTATTCGTCCCCCAAAACAGGCCTCTTTTAAGGTGGGGATGGGGGTGGGTGGGAGTGGTCTGAGATTCTGGCTACAAGATGTATAAGCAGCTTATATGGCTAATATCTATTGAGTGTGTCCCATGGGCTGGTTGGTCACAGGACGTCACGGGATGGTAACCAAGGGTGGGAACCAGGCTGCCCCTGAAGTAGGAGGCCTCTCTCTGGCTCGGATGCCCCCACGGGCCATAGCTGGTGTCATGAGAAATGCACTGGACGGACCATCAAAGGTAAAAGTTTCAGTCCTGATGTCACTCACAGGCTGGGTGATCTGGATAAGGGTTCACAATCTGCCTGAATTCCATCTGGATAAAGACACAAAGCCTCATCTGTTTACAGAAAGGGTGTTAATGAGGAATTTTGTGAAAGCCAAATGATGTGAGGAGTGAAGAAGCTTTGTAAAGTGCTAGGTGAATGTCAGAGGTCGTCATTCACAAAACACCACCCCAGTCATCCTGTCCTTCCCAGAATTGCACTCCCAAGCTGCCTGTGGGGTGGTAGATGCGGGCCAGCAGTCAGCCCAGAAAGCCTCCAGGGGCCAGAGGGTGGGTTTGAAGTCAGTGAGGAGCCCCAGGACACAAGCCCATCAGAGGGAGCTGGCTGGCCAAGCCTCCAGCCTCTGAGCCAGAGTCAGGGACAGGACCGAGATAGCAGATGCTCTGCTTGTTCAGGGACATCAGGAGCAACGTTTGGTACCCATCCCCAGATCAGGGGATGCATTCAGATGCCAAACGCTCCTTTAGTATTGACTTAACTCTCACTGTGATAGGTCCTGACTGGCTTCACCTCTGCTGAGAGACACAGCTCAACCCCAGACGCAGGGAAGGTACTGGTTTGCAAGGAGGAGAGTGTATCCACCCAACTCTGTCCCTCACCATGCATAGTGACTTCCACAATGACCTGGTTGGGAAAAGTGCTATTTCTGACCCCCTCTGCACTCATCTTAACACTTCACCCAGAGTCTAGTACATAGCAGTAGCATTAAGCATTATTTGTTGGACCCACAGATGAATGGATGGGTAGTGAGGAAAGAGTCTCCCGTATAGACCGTCACAATCCTAGGGATTTGTAACTCTCTTTCAGATGAGGAGAGACGAATATGAAGATGAAAGAGGTGCTGCAGTGGCCTGCCACAAGGGGGACACCTCCTCCTGTCCCACCCACATTCCTGCAACACAGAGCTCAATAAGAATTTTTAAAATGTAAATTATTTAAATGAATTTGCCCAGGGTCCTCTGGTTGAGACTATTCCACTCAGAGAGGTGATTTGAAGGCCCAGGCAAGGCTCTCACAATCCTAACCTACACCCCACTCAGGGATGACACTCGACATAATTAACGACTAACCAACCAGAATAGTCCTGCCTCTGCTGGAACAGGGTCTTGAAGGCCTCCTTCTCTGCTGGGGACATTACCCTTTAGATGTTGAATGAGAAAGTCAGAGGGAGCCAGGGAAAGGCCTAGGTTGACTGGAGCGTGGTGGGGGTAGAGGTGGGTTCAGGGTAGGAAGCATTTACCAACCAACATAAAATTATTTCAGGGCCTTCCCTGCTGGCGCAGTGATTAAGAATCCACCTGCCAATGCAGGGGACATGGGTTTGCGCTCTGGTCCGGGAAGATCCCACATGCCACGAAGCAACTAAGCCCATGTACCACAAGCACTGAGCCTGCGCTCTAGAGCCCACGAGCCACAACTACTGAGCCCGCATGCCACAGCTACCAAAGCCCATGCACCTAGAGCCTGTGCTCCGCAACAAGAGAAACCACCCTAATGAGAAGCCCACGCACAGCAATGAAGACCCAATGCAGCCAAAAATAAAAATTAATTAATTAATTTAAAAAAATTATTTCACTATCTTTGTAAAGGGGTTGACAGTCCTGCCCCAATGACATCTGCTGGAAATTCCTATCTTTAACCGAAGGTCTCAGGAATGCAGAGTTTAGGATACAGCTATGGTGTATTAGTCTTTTTCTCTTTAGTTTGGATACTGCTATGTCTTCAATGTCACAGGTACTTTCTTCTACAGTGTCCAATCAGCTGTTAAGCTCAGTCGGTGAATTTTTCATTTCAGGTATTGTATTCTTAAATTCTAGAAGTTTGATTTGGTTCCTTTTTTAAAAATTTATTTATTTATTTATTTTTGGCTGCATTGGGTCTTCGTTGCTGCGCACAGGCTTTCTCTAGTTGTGGCGAGTGAGGGCTACACTTCGTTGGGTTGTGCGGGCTTCTCATTGCGGTGGCTTCTCTTGTGTCCCCTGCCTTGGCAGGCAGATTCTAAACCACTGTGCCACCAGGGAAGCCCTTTGTTCCTTTTTATATCTTCCATTTCCTTCCTCCCCATGTTCACATTTTCCTTTAAATCTTTGGGTTTATTTCTAATTCCTTTTTAAGTCTTTGCCTGCTAATTCCATTACCTCTGTCATTTCTGGGTTTGTTTCTATTGACTGATTTTTCTGGTTACAGTTCTCTATTCTTTACATATATAGTGATTCTTGACCTTCTAAAATTTATGTTGTTTAATGTCTTTATTTTGTTGTTGTCCTTAAAAAAATGATGAAATTTGTTTTGCTCAGCAGTTATCATAATAGTGGACAAACTCGTTCTATATGAGGCCTGGGGGTCTAGAATTGCTTTTACTTCAGGGCTAATTTAGCCCTTCTACTAATGCATAACCCTTCTGGAGTTTCTACTGATTTCTCTGGACATTCTGTATGTCTCTTCGCATTGGCTGGTTGAAACTCAAACATCCCCCAGCCCTGTGTGAGCCCTGGGAACCAATCAGCTCATGTTCCCTGGCAGTTCTTTGCCTACCATGGTGGAGTTTCACTCTGTGCATGAGCAACTTAGTATCAGCAACAGACTCAAGAGGACACTCCCTCCTCTCTGGTACTCAGCCTTGAAAAGCCTCCTCAGCTGTCTCCTCAGCTGTCCCTTCGACTCAGCAAGACCACTGTGGTCAACTTTGGTTCCCCCTTACTGTGCTGCAATTCAGAAAGTACTTCCAGCAGAAAGGGTAAGTAGTAGTAGAGCTTGCCTCATTTGTTCCTTTCTTTCAGAAATCACAGTCCTGTGCTATGTTCAATATCTGAAAACAGTGATTTCATATATTTTGTGCAAGTTTTGAATTGCTTACATTAGGAAGGTATATAGGTTGAACGTGTCCCCGCAAAATTTGTATGTTGGAACCTAATGCCCAAAGTAATGGTCTTAGTAGGGGCTTTCGAGAGGTGAGTAGGTCATGAGGGTAGAGCCCTCATGAGTGGGATTAGCACCCTTATAAAAGAGGCCCAACAGAGTCCCTTTCCCCCTTCTGCCATGTCTGCAACCCAGAAGAGGGCCCTCCCCAACCATGCTGGTACCCTGATCCTGGATTTCCACCCCCCAGAACTATGAAAAATAAATTTCTGTTGTTTATTAGCTACCCAGTGTGTGGCATTTTGTTATAGCAGCCTGAATGGACTAAGACAGAGGTTGGTCTGGTAGAAGTGGGAATCTCTGCTCCCACTGCATGAAGCACATTCAATATAGTGATCCACTCCTCCAACCTCTTCTCAAGAGGCTGCGGTGCAAGGAACAGAAGCTGTCAGTGGCTAACTGAACAGAAAAGGAACCTCCATGGATCATGCATAGCACACAAGATCGTGGGCAGGCTAGTAAAGCTGCTCAAGACTGTCTTTACAGGAACCACGCCCAACACATGCCTCAGGACCTACTCTGATGAGAAAATCACTTCTGGTATCATTGCTGCCACCAACTTCTAGATAGTCAGTGTGTACAGCAGTCACTTTTGCACCAGGAACTCAGTTACACCACAACCAACACCACCACCCACCCTACGTGCCACTTCCTGTGTTTGGTACTGAGTTGTGTACCCAACACTAAAGCTGCAACCTACAGAAGGTGTGCCCTGTATTTAACTCTAGTCACTTTAGCTCTTGAGTCTGACAATGAAAGCAAGAGTCTGTAACTTTCGGCTTCTATAAGGGGTGATCTTTTCTTCCTACCATGACTTACAAAGTGGAAGATTTCCCAAATTCAAAATGTGCTTATAATACTCAGTGACCACAACATCCACTATGCAAGAACAATCATAAATGAGTCTTGGATGGTTTTCTGGCACTCTTAGTATTGAAGCCTGGAATAAAATCATTAATTTCATTTCTGGAAGAGGGATCTATGATCCAGCCTCCTTTGGACCTTATAAGAGGTGGTCATTCCCAGATCATATGAGTATTCTGCACCAGCAACCTCTAAAGAAGTGTCCTTTTCATGATTCAGCAATGGGGGCAACGCCATCAGGTATAATGACTCGTCTCCTAACCTAGGCTGCAGCAAAAGATAGTTAGAAATGAAGATCGGAAAACATTATTAAAGATGCTTGAGCCCAAATTCTCAGAGGCTGGGGTTTACTTCTGAGTTCCTGGTATGTAATGAACTGGACAAAAGAGATCTAGATGCATTCTAGAAACATAACTAGAAATGAAAAACAAGTGAGCCAGATTTATTGGATTTTTTTTATCATTCTGATCATTAGGAATCATTGACCTTTAAGAAACTGCTGCAGTGTTTAAGCCATTAGTATCTTAGCTAAAAAATGGTGCAATGTATATTACATCTGAGCCCTAAGAGAAAAGGATGCAGATGGGAGGTTTTAGTGGTAGGAAGGAAAAGAGGAATAGGTATGGCACATAGCACGATGCTATGAACGTGGGACAGGTGGAGTCTGGGAAGCAAGAGAGCCCTGGGGAATGAAGAGTCTGCAGTCTGCAAAGAGAAAAGAAGCATGTATGGAGAAAAGAAGCATAACTGAAGAGCAGAGGGGACAGGGTAAAAGGATGATAACCACTTTACCTCCTTACCAGTAACTCTAAGAAGGACATTTGAAGTGGGGAAAGTGTACCTACTATCAGCCAAGAATTAGGGATTCACACCAAGCATGGATTCATGTACTGACAAACCAACTGACTGAAATTTGAAACAAATCATAGATTTGACTTAGATCCTTCTCACTTCCTTCTTCCCTTGGAATCTGCTTTTCCTAAAGTTCTTTATTTCTAGTATAGCTTGGGGAGGCCTAGAAACTTTGACTGGTGGGCAACAATCCAGATGTAATAGATATTGCTGGTTGCGTCCCCAGCATATATTCCCCCGATGCCTGCTGCCCACTGTGCAGAAACCATAGAATCTAAGTGGGATTAAAATCCTGGCCTTGGGGGCTTCCCTGGTGGCGCAGTGGTTGAGAGTCCGCCTACCGATGCAGGGGACACGGGTTCATGCCCCAGTCCGGGAAGATCCCACATGCTGCGGAGCGGCTGGGCCCGTGAGCCATGGCCGCTGAGCCTGTGCTCCGCAACGGGAGAGACCACGACGGTGAGAGGCCCGCGTGCCGCAAAAAAAAAAAAAAAAAAAAAAAAAATCCTGGCCTTGGGGTGGGCCCTGATAGGCCTAATCAGGATAGTCCCAATCCCTTGTCATAGTGATGGTTTCAGGGATGGCCAGTAGCCCAGGCCTAAAGCAACGAGCATCTGACATTCTGATGGCCACCATGATGAACTCAGCTAATCTGATCAGAGAAAGTCCAAGACTTTTGTGCAATCAATGAGTCAAGAGAAGCTCTTTCTCCTCCTGGGCAGTGTGGTGTACGGGTGGTAATGCCTGGACCTGGTACAACCATTTCGTTTTCAAGAGAGAAGGCAACCTAAGTAAGAAGTTGGCCCAAAGAGAAGAGAAAAACTGAGAGAAGTGAAGAAAAAAAATAGATCCAGAGTTTTGATTAAGCCATGCCCAAAGCTTGAGCTACTCCTGTATGTTTCAGTCAAAGAAGTCCATATACTCCCTTTGCTGTTGAAGCCAGTTTGGGTTGACTTTCCTATTACTTGCAACCCAAAGCATCATGACACCAAATGATCCATTGGAATCCAGTTTTCCATTTTGGGGGTGAATGTGAGGGAACACAAACAAAATGACAGAAACTTAATGTCCTTCTGGAGATCTACTCTCAGCTTGATTTAGGCAGTTGGTCTCATGGCTAGGCACCAAGAGGAGATGGGAAAGTTTTTAAAAGTAAGGAAGAAAACTAAAATAAGGAGGATAAAAACAGAGGAGATTAAGAAGGAATGGAGAGGGGCTTCCCTGGTGGCGCAGTGGTTGAGAGTCCACCTGCCGATGCAGGGGACACGGGTTTGTGCCCCGGTCCGGGAGGATCCCACATGCCACGGAGCGGCTGGGCCCATGAGCCATGGCCGCTGAGCGTGCGCGTCTGGAGCCTGTGCTCTGCAACGGGAGAGGCCACAGCAGTGAGAGGCCCGCGAACCGCAAAAAAAAAAAAAAAAAAAAAAAAAAAAGGAATGGAGAGAAGGAATGCATCAATGGAATCATACGTCAATGAGTAATGCCTCAGAGGTATCCCAGCCCTTCCCCATGCTGTGTTACCAAGCCCTGTGGACTTGGTCATCTAAATATCCTGCTAGGGACTTCCCTGGTGGCACAGCGATTAAGAATCCACCTGCCAATGCAAGGGACACGGGTTCGAGCCCTGGTCTGGGAAGATCTCACATGCCACAGAACAACTAAGCCTGTATGCCACAACTACTGAGCCTGCGCTCTAGAGCCTGTGAGCCACAACTACTGAGCCCACGTGCCACAACTACTGAAGCCCACATGCCTAGAGCCCATGCTCTGCAACAAAAGAAGCCACTGCAGTGAGAAGTCCGCACACTACAACGAAGAGTAGCCCCCGCTCACCGCAACTAGAGAAAGCCCACGCACAGCCACAAAGACCCAATGCAGCCAAAAATTAATTAATTAAAATATCCTGTTACCCATGGCCTCCTCTTCATTTACACAGTCATGCCTGGTTCAGACCTTCGTGACCTCTCTCCTCCTCACTTTCTCTGCCTTCACTCTCGTCCCCTCTAAATCCATGTTCTAACACCACTCCCAGAGTGATCTTCTCAAAAGACAGCTCTAAACTTGTCATTTCCTACTGAAAAACTTTTAATGCCTCCTTCATGTGGAACATGGGAAGTAGCATGAGCTCAGAAGACTGATCATTTTGAAAGCGAGCTCTGCCACTTACCAGCTACATGACTTTGGGCAAATTTCTGAATTTCGCTGCACATCACCTATCTCAACTGTAGGGATAATACTAACATAGTAAAGATTCCTTTGGTTACCAGTGACAGAAAACCAACCCACACCCACTAGGCAAAAAGGGAAGGGGGACTTGTTAAATCAAGTGACTAACTGAAGACCAGTAGTACAACAGGGTCCCAGGGATAACCAGAAATAGGAACTCACGAACATCCTGTGAGTCTCTTCCATTCTTCAAGGTTCTGGTGGGGCCCTGCATGCCCTTAACGTGGCTTCCAGAGGCCCATGGCCTGGCAGCATCACACAGTTCTCAATGACATACAAACCAGTTCCGCTGCACCACTAATCCTGCACTCTGCCCACCTACATGGCTCACCATTCCCAAGAAGTTGTGTGCTGTTCCTTCTTGCTGGGGGCGGGGGGCAGGGCTGTCTTTCCTAGGCATTCTTACCTTACTCCTATTGGCCTCTTAAACCCCAGGCCAATGACACCCTTCTGCAAATCCTTCCTCAGCACATCTAGAGCTAGGTACTAACAGCCTCCCTGCACTTCCCAAAGACTGTTCTTTATCCTCTACCACAGCACTGATCACATTATATAGGAATTATTTGTTGAGATCTGTTTGGTCCTTCCAGCTAACCCATCATTGGGCTGACCTGGGCATCCAGGATAATTCTCCCGTCTCCCTCCTACTCTACATTCAACTGGTGGAATCAGTCCAGAGCTCAAAGTACTCCTGGCAGTCAGTCTTGGCTTTTCTATGGGCCAAAGGGATGAGGTCACCATCATCAATCATCAATGAAGTCATCACTGCATGATTCATCTGACAGCAGTTCCCCACTTGGAGTGTTCTGATATTCCCAGAGCTTCTCCCAAAGCATCCAGAACCTGGAGTCCCTTCCATTTTTCAAGGTTCTAGAGCTAATCCTCCAGCTCTCTGGATCCCTGGTAAATATCTGCCTCACTGAAAAGCAGCATGAGAACTGAGAGGCTGGAGTTCTCAATGGGGGAAGCCTCCATCCTCCAGTCCTGGGACAGACCTCATTATCCCTCAAAAAGGCCATCCCCATGTCTCTAGCAACTGCTTCTCCCCTGGCCCAAAGCTTTTGCCAGGATCTCTCAGGACATATTGTGAAGAGCCATAGCGTTCTCAAAGGTGAGCCCTGATCTCACCTTTATGGATGAGCTCACATTTATAGATGAGAAAGCTGAGGCCCCGAGAACAGAAGTGGCATGCTCAAGGTCACACTGCTAAGTACTGTCAGAGCCAGAACCAAATGCCCTCTCTAGGCTGAGTGCATCCGGTAGCTCCTTAACCTCTCCTGACAGACCCTCCTTTCAGAATCCAGTCCCAGCAAACGCGGTCTGAAGAAGTAGTCCTGTAGGCAAAGGGGGCAAGTCCTCCTTTCTTCCCCTCTAGAAGAAAGTGGCAGAGACTAGTCTTGAACCAAGATCTGACTTCAAGGCACTGAACTGCTTTCCTTAACCTGTCATTCAGTACATAAAAAATATCTTCCAGATTCACTGCATAACCTAAAGCAGCTGGCAATGTAAATACCCACACTCAGACACAAATGGAGGGGTCTGGTGAGACGTCCAGTGGGACTCCACAAGGAACTTCCAAGAATCCAGGAAGTCTTGCAGGACAATGGAAATCAGATTTGGGATTTGAGAGTTGAAGTCTGGGAAGTGTGGCGTGAGGACATAACTGAGCATTTTCCAAAGTGTGTTCCAAGTCCTTGAATGCTGGAATTAGCTGGAAGCCTTTGAGATAACCACTTCACCTCTCTGCGTCTCAATTTGCTTACCTACAACTTCACGGAGATCTAAGGGAGGTGGTCCAGTTGACCTCTGCGGTGCCTCTCAACACACCATTTTCTGATCCTGTGAATTGATGAAAGGAAGCGATTTATCTCCTGTCAGCAAGGGGAGGGAGGGTGTGGTGTCAACGTGCAGAGTATTCTCCCCCACCCCCACGCCCCCACCCCACCCCAGGGCCTAAAGTTAGAAGCAGCACTCTTGGCGAGTGAACACGACCTGGCCTGACGGGTGTTTCCAAGCATCGCCCAGGCAGGAGGACAGGGGTTGTTGCCTGGATCACAGGCCACGTCTTAGAGCTCCAGAGTGTATCACTCCTCAGGGATCACAACCTCACACCTTCGAGGGACACTGGGACTGTAAAGGGGCCTCAGAGAATGTCGCCTCTAGGGGGAGCAAAGGTACACCCGCCGCATCCAGAGTCGCAGAGTCTCCCTTTTCTGGCTGGTGCGGGGGTGCGTCAGTGGTTCAAGATGCTGTAACTCCCTCAGACACCAGTTTCGTAGTAAATGACTCAAGCTCTGCCGTGAACAGCATGGGGTGGTGGGGATGGTGAGAGGCGGGACGGAGCAGTAAGCCAGGAGTCCCTACTTTCCAGCTCAGGGACCACCGCCACCCCTCCCCCATCACCCCGTGCGTGAGAATGAAATTTTTTTTTAAATAAAAAAATTTTTTTTAACTCTCTTGCCCTTTCTTCCTTCCCGATTTCTAGTTTTGTTGTGCACTTAGAGGCCGACAGAATGGATCCTGCCTTCCGGATGGAGTTTAAATATACGTGAATAATTTTCCATGACTATTGCGTCATCATAAGAGTCGTCGCGGTTCCCCAAGAGGCCTCCACGTCTTCTCCCAGCATCGGAGCCTGTAGACGCTTCTGGGCGTTGCGCGCACTTTCGCGAGGAGCCCTCGGCTCCTCGCGAGCGCGGGTCGCTCGGCCCCCTCCCCCAGTCTCACCTTACTCCCCGTCGCTCCTCCTCGGCTCCTCCTCCTCGCCCCCTCCCCACAGCCCTCGCGGGGAGTCAAGCTAGGGTGAGCCGGCAGGGCCGAGCGGCGTCCGCGGGCGGGGCGCGGGGCGCGGGGCGCGAGAGCCGGTAGGCAGGCGGGCGGGCGGGGGCGCGGAGCGGGCAGCCCGCAATCCGGGGAGGCGCCTGGGCCCGCCCTCCTCCGGGGCCGAGCGGGGAGGGGGCCCGGGCCGGCGCTGGGCGGGGAGAACCGCCTGGCCCCTCCCCTCCGCCGCCCTCCCCAAAGTTGCTGTCTCCCCCGGGGCCGGCCAGTCTTATGATCCAGCGGATCCTCCTGGGGAGGCCGGGCCGGGGAGAGGGCGCGGGCGCCGAGCGGCGGGGGAAGCGGGCGGGCGCGGCGACCGGGGCCCGGGCGGGGATCCGGGCAGCGACCGAGGCGGCGGCAGCGCCCCGGGCCCGCCGCCCCCTCCCCTCGGGCGGGGGGAGTCGCTGCATGGGGCCGGGGGGTCGGCCGTGCTGCGCTGAGCGGCGGCGGCGGCGGACCCCCCAGGCGGGCTGGGGCTGAGCCCGGGGCCGGGGCGGGGGCTCCGGGGGGACCATGCCCGGAGGCCGGCCGGCCGCAGCATGGCTCACGGGCCCGGCGCGCTGATGCTCAAGTGCGTGGTGGTCGGCGACGGGGCGGTGGGCAAGACGTGCCTACTCATGAGCTATGCCAACGACGCCTTCCCGGAGGAGTACGTGCCCACCGTCTTCGACCACTACGCAGGTAAGCCTCGGAAGTGCTGACTAAGGGGCCGCTCCCCGGGCCGGGAACTTTGGAGCAACTTTGGCTGAGCCCCCTCACCGCCTCCCCTGCGCGCGCTCCCCACCCCTCCCCCGTCGCGCCCTCCGCCGGGCGCCCGACCCTACCCCCAGGCTTTCCCTCTGGCAGTCCCTAGCCTGCCGGACCCAGCCTTCTTCCCACCCCCAACTCCGGTGCCCCGTCCTGGCGCCCCGCATTTCCCATCCCCCTCGGCGCCCGGGGCCGACCTCCTTGACCTTCCTACAAACGCCTTCCCTATTGCCCCAATCCCCGAGGGGGAAACGTGGCTACGGGACTTGGGAGAAAGGAGTGGGCAGCTGGGCGCCACATCGCCCCGGCCTCACGCCACTTCACAGTGAGCCGGGCACAAGGGAAAATGGGTGGCATCTCCCTGGGAGCTCCCGCTTGCCTCCAGCTGGGTTAGGAGGGAAGGGTCCTGGTGGGGAACGAAACTGCCCCAGAGCCTAGATGATTGTGAGCTTCTCTCCCCGCCCCCACTTCTCTGCCCTTGCAGTCAGCGTCACCGTAGGGGGCAAGCAGTACCTCCTGGGACTCTATGACACAGCCGGACAGGTGAGTGTCTTGGCCCCTGGCCGCACCCCCCGCCCTTTCCCCAATTCAGGGTGTCTGTGAAGGGCCTTTGGAAACTGACGTGTCTAGGAGGGAGGGTGTGTCTGCAAGGGTCCCTCTGGATCAAGTATTTCTTTCTTCAAGTCACCACATTAGGAAAAAGAAAAAAAAAAAACCTCAGCAACAAACCCAGACCAGCCTACCCCATGTGAACCCCTGGGCTGAAAGTTTCTGCCTGTGTGTGCCTTCTGTCTGGTGCCTGGTGTGTGGGTCCCAACTCCTGTTGCAAAGTGGCAGCGGCCAATCCTGAAGCACTCTTATTTTTAGTTGCCGATGACCAGGTCTCCCCTCACAGCCTTTGTCTGGTCCCTCATTGGTGAGTGGTCTGCCTGCCCGAGGAGCCTGATTGGTGGGAAATGGCATCATCTAATATGATGGGAAGGCATTTGGTCCTGGTTATGTTTATTACAACATCATTGCACTCTGGGACTCCAGTCCCTGAAAACGTAATTTGTGGTATTACCAGAGGACCACAGGGAAAAAAGAAAAGGAACAACAACCATCGAGCCACTCCCAGGGGCAGGGAGGGGAAGGAGGGGTTAGGAGATCAGTGTGAATCTTGGAGGAAGAGCTTTTTTTTGTTGTTCCCTAGGAAGGGCAGGTGACTTTGTCTGGGTTTTCTTTGGTAGAGATTATTGTGCAGAAAGAAAATGCACCCTCCGACCATTATGTGCAAATTAGAGGTGGCTTCTGAAGGATTAAGTTCTCCTCTCTGTCTCTGTCCCAGCTCCACCCTCTTCCCAAACCCACTTTTGCTGCGGGCCTAAGATGATTTGTTTGATGAAGTTTTGCAAAATCCAGCCCTGTGATCAGACCTGAAAATTTGGGCGGAAGTTTCCACGTGTCATCCAGACTTGGGTCCTTGAGAACATGTGAGCGGCTGAGGGCCTTGGAGAGTGTCTTTAGGGGATGTCCAGTAGTACAGTTTCCTTATCTGTAAGACGGGGTTTAAAAAATTCAGACCGGGCTTCCCTGGTGGCGCAGTTGTTGAGAGTCGGCCTGCCGATGCAGGGGACATGGGTTCGTGCCCCGGTCCGGGAAGATCCCACATGCCGCGGAGCGGCTGGGCCCGTGAACCGTGGCCGCTGAGCCTGCGCGTCCGCAGCCTGTGCTCCGCAACGGGAGAGGCCACGACAGTGAGAGACCCGCGTACCGCAAAAAAACAAAAACAAAAAAATTCGGACCATTCCCCTGGGCATATATTATATGCTGGATGCTTAGCACTGAGTCTGGCACACACTAGGCACACATTAGGTCAATAAAGAGGAGCTTTTCTTTGTAGCCCTTGTAGATTTGGATTTCAGAATTGTAGTACCAGGTTAGATTCTGAAGAATGTCTTGTTGGGGGGCACCTCAGTGTGGCCTCTGGTTTCTATACTGTGAAGTTAGAGGAGCCTCTGAGAATAGAGAAACCACTGGCAGAGCACTAGGCACCGCCCACTTTCACCAAACTGAACCAGGTGAGTACAATGAGTTCTTAGCTTTCCAGGGCCCCTTTTCATTACCTGCCTTGTAGTTACTCCTTCTATCATTACCAGATGGTATGGAGGGCAAGAGGCAGAACCCATTCAATCAAATGAGACCAACTTTTAAGAAGTACAGCTGGTAAACAGCAGGTTGAAATTGTTGTTTGAAAGGTGAGAGGTTAAGAATCATCTCTAATATTAACTTCTCTCACTACTGCCTCTTCCCTTTTCTTTGTCACACCATGGCCATCTTTTGACCACGAGCCCTATTCAACAGGACATGTGTATGTCAGAGCTGTTCTGTGCACATTCAAATCTGGCTAATATCTACTGACTTCCTTCTACATATCAGGCCTGGGGCAGCCACATGCAAATATTATTTTCTCCACTAAACAACCCCATGAGATAAGTGATCCTCCATCTTTGCAGATGAGGAAACTAGGGCTCAGAGAAGCTAGGTTGCTGATCTAAAGTCACAGCTACGGAGGGGTGTTGCTGGGATTAGGACATGAGTCTGAGTCTGCCATAGTTTGAGGTGGTTATATACAGAGGAAGTCATGGGAGGTGCTGAGGTGCCACCTGGGTTGGTTGGGTTGCTTGTGTCTCTGTAGACGTGGTCCCTGGAATCTTCACAGTCATTCTCTGAGTGGGGGTTGTATGCCACCCCTGCAGAGGAGAAAACCCAGGTCCAAAGAGTCAAGTGCTGTTTTCAGTGGAGATTGTAAGTTATCTTCTAAGTGGGATCAACCGATTAGTGAGAGTCAGATATTACTGTTTTTATCCAATGGTGGATCACTTACTCTATTGGCCAAGAGGTGTGTTAGGCCCCCTTGGTGTTTCTCCCAGCATCTAAGACTTTTCTTAGTTAGCAATAATTGACCTTTCAGCATCCAAGGGTTTATTACTAATAAGCAATCTTAGCAACATAATCATCAATGAGATTAAATGAGTGCCCACTTTGTACCTAGCACTGCGCTAAGCACCAGAGGGGTACGATAGCATAAATTTAAGATAGGGATCTGCCATGTCTGAGGACAGCATGGGTGGAAGTGTCTGAATTAGATGCAATGTGTGATATGTAGGAGATTCCTGTGTTGTACTTGGTCATTAAGACCTCGTGCCTCTATGAATTGGTAACCGATTAATCTTACAATAATAATAATGATAAAGAAACACATTCACATGCATATACATATAGAGAGAAATTTTCAAGTCTTGATGGGCAGCAGAGGAAAGCCCATGGGCTTTGGAACCAAATAAGCTTGGGCCCAGATCTCCACCTTGCTGTACTGGTCCTGTGATTCTAGCTATATTATTAACCTCTGTGATCTAGTAAAAATGTGGTTAATTAGAATCTGCACTGCAGTGTTATAGGTCGGCTTAAATTGTTGAATGTATATAAAAGCAGCTGACACTGTTCTTCGTTCATAATAGTAGATGTGTAATAAATATGAGAAATTATTGTGCTCCACCGTGGGCAGTTTTATGGGGGGAAGAGGTCACACGTGGAAGAGGACCGTGTATTATACTTGGAGTTGATAGAAATTCTACTAGGATGCCAGATCCTAGAGGCTTTTTAGCGGAGGTATGATGCTAGCTATGTACTTCGTATTTGCCACGGTCCCCATCACTGGACCCATGGACACGGTCAAGTGCTCCCTGCTCTAAATGCCCTGTTGTGTCAAGATGGTTTCCTTTCTTGATCAGAACCTGCATGCCCAGTGATGTAAGAGAAACTCTTAGAAAAATGAAGAGTTCAGCATAAAATTTGAGAACCGAGTGGGGTATGCAGGTTTCAGTCGATTCTACTTTGGGAGGTAAGATGGGACGAGGGAGAAGCTCACAGCACTTTACAAAGTTCACTCATGCACTTGGGCTCTCACTGTATTTGAACAAGACCACATCTCCCTTGGGTTGGAACTTCTAGTCTGTGTGCTTACTCTTGGGTCCCCTCTTTGACCCCAGTTGAGTTCAAAGCCATAGGTAACCAATGGCCCAATTTATATATTAAAGAACACATTACGGAACTTCAAGAGATGATTGTAGTAGATAACCTCATGCCTTCTGGAGTAGGCTGCTTCCCCCTTAACCTCCGCTGCTATTGGCAGAGAGAGAGAGAATACATAGTGAATGTGAATGTGTCGGGCATCACGTTCTGAGTCCCATCACGTTCTCTGACCTGGCACATCCCTCCACACCCCCGACACGCTAGCATTAGGCCAAAGGGAAGCCCCCCTCTCTTGGCCAAGCCCCTGGTGGCCCAGGAGCAGCCCGACGTTTTACTGCCAAGCATTTCAGAGTGGAAGTTGAAGGCGCTCCTTCCTCCTCCCTGTGGCCTGCTGGAGGGGTCCGGCTTCCAGTCCGGGCCTCTGCAGTGCTTCTCTTTTCTTGCCTGGCGTTCAGGGCTTCAGGGTCGGCTCTGCAGCAGCCCCAGTGTCTGCTCAGGGAGGTGCTGGAGGGGTGAGATTTTCCCTCCTGACTCTGCACTGTTTGGAGCTCAGGGGAAGTGAGAAGAGCTCTGGCTCTGGCAGACGAGCCAGTGGGAGCTGCCTGGCAAGCTGCTCCCGAGGTGCAGGCTCCAGGCTGATCTCTTAATCCTTGGCAGGAAGGCAGAACTTGATACCCTGAAGAGGGAAGGACGGACGCCCAGTTTATCGCAGGCCCCGGAATACCCACACTCAGGAGGGTGTGTTGGGGGTGAGTTTGGGTTCCCTAGAGTTCCAGGTTTAGCCACTGCCTCAGTGTGTACAAGTCCATATGTGTGCTTTTGGGCATGCTGTTGCTGTATCTGTTAACTTAAACACACACAAGTTCAAGGATGCATATAAGAGAGCTAGAAATACCTTAACTCAGGTGTCCCCTGGGGTTGGTTCAGGGACAAGCAAGGTCTGTTTCTTACTTGACATAGCCCAGCAGCTGTGGCTGCCTTGCAGGCCCTCTGGGTGCCCAGGGAAGCACTTCCCCTCCAGAAGGGAATCTCCAGGGAGGCAGCCTGGGAATGCCCTGCCTTCTGGAATGCCCTGCAGCACCCAAGGGCCTAGTTTAACAGGAGGGGGG
The DNA here is from genome assembly GCF_964341445.2 of Mesoplodon mirus. NCBI lineage: Eukaryota > Metazoa > Chordata > Mammalia > Artiodactyla > Ziphiidae > Mesoplodon > Mesoplodon mirus. Next base: position 62,817,272 of record NC_138990.1, read on the forward strand.
AGGGGTAAGCCCAGGGTATTGCCACTCATAGAACGCCTCCCACCTTCAGGCAGGCATCCTCACAAAGCCTTCTGAGGTAGACTCTTCCCAGGTGAGGTAATTGAGAGTGGGTGGGCTTATGAGAACCAAACCAAGATGTGATTGGGAAAAAGGTTTTCCTTAACTTTTGGAGGGGCCTGCAGGGAGCATCAGTAGGGCTCAGGAAGTACCTACTCACATCACCCAGCCTCCAGGTCCCTGCAGCCCAACACTGCATCCCTGAGGGGCCCCGGGAGCAGAGTTTGGGAGGAGCCGCAGGGTTCCTTCCAGACATCAGCTGCAACAGGTGAGATGCTGGCACTGAGCATCCTGGTTTCCCTTAGTAACCTACTGTAGATTTGTCATCTGTGCATTTTGCTAACCTTTTTAGAAGCTATTTATATTTCCAGTCTGCACTGCATCATAGGGAATGCTGGTCTCCTCCTCCGCGTGGGGAAGGTGGATGGCCTTTCTTGGCTTCAAAGCCTTTGCAGTGGCCGAATGCCCTGTGTCCCCCATCTTGGCACTCTGATGTGGGTTTGGGATGTGATCCTCTGATCCATCCGGCTTCACTTCTCTCATGATTCTCTTGAGGTTTGGTGACATTTACGCTCTGGGAACCAAAGCTTACCAGCAGGTATGTCAGCCATGGTGTTATAGGTGCGCCTAGATGCCATCCGCTCAGCTCAGGAGTTGGGGGGGGGGGGCCAGTGTGTAGCTTCCAGGGGGCTGAGCATATATGGTCATTTTTATGTGTTCCAGGATGTGAAAAAGGTCGGAAGCATTGCTTTAAAGCTCATGGGTTAGAGGCCTTATGGAGAACTGGGTGTTTGTGGTTTTGTTGTGGAATTGGGGGTTTCAAGAGATGAGCCCTAGTGGTATTAAAACAAAACAAGACAAAGCCGTTCTCCATGGGGCTATCGGTTTCTAGCAATGACACGTGTTGGCAGCAGCTGGTACTACCAAGAAGCCTCAGGTACAGAATAGCAATATGCAAGGAGGAGGAATGAGAGGCTGTTACAAAGAAACTAAGCCCACAACCACACATGTCTTTAAAATTCGGGTGCCTCAGCTGAATTTCCTTTCACTCAGAGGGCTTGGTTTTGCCCTAATTTGGTGTGTTTGGGTCAAGGAGTGGCTTTCCTTGCCCTCAGCAGTTTGCTGTTCCTCTTTTAGTTTCTGGCAGGCAACTGCTTTGCACGAGGAAGAGAGGGGAGACCCAGCCAGGGAGGCTGCGCGGGGCGGCAGGATGGCCATGGCGGGTCATCCGAGCCCTTCCTGGCCACCCAGCTCTCCGAGTACAGTTCTTCCAGATCCACTGCCTGCTGGACTGGCTCGATTCTCTCTAAGCTCCATGAGGACAGGTGACCGTGTCTCTTTTTCTCCACCGTGTTTCCAGCACGTAGCCCAGTGCCTGGTGCGTGGTAGGTCTACAATGACTGTTTCTTAAATTGAGTTAATTTGCATTTGGCTGTCAACTCATTTCTGCTAAAAGGTTAACCAAAGACTAGGTTTATTGCTGTTAAATAAGAGCTTCTGGCACAACCCCTTTCTTGGAAAAAAGCTTTGTTAATTTAGTAGAAGTCTCTAAGTTTCAAAGGAGTGACAGGCATGGAGGTAAGCAGCAGGCCAGGCGCTATCCCCTGACCCAAAACCTGGGGGCTTTCAGTGGTCCCCAGTGGGCCCATCCCCCAGTGCTGTCCCTCAGGTGCCGGCCTCCACGTCTTTCCTGAGACCTGTCACTCTCAGATGCCCTGAGGAGGAGGCAGCTCGGCAGTGACAGTGTGGGTTCTGGATTCTCTGGAACATTTTTGAATCCTGCTCCTCCTCTCTGTAGCTGTGAGACCATCAGGCAGCCAACTTCTTCCCTCCCTGTGGACGGGGGAGATGATGGCCACCTCGCAGGGTTGCCGTCAGGGTTTGTTAGAGATGATGTGTAGTTGTCCCAGATGGCCTCACGCTCAGTCAGGGGTGATGGTCCCGGCCGGCTTTGGGGGCTGTACCCCAGTTCAGTTCAGCTGGTGCTGATTCAGTGCCTCCTCTGTGTTCCAACCTCCTGTGGGAGAAAAAAGGGGGAATCAGATGGCAGAAAGCAGTGGGGAACACTCCTTATGTGACATTGAGTGGTACACCATCCCAGTTGACAAGAGGTAGTCGGGGTAAGCTCTGGAAAGCTGTAGGCTTGCAGGAAGAGATGGGAGGCAGTACAGTAGACTGGTTACCACTGTAGGCCCCCACATTGGACTGCCAGGGTCTACTTTCCAGCAAGGGGCTTGACTTCTCAAGACCTCAGTTTCCTCATCTGTAAAATGGGGATTATAAAATCAAATCAGAGCTTCCCAGCTCCCAGGTAAGGGATTTTTCTTAGCCTCAAGGCAGCTGGGTAGGGCCTGGGATGGACAGCCCTGGGCTCAGGTTGTCCCTTCCAGCTTGAGCCGTCTAACCTCAGTCACTTAGCCCATGGCCCCTCTACCCCACCCACTGTGTGCTGAACACACCTCTCTCTTCTCTGTCCCAGGAAGTGAAAGCTTGGGAACCATTGGGCTGAATGAGGTCATGCAGGCAGAGGGGCATGGAAAACGGATATTCTGGGTGGAGAGGAACAGCATGGGGAGTACAGGCACGGGGTGTCCCAAATGTGTCTTTTTATGGTACCTTGGATCCCTGCTGTCAGTGTCAACGTGTGGAGTAGGGATGAGAACTAAATTATGGAGTTTTTCACCCAGTAACTGACGACTTAGTAATTAGAGAGATATCAATCGGGTGCTGTGTTGCTTGTTGATTTTAATAGAAAGAACAGAACATGGGGGAAGGGGCCTCTATTATTGTTGCTGTTTCTTTTCAAGTGACTGGTGGGAGTAGCGGCCCAGCCGCCTCTCTCCTGATGCCCACACTCGCCAGCCCTTCCCAGACTCAGGGAAGACTCTGGGGTTTAATAATGACACTCTTGTCACTGAGTGGCACTTTTACAGGGTGTGAAGCACGTTGCACATGGTGCTCCGTGAGGCTTCTCACCTGCTCTGAGTAAAGGAAGCAGGTCGTGGTTGCCTCCTTTGTAGGTTCAGAGAGGTTAAGTGACTTGTTCAGACCACACAGCTGGTAAAAAGGCAACACCAAGATTGCAGGCCAGACTGCCCAACTCCAAGACCTGGGTTCTCTGTGTTAAACCACTCACAAGAATCAGCTTGATGGTGTTATATGTCTCCTTTACATCACGTATATTCTGTTGCTGATGATTTCATTAAAAAGTACATTCTGGGCACATTGCTTTTCTGGACAGAAGAGTTGGTGGAATGGTGTCTATAGATGGGACACTAGGAGCTGCTGCTGAAATGGCTCCTTAAAGATACCTCCACCCCACCTCCACCCTGGGAGATTAAGGGTGTTTTGTCCATTTGTTCATTAACCTCCATTGTTGCTGAAAAAGAGGACTTCCCCTGCGTGGTGCAGGTAGCTGCATTGCCAGTGAGGCTGTGGAAGAAACTTCATGCTGGTGCAGGTGTCACCTGTTCCCAGGAAGGAGCTCTGCACCCCTTTGCATTGTCACCCCTGCTCTGCCTGCCAGCCCTGACTTGACATGAACCTGCTGTGCGGGGGCTGCCAGGCAGATGTCTTTTCCATCCCATAGGGGCTGCCCCAGGCTTTTCTCTTCTCCCTTTAGGAGTTTCCTTATTTAGGTAAAAACTGCCATTTTCAGCCTGTTTGTCCCTCTTCCATCGGGGTATGCCCTGAATATGCACCCAAAGACTTCCTCTGCCACCCACTCCTCATTTTGCCTGCCTTCCTGAGCATCCTGTCGACACCACCTCCGCATGGGCTCCCACATCCCACGTCCCACAGCCTGGGCTGCGTCCCGCGCTGTGACTGCCAGGACTAGATGAAAACATTCAGTCAGTCAGCAAACATTCCTTGAGCACCAAATCTGGGCCGGTACCTGTGCAAGGGGCGGGGCTTACGAGACAGATCGGGCCCAGGCCCTGCCCCCAGGAGCTCACAGTTCAGCAGAGAGGGGAAGGGAGAGGGTGCCTGTTCATCCGGGGCACAGAGGAGGCTGGGTTCTGTCCTTCCCAGGAGATTGAGAATGGGCACAGCAGCCTGGGGTTCTCCAGGTCGATTTTAGGTGGAGAAAGTGCTCAGATTGGATTCTTACATGTACTAGATGCTCAGTGAGGGTTTGAATTATTGCACTCGTTCTCAAATGTGGTCCTCAAACCAACATGCATCTTCTGGGAATGTGTTAGAAATCCAGACTCTTAGGCTTCACCGCAGACCCCTGGAATCAGAAAATCTGAGACAACTCTGGTATGACAAGCCCTCCAGGTGATTCTGATACTGGCCGAAATGTCAGAGCCACCACGTTAGTAAATGTGAACTTAATATACCTTGTCTTAGCAAGCCACCTCCCCTCCTCCCCTCCCCCAATACACACACACACACACACACACACACACACACAAACACAAACTCTCTCTCTCTCTCTCTCTCTCTCTCTCTCTCTCTCTCTCTCTCTCTCTCTCTCTCTCTCTCTCTCTCCATGCTCTACTTATACACTGTCTCCAGAGTGCAGGTACATAACTTACCCGTCTTTTAATCCTTATTCATCTTTTAACCCCTGCCTATCCAAACATGCCTCCACACACCCTCATCTCTAGTTCTTTATGTGTGGTTGGGATGCTCCATATTTGTTGGAATGAACTGAATCATTCAGCCACCGGTGCTGCCTTCCTCACCTGCCTGGTGGAGATGGGGCCAAGGCACTATCAGGAGAAAACGGAGGCAGAACTTCTTAAGCTGCCCTTGACTCCACTGGTGTGCTGTCTGGCCCAAGGCCATGCACACAGTAGGCTCCAGGGGTATTCCTTGATGAGGCCCAAGTGCCAAGCCATGTCCTCCCCCGTACATTAAGCGTAGCTGAGGTTAGCACTCTGGGAGGTGACAGGCCTGCCCCTGAGGACAATGCTGGTTTGGTTTGTGCTAAATAAGTTCCAAAGCAACAGATGGGCAATGATGTCCTTTTGTATTAAAACTCCCCATTGGGATGGTTGGAGGAAGGGGTGTTACTGACACCCTTCTCCGCAGTAATTACTTTTCTGGCTGACCATGGCTTTCTGCATAAGTGTCTTCCTCTTCCATTCCCCTGCCTTCCCTCCACTTTTAAATTCCCCCTTTCTTTCTTCCTTCCTTCCTCCCTCCCTCCCTCCCTCCCTCCCTCTCTCCTTTCCTTCCTTTCTTCATTTTCCACTGCTCTCTCTTTTTTTTTTCCTTTTTTTCAAAACTTATTCCAGTGTAGAAAAGCCATCTTCTTTCAAATGGCCTAACGGTTGGGATTATAAATGAGTTGGCTCAAAGTATGCCCCCCTTTAAGAGCTGCCACTGAGAGAAAGAATTTAATTCTGATTGTCCAGCTCAATTAAAATTCCACTTACCAATTTCGTCTCTTTTTGTGGCTGAGTTGAGTTATTTGTAGTGAGGTGGATGGACCTAGAGTCTGTCATACAGAGTGAAATAAGTCAGAAAGAGAAAGACAAATACCGTATGCTAACACATATATATGGAATCTAAGAAAAAAAAAAAAGTCATGAAGTACCTAGGGGCAAGATGGGAGTAAAGACACAGACCTACTAGAGAATGGACTTGAGGATATGGGGAGGGGGAAGGGTAAGCTGGGACAAAGTGAGAGAGTGGCATGGACATATATACACTACCAATCGTAAAATAGATAGCTAGTGGGAAGCAGTCGCATAGCACAGGGAGATCAGCTCCGTGCTTTGTGACCACCTAGAGGGGTGGGATTGGGAGGGTGGGAGGGAGGGAGATGCATATGTATATATGCATATACATATGTATATGTATAACTGATTCACTTTGTTATAAAGCAGAAACTAACACACCATTGTAAAGCAATTATACTCCAATAAAGATGTTAAAAAAATAATAATAAACAACCAAAAAGATTTTAAAAATTCCACTTACCCCAGCGTAATTTTCAAAGGGCCGTCCCGCCCAGCGAGCTGGTTCAGGGTTCACAATTAAGGTGTTCCTTGTGGCCTCCCTGGCTCTGCAGGTATGGGGGATGGGATAGAGGTGAGAGGGTCCCTGCTTTCTTCAGACAGGGGCCTTGTCTAGCAGCAGGGAGCTTCTGGTCTTCAGCCTGCAGAAAGTGAGAAGTCCTGAGGAGGAGGCACCCCGTGAACTCCTCCTCTGAGACTCCAGCCCTCTTAGGGTTGAACCCCATCTTTGAATTTCAGCTGAGAAAATCATCTATAGGCTACAGTCTAGCATTCTGTTTTATTCTTGTGTAAATCTTTATTCAGCACCCAGATTGTAAGCCCTCAGAGGGGGTCTGCATGTGGCACGTAGCACTTAGCACAACCCACAACCAGGTGTGTGCTGGATTTAGGAGAACCTGTTAGAAAGATGATCATGAAAAGAACATCTCCCATGACTTTACATCACCTCCATATTGGTTTTCTCATCAGCTCATTTTAAAGGGAATTCTGTTCTGTCTTGACGTTATTGAAGGTTTTTAAAATCAGGTTATAGGTGGTCGGTGTAATGCGTTGCCTGCTGAGGCACAGTAGAACTCATTTCTTAACTCAGGGAGTCCATTAGCAGAAAGGCTGCCAGGTCTCTTTGGATAAAATATTGGCCAGGATGTGTGCTGTTCTCCAGCAAGCCTGGATCTGTAGGATTCCTTCAGTGTGTTTTGTGTCAGGTGTCCCTCTGTTACAAGCAGGGGGAGCCCTGACATCCTGCTGCTGGGCCAGGCAGTGTGGAAGCATCAGAGTCTAGGCAAGCTGGTGTTATAAACAAAGCAATTCCTCAGAAATTCCTCGTGGGCCAGACTGCTTGTTTACTCCTCTTTCCTTTTAAAAAATTGAGATATTATTCATATTCAGTAGGTTTTATATATTCACAAAGCTGTGTGACCATCACCACTATTTAATTTCAGAACATTCTCATCACCCCCAAAGAAACCCCGTACCTATAATCAGTGACTCTCCATTCTCCCCTTCCCCCAGCTCTTAGCAACCACTAATCTACTTTTTTTTTTCTTTTCTTTTCTTTCTTTTTTTTTTTTTTTTTTTGCGGTACGCGGGCCTCTCACTGCTGTGGCCTCCCCCGTTGCGGAGCACAGGCTCTGGACACGCAGGCTCAGCAGCCATGGCTCACGGGCCCAGCCGCTCTGCGGCATGTGGGATCTTCCCGGACCGGGGCACGAACCCGTGTCCCCTGCATCGGCAGGCGGACTCTCAACCACTGCGCCACCAGGGAAGCCCACTAATCTACTTTTTGACCCTGTGGATTTGCCCATTCTGGACATTTCATATAAATGGAATCATACAATATGTGGCCTTTGTGTCTGGTTTCTTTCACTTAGCATCATGTTTTCAAGGTTCATCCATGTTGTAGAATATACCAGTACTTCATTTCTTTTTTGTGGCTGAATAATCCCTTGTCTGTCCTTTTTATTCGTTTTCGTCAGTCTTCATTACATGGACATTCTTCCCGAACCCTGGAAACCACTGGTCATGTACTTCTGGTGCTGTCTTCACCCCAGCTCTGGTAGGGCTAGGGGCTGGTCTCCCTCTACGCTTTCAGTGTTCCAGTTCTCCTGTTGCCTCTGTTCATAATCCTCCCCACTCCTATCCACACCCTTATGTCTTTATTCATCAGATATGTGAGTATCTGTTAAATACAGGTGAGGTGAGGAACATGAAGATCCACCAGATAGGGTTCTTTCGCTGTAGGAGCTTAGAGTCCATTGGGAAGAGAAGATGTATACAGATGACCAAAATGCAAACAGAATATGGGACGTGCCAAGAAAAGGTAAAGTGTGAGGAGTGTCATAAGGGTGCCTGACTCTTAGGCTGCTTGCCTGGAGCCTCCCAGAGAGCCAGGGCCTCAGTTGGGCCATCAAGACTCAGAGACTTGATTTTATTGAGGAACTCACATATCATCAGGTCCACCGGTCTGATCTGTGTTAACTCATAGAGATCTGGATATAAATAAGGTTGTGGAAGGATTATTTATCATGCGGTCTTGGTGGAAAAATGGACTCAAGCCATAAACCAGTAGCTCACAAGGAAGAAAAGCGAACAGCCAATTGAACACACAATATGCAAAGATATGCAAATAAAAACTTTTTTTCACTTATCAAATTGAACAACATGGGAAAAATTGATATTCAGGAGTCAGGGAAGTGGATGCTCTATGTACCGTTCAGTAAAAACTGACACAATCCATTTGGAGGTTAATTTGGCAAAGACACTTAAATTTTCAGTGATCCATTTCTATGAATTTATGCCAAGGAAACGTTCAGTGTACACAAAGATTTACATAAAATGATATTCTTCACAGCCATATTTATAATAGTGATAAATTATAAACACATTAATGCATAGTAAAAAAGGATTTGTTAAATGATAGCATGATATGTATTAGAATAATCACAGCCATTAAGAACTGCTTTCAACAAATATTTAAAGATATATGAAAAGGCCAGTGGTGTGTTAAGTGTGAAAACGCAGGAATGAAAACTATATATTGCATTATTACAACTTTGAAAAATCTGCATATGTATAATGTGTAAGAAAAATATTGGTATAAAATTGTCAAAATGTTAAAGCAGTTGGCTCTAGGTAGTGATATTGAATACTTGTAGAAATTTACTTCTTTATACTTTATTCTGTTTTTCTCCAATTTAAAAAAAAGTCACTTTATTTTTATTGAAGTTATATATGCAGATGGTTTACAGAGTCAACAGTTCTATAAGATCCTGTTATGGAGAAACAAAAGATCCCTCTCCACTTTCCTACAGAGAAGTCCTTTTCCACTCCCCCAAGGCAACCGCTTTCAGTTCTTAGCTGTTTATGTTGGTAAAAGAAATCCTCTATTGCCTTCACACCATGAATGATGAGGCTTTAGCTGTCTTTTGAATATGTCTTCCACTTCCCATCCGCCTATCCCCAGTAGCTATATTGTAATTTCCATTTGATTATTGATCAGTGGTTATATTTTTACCACTGTGTTAGCATAGCTGAGCCATGTAGTGTACTATAATTACTTTTCCCTCTTTGTGCCGCTTTTTGTTTTCCTGGAGTTACGAATTATCTTCTTCCCTTGCTCAGTTTTCACCACCTGTCTATTTCATTCTAAACTCACCTTTCCATACATTCCAGCATATCAAGTATTCTGTCAGTTTCTTCTTGGAGACATTCGTCATGAGCCTACTGACCTGCTTCAGTTTGGGCTAGTTGCCTCGAGCCTACTGCACAGCTGTCATCCTAGGATTTTCCTTCATCATTATTGGGATTCCCTTTGGCTCTATGTCTTGTATTAGATGCCTATTTTTATTTTTCATGTCTTCATAGTTTACTTCCTCATTTTGGTAGAGTATATATTTTATTAGTATCCTGAGAAAAGATGCATTGTAGGCAAATTTTTTGATACCTGGTATGTTTGAAAATGTTTTTATTTCCTTCATACCTGCTTGACATTTTGAAAATAGGTTGGAAATCATTTTTTCTTCAGAACTTTGAAGGCATTGTTCCATCATCTTCCAGCTTCAATTTATGCTGTTAAAAAGTCTGATGCCAATCTGATTCTGGATTCGTTTTTTAGGAAGCTGTTTTTCCTGTCTGGAATTTCACACTCATGGTCTTCAGGGTAGGGTGTAGCTGGCTATTGTGGGCTATTTCATCCTAGGGCCTCGTGTCCTTCAGTTCTGAGAAATTTTCTTGGTTTATTTCATTGATTTCTTCACTTCCAATTAATCTCTTCTATTTCACTAGAACTTCCAGTATTTAGATATTAGAGGCTTTGGGGTGGTCCTCTAATTGTCGTATATTTGCCTTCTCTGTGTCTTTTTGCTCTATTTTTGGGAGAGTTCCTCAATTTTATCATCTGCCCCTTCTATTTTTTTTTTAATGTGATTCTATTTTTAATTTTCAAGAACCTTTTCCTGTTCTTTGGATGTTCCTTTTTTTTTTTTTTTTTTTTTTTTCCTTATCATCTAAGTTTGGTTTGGCTTGCTTTTGGTTTGAATATCTTCTCTAATTTCTCTGAGGGTATTAATGATAGCTTTTTGAAATTTTTGTCTCCCTGCATAGTCTCTCGTTTTGATCTCTGCCTTTTGTGGCAGTTCCTCAGATGTCTACTCATATTTATGAGAGTGGCATTGGAGAATGGGAAACTCTGGGTATACATGGGGCTGGATGACTCTGGCCCTTACTGAAGGTCTGGGTTTCTCAGCCTCAGCACTATTGATATTTTGGGCTGGACAGTTTGTTATGAGTGCTGTCCTATGAACTGTAGGATGTTTAGCAGCATCCCTATTGTCTTCTCTACTCCAATCATGATGATCAAGAATGTCCCAGACGGGCTTCCCTGGTGGCACAGTGGTTAAGAATCCGCCTGCCAATGCAGGGGACACGGGTTCGAGCCCTGGCCCGGGCAGATCCCACATGCCGCGGAGCAGCTAAGCCCGTGCGCCACAACTACTGAAGTTCGCGTGCCGTGCTCCGCCATAAGAGAAGTCACTGCAATGAGAAGCCCGCGCGCCGCAATGAAGACCCAACGCAGCCAAAAATAAAATTTATAAAAAAAAAAAAAAAAAAGAATGTCCCAGACATTGCCAAATGTTCCCTTGGGGCAACGTCAGCCTTTGCTCCTTCTACCCCCATTTGAGAACCACTACTGTAGGGTGATTCATCTGGGTCTTTTCACTGGGGAACCTGGTCCTTCCTCTTGCACTGTTCATATTCCCCAGAAAAGAATCTTCCACTCTACTGCCTGAGTGGTTCCTGCTGGGCTGCCACTGTTCTGGGAGGTGAGGGGAGGAAGCAGGGTAAGGATCTCAATTTTCAGTGTACCCTGGCCTTGTGTGTTCAGTATGTTCAACTGGGCCCTGTGTCCTCCCACCCAGGGAACCCTCTGTTCTGCCCTTTCCGGGGAATAAATATCCTCTGCCTTTCATCAGGGCTGGGGAGAGTATTTATCATGATAGAGAACAGATCTGGGGTTTAACTGCTTCATTAGCAGACTGTCAGTCCGCCCTCTTGTCTGTGGCTCCACCTTCAACCCACTTTCAGAACACACTGCTCCAGCTCCCACACCTTTAGGGGGTTGTGTTGTACGGAACCGGGTGCTTCTTAACTTCTCCTCATTGCTGGCCCAGGATCTGGCTCCCAGGGTCTGCTAAATCAGTTCCTACTTGTTCTTTGGTTTTCTAGCTTCTAAAATTGTGTGGCTGTTGTCTCCTTCCCTGTTTGCTTTTCCTGTGGCTTTATGCCTTTTTTTTTTTTTAATTACTGTACATGTCAGAGGATTTTGGAAAGATCAGAGATAAATTCATGTGTTCAACTGGCTAGCATTTAACTGAATTCTTCTCCAATTTGTTTTCATAGTTAGAAAACATAAATATGAAGATCAAAGCTATAGTGATAGATACCTTTTCAGTGCCTGTTATCCAGTGTACCTTTCCTTAGCATAAGGTACCCAGGAAAATGAATTCATTAGAAGCTTTCTTGGGATTCAGGCTTTGGAGCAAAAGGTCTTAGAGGAGATGTGAATTTCATCTGGATCCTGGAACCACATGGTCAACTGCCCCTCCCACACCAGAGCTCTGCTTTCTAGTGTTCAGGATCTGTTTGTCCACCACGTTTAGCGTCTTACCGTTGGGCAAAGCTAAATGGACACAGATATTCTAATTAGGCAATTTCTCCTTTGCTAGACTCTATTTAGAGTCTCTCTAGACAATAACTTTTAAGTCAACATTTTTCAGACAGGCCAAAACATACTCTATTAGGTTACAGCTTCCTTTAGTTACATTTTAATCACCTTGATTAGATTCGGGTGTTTTCAAGAATCTCGGTCATCTCTTAGTAATGACCCATATCGCAGATGACTAATGACGATTATGGTTTCATTTTCATGAATTTAATTCTCAACGTGTAGCCATATGTCAAATTATTAGGGTGTCCTACTATGGTTCCCCTATATTTATTAACTACACCTCCAGATACTGACATTGGGAGGCAGGAAGGGGCACTTGCAGCTCTGGGGACGGGGGTGGGGGAGGTTCGGGACTGTTTTCCTAGGTGAGGAGGTGGCGTGAGTGTGTGGCTTTGGGGTGGGGACAGGACATGGGTAGAACAGGTATTCCATGCAGCCTTTTCTAGTCCTCAGGTGGTAGACATACTCACTGCTGTGAATTCCTGTGGCACTTAGCGTGTGTGTCTCTTGTCATTAATCTCGTGCCTACATCAGAGGCCTTCTCTGGACCTGTTTATCCCATTTAATCGTAACAACAACCTCTGAGGTAGGTGATATTATCCATCCCTCCCCCTGCCCTTGCTTTGATGGATGAGAAAACAGGCACACTAAAATTACTAGTGTGAGTTACACGTGCAGCCCGTGAGAGCAGCACTGGACCTCAGACCAGGCCCACAGGCTCCTGATCTGTATGTAAGTCGTTTAATTAGTGACTTGCCCTGCTGCCAGGGTCTTACTAGATTGCTTAACTAAGCTAGTGGTTCTCTGAAGGGAGAGGTGTGCTGTTTGATTTTCCAGGAAGCAGCAGACTCCCTAACGGGGTTGATGTGTGGGCTTGGAAAGGACTCAGCTTAGTGGGTTACACCGGGCAGGGCTGAGAGCTGGAATCTCACAGGTTCCCGTGCAGCTTGACCGGGCTCTATGGTCCACGCCTGCTATGGTTGAAAACTGCCTCCACCTCCACCCTGACCCGCCCAGCTGCTCCAGCCACAGTCTCGCCGGCACTTCACCGATGGCCCTGGCCTCAGCTGCTGCCCTCCACCCCAGATGGGGGGATGACAGCTGCTGGCCCAACACTGCCTCCAAGGGTTTTATGAGGATACGCAGAAGAGAATGGATGTTCGAAACCCCTGGAATGACCAGGGTTTTTCTTGCAAAGCTTTGTTGTTTCCTTGTCTGCCCATAGTGTTGCTTCTTTTTGATTTTGTTTCACGGGCTCTTGGTTTGTTTTGGTCAATGTCACATCTTCCTAGCCAGGTTCTCCGTGGTGGGAAGTCCAGCTCCTGGATTGGCTGAGCTTCTGGGAGCACGAGGATGCTCATACAAACGTGGGTCCAGTGAACCTTTTACAGGCAGCAGCTGAAAACTGCCTGTGCTGTTTGCAGCACAGGGCAGAGAGGGCTTGGCGGTGAGGGCTGGGTGGCCACATCAAAGTCCACGTGCATCATGATTCTTTTTCAGTTCTCAGGTCCCGTTAACCATTGTTTTAAAAAAAATACATTTGAGGTATATTAGTTCAGCTATCTTCAGTTGTTTTAATAAAATTCCTGACTTCAGTTCTTGCCTGCCATGTAAACATATGCACTTCGTAAGCAGCCACATTTCTCAGTGTGTTTTTCACAAAGTCGCTTTTACCCTCAATCCTCCTTTTCCACCGATTTATTCCTCTGTGCCAAATCTGCCGAAACTGAAGAGCTAAGGAACACTACTGGGCATGGTGATAAGCTCGCAGCCACCACACAGGCTCCACGCTAGCTCATTTAATCTTCCAACAGTTTAGTCCATTTTATAGACGAAGGAAACGGAAACGGTAAGTAACTTGCCTGGAGCCACATAGCCAGTAAAACTATGATTCAAAGATTTAAAAGGTCTGTGTCTAAAACCTGTGACCTACTGCTTGCTTAGAACAAAGGGGCCAGGAGGGTCCTAAACTAGTTGATGGGAGAACTGCCTTCCTGCCTCATTTCTCCCCAACTGTCCTGTAACTTTGGACAAGTTGGACGAGTTTCTCTGAGCCTCAGTTTCCTCATCAGTAAAGTGGGAGCTTTATCTCATAGGCTGATGGTGAGGATTTGGTGGGATAGTAGGGCTAGTGTGAAAGCAGGAGCAAGGTGCTCTGTGCTGTGAAGCAAAATAAGGCTAGAGTAACGTAATGCGGTGACTCGTTAATAAGCCTGGAAAAGAGCTCTGCTGGGAGCCTCCTGTAGCACAAGAAGGCCAGAGCTGGAGGGGAGAAGATGAAGTGGGTGATGCAGAAGAGGCAGAGTAGGGGTTATGAGACATGCCCGCAGGAGGGTAAGCTGTGCTCCACAACGTGGAAGCGTGTCACGGGGATGAATGCAGGTCCTGAGGAGTGGATGGCTTGGGTATTTCTGCCAGGGACTCCCTGCAGGGAAAGGGTATTTCTGCCACGTGCAAGCACCTCTCTGAATTTCAAAGAAATCTGTGTGTGTGTGTTTGTGCACGCATGTGTGTGGGCCCATGAGGACCCAACTTTGCATACTTGTGGACCTATGTTTATTTTCCTTAAATTAAGGTGAAATTCACACAACATAAAATTAATCATTTTTAAGTGTACAATTCAGTGGCATTTAGTACCTTCACAATGTTGCATAACCTCCACCTCTGTCGAGTTCCAGAACATTTTCATCACCCCACAAGAAATTGTGTGTACTTTCTAAAGGGTCTGTTCTGTGAAAATGTATTTGTGAACAGCATTAGGTCATCCTGATTTTGCCTACCCGCCCAGAAGCCTCCCTCCCTCATCTGCCTGTCCCGTGTCTTTGGCCAAGGAGTGTGGTCCAAGACCTCAGATTCCAAATGGGTTTGCTAGTCATGGTAAACTCCTCCATGCAGTGTGGCTGTCTCTGGTGGGCATGGAGAAAACCAGCATTTCAGGGTTAATCAGAGGGTAGTTCCTGAGGCTTCTCTCACCGCTTGACTGCCTGTTCTTAGTGTATTAGAAGTCTGTGTTTAAGGGTGTCTGCCAGTGAGAGACTTCAGTCATCGTAAGCCTCTTCCTCAGCCTCAGAGGCAAAGAAGGTAGGTGTTAGTCCACAGTGGAGGAAAATGATGTTTCCTCCACATTTGGCCATCTGTAACTCCTAGTTCTATGTTGGTGCCCTTGCCGCATGGGAAGCCCAGGTGACCTGAATCCACATTGCCCAAGGGTCCTCTGTAGTTCAAGCATTAAAAGGGTAAGAGGGCTGTTCCCCTGTCAGTGTCAGGCCTGGTACTTATATATGCCTGCCTCCAAATAGCTGGCCCTGGGCAGCATCCACTCGCCTGTGATACAGGGACCACAGCACTGGCCAATGTAGTGGGGATCCCTGAATAGTCTCCATGATCTGCAGAGATGGGGCCAGTGAGTAGCAAAGCCTTCCATACTGAGTGAGGGGTGGAGGGAGAGAAAGGGAGACAGAGACAGAGACAGAGAGGAGGAGCAGCAGAAGGAGAAGAAGGGGTGAGGAAAGAGCTACCTTCAGTCATCTGGGGACTACTTCATGCTGATTCCACTACTTAGATCTTGTGCTCACCCAGGAACCAATATCAGGCACACCTCAGAGATACGGCGAGTTCAGACCATGCAATAAAGTGTATATCGCAATAAAGTGAGCATATGAATTTTTTGCTTTCCTAGTGCATGTGAAAGTTATGTTTATACAGTGGTCTATTAAGTGTGCAAAAGCATTATGTCTAAAGAAAAAGTGCATACCTTAATTAAAAACTATTGCTTAAAAATGCTAACCATCACCTGAGCCTTCAGTGAGTTCATAGTAGTAACGTCAAAGATCACTGATCAGGGACTTCCCTGGTGGTCCAGTGGTTAAGACTTCACCTTCCAGTGCAGCGGGTGTGGGTTCAATCCCTGGTGGGGGAGCTAGGATCCCACATGCCTCACAGCCAAAAAACCAAAACAGAGAACAGAAACAGTATTGTAACAAATTCAATAAAGACTTTAAAAATGGTCCACATCAAAAAAAAAAAAGATCACTGATCATAGATCACCATAACAAATATAATAATGATTTTTTTTTTTTTTTTTTTTCTTTTTGCGGTATGCGGGCCTCTCACCGCTGTGGCCTCTCCCGTTGCAGAGCACAGGCTCCGGATGCGCAGGCCCAGCGGCCATGGCTCACGGGCCCAGCCGCTCCGCGGCATATGGGATCCCCCCAGACCGGGGCACGAACCCGTATCCCCTGCATCGGCAGGCGGACTCTCAACCACTGCGCCACCAGGGAGGCCCTATAATAATGATTTTTTAGAAAGGCCTGAAATACTGCGAGAACTACAAAAGTGTGACACATAGACATGAGGTGAGCAAATGCTGTTGGGAAAATGGCACCAATAGACTTGCTCGCTGCAGGGTTGCGACATACCTTCAATTTGTAAAAAATGCAGTATCTGCAAAGTGCAATAAACTGAAGCGCAATAAAATGAGGTATGCCTGTGCTTTGGCCAGTGGGCAGAGAATGAGCCCCGTGGACCTTCATTCTGAAGGACCTTCAGTCCTTCATTCTGATTGGACTACTTGGATCATGTGCCCACCTAGGAACCAGTGACTTTGGCCAGGGGGTAGGGAATGAAATTCCATGATTGGCTTAAATCCAACCGGGAATTCTTTAAGCTAAATATGGGGTCAGGGTTCCCAGGGGCATGTGTCTGAATAGAGGAGTGGTGGGTCTTGAACTAAATCAGTTTTGGAAAGAAAGAACAAGTAGGAGAAGGATGCCGGGTAGACAGTCAATGATATCCTCCATCCTAGATAAAACAAATGTCAAGACAATGGAAAAAACGTGGTGGTGAAAAACAGTAGCAGGAACTAAAATGCTGGAAGAATTGCTCCGTCTGAGGCTCTGCGCCTTACAGCTCACCTTATTATTCAGGAAGGTGGGTTGGACAGAGAAAGGGCCCTGATCTTAGGAGGCAGTTGGAATCTTGGCTGAAAGTGGTAACTGCAACCTGAGAAATTCACCTGTTAGTGGAGGATTCAGACGCTTTATCCACCATCTCCAGCTTTGCAGCCGGTAAAGGAGGTGCAGGCCACCGTGATCTGGCTGCAGTTTGCCCTTCTGACTTCATCTCCCACACGCTACCCTCATTCATTCAGCAAGAATTTAATAAGCAGTTACTATAAACCAGACTTTGAAGAGTAGTCCTCTGCCCTCACGGAGTCCTGTGGAGGATACAGATAAAAGAGGTAGTTGTATTACCATGTAAGAAATGGGACGACAGGAGAAGGTGTTACAGAGGGACCTTGATCTGAATTGGGGGTTTAGAGAAGGTTTGTTGGACCAAGAGATTTTTAGACCAAAGCTTGAAAGATGAGTAGGAGCTGCCCAGGTGAGGAGTGTGGAGAGGGAAGAACAGACTGGCTGGGCAAGTGGTTGACTTACTTTGTGTTTGGGGTTGATACTGAGGACTCCCAGGGTTATTGTTTGATCCTGATGGAGTGGTGATGTCTTTTCATGAGACGGTGAACTCAACAGGACTTGCAGATTTGAGGGGGAAGAAATGACTTTAGAAATGTCGAATTTGAGATACTTCTGGTTCAGCCAAAAGGAGGCATCTAGAGCTGGGTCTGGAACTCAGGCAGAGAGCTCTTCCAGATGATTGTTTCCCACTGTCTACTCAACACCTTGAGCTTAACGTGCCCGAAATTGGCCTCTTGAGTTTTCTCCCTAATGTGCTTCTCCACCTTCAATCTTCCTCATCCCTGTAAAAGACATTACCCATCCAGCTGCACAAGCTGAACCCTGGATTATTCCAGAAGGCTCCCTGGAGGCATCTGTCAGGGCTTTTCTGCCTTGGGCCTTTTGCCCCTAGTGTCCTGTACCTGGCTTCTCAAAGCATCCCTCACATCTCAGGTTAGACGTCGCTCCCTCCGAGAGGCCTTTCCAGACCACCCAGACTGAAGCTGGTCGTCCCGGTTATTCTCTCTCTCCTGGCTGTTTTCCTTCACAGCACCTATCCCAGTTCGCATTTATAATCATTTTTGTCCCAATTTGCTAAATACCTGACTCAGTGCCTCTAGTATATTAGATCCATCCCCCCTTTGATAACCATTTTTATAACATGTTTCTCCTATACTTATCTTCAAATGAAGTCTATAGCTAATATAACCTTTCTGTATATATAATTTTAAATCAGTATAACATCCTGGCAGTAATAGGAAGGAAAAATAAAAGGGAAGTAATTCATAATAAAAATATTTATTTCAGGGCTTCCCTG
Organism: Mesoplodon mirus; assembly: GCF_964341445.2. Lineage (NCBI taxonomy): Eukaryota > Metazoa > Chordata > Mammalia > Artiodactyla > Ziphiidae > Mesoplodon > Mesoplodon mirus. The sequence continues at coordinate 62,835,296 of NC_138990.1, forward strand.
GTGGCGCAGTGGTTGAGAGTTCGCCTGCCGATGCAGGGGACACGGGTTCGTACCCCTGTCCGGGAAGATCCCACATGCCGCGGAGCGGCTGGGCCCGTGAGCCATGGCCGCTGAGCCTGTGTGTCCGGAGCCTGTGCTCCGCAACGGGAGAGGCCACAACAGTGAGAGGCCCGCGTACCGCAAAAAAAAAAAAAAAAAAAAAAAAAATTATTTATTTATTTATTTATTTATTTATTTATTTATTTCAGTATTAAATTCCTAAGTTCCCAGGGCTGAGTACTCAGAAATCATAATGAAGTAGTCAGGTGAACAACCATGAATGCAATAACTCTAAAAGTTGACTAACGGATTTGTGTTTTAGTGAGATATATTGCCAGTGGTGTGTAATTTTCTGCAGTGGTAAGCAACTCCTGTAATGTTTGAACAACATCAAGTAAATCTACCTTTCAACTAATATGCAACAGAGATAGATCCTAGATTCAGATCATTATTAAAAGGTTTTTCATAGTCATGCAGTGCCAAGAGGTACACTCATCAATCATGCAGGACCCAGGACTGTTTTTCACTACACAGGTCAGGTAGCACCCTGGCTCCCACCCCTAAATGCTGGTAGAGTTCCCCCATTCGTGCTGATGATCAAAAATACCTCCCGCATTTCCACAGTGTCCCCTGGACCTAGAGTAGTCCTGCCCTAGTGGGGAGGCATTTGCTTCTCCTCTGTTGTGCCGTGAATTCCACGAGGGCAGGATCCACGTCTGAATCTCACTGGAGTACACAGTGTTCAGCACCCAGTGGGCATATATTTGTTGAAATGAAAGAATGCATGACTATTCCATCAACATGAAATTTGTACCAAAAAATGTTAGGAAAGGAGTACACTGCACAGAAGTGTGACCTGACATTGACCTTCCTTCTGCATGCCTTAGGCCAGCTGACCTCTGTTTTAGTGAAAGAGACTTGCAATTATAGCTCCAGACAATGTAGAATTGCAGCTCTTAAATCCTTTACAATGAAGGAAGTCATCTCACCATGCACAAAAGAAACTGCACTGGCTCTGAAGTTGTGGTTTGTCTTTTTTTGGAAAGTCAAGCTTGTCTGTTGAAGAGCTCAAAACACTTGACCAGCTCTCTCATTTATCTTAACATGTGTATGCTATATTTATTCTCCCCTCACAGATGGGGAAATGAAGCTTGCCGAAGGGCCATATTTAGTTGAGTCTTGATCCTCTGCCTTGGGGGGTCAGCTTAGATAAAACAGTATCCTAAAACTCAATTTTTATGCAGTAGTTTAAACCTCCACCCACATTAAATCTGTTACTAGGGCTGCTCACAAGGGTAAAAAGTGTTAGTTTGTGCGTTTTTAACCATGTGACGTGGCAATCTAGTTCAGTCCTCTCCTTTTAGAGATGAGGAAGTGCAGGTTCACGAGACACGGTTAGATAATGGCAGAACCAGTTCTCCAGCTGGTTGTCTTTCTGCTACCGCACATTTAAACTTTTCTCTCTCTCTTTTTTTTTTCTCCAGCTAACCTAAACAGGAGTTATAATAAGGCAGGCAGCCAAGAGGAAGATAATAATGGAAAAGAAGCCAAAGATCTGGTCCACTAGCTGCTAAATAATTAATAAATTAACTGGGAGGCGGACTTATTCTAATCAAAATATAGGAAGATGACAGTTGCTTAAAGTTAGAAGCTGAACCTTCAGTTTCAAGAATTCTTTTACCAAGAGCTAATCAGGCTCCTGATAAGTAAATACCATCTCACAACTGAACAGAGATTTTAAAAAAAGGAAAGGAAGGAAGGAAGGAAAAAAAGTCAAATATTTTTAAAGTTTTTGAAAAATAATGACCTCTTAGGAATTTCTAGCACTTAAAAAAAATTCTCCTCCCCAAATTTTCTTTAGTCCACCTGTAGCAGGAGAGTGGTATGTAAATTGAGTAAACTCATCATCGATGCATTTTGAACCAAACTTACCAAAATATTCCACAAAAGAACTCAACCCAGCTTCCTTGAAAAAGTTATTTTTAAGGGGGTGAAAGGTGATATTTCACAAAGTTAAATACAAAATGAACTTGAAAGTGACAAAAGGACAACACAAAAAAATGAGGTTTCATAGACTACTGTTACCAAGAATTATTGAAGAAATGTTGATAATTTATAAGATTTCTGACAAAACACTTCATCTTCAGCATCTAGCTTCAGTCCATGTGTCCTCTTGGCTTTAGTATAGCACCTTTTAGGGGTTAGAGTGATTCAGGAGCCATGCCTGATACCTATTTTAGGCTTCTCACCAGAAACAGATGTTTCAGATGGAGATTACTACTCCTTCATATACCACAAGCCACCAGTTGTCAGGGACATTCTTACTTAGTTCCCTTATATTTTATATATCTCAAAGTAGTCAGAAGCTGTTTTAGACTTTAGAAGTCTGGGGCTTGTCTGTTAAAGAATTATTCAGTTGTGGTCCCACTTTTTCTAGGTTGTTACAGAGGAAAAATGCTTACAGGTTTTGATAATGACTGTTTTCTGAATCAAAGTAACGTCCTGGATTATTCAGAGGCATAATATATTCCTATAGCACTTACAGTCTTCAAAGCACTTGTCGTTGATAATCTCCCATTTTACAGACTGATAAACAAAGGCTCTAAGAAATAAGTGACTTGACCAAGGCCACATGCTAGTAGGTCATATATGTTCCAATCCTCTCTGTTCTGTAAGGCCCAACCCAAATGCCACCTCTTCTAAAAGTCTTTTTTTAGAGTCCCCTAATTACTACCTTTGGTTTTCACCACATTCTGACTTGTAATACAATGTCTGCATACATTTGTCTCCCTTGCCGTGAACTCCCTAAGGGCAGAAACCGTTATAAATGTTTTTGTCTCTTCCAACTTATCAATTCTTCCTCCTCAGTGCCAACTTTAAGCATGTTCTCTCATCAGCACCGCAGTTTCTTCTTCTGTTCTAGGCTGTGGCTTTGAGGTCTACAAAGTTCTAGTGAGGTGCACGGGCACACCATGGGTATTATTGCTCATTCGTGTTCGTTGCCATATTTTTAACGTACAGGTATCTTATGAGAGCTTTGCAAATGTTTAAATTGTTTTACAAGTCAGAAAGGATCTAAATCTTGGCCTTCCTTCATTTCCCTGATGGTTGCACATTCTGGGCACATAGTAGTGATACCAACCAGGGTTCTTGGCCTTCCCCAATCAATAGAAATTGACTAGAGGCCAGACAAGAGATTCAGGCAAGGCTTTATTGGGACCCCTGCTGCAGCAGGGGGGAGCGAGGGAGAACAAGCAGCAGATTTCCTTGCTTGCTCACTGGCTGAGCAGGGGCAAGCTTGTTCCTTACATGGGGTGAGGGTAGGGGTGTGTCCAGGGGTTGGGCTGGAGGGGTGGCGTGTGCAGGGGGCATGCGCAGTACCCTGCTTTTCCTCCTGACACCCTGTTTTTGCTCCAGGCTCTTCAAAAGTGGCAGTTGGGTTTTTTGGTCTCTTTATATTGATCTCTTTTGGGTCCAGAATTTGCCCCAACTGCTTATGCACACAGTTATTTTTAGTCTCATATAGTTTATTTGTACCTTGTTGCTCCAGGAGAGGTTTATTCAGGCACAAGCATTGCAGCACTGTAGCAAAGGTTCCCAGGTCCCAACCTTTCTCAGTAGGTGCTTATTAATGTTTCTTTGATTAAGCATTTATATATTCACCTGCTCCAATTTACACTCTCCCATTGCTGTATCCGACTGCCTTTTTCTATGTACATGTCTTGAATTCCCAACTAACTATAAGCTCCAAAGGGGACGAGGGGACGATTATTTCTTTTATTTGTGTGTACGTGTCCTTAGAACATCTTCCATGCAGTATGATCTCAAAACATCTTTGCTAATTGATTTTCAGTGACCAGTTGTGTGATAGAATACCACAAAAAGCATGGCAAGGCCTATACCACCCAACGTGAGTGATTTTGCTTAAAGTACATATTTTGGATAAGTATTTTAAATAGGTGTACACATTCTAAAAACATGTATTTTATTTTATTTTTTTAAACATTTTTATTGGAGCATAATTGCTTTACAATGGTGTGTTAGTTTCTGCTTTACAACAAAGTGAATCAGTTATACATATACATATATCCCCGTATCTCTTCCCTCTTGCGTCTCCCTCCCTCCCACCCTCCCTGTTCCACCCTTCTAGCTGGTCACAAAGCACCGAGCTGATCTCCCTGTGCTATGCGACTGCTTCCCACTAGCTCTCTATTTTACATTTGGTAGTGTATATATGTCCATATATACACTACCACTCTCTCACTTTGTCCCAGCTTACCCTTCCCCCTCCCCGTGTCCTCAAGTCCATTCTCTAGTAGGTCTGCATCTCTGCGTCTTTATTCCCGTCTTGCCCTTAGGTTCTTCACGACCATTTTTGTTTTTTTTTAGATTCCATATATATGTGTTAGCATACGGTATTTGTTTTTCTCTTTCTGACTTACTTCACTCTGTATGACAGACTCTAGGTCCATCCACCTCAATACAAATAACTCAATTTCGTTTCTTTTTATGGCTAATATTCCATTGTATATATGTGCCACATCTTCTTTATCCATTCATCTGTCGATGGACACTTAGGTTGCTTCCATGTCCTGGCTATTGTAAATAGAGCTGCAATGAACATTGTGGTACAAAAACATGTATTTTAAACAGAAGTCACTAAAGCGGGAGGGAGCACCCAGGTCCACGCCAAGGGAACAAAGGTGGTACAGAAATGGGCACACTTCTGGGCTGCTGACTGAGCTGGGCATAAAAAGGGGTCTCCTGACTGATGGCCATTTGCTACAGTTCTCTGTTGCACCCGAAGGTGTTTTGTTTCCTCTCAGAGCACATTTCGTTGGTCTCTTATTGTCTGTGGACTCTTGTCAGATTGTCAGCGTGTGATATTGTTGAAGGGTGAAGCTTGTCATCCTCACAGATCAGGCACTCTTGATGAGAACGGAGAGCCTAATCACTAAGCTACCAGAATACACTGTAAAAAAATGGATCCCGCTGGTACTTAGCCAATTGCTAAGAAGCTAAAGATTTTACTAAGCAGTTCAACAATCCTGTTGACCAAATTCACCATTGTTTTTTTATGGTTTTGATGTAAGACAGTTGTCTTTAATACACTGAGAACATTTCAGTTACCAAGCTGAAATGTTTAAATATCTACCTTAAAAAAAAGTTTTTTGGACTAAAATGTAATTGATTTCTTAATTAGGAGGACACTAGAGAATTGGCTTTGAGGAATTCTTTTAAAAGAAAGGGCAGTTCCGCATTTAACTTTCTTTGTGTTGTCAAATTTTAAATATATAGCTGGAGAGGAAAGAATTGCATGCCTCAATTTATTTATCCCCAAATCTAAAATTTCACATTAAGTTCACTCAAGATATTGCACAGTAGATATGAACAATTGTATATGATGCAGGGTGCAGTATGCACAGGGGATCGTTTATTTTTTTAATTTGCTATCTATTATTAGACTTCTAATTACTCAGGCTGGATGGAAGCAGAAAGGTCTCATTCTGATAATCACTGCCAATTATTTAGCTGGAGATTACAGGCAGAAGGAGTTCATTTTAGATGGTTCAGACTTAAGAAGAAACATTTCTTTACAAGGAGTTCTGAACACACTTGTCTTTTTTTTTTTTTAACCCCAATTCTTCACATTTTAACTATTCCAACAAAAATCTACAGTTTAACAAATCTAGAAATGATTAGTCTAGTTCCCTTCCTTTGTGCTCACATGTCTCTCGAGGAAAATCAGTATGCACTGTGGTTATGAAAGGAATCTGTACGATAGACTTATGTTCTATAGAATGTTTGGATGAATATTTGAATGTTAAGCATTTCTAAAGAACTTTGCATTCACTTGCTTTTTATTTCTTGTAATACCCTCCCAGAGAAGGAGTGCACTTTCTATTTCCCTGATGAGGTAAAATTTTCATTAAAAAAATCTAATTTGATTTTCTGAAAAAATGTGTAATTCTTTTTTTTTATTACATTTTAAATAGTCTTAAGGCTCTCGAATCCCCCAAATGACTAATTAGTACAGTAATAATATATCATTCTCTTTTATTAATCTGAAAATTATACTGTCCTCAAGAGACCTCAGTTTGATTTGTGTGTTTTGATGCCAGAGTAGAAAATTTTATTTTGTCACTAAAGGAGTTTCTTCCCTGTGGTTGGAGAGAGAACGATGCAGAGCCAGGGCTGATGTGCCACTGATGGGACCCTGCGTGGACTGGCAGAGAATAGGAGAACCAGTTTCCCGTGGGATGAAGAATTTACGTTAAAGAGTTGAAAGCGTTCTTCTATGTGCTTGGCACTCTCCTGAGTGCTTTAGTTGCAATATCTCATTTATTCCTCATAATCCTATGAGATAGTATCCTCATTTCTAATTCTATGAAAACTGGGTCTCGAAATATGGATGAGGAGAGATTTGTAGCAAGAGACCCCCATTCCCTGACCGTGCTGTGTGCAAGTTTGCTCAGGAACAAACTGCTAGGTAGTTGCCAGGTAGAATGCTAAGATCAAATACTGTCCCTTTAATTCTTCTTCTCGACATGCAGTTTGAAATAGGCAGTAGAGTACAAGAAGTATACTTAATTCACCAAATTGTACTATTTAACACTCAAACATTTTTTTTTCATTTTTTTTATTGGAGTATAATTGCTTCACAATGGTGTGTTAATTTCTGCTTTATAACAAAGTGAATCAGTTATACATATACATCCGTTCCCATATCCCTTCCCTCTTGCGTCTCCCTCCCTCCCACCCTCCCTATCCCACCCCTCCAGGCGATCTGATCTCCCTGTGCTATGCAGCTGCTTCCCACTAGCTATCTACTTTACGTCTGGTAGTGTATATATGTCCATGCCTCTCTCTCGCTTTGTCACAGCTTACCCTTCCCCCTCCCCATATCCTCAAGTCCATTCTCAAGTAGGTCTGTGTCTTTATTCCCCTTTTACCCCTAGGTTCTTCATGACATTTTTTTTTTTAATTCCATATATATGTGTTAGCATACGGTATTTGTCTTTCTCTTTCTGACTTACTTCACTCTGTATGACAGACTCTAGGTCTATCCACCTCATTACAAATAGCTCAGTTTCGTTTCTTTTTATGGCTGCGTAATATTCCATTGTATATATGTGCCACATCTTCTTTATCCATTCATCCAATGATGGACACTTAGGTTGTTTCCATCTACAGGCTATTGTAAATAGAGCTGCATTGAACATTTTGGTACATGACTCTTTTGGAATTATGGTTTTCTCAGGGTATATGCCCAGTAGTGGGATTGCTAGTTCATATGGTAGTTCTATTTGTAGTTTCTTAAGGAACTTCCATACTGTCCTCCATAGTGGCTGTATCAATTTACATTCCCACCAACAGTGCAAGAGGGTTCCCTTTTCTCCACACCCTCTCCAGCATTTATTGTTTGTAGATTTTTTGATGATGGCCATTCTGACTGGTGTAAGATGATATCTCATTGTAGTTTTGATTTGCATTTCTCTAATGATTAGTGATGTTGAGCATCCTTTCATGTGTTTGTTGGCAGTCTGTATATCTTCTTTGGAGAAATGTCTGTTTAGGTCTTCTGCCCATTTTTGGATTGGGTTGTTTGTTTTTTGTTATTGAGCTGCATGAGCTGCTTGTAAATTTTGGAGATTAATCCTTTGTCAGTTGCTTCATTTGCAAATATTTTCTCCCATTCTGAGGGTTGTCTTTTGGTCTTGTTTATGGTTTCCTTTGCTGTGCAAAAGCTTTGAAGTTTCATTAGGTCCCATTTGTTTATTTTTGTTTTTATTTCCATTTCTCTAGGTGGGTCAAAAAGGACCTTGCTGTGATTTATGTCATAGAGTGTTCTGCCTATGTTTTCCTCTAAGAGTCAAACTGATTTTTAAAACATGTTATACTTTTGATAATAGTCCTTTTGTAACTGACTGGGGTGCCAGCATGTTTCATACCCATTTTGCGTGATCTCTTCATTGATCATTTCTTAACACCAGAGCACTGCTTTATTCGAAACCAATTAGCGGCCTCCACTTTTAAAAAGAAATGCTAAAGAAGATTGGGGGTGGCATTTCCCGTCTTGTCCTGAGCCAACACTTGAGAAATCTTTCAGTGCCCTTGGCTCCAAACTGCAGGTGTGCCCTTCAAAAGCATCGCAGAAAAACAGGAGGGTTAACTCCAAAGTCAAGAGTTTGAGATAATGATATGAGTTTGAGTGTAACATTGTAGTAAGAAAAATGTCAGAAGCTGACATGAAAGGAAAATTGTCCCATGAGAGAAATACTACCTGAAATTCTGAGTGGAAGATGTTTTTAATATGCCTTTAATTCCACATTCATGCAGTCCTAGTAGTGAAGCAGGTCATTCAAGAGGGGTGGTGGCTTAGGCCAAAAATAAAGTTTCCTTGAAACCAGATGAGAGGCTAGCCCTGACAAAAATGGAATCCTGACTGTTCACTCACAAAAATGTAAGCAAGTAGAATTTTGTGTCATAGGAAATAATCTAAATGAAACAGGATCTTCACTGTCTTTTGTGATGGAGAGATGCTAAAACAGCCATCAATAGTACAGCCCTTCTATAAAATGTGAAGCAGCAGTTTAAATATGGAAGGCATATTTTGTAATAACCTATAAGGGAAAAGAATCTGAAAAAGAATAGATATCATGTGTGTGTGCATATATATATATATATTATATATATATATATATATGCACACACACATACATATATACATAACTGAATCACTTTGCTGTACACCTGAAACTAACGCAACATTGTAAATCAACTATACTTCAATAAAAAAAATAAAATAATATAGCAGTCTAATGTATTCTGGTCTGGAACCATGTCCAAGACATAACTGAAAGGTGCAGAACAACATGGGTTGCACGGTTTTCGTCTGTGTACAGGTGTTTAAATATGTACAGTTGTAGGCATATACATGCACAGAAAATAACTGGAAAGATACATATGAAAAATCTACATTTCAGGAAAGAAATGGAAATTGGAGAGGAAGGGGGATTTTGTGGATTTACTCAGTATGTTTCTATCTTTAAATTTTCACACAAACATGCATATGCACACACACACACACACACACACACAATTAAGAAAACTATATAAACAGGGAAAGCAAAGATTTAAGGTCTCAGTGAAGATGTATAGTGGTTAAGGCATAGGTTCTGACGTAAAACTGCCAGGGTGTGAATCCCATCTCCTTTACTTGCTATATACTTCCTTACACAAGTTATTTAATTTCTGTTGCCTCAGTTTACACAAATGCAACATAGAGATGATGGTTCTTATGTCATATAGTTGTTACAAGATTAAATAAGTAATACATGAGAGAGCATATGGATCCTATGTTTAATAACATAGTGAACATTCAGTATGTAATATTCTTATAAATGACTATACTTAAACATCTAGCTACAATCAATTCTGTGTGCAAACTTTTCAGTTAAAAATGCTTCCAGTGACAACTCTCGTCATCACGATGTATTTTCTCAGAGTTTCACTGTGGACGTTAATGATACTGTCATATGTTACCCCAGTGGTGTTCAGAGCTTCCAACGGAAGAATAGCAAAGACAAGTGGAATTATGTTGTTTTTTGTACTACGTCATACATTCCATTTGTGGAATAGTCCTGACTTTTTGCTTCTTTGACCATCTAATCTAATGTACATATTTGTTAGTAAACTCTAGAAATGGAAATAATGAGGTTTTTCTTTCTCCCTTAGGAAGACTATGATCGTCTGAGGCCTTTATCTTATCCAATGACCGATGTCTTCCTTATATGCTTCTCTGTGGTAAATCCAGCCTCATTTCAAAATGTGAAAGAGGAGTGGGTACCAGAACTTAAGGAATACGCACCAAATGTACCCTTTCTATTAATAGGAACTCAGGTATGTCTGCTTTGATTTTACCCATTTAAGAATAACCTCTGTGGCCTGCCTCGTGGTGTTGCTCTCAGGCAAATGGCCCCAAGGTTTAGCAAATGAGATAATATATGTTTAATCTCAGTTGTTATAATAAATTCTGTCACATTTTTGGAAAAAGTAGTGTCAAAGAAAGCAGTTACTATATTAGTTGGTTTTAAAGATGAGGTTCTTTTGTAATCTTTTTTGATACGTGGGGTTAAATGGGACTACATGCTTTATCTTTAAAGACTGAGAATGTTATGGGACATTATTAACGTTTCTTAACTAGATTGATCTCCGAGATGACCCCAAAACTTTAGCAAGACTGAATGATATGAAGGAAAAACCTATATGTGTGGAACAAGGACAGAAACTAGCAAAAGAGGTAATGCAACCTTTACAGAATTTAAAAATAAATGTAAATGAAGCTAAGGTAATAATAGAAGCTCATGTTTATTGTGCTTTACTGTATGCCAGGCACTGTGCTGAGTGTTTTACATGCATTAGATCCTTTAATCCTTGCCTCTACTCAGTGAGGTTGGTCTACTAGTACCTCTGTTTTATGGAGGAGAAAACAGAGGCACAGCCTTGTCAGGTAACTTGTAAGGTCCCGCAGGTAGTAAATGGCAGAGCTGGGCTTCAGTAAAGGCCTCACTCTGGCCTTTACACCTGTGCTACACTGCCAACAACATTTTCCTAGTAAGTCATGTGTACAAAGAGGCGTCACAAATAGGGGCTGCTTAATCAGGCCCTTTCTTCAGTGAAGACTCATGGAGTAGGCAATGGAGTGGAATAGGAGGACAATTTAAGTCTGCAGTTAAAAACAAAAAATTATGACTAGGTTGGAGAAGAAACGTGTTGTTGAATTCTCTTCCACAAGAGAATTTTTATGAAAGGTGGAAAATATTATCATTTTAAAAATATAACTGTGATGCACAAAATACCTTTTAACTTACATTCTTCCTCTCCCCAAAGTGAGGCTTACTTTTTTCTCCATTTGCCCCTAACATGATTGGAGTCTATTTTTTAGATGTTATGACTTTAATAGGACTTTTGTGGAGATGGAATATAATAATGTGTTTTTAAAAATACTCTCAGGAGGCAGAAGCAAGAAAACTTTTTGGAGAACAGTTTTTCCTAAAGCAAAAGATAAATAGCTTTACTAACAAGTTACTAACAAGGAATTTCACATATTAAATTCTGTCATCTAGGAGAGAAGGAATTTCTAAATTTCATAAAGGTAGAAGTCATAAATGAAAACATTGATGATTTAACTATGTAAAAATTTAATATGACATCAAATGCCAGAAATAAAATTAAAAGTCATGTAACAAACTTGACATTTATGGCAGAAAAATGGGTTAATATCCTTAGTGGACATGAACCCCTTGCATATGGATTAATCAGAAAAAGACATACGCATACCCCAAAAGGAAAAGGGACTCAGAACATCAATGGGAGATTCTTCAAAAAATGCGGATTGCCATTGAAGATAAAAAATATGTTCATATTCCTTAGTAGTCAAATGCAAGTTCAGTTTCCATCTATAAAACTGGCACACAAAAGAAGAGACATTAATTAGAATACCCACTGTTCCAGGTGTAAGCAAATGGGTACTCTGTTGTTCTGTTGGTCTTTGAGTAAAAGCCTCGACAACATGCAAAAGCCTTAAAGTCATGTACACTTTTGATCAAGCAATTTCATAGGGAGGAGTTTATCCTAAGAATATTATACAGGATGTGCTTAAAGAGATAGCCATAAAGTTCCTGCATTGTTTATAATGGCAGAAAAAAAAACCCTGCATCTATTAAACATTTATACTAATTTACTTACTGAGATGTCCATGTTTATTATGTAGTCTAAGGGGAAAAAAGTGGTTGCAAAACACCATTTCTAGACCTGTCAGCAGCATTTGGCACAGGTGGTCCCTTCTTGAAACACATTCACTTGGCTTCCTTGAACGCCCTCTCTTGGGCTTTCTCCCCGCTTGTTGGCCTCTCCTCCATCTCCTCATCTCCCCATCTCTGAATGTTGAGGGTCCAGGGATCAGCACTCTGCTTCTTGGATGTCTTTCCTTCTATATCCATACTCAGTCTTTAAGCTTGGTAAGCTTCTATCCGTCTTGTGGTTTGAACAGTCTGCTACTGAGATTCCCAAATTTCTATCTGCAGCCTGGACCTCTTCCCTAAACTCTAGACTTGGTTATCTAACTGGTCATGCAACAAGTCCATCCGGGTGGTTAGCATCTCAAAACTAACATGTCCAAAACAGAATTCCCAATTTTATCCTCTAGGCTTAGTCTTCTCAGTTACTCGGATCAAAAACCTTGAAGTCACGCTTGACCTTGCTCTTTCTCTCATACCATTCAGTGAACCCTCCAGCAAAATATATTTCTCTACGTTCAGAATATACCCAGAATCCAAACGCTCCTCTCTGTCCCCTCCTCTGGCAGCCTGGTTCAGGCCCCCTCCCTCTCTGGCCTGGATTACTGGAACAGCTGCTCACTCACCTTTCTGCTTCTGTCTGTGTCTGTTAACCTGTTCTCAACACAGCAGCCAGAGTGAGACTTTAAAAATAGAAGCTCCATCAGCTCCCTGCTCTGTTCAGAACCTTCCAGTGGCTTTATTATCTTCCGAATAAATAAAGGCCCAAGCCCTCACCCTGGCGTACAGGCCCCGCTACCTCTCTGCCTCACTCACTGTGCTCCAGGCACTCGGCCTCTGTGCGGTTTCCCCAATCTTCTGCCTCAGAGCCTTTGTCCTTTCACTGCCCCCTCTGCCTGGGATAGTCTTCCTGATGTAGACATTGTTCATTCTTTCACTCAAATATCACTCTCTCAATGAGGCCTTGCCTGACCTCTCCCCACTCCCTATCTCCTCCCCCATTTTTCTCCAGACCACATATTCTACCTCTATATTTATTAGTCCATGGCCTTCTCCCTCTAAAATATAAGCTTCATGAGAATAGCTTAGGGACTTAATTTTGTTCCTTGCTATATTCTCACAATTGGCAAATGAGAGTGCTCTGAAAGTTTTCAATGAACGAACGAATGGATGGATGGATGGATGGGTCCCCTCACAGTAGAAGCCAAAGTCCTTACTCGAGGTCGCTACCTCGAGGCTGCCTCACTGACTGCCTCTCTTGCCATTACCCCTGCTCACCCTCTCCTGCCACTCTGGCTTCTTTCCCACCCCCTGAATGCTCCGTGCATGCTCCTGCATCAGGGTCTTTACATCTGTGGCTCTGTCTGCCTGGAAACTCTTCCCCTAGGTAGCCCTCAGTGCTCAGACTTTACCTTGGTGAGCAGCTTTCTCTGACCACCACCACTGTCCTCTGCACCCTTTCCCTCCCTCACTCTGCTTTTTTTTTTTTAACCTGTAGCATGTGCCACCATCTGCTCTATATTCCTTTGTGTGTTCCTCCCCCAGTAGAACTTAAGCAAACGTAAGCATCACACAGCAGAGACTTTGCTGTTTTGCTCAGTTCATTGACATGATCCCCAGCACCTAAAAACAGAGCCTGGCATATAGTAGGTACCCAGTAAATATTTGATGAATGAAAGAATTTTCCATAGAGAAAGTCTGGAAGAATATACACTAGTATTTTAACAGTTAGCTGTCTCTGGGTATCATAAATATGGATGATTTCATTCTTTTTGCATTTTATGATTTTCCTTATAATGGTGTATTTGTGTGGTATCAGTTGTTGTAAAAAAGACTGTATATATTTGTGATTTTTTTTTCTCCCTCCCAGATAGGTGCGTGCTGCTATGTAGAATGTTCAGCTTTAACCCAGAAGGGATTGAAGACTGTTTTTGATGAGGCTATCATAGCCATTTTAACTCCAAAGAAACACACAGTAAAAAAAAGAATAGGATCAAGATGTATAAACTGTTGTTTAATTACGTGAGAAACGTCTTCAGTGGCCAAGTAAACTGTCCATTTCTCTCAGAAGCATATGAAATGCTAAAGCTATACCCAGACCTCTTAAAAATAATGAAGCAGTTTAAAACTTGAAAGGAAAAAAAACAAAACAAAACCCTGTCCTCAGAATTCTATAAAGTTGATTAAGAATGTTTCTTAAAGGTCCAAGAAGCAACAAACAGCATCTGAAGCCACAATCTATTATAAATACTTTATTTCAACTAGAAGGTACAATCTCTCAGGGGTTTCATAGTTTAAAAAGCTACAATCACATCATGTTGTAACTACATAAAAAACAGTGCTGTTAAGTGGAACTGCCTGGCTTAGACCATATACATGTCTGCACAGTCTTTATGGAATCGGCACAAAGAAATACCTTCTCCCTTTGCTCCAATTAATTGTTCTTGTATGTAAGTTTCTTTCTATTCCAGTATATCCAGAGTGGTGAAGTAACAAGGCCAGCCACGTAGCCAAAGGTTGCTCCAAGCGTGCAGGAGATGGGCCATTCCTGAGGAGAGAATGTATGAGATCGAGAAGAACAAATGTTTTATTATTACTTGAGCACAAGTGTAACCAAAATATTTCTATATTAAAGCTTAATGTGCTTTCTTAAAGAATGCCAGAAGCGTAATAAGGTCATATCTGCATTTATCATGAACACTAAAAGTGTACACATTGTAGTTAATGTGCATTCAACTGTAACAAGGTTTCTGGCGATTGTAGATTTAGTTTGATGCTCCCCAAACTGCATGAGATACATGCTGAAATGACAAATTAAAACTTTGGGTCAGACTTTGCCATATTCCTGGACTCAATTTAGCTCTCTGAACTAGTTGGTAGTTTTGTTTTTCTAATTTCCACATTGGCTTGTATATCAAATGAAACGAAAAGGGTGTATGCTGACCAAACCACAAGAAACTTTAAATTGTGTTAAAGAGAAAAGACCTAGAGTTCAAGCATGTTACATGGAATTTATAACAAAGCAACTGCTTTCATAATAAAACTGATTTCACCTTTCAGATATAGATATTGGAACCACAGTAGAAGTTACAGAACTACAGCTTATGTACACACCTAGAGTATAAGTTAAATGACTTACTGGCTTCCAAATACCCATTTTCTCCAGCCATATTACATTTCACAATATTACATCAAGCCAGAAGTAAATAACGTTGACTTATTTCATCCTTGAGCAGTGCATGGTAGTCCCTAGGTTTTGAAAGGTCCTGCTTTAAAAAAATTTTCTCATGTTTATCTATGAAGCTTATTTGGTATACTGGAGCCATTTCTAATCTTTCTCTAGGGAAACAGGCTGTATAACTGTGGTAGAGGTGAACCATCTTAATGACTAGTTCTGTTACCTAATTAAGCTTTCTTGTTTGGTCTGCTGTTGACCTACCTTATTCCAAATGCCATGCAACAGACAATAGTGTTAGACAAAGTTTCAGTCAGTGTGAACAAACTAATGCAGTTCAGAGAAGCATAATCTAATCCATAAAAATTTTCCCAGCCTTTCCTACATTTAAAGATGCTGTTGCCTAAATTATGATTTCTTTATGTCTTTGGTGAGCTTCTGTTAATTTCCATGACTTGAGCTTATAGCTATGTTTATCGCACAGATTGGGTAATGGAACACTAAACTTTGATACTTGAAAATGACAGCCTTAAATGCTCATAGCAGTCACAAATCTAGGATGTATTGTCTTGTATGTGAGCTTTGTAGAGATTTTTAA
Organism: Mesoplodon mirus; assembly: GCF_964341445.2. NCBI lineage: Eukaryota > Metazoa > Chordata > Mammalia > Artiodactyla > Ziphiidae > Mesoplodon > Mesoplodon mirus. Next base: position 62,850,909 of record NC_138990.1, read on the forward strand.
AAAAATATAAGCATCATCTTCCCCATTGACGTGCGGAGAGTCTACTGGATAACTGGTCAGGGGCTTTCTCTCCTGAACTGGACAGTGGATGTCTTCTTTCTCCCAAGAAGTGGTGGTTCGCATTAAGTACCATGGCCTTATGTATGCTCAAATGGAATCTGATGTAACTTTCTCATTTAATTTTGGTCTGCTATTTTTAGATAGAATTGAAAAGAACTGTATAACTCAATTAGTGTATTAGCTAAGTTGTCCAACACATGGTATAAAGGAATTAAGACAGTAAAGTATTATACATTTATTTCCAACTTGCCTTTGGGGATTTGATGGGAATTTTTTTTTTCTTCCTCAAATTCACATCTCTGAAACTCTTCACACTTGGTTTCCTAGCCAATAAAGTTAAAATCTAGAATTTGTCCTGCCCTAAGAGAAATGGACTAGGACTCTGGTGTCACCTCTGTTTCTTAACTGGGCCTCATTTTCCTCATCTGGGAGGTAGAGGAGATGATCTCTAATCTCTCCCATTTATCAACTCTTAGGATTTTCTTCTTTCTTACAATAATCATTGTTGGACATTACCTTTTTGGCTTCATGTTCTTAAGATGGTAAAAATCCTGTATATAGATTATTAGAACTCTAAGCAAAGATGATTGTATCATCTGAACCTGAGGTGCCTTAGGTACTCTATTGACCTTGATGGGGTTTGGAGTTTCCCATTGCTTATTAAGAGCCTTTTCGTTGCTTTGGTTCTTTAGTATTTCTTTTTTGCAAAATCCTTCCTGCTAGTTTAACTAAAACCAAAGATTTTTTTTTTTCTGTTCATAAACAGATTGTAGAAAAGCTGCCTTATTTTCAGAAGCATGTCTTCATTTAAGACTTAGGTTTCCATTGAAATTCAGGCTAATCACTGGAACAACTAGTTCAAAGTAATGAAATATCTGGAAAATAAAATACTTCAAAAATACCTTACTGACATATGAGTTTTGCTAGTGAATGAAAACACACTGCTTCAAATACGGTCATGTACGAATGAACTTAAACTTATAGTTAATATTTTTTTGCACATAGGTAATCAGTTCTGAAGTTCTTAAAAATAATTTTAGGGGCTTCCTGAAATCTTATTTAATATTTTGCTTATATCCTTATTCTATCTCTAAAGGTACATTTTAGGTTAGCCTATGTTGAATTATCACATTTCCAATAAGTAGAGCCTGCACTAATGGTTTTTATTGTGAATTATCTTAAGTTACTTTAGGCATTGCTTCCATTTGGTTTTAATTATTAATTTTAAGTACCAAATTAAATACTGGTTTGTTGGTTGTTGCTTTTTAAGTGATTGTTGCTTTAATAGTGTCCCATCTTAACACATGGGGTTACAAATAAAATAATATGCATAGTTTACTATCTATGTAAAGCACTGACCTTCTTACCTTAGTAGTTTTTATTTAACACTCTATGTAAACATTTGGGATAATATTCTTTCCTCTGTTTCTCACGTGGTGGATCTACGCATCATCGGCCAACTGTGAGCATCTGCACTTTGGTAAAGAGCACATTGTCAAAGTGTAGGGAGAATCGTAATCCCTCATGAATTCAGCCAAATTCCAATTTGGGTTTCTAAATTCTATTTTAATCACTTTATAATTACAGTGTGGCTTTTTGTTTCCAAACACATATATACACATTTACACACACATTCTTTAAACAGCTGCTATACTTCACCTCCAGTGGAATGCCAAAAATGAAGTAAATATTAGTTAGAAAGTTTTGCCTTAAGAGGGGTTAAGGCTTGGAACACCTGCTATTCAACATGTCAAGGAATCCATGCCATCAGCAAATTAAAATGTTGGACTGGCTTTGGAGACTGTTTGCTAGTGATGGACCAGGCTTTCCTGCTTGATTTTTTCTGAAATAAGTAGTCCTTAACTGTAACATAGTCATTTTTTAAAAGAGAATTTCTTTATATAAGGGCAACTCTCCTTAATAGGGAATGGCAAAAGGAGCTGTTGAAAGGAGCTGGGGAAGGTTGCCAACGAACCACCTTTCCTCAAGCAATTTCCTGCTAACCTTAATATTGCTTTAAAAACATTAAAACTATCCTATGGCAACAATTCATTTTGACTTGTCAAACAATCTTAGCTTAATCACATATTTTCATAATTAGATCTTGAAGTTTTCCATTTAAAACTATTGTCTCACATACGGAGATGTTTCTATTTAACGTTCCTCATGCCACAAATAGAATTTAAAAAACACACATGGTATCATCTATTGAAGAGACAATTCAACTGCGTTGCTATAAACATTTCTCCAAATTATGATAAACTGAGATGGCTCTATATAATTGTTTTGTTTAAGGAAAATAGAAAACTCAAAGACATTCATGTAAAGGAAGTCACAAGTGATTACCACCAAACGACCATCTTCTTTTTATCCAGTTCTTTATAAATTTAAATTTTTTTAAAATCACTAAATAAAAGAAAAATTCCTCTTGCATAACAAAAGATAATATGGACAAAAGATAATGCAACAAAAGATAATGCAACAAAAGATAATGCAACTGGGTAAAATTATTACAGTTACTGTCAAAAAGGAAAACTTTTAAAAAATGAGTAGCTGCATCATGTGAAGAAAGTATCTTGCTTAGAGTACTAATATTATCCTTTCTCTAAATCAAATGATTCCTTATATGTTTCAGCACTTAAAAAAAGGTCAGTGTTCTCTTAAAATAATCAGCATTAACAAAGGCCTGATACATAGGCTCTTGGTACATGGTACTACCAATAGTTATTTTTCTCTTAGAAATAAAACAATTTCACCCTAATAAGCTTTAAAAAAAAACACCTTAAATAATACAGATATAACTTTTTTCTGTTAAAAATCAATATTATTGCTGGTTGAAAGACATTTCAAAATTATATAAGTTTATTTCTTCCTGAAGACCACACTGCTTTCTTCTGATCAGGTGTTACTATAAAACTCTGCTTACCTTTTAGGAAAGGAAAATGTACCAATATAAAGAGTTTGATATATTTCAAAGCATGTTGTAAGTAGTACAGAATAGTGATTAAGAACACTGATTTTTGGGACTTCCCTGGTGGTGCAGGGGTTAAGAATCTGCCTGCCAATGCAGAATGCAGGAGACAAGGGTTCAAGCCCTGGTCTGGGAAGATCCCACATGCCGCAGAGCAACTAAGCCCATGTGCCCCAGCTACTGAGCCTGTGCTCTAGAGCCTGTGTGCCCCAACTACTGAAGCCCGCATGCCCTAGAGCCTGTGCTCTGCAACGAGAAGCCACTGCAATGAGAAGCCTGCGCACCACAACGAAGAGTAGCCCCCGCTCACCTCAACTAGAGAAAGCCCCGGAGAGGCAACGAAGACCCAACGCAGCCAAAAATAAATAAATTTTAAAAAAACACTCATTTTTGTATTAGACTGGATTTGAGTCTCAGCTCTGCCATTTGTTAAATATCTGACCCTGGGAAATTAATCTGGATGGAATCTAGGATACAACATGACGCAAAGGAACTTATTTACAAAACAGAAATGGTCTCACAGACAAAGAAAACAAACTTACGGTTACCAAAGGGGAAAGGGGGAAAGAGATAAATTAGGAGTTTGGGATTAACAACATATACACACTACCATATACAAAACAGACAACAGGGATCTACTGTATAGCACAGGGAACTATATTTAGTATCTTATAATAACCTATAATGGAAAAGAATCTAAAAGAGAATATATATATATTCTGAATCACTTTGCTGAACACCTGAAACTAACACAACATTGTAAATCAACTTTACTTCAATTAAAAAAAAAAGTTTAGATCAATGGAACGGGAAGAAAGCCCAGAGATAAACCCATGCACATATGGTCACCTTATCTTTGATAAAGGAGGCATGAATATACAGTGGAGAAAAGACAGCCTCTTCAATGAAGTGGTGCTGGGAAAACTGGACAACTACATGTAAAAGAATGAAATTAGAACACTCCCTAACACCGTATACCAGAATAAACTCAAAATGGATTAAAGACCTAAATGTAAGGCCAGACACTATAAAACTCTTAGAAGGAAACATAGGCAGAACACTCTATGACATAAATCACAGCGAGATCCTTTTTGACCCACCTCCTAGAAAAATGGAAATAAAAACAAAAATAAATGGGACCTAATGAAACTTAAAAGCTTTTGCACAGCAAAGGAAACCATAAACAAGACGAAAAGCCAACCCTCAGAATGGGAGAAAATATTTGCAAACAAAGCAATGGACAAAGGATTAATCTCCAAAATATACATGCAGCTCAATATCAAAAAAACAAACTACCCAATCCAAAACTGGGCAGAAGACCTAAACAAACATTTCTCCAAAGATACACAGATTGCAAACAAACATGAAAGGATGCTCAACATCACCAATCATTAGAGAAATGCAAATCAAAACTACAATGAGGGGCTTCCCTGGTGGCACAGTGGTTGAGAGTCCGCCTGCCAATGCAGGGGACACGGGTTCGTGCCCGGGTCTGGGAAGATCCCACATGCCGCGGAGCAGCTGGGCCCGTGAGCCATGGCCGCTGAGCCTGCGCGTCCGGAGCCTGTGCTCCGCAACGGGAGAGGCCACAACAGTGAGAGGCCCACATAACGCAAAAAAAAAAAAAAAAAAAAAAAAAAAAAAAAAAACTACAATGAGGTTATCACCTCACACTGGTCAGAATGGCCATCATCAAAAAATGTACAAAAAATAAATGCTGGAGAGGGTGTGGAGAAAAGGGAACCCTCTTGCAGTATTGGTGGGAATGTAAATTGATAAGAGCCACTATGGAGAACAGTATGGAGGTTCCTTAAAAAACTAAAAATAGAACTACCATATGACCCAGCAATCCCACTACTGGGCATAAACCCTGAGAAAACCATAATTCAAAAAGAGTCACACCCTCAGATCCAGCAAATACTGGATTTCATTGTTAATTTCTTCTTTGCTAGTTATTCGAAAAGCAAGTGTATCATATGATTGAACTTATAAATGGAGAGATGACCCACAGTCATTATCCCAGACAGCATTCCAATTCTGCAGAAACCAATAGTGACCCAGACAAAGAAATTATTGAAGGCATTGGGTTAAACATACAGATCTGTGTGCCATTTCTTTATGAAGATACCACATTTTGGATTTCTCTTTTTGTGAAATCTAGAGATTGTGTTGCAATTTCAAGAAGAGGGCGGGACTGTATGAGACAATGACACTCTTTTAACAGATACATTTTTGGTGTTATTCTTTTTTAAAAACTTTTCCTGTTTAAGCAGTAAATGGTTAGAATTGTTAAAAAAAAAACAAAAACAAAAAGAGTCATGTACCACAATGTTCATTGCAGCACTATTTACAATAGCCAGGACGTGGAAGCAACCTAAGTGTCCATCGACAGATGAATGGGTAAAGAAGATGTGGCACATTTATACAATGGAATATTACTCAGGTAAAGAAAAGAAACAAAATTGAATTATTTGTAGTGAGGTAGATGGACCTAGAGTCTGTCATACAGAGTGAAGTAAGTCAGAAAGAGAAAAACAAATACCGTATGCTAACACATATATATATAGAATCTTAAAAAAAAGGTTCTGATGAACCTAGGGGCAGGACAGGAATAAAGACACAGACGTAGAAAATGGACTTGAGGACACGGAGGGGGAAGGGTAAAAGCTGGGACGAAGTGAGAGCATTGACATATATACACTACCAAATGTAAAATAGCTAGTGGGAAGCAGCCGCATCACACAGCGAGATCAGCTCGGTGCTTTGTGACCAACCTAGAAGGGTGGGATAGGGAAGGTGGGAAGGAGACGCAAGAGGGAGGGGATATGGGGATATATGTATACATATAGCTGATTCACTTTGTTATACAGCAGAAATTAACAAACCATTGTAAAGCAATTATACTCCAATAAAGATGTTAAAAAAAAAAAGTTTACCAAAATGTGACCCTGGACAAGTCACCTAACCTTTCTGTGCCTTGGTTTCTCATCTACAAAATAAGGATCACTGTAAAACTCACCTCATAGGGTTATTGTAATGATCAAATGAGACAATGTGATGTGTGATACTTATAACCATACCTATAACAGTATCTGGCACATAGTACAGGTGACCAATTAATGTGAGTTATAATTGATAATAATCTTTTAGTTCATATTTTTAATAGGCACATATGAAATAAGTTGTCATTACAATCAAGAATACCATCATTCCTCAAATATACCATCTCTAAAGCTATTTTTAAAATCCTGCCCAAATTTTAAGTACTTTAAAAGTATTTTTTTTTAATTACATCTAGGGGCTTTCCTGGTGGCGCAGTGGTTGAGAGTCCGCCTGCCGACGCAGGGGATGTGGGTTCGTGCCCCAGTCTGGGAGGATCCCACATGCCGCGGAGCAGCTGGGCTCGGGGGCCATGGCCGCTGAGCCTGCGCGTCTGGAGCCTGTGCTCCGCAGCGGGAGAGGCCACAACAGTGAGAGGCCCGCATATCGCAAAAAAAAAAAAAAAAAATTACATCTACATATATATGGATCATGTTTAACGAGAAGGAAGCATGAATTCCATTACATGGTAGTTGGATGTGTATATACACACATCCATATAATTTCAAGGGTTCACAGACTTGAAGCCCATATATGGACTCCTGGTTAAGAATCCCTACACTTGGAACTATATTCAACATCTTGTAATAAACCATAATGGAAAAGAATATGATACATATATATAACTGAATCACTTTGCTGTACACCAGAAACTAACACAACATTGTGAATCAACTATACTACAATTTAAAAAAAAAAGAATCCCTGTACTCTTCATCACTCTACCCTAATAAGTATTTTTATTAACTGTTCTAGTTGGCCAAAGAAATACAATGACCTTTCACTTTTTGGTTTCAGAATTTTAAGGATCAATTTCAATGATGTAGACGGCATTTGTGTGAATTGAGAGTAAACAGTTTAAATACATTTTAATTATAATATGCACAATATATCAAGTGCAAATAGATTACATTTTGACTCCATAAAACAGCTAGTTTGGTATATCACTGACTATGGCAGTTTATAAGCTGCTGCAGGTTTCATCAGCTATTTGGGATTGGATAATGGTGACATTTTTTGAAATTAGTTTAAAATATTCAACAAGAAGTTTAAAAAGCTAATTATATAAAAAACATTAGGCTACTTTAAAAAATACCTTATATTTTACTTGGGAGCTTTACTTTGCTTTTCTAGGAAATGGCATGGGACAGTGGAGTGAGAATGATCTGAGATGCAGGGCCAGGTAGGCCACTTACTGGCCACATGACCTTTGCCAGGTCACTTAACACCTGAGCCTCAGTTTCCCAACTGCAAAACAGGGATAATAATACCTCTTGTACTTAAAACATGGGGCTCTTGTATTAAATGAAGTAATACTTAAAAATCTGTCATGAAAGCTATGAAGTACCATGCATCAGTATCATTCTGTATATTACATATTTTAACTTGAAAAATTAAACTTACATGATCACTAATGGAAGTACTTCTTAGGTATTCTAATAGGTAATAATTAGAGCCTGCAGTTTAGAACAAATAAAATATTGATAGTTTATGAGCAATGTTATATTGTGCTGTAGGAACTATTCCCTTGCCCTTGTAATATAAGCATCTTTAGTACCTGCTTTTCTTCACATGAAATGTCTGGGGAGCATAAAGCTTACAAGAGAAAACTCTCAAGAGCTATACAGCATATGGCATTATATTAACCATATGTAGCCTTACCACTGAAATAGACGGGTGATTCTTGCTCCTAGCTGTCGTTTTTCATAACTTTTAAGAAGTATAAGTACAGAAACTGATTTTAAACCAACCACTGGTAGGCATTTCTATCATTTTTAAGAGTCTCCATTTGAATGGCTCTGTGTATTCAAAACTATTTATTGAGAGCCCCTACTATAAACCAAGCAGTTAAGGGGCAAACTAAGATTATTTAATTTTTTAGATAAATTTTAATAACACAAACTTTAAAAAATATGTTGCAAAATAATTTTTGGAGAGGTATGTACTATGATAGATATCATGGGAAAACTGACCTATCTGCAGATCAAAAAACCCAGAAACACTTAGAACAACTCACAACCATTAGGATTACTGGCTCTTTCAGATAAAAAAGGGAGATAAAACCCAGGCAGTTCTAAATTTCACACAAACTACTTTTTAATATGTTTTGTTTATCATGCTTACCACAAATTTACATTTGCATGACTGACAGAATTCATTTTTAAAAACTTACTTTCAAAATTCTACTGGTTTTAAATGATTATTTATATTTCCCTCTGAATTTGGTTTTAAGTGATGTGTTCTTCCAGATGTCCTTAAAGCAAATGCTATTGTCTGATGCAGGAATACATGTACAGATGAATCTACTCATCTGGATACATTTCTCTAGTTGTAACTCTTCCCTGTGCCATGTATACCATACCACTATCCTGTGACTAAGAACACAGATTTAGGAAGAGCTATTTGTGGAGAGGTCCACAGTCTCCAGGCTGGAACTTCTTGTCAAAGTGACGATAAATGGTCCTTGGCAGGACCATGCAAATGAGTTGCCTTAGCCAGCACTCTTCTCCCTCACATGAAAGTCCTGCTAGCAGATCAGTTTCAACCTCACTGCCCAACAGTGAACCCACCTTTTAAATCCAAAACCATTTTCTATCAGTTAAGGATTATAGTTTTTTTTCCATGCTCGAAATATGTAACTCACGTTTCATATAAATTAATATTTTATTTTGGTCTGTCTAAAATACTGTATAACACCTTTAGTAACAGAAACACCAATTAACCTAAAAATATGCACCCTTCAATAATTAAATCCATAATCTTAGCTTTATCCCTCACTCTGTCATTATTTGCAGTGATTCATTTAATTATCCTTATGATCTCCAGCTTTAATTTATGAAAGTATTATCTGTGGCATCTGTGACTTATAAAAATGAATATATATGTTTCACAGATATTAATTTTTTAACCTGATAAAACCAGAGAAAACAAAAAAGAGTTTTTAAATATAACAATGCCTCTCATTTATCTGGTATCTGATGGGAATGAGTACAAATATTTTTAAACAACTTAAAATTGTTTTAAAGACAATCTCAATCCATTTTGCTTTTTAATTTTGTAAGAAATAAGTATGCTCAGAAGAGATTTGATTCTCTGGGTCAATTCCATTTTGAAGACAGTAGCATGGAAGTCCAGAGTTTAAAGATATTTGTTGGTTTTCTAGGTACAAAAGCTTCACATCTTAGCTTCAAATACTCTCCTACAAATACATGAAATTTTATGGTCTAAAATACAAACACTACCAGAGTGGTCACGGCACTTAAATGAAATTCTCACGTGAAGAAAGAAACGCAATATAATAACTACTCAACCTTTCCCCCCAAAAATCTAAGCTATGGCCATTTTTTAAAAAGAAAAGCTATGTTTCAGAGTCTCCAGGGATAAAGAGAATCATGGTGTCCTGGGGCGCTGGATCCTGAGTCTTCCTCTAATCAGCCAAGAAATGTTGAACAAGATGTGTACCCCTCTCCTCACACTTTGCTTTCTTTTGTGTAGAAGTGGGACTGAACCCTACCTTGCACTAGGGTTACCAGGATTAAGTTGCCTGTGTGGCAGTGCCAAGCCCATGCCTGGTACATACACAGACAGATACGTTTTCTTTCTATTGCCATCCAAAATGTCAGACAGAATTGAAAATTACATGAAATCCAAATACCCTAAATACCTAAATACCAGGGAAACAAAGATGGTTTAACAATCCACCCTACCAATTTAAGGATTATTGGGCAGAATGAATACGATAAACTGAGACAGTTAACATGCTCTAACACTTGGAGAACTCAAATAATGGAATTTGCAGGGGGTTTTGGTAATGCTAAAAAAAATAGTCATTAACCTACTCCTTTTATAGGTCATAAATGCCTATAACATTAATTAAGCAGTAACTATGTGTCAGGTTCTGAACTAAGTACTTTAGAAGGATTATATTATTTAATACTCACTAGTAAGTAGCAGAGCCAGGATTTGAACTCAGTAATCTGATGCCAGAGCTCTTAATCATCCTGTTATCTGTCTCCCTATTAATAAAACATGTGGGTTTAAAAACTTCATGGTAAATTTCCTTGGCTCAGAATAACCAACAACAATTCCTAACCTCCCGTTAATTTTTTTAATAACATGAAACACTAGCCAACTTTTGATAATTAAGACATTTTCCAGATGAAAAGCTCATAACCATCTATTCTTCAAAATATTTAGAGCATATTAAATCACAATATGAATGTAAATTATCATTACCAAACAATTAAATTCCAGTCCTGGTAATATTTAAGTATCTGTTATAACTTACACAGAATATGTATTTTGTACACAGTAAGAACTCAACAAATATTTACTGATTAGCTATTTTTACAGCAGATAATGCATCAAATTATAATGTACAAAGATCTTCCATGGTCAAAATATTCATTTTGTCAGTAACTCTAGCTATAAGCTTTCTCTGGGGCTGAAGAAGGCTGTCTGGGTTATGGACAATTCAAACGTTTATAATGTAATAACTAAGGCAAGGAAGAGAAGCAAAATGACTTTCAATTATTTTTAAAGAAAACAATAAAGATGACCAACAACATAGTGGGCAGCCACCGACCACATTCTCTTTCACCAAATTCTCTTGCTGCCTCCTAGAAAGGGAAGGCTTCCTCCAACTATAAAGATGCCTGGTATCTTTCATCATTTGTCATTACTTAAAATTATTTAAAATTCCTATTAGTAAGTGAAAAACATTTTTCATTGAGGTTATATATTTTCAGTGGGCCTTTCTAGTCATTTAATGATGAAACAATTTTAAAAATATAAATATTCTTGAAATTGCTCAGTACAGAACTCACATCATTATAATCTTATGTTTGGCCTCTGGAAATTTTATACAAAGTCAGATTTGAATTCAAAGTAGAAAAAATGGAACTAAACATGCAAAAGTTTTTGTGAGGTGGATGGTGTGTATGTGTTTTTAAAGAAAGTATAATTGCTTAACCAGATACCCTTGTTTCTCTGACTGAAACATCAGTAAAACCAGATCCCAATCCAGAAAAGCTTGCTTTACCACAAACATATCAAATCTTTATTGGGCTATAAGGAATAGAGAACTAACCTCTCTTCCTAATACTATAATATTACAGTTTAGATAATGAAGTATATATAGTAGTTATCGTCTCGTGAAATTTTACTCTAGAAAAATCTCCATTATGAGGTGACGCCATGATCTTTCATTTGGTTTATTGTTTCTCTGGCAGATTCTGTCAGCACCATGAGCCACACGGAGTACTTATTCTGGAGTGAGGTTTATGAAGAAAAAAAACAAAACAGACAAAAAACTTGTTCACTGAAAATAAAAAGTGAACAAAAAAGATGCCTCATCATTTCTCTAGTTTATCAGTAAATCATTGCTAAAAGGGAAAGGGGCAGGTGATTATTATATGAATAAAAGATGATTAATTATACATCAATTCTATTATTTCACCAACAGTATCTATCATAATTTTAAAAGATGATAGTGAATAAGTGGGTCATTAACTTGGAATATTTTAAAAACAACTCAACAGTAAAAATTATTAAACAACCAGTAATATTCCAGTCGAATGAAACATTCTTAATGAAGACCAACATTTGTTACATATTAAATTAGCTAGTTAGAAAATCCTTTTGAAAGTCAATAATTCAAATAGAAACTTTATATTAATTTTAAAAGTCTGATACCATTAATTTGGATCCGGCTCACCTCTTATTGTAAACAAGAACTGAGGTAGAAAAATGAGAGTCAGTAGCTAAAAGCCCAAACAATCAAAAATAGATAACTGAATTGTAAATAATCAAAAAATATATTTTCTACGGAAACCTAAACCCAGATTGTACAAAGGGCATCTACTCCCCATAATTCAACATCTATTTCTGCATAGTCTTATAAAGAGAAGATTTATACAAGTGTAATATATCAAACTTTTACACTCCAAAATATTCCATCTATATGCAAACTAACATGTTAATTACATAGTACCTTACCAACTCATAAGCTGAGGGCCAATGGTGCTTTATATATCGATACTTTGTATTTAGATTTAATTGCATACATCTGAAAATAAGGAATTAAAATACAATTTCCTGTATATACTTTTCAATGATTTTGATTGTCCTCCAATTGAGAAATCACTGACACTACTGAATGAAATTAAGTTCCATAAGATTGTAACTTGAGTACAAATGAATCCCCATTTCCCAGTGGTCACTGAGATGGCCAAGAAAATATAAAGGAAACCTTTATTAATATTATAACCTTGGGAAGGGTATCAGTGACACCACACACCCCAAACCTCCAGGGATTTCCATAACATATAGTAGAGAAGGGCAAACCTACCAGACTTACTGAATGTAAAAGAACAACTCATTTGTCTAGGAGACACAACATCTAATAGAAAGCACAAAGAATGGACTTAAAAAGTAGGCAGTTAAGTGCAAGACATATAATTCAGATCCCTCAAGGGCCTTTGGAAAGTGACATACATATCAGAGATTTAACCCAGCCACTTATTACCTAGGAATTTACACTAAAGAGAAAACTGGAGGGACTTCCCTGGTGGCGCAGCAGATAAGACTCCGCACTCCCAATGCAGGGGGCCTGGGTTCGATCCCTGGTCAGGGAACTAGGTCCCACATGCATGCCGCAACTAAGATTTTGCGTGCCACAACTAAGGAGTTGGCGAGCCGCAACTAAGACCTGGTGCAACCAAATAAATAAATTAATTAATTTTTTTTAAAAACCTGGACAAATCTGCAAAGATATATGCTTTATGATAATCACAATAATTCGTAATAAACTAGTAATAGTGAAAACTATAAATAATCTAAATGTCCATTCATAAGAAATTGGTATATGATTTTACCCAAATAATGGAGTATTATAATACATATATGCAAATTTTCACTGACATGGAATGAGCTCCATAATATGCTGTTGAAAGGAAAAAAAAGATTAAAAATAATATGTGTATTATGAATAGTTACACACATCAAGAGAGAGCTGCAAAGATTACCACCCAAACACAAATGGGAGTTGTCTCTGGGTGGCTGGATATTTGATAATTTTTACTTACTTTTTATAATTATTAGTATTGCTTAAATTTTCTAAATAAATGTATACTGTCTTTGTGATCAGAGAAAAATTCTCTTCATGTTGGAAAAAGAAAGTATATTTATTTTTTAATACCACAATTGATTTGGGAGAAATCATCTTAATAATTGGAAAAATCCATTAAGATATAGATTCAAAGATGTTTATCATAGCACTGTTTATAATAGTAAAAATAGTACTAATGATCAATGGTGAATTTGTTAAATAAATTTTGGAATAACTATATAAAGGTTTACTATGAAGCCATTAAAAATTACAACAAAGATGTATCCATCACTATCTCAGTGACCTTGGAATATTACATGTCCTCTAGGTATCAGTTTCCTCATCTGTAAAATGGGGATAAAAAGAACATGTATAGTGTTTCCCCTAGCTTATTAGCTATATCCTATTGTCATAGAAAACAAAAAACCTGATGTTTATGAGCTTCCTCTAATATCACAAGCCCCTATTTCAAAACCTACTTTGCTATATGCTTTAAGAAAAAAAATCTCAAAATCAAGGTTCAATTTGGCTATCAATCAAGCTAAGAAAATATGAATCTAAGACTACAAAGGCAATGTATATCAAAGTTAAAAATAGGGAATTCCTGAAACTTCTAGGCTATTAAACTCCTATACATATTCTCAAACTAAGCTTGTTTATTCACCTATACATGTAGAAAAAAAATAGTGTTAGAAGATAGAAACAGGCTGATCTGGATGCCTGTGGCACTGAGACAGGCCCTAATAAATCACCCAGATTACAGTGACAGAGGGAATTGGCATCCCTACTTAACTGAACGATAAAACAATTTAAATATACATACTCGTTAGCTTCATCAGTTTTACCATCACTGTACAAACATCTACTTTGTTGCTTTAAAGAGTTGAAACCAACCTGCCATGGTCTTCCCCAATCGAGTGGAATAGGAAAGGCTCCAAGCCATGTTCCTACAAAACTGGAAACTGTAGTGATCTGGAGACTATTCTCCCAAATGGATGTAACCCTATAAAACACAAATATATAAATTATTGGTGGTATATATCTTAGCTGCTGGGGAATCAAACAAACAGCATAAATTAACACTATACATATATATATGTTGTTCATTTAAAATAAGCATCTGATATCGACACAAATATTTGCCATGAATCATTAACAATTAATTGGTAAGAAGATACAAGTGTTTTTCAGCTGGAAAGGTAATATATGCACATAGTGAAAATCAAACAATACAAAAGAGTGTCTGCAATGAAAGCTAAGTCCTCCTCTCACCCTTATCATCAACTCTGATTCCTTTTCCCGGAAACAACTGCTATCACCAGCTTATTACATATCCTTCCAGAAATATTTTATACATATACAAATAAAGACACAATTTTGTTTAGAATGATATATGCACATCTGCATATATACACACATATATGTATATATCCTTCAAAACAAAACTCAAATGCACCATTTTATAAACCCAGTTTTGCTGTGTGTTTTCCCTTGTTAACAGTTTTACTAGTATTCCATTGTCCAAAGGAAGCATCATTTATTCAACTAGTCCCTTATGGCACATTTCATTAAAGCAAATCAACTCTATTTGGTGGGGAAGGAATAGAGAAAGAAAACAAAATATTATAAAAGATCCAGTGATTCTGCCTACCATTCTAATTTATTAAGTGCACATCTTAGAGTATGAAGGTAGAAAGACATACTTCTGCCAGTCTCTTAATAAGTTTTGGTTCCAGCCTGCCCCTCATAGTGTGATCACTTAACCATGTGGAATAAGAGTCTAGTTACAGTCAAGTAAAACCCCACCACCATGCAGTAACTGGAGTCCAAATATTCAACTGTTTAAAAAGCAGTGTTTAGTTATTATGAAGTTTATGAAAAGCAGTTTCTTCCAGCTAGTGTGGAAAAAGGGGAAAACATTTGTTTTGTTAGATGACTGCTTTCATTAGAAACAGGCTAATTACTACACACAAAATGTACACTGAATTAAAGTAATCCTGAATGACAAGTCAGTGCATAAACCAATGCCCCATCACCTGTCCATCTCATTACTACCCCTCCCCCACTACACAAGTTAAAAGCTTTAGCCTGTTTCTATCGAAAACTGGGGCTGGAAGAAGATTGGAGGCAATCACCATACATCCCAATTTGCATTATTTGCTGGGCTTTATTGTTCTTTTTTATTTTGTGATACACTTAAAAATGCACGTCAGGGGCTTCCCTGGTGGCGCAGTGGTTGAGAGTTCGCCTGCCGATGCAGGGGATACGGGTTCATGCCCCGGTCCGGGAAGATCCCACATGCCGCGGAGCGGCTGGGCCCGTGAGCCATGGCCGCTGAGCCTGCGCGTCCGCAGCCTGTGCTCCGCAACGGGAGAGGCCCCAAAAGTGAGAGGCCCGCATACCGCAAAAAAAAAAAAAAATCCTGTGAAACCTGCACTCGGATGTCTCACCACAAAAGAGGCTGAACAAGAAACTATAGTTGTTCCAATAAACATTTTTAGATGGTGAGCCCCAATTCTACATTATAAGATGTACAGAAGCAATTTGATCTGTAGCAATTTTATCACAGTGATAAATTATCCCCGAGGAGGGGTTTTCAAAGTTTTCTTTTGGTAACAGAAACCTTTTTTCAAGCAAAAAGCTAAGTGGAATTCTACCATACAAAAAAAAAAAAAAAAAAAGCAGAGCTGATCTTGCTAACGTGGAAGGAGAGGCCTATAGTTCTGCCTGCTTGGGTCTCCCTCAAGTGCATGCCACCCTTCCCTGGCCCCAATCCCCAGCTGCAGTGGGCCCTTACAGCATCACTGAGAACCATACAGTGCTGAGAGACACTCAAGGAACAATCAGCAAGCTGTCATGAATAGAAAAGTACCTCATTAATTTTTTTTTAATTTCAAACATCACTAGAATATAAAATTAAAACTTACCCATTTCTACTGAAAACTCTTAGCCACGCTTTGAAGTTTGGTCCTAACAAACATAAACAAGGTACAGTAGTAAAAGTGGACAAAGTAACTGCGAGTAAAAATGTTTCCAATGCCAACCTAGGAAAAAAACACTGTATTAATTTTTTTCAAAGTGTTAAAGGTGCATGTACACACACATGCATAATCTTTTTTACTTAAATAGATTTAGTATAAAACTATTTTCTTACACTTAGAAAGGTAACATGAGTCTTACCAAAACGATGACTATAAAAAATGTTACTACCAAAATGCAAGCTATAAAAAACAATCTAGCAAATATTTGGCTTTGATGATAGAGTTCAGAAGTGTTAAATACCATACGATACTGAGACTGTCCATTGCAAGAAAACCCATTTCTAGATCATTAACTTTTTCCTCAATAGTCTCTGGAACTTTCTCTGCAATCCATGGTTCAAATTTAGCTTATATCGGAACCACTTGGAGAACTAGGTAAATTTGTTTCTGACTAAGGCCTGAGAATTTGCATTTCAATAAAATGCTGATGTTGTTGGTTTTAGAACCACACTTGGAGAACCACTGCTCCAGACATTCATTCTACTCTAAAATGGATTACAGAGAAATTATCATTTCCCATTACAAAGGTCTTGTCCTTCCCACTCTAGAAAATAATTACCTGTTAATCTATTATGTGTATATATAACCAGGTATATATATATATATGTAAAACTATACATATAGCTGTGTGTGTGTGTATGTATGTATTGCATCACTCATTTCAACATGATCATTTATCACTGCTAAACTGAACTTTCCCAAACTATAATGGAACATTATATAAGACATATTAATGAATTTGGCTTTCACTAATTCAAAATTGTTCAGTTTTGAAAAGGTGTTGAGTTAAATTTTACCTTTAAACTATAAACATTAGCTTCTATGTAATTAAATACAAGAATCTATTGACTTTTCTTAAGAAAACAAACTCTTTTCAAGCACTTCAGAATCACATTTACTATTTATAACTAATTTATACATATCATTATAGTCAGTTTCCTTAGAGGTTCTAAGGGCCACACACCTATTGGTATATGACAGTTTCTCATCTACCACCCCCTTTAAGCAATTGCGTGACAAAAGGCTACGTAATAGAAGCATTTAATGAATTAAGTTATTCCATTGTCTTTTAAAAAAATAACACTGCCAAGGGCAATGATGTCAGTATCCTTCTGTGATCCACTGATTAAACACACCATGTTTTTTCTCTAATCACCAATAGAATTAGCACTTGGTTTAATAAACAACTGTTTTAAAATATAGTTGGCTTAAGGTAAAAAATTTCAGACTTACTCTATTAGTGGTGCTCCATATAGAACAAAAATTACATGAAAGGAGAAACAAGACATAAGGAAGTAGATACAGCATTTCAAAAATCTGGTTACCTAAAAAAGAAATGAATAACTTAAAGAATCAAGAGAATGACTAAAGGACAGCAAATGCTTTGATTTTATCTACAAATACAACTTAGTCCTACAATATGTGACACAGCTGAATATTCTTTGGATCTGCTCCTGAAGTCAGATCACGTGTTCTTTGCACAGCATCGTAAAAAAGCCACAAGACAAAAATCGATCCCCATGTTCCACTCACCTAAACAACAGTAGAATCAGAAAATGTTTTTGTTTCTATGCTAAGTATTGAACTATGTTGTTAATCAGTATTTATGAAATATTTACCAATAAGTGTGCTAGGATACAAAAAACCACAAACACAGTCCTTCTTCTGTGATGATACATGAAATATTTATAGAAAATAATGATTATAATAATTTTTTTCATTTTAAAACAAAATTCCTAGGAAAATTGGACAAAAAAAAAGCACAATATTAAATAATTCCCCAAATCATATTCATGTTACTATATGATCCACATAAAAAAAGACCTGCATGTCTGCAAATCAGTGTGTGAGACCTACTTGACTTCGAGCTCAAGAAGATCTAATAATAAAACACACAATGAGCGTTTTAAATCATAGGGCAGTAAATATGTTTTAAATTACCTAATAAAGAACATACACATAGTACTGAATAATGTTAAGTGAGGACTTTATTAATTTAAATAATAGTCAAGTGTTACACTGTAGTGAATATTCCAGAAAATAGATTCCAATGTCTGAAAACTTCAACTGCTATTTAGTCAAGGAAGGCCAAGCTTGAAACAAGAGCTTATTTTGTAATTTATGAAAAACCCATTGTGTCTTTCAGAAATGCAAAAGATGAATGAAAATAAACTGAAATGTCTTATAAAATAAGATTTAAAGGTGTGATTGCTACATTTATATTTATATATATTGCTACACTGAAGATATATTTATCTTCAATGATGACATGAATCATGACTATATAGGTTCACAATGCTATGATATCCAATTAATACATGGCAAGAATCTATCAAACATTGTGGACAGTCTTCCAGCAAGCAATAGGCTACTGACTAGAAAAAAAAAATCAGCTTCTTTATTCACTGTAAATAACCCAATAAGTACTTGACTAATACTTTATTCATCCAGTAAAACAAACATTACTTACATCTAAAAATCAGTTGTCAAGAAATAAGCCTTACCTTGTGTGATAATGAACTTCTTTTAGAAGATGCATTTGGTTTCACTACTAAATACAATACTAAATTGACGACAGTTACAGAAACAGAACAGATGCACAACCATGTCAAGTGTGTTTCCAGTACTGAGAAGTTCTCCAAGAAGAATGATGGAATGAAGATGCTTAGGATAATTGAAAATATGCATAATAGATGGACATACAGTAGTCTCTTGATGTCAGTATCTTTCATGGTGTTTTCTTGAGTGGCTATCTAATGAAAAACAAATTAAGAAAAGAGCATAGGCAATAATGACTTTTTCCATTGTCCTAAATGCTCCAACGTCTAAAAGCAAGCCATAAACCAAAGTCAATTTTCTATGGGCAATAATGTCTTAGTGTTAGAATATAGGAAGATGCATATGTGTAAAAACTAATAGAGTAATATAGTATAAACAGCTCTCAGAGCCTGAAAAAGGACAAATTTACTAATTTCTTAAATATTTGTGTCTAGTTTCTGTAAAACAGTCATGTGCTAGGGCTAATTAAGCGATTCGTTTTTTTTTTCTTTTTGCCAAAATCAGAGGTGAAAACAAACAGCATGTGTTAATGATTTGCCCTGTTGGAAATATAAGCTATGCTTTCTAGAAACCCCATAATACAATTTGGCTGAACTGTTGGCATTTTTATCATTATGGACCCTTGTCTAACATCACAGTAGTTCACATTTTCTAACAAATGCCAAGTAACACCAGGTACACACTGGAATGGTGGCCAGTGTTACCAAGAAGCTTCAGAGAACATTATGCTAAATTAAGGAGTCCCAGTGCTGCAAAAATACCAAAATGACAATGTCAGTTACAGATGCCAGATTCCAACCAAAAGCAGAGCATGAATGGAAGGTGGAAAAATATTTACGTTCTCTCTCTCTCTCTCTCTCTCTCTCTATATATATATATATATAAAACACACGTTATTTTATATATGTATGTATTTACAAATTACCTAACAGATAGCTTATACATAGTATTGACTAATGTTAAGTAAGGACTTTATTAAAGTAGTAGTCCACATGTTACACTGTGGTTAATATTCCAGAAAAAAATATATATATATATGTGTGTATCTATTTTATAGACACACACAGGGCGCCCACTGGGGCAAAGGGGCGAATCCACGCCTTATACTAACACTCTCGTTTAATTCACACTGTACTTTTACAAGGCAAACACTTTACTGATAAGGAAACAGGCTAAAACAGATTAGGAAACACTCCAAGGTCCCAAGCTCCCAAGTGCTAAAGCCATTTCAAAACCTAGCCTCTTTGATACAAAGATACGCACTAGGGGTTCGAGAAAAGAATGCATGGCAAGAAAGGAGAAAGGAAATGTTTCTCATAGATCCTAGCCTCAGCTGAGGGGCTGGGAAGGGAATCCAGAATATATTCTTTCAATAGACACACCTTCAGATATTTTTCTGGGCCACCCTCAGAATCGCAACTGACAGCAGCAGATCTGGACCTAAGACAGTGAGTGGTACCCAAAGTCGGATGCTTGCTGAATGAATGAATGAACGAACAAACGAAGAGTTGGTCCAGTGTTGCTCCTCCTGAGAAACCAGCCCTGTGTTAGGCCCTGGCGAGCCCAGGAGGACTCTCGTCAGGTGCCTCCTCGGGTGGCCAAGGCCCCGGCCTCCACGGCCTGACCTGGCCCGAGTCCTCAAGCCTTGCAGCGGGAGAGAAGGCTCTTCTGAGCGGCTCCTAGAGGAGCCTTCGCGGAAATCGGGGGACCTTAACCTGCAGCTCCATCCCAAACTGGGTCACTCCGAACTCTGCGCAAGCCTCAGCCGACGGGAATGTGGGAAACGAGGGACGAATTGAGAAGCATAATCAAAGAGCACAAGCGTGGAGACCGAGAGGAAAGAAGGGACAGACAGAAAGTCGGATCCGAAAGAGGCCAGTCCATCAGGGCAGCCCCTGGGTCACGCAGGAAGGGCGGCGCTGGAGGGGCCGGCAGGCGCGGGCCGGCAGGCGCGGAACGGCCAGGGACAGATATTCCCGGCCAGTTGGGCAGCTGGCGGAAGTGGCTTGCAGCGCCGGGAGGCTCGCGCACCCCGAGCCTCCGGCTGGGCTTACCTAACTCTCCCGCCCGCGGAAGAGAACGGAGGGTTACTACCTCCCACCATCAGATTTGACTCGGACCCTGTGCCTCGCGCAGGCGCAGGCCTGTGGGGAGGAGACCCAAGGCCTCACAGCCAATCGCAGAAGTGGAGAGGCGGGCCAAGAAGGCAGCCCCGCCTCCCCACTCGCGTTTATTCCTCCCGCGGCTTTCCAGGTGTTGGATAGGCGGGGCGGAGGGCGGAAGGGCCGGAAGTGGATTTTCGTAACCCGGAAGAGGAGTGCTTCCCTGGCTGTATTGTTAACTTCTTCCAGCTGCCGCTCGTCCTGCGGCTGAGGGAATCGTCGTGGAAAGATGGTGTGCGAAAAATGTGAGTTAAGGAGACTCTTCTGCGGGAGAAGGAGGCTGGGAGAACCTAACTGGAGTTCCCCGGGAACTTTGCTCTTTTTTTGTTTTTCCTTCGGCCACAGGTCCTTGATTCTAGCCTCTGTCCTCCTATACTGCCCTTTGACCATTCCTGCCCCCCACAACGACCGTATCGTCCTGTATTTGCATTCAGAGTGGTCTCAGTTTTGCACCTCTTTGTCTGTTTCCGTTGCTTCCCATAAATCCCGGGTATCATCCTGTACTGCTTCTTGACTGGCTTCCTCCCTTCACAGACCCGTCGGGTTGGAATGGATCTTAAAAGTCACTTCCACAGCATCTGGAGTTGATGGATTTAGCAAACAAAAGTACCGGACGCCCAGTTAAATTTGAATTTCAGGAAAACAACAAATAATTTTTAGTGTAAATATGTCCTATGCAATATTTGAGACTTGGCTCCGTTTGCTGTTCCTCACTACAGTAAGTGCTTTGTCCCAAAGCACGCACTTTTAGGACATCCTTTACTAAAAAAAAAAAAAAAGTATTCATTGTTTATATGAAATTTAAATCTAACTGGGTGTCCTGTATTTTATCTAACAAACCTAAGTCAGTATCCCATCCAATGGCTTAAATGCTCTTTGCATGAATGCATAGAGGATTGAGGCACAGGGGTAGGAGAATCTCACCACCTTCAAAGCAGTCTGTGTAGATTTCACTGGCTTTTAGAAAAGTCTTTCCTCCCTATAGTTGCCATCCAGTGATTCTAATGCCAACCCTTGAGATTTCTAGAAAATATCTTATGATTTTTTGACCTCACAAACTGGTTATGTGTTTAAAAAGAGCTGTCATATCCCCAAATCCCTTTTTCCTACAGCTAGATATGTCTGACTCTTCTGTGACAATTTCAAGTCCTCTTATCCTGATAATTGTCTAATTAACGTGATCCACTTTGTTTATATCCCTATAGTATATAAAACTTTGAACACAGATGCCCTTGAGTTTGAATCACAGTTTTTATATTAAGTGAAAGAATGACCATGGATGGTTACTTTAATAAATTCTCAGGGTGCAGAGAATAACTTGGAATTTCTATATTTGGAGGCTGGCATTCAGGAGGAACCCTCCTCAGTGAGGCCTCAGCTTACCTTTTTAACTGCATTTTCACTAACCCTTACCCTTTTCACTTCAGCCAAACCAAACAATATTTTGCCCATATGTACCCTGAGTTTTCAATGCCTTTCCCCAGCATGTGTCCCTTATCCAGTTTACCTTCATCCTCTTTTCTCCTCTTTCTTCACAGTCTCATTGCCACTAACCCTCTCTATTGCCCTCCCCACAAAGCTTCACTGGATTTCCCTAGCCAGGGTTATTTCTTCCTCCATGGAATTTCTCCTAGTACTTGAGCTCTCAATTGTCATACTATTTACTTTCCAGCTTATATTTTAGTTGAATAATTCTTAACTTTTTTTTTTTTGGTTCTCTGAGCCCTTTGAGAATGTGATGAAAGCTGTAGACTTAACATAGTCTATTAAAAAATGGATATACAAAAGGTTTGTGTACAATTTAATCTTGTTCATATATCTCCTAAGGTCTACCTGTGAAACTCAGGTTAAAGACTACTATTAGAGAAATCAGTGTGCTATAAATTCCTTGAAATCTAGAGCTTTATCTAATTCGTTTTATCTTTATCTGTACTTTGTACAATGGCTTATACATTAGAGATGCTTAGTAAATATTTATGGAATGAATAGATTTATCAGATTTTTTTAAAGGATATATGTACAGAGGAAGCCTATTATAAGCCATACTATTATCCACAAATTTTACTGAAGAGTCAGTTATCCATTGCCCACAGTTGATATCTTAAGTCTCAGTTCACTGGCCCCGACCCCAGCATTAACAGGCTTGTACGTAATATGACTGGTGATGCCATTGTGAACTTTAGGCACAATGTAGTGTATTTATTAAATAGTAAACACTAATCCCCCTTACTTTTACTGTCTTGTTATAACAGGTGAAAAGAAACTTGGTACTGTTATCACTCCAGATACATGGAAAGATGGTGCAAGGAATACCACAGGTATTTTTCCTTTTAGAACATGGAAACTGAATCAGATACTTCCTGTGAATAATGTTTTCACTTTTACATTATTTGTAAAATGATATGTTGTTATGTGTACAATGTATTTTATCTGTTAAACATTAAGGAATACTAGATACCCCAACAATTTAATATCTTTTCTATTTAGTTCTCTCAGTGACATGTCAGGGTTCCTAATTTGATAGGCAGGAGATAGCAAAATATTTAAATGATTTTTAAGCAATGAGTATATCACAGTAATTGATTTGATTCAGCTTAATTAAGGTTAGTATGAAAGCCCCCTCTCCTCACCTGATTTTTATATTCTTGAACAAATTATTTAAATGTTTTCACTTTCATAATCATTAAATACAGTGAAGATGTTTTCAAAGGGAAGAAAAAGAAACATTTTTACTGTATTCAAGATCAATGGCACCAAAGTAGCGGCATCTAGATTTTACATTAGATAGAGTAAATATAGACCCATTCCTAAAGTCCTACTTTGAGTCTGAGAAATAAAATGATCGCCTTTTATCCAAATTTTTATTTTCCCAGTAAATCATTGTGTGTTTTGTTTTTAAGTAGTGTCTTTGAAACCTGGCTACTAAATGAAATTTTTTAAAATTTTGATATAGGCTAGTCTATTGGTAGGAGGTCAAAAAATGAACTTTCTAACTAATTGTTAAATGTTTCATGTATGTGTTATGTGTGAAATGTGTAGACATACCACACTAAAATACATGTATATTTCAATGCAGAAAGTGGTGGAAGAAAGCTGAATGAAAATAAAGCTTTGACCTCAAAAAAAGCAAGGTAGGTATAAGAGCATCTATAAAGCAGTCATATAAATTTCCACTCTTTTTAATATTAAGTGTATTGGAATGAATTTGTTTTGCCTCATTCTGTTGTGATAAAACATAGAGTTAGATAGTTCCAAGCATGCATAACCAAGCTGTCTGTTATAACTTGCTGATTTCACCCTGTTCATTTTCACTGTATCAATATATAAAGATATTATACATTATTTTTATAATTTCACCAGAAAGCATGACTTATTTTTTCTAGTTCTTAATTTTCCTGCAAATCAGAGGCCGCAGAGAAATGTGGACAGGTCATGAGCTCTGGAGTCAGACCTAAACTTGAATCTAGATTTTGTTACTGTCTAGCTCTGTAACCTTAAGCAAGTTAAACCAGTTCTAAACTTTTCTGAACATTACTTTTTTACCTAGGAATAGGGATAAAAATGTCTCCCACCATAAAAACAATTTTTGACACCATGCTCTATTATATCCAGTCTTAAAAATTCCATGAATCCTTCCAGCTGCCATCCCATTTCCTTGCTTCCTTTTACAGAAAAAGTTTTCAAAACCCTTATCTAGATAGTACTTTCTCAGTGTCCTTAAGTTCTATTTACTCCTTCAGCCACTCTAGTCAGGCCCCCATCTCCACCACACTCCTAAACCTACTCTTGTCAAGATCACACGTGACCTTTAAAAGTGATGGCTACTTCTCTGTTCTTACCTTATTTAACCTTTCAAAAACTCTCTTTTTTGCAACGCTTTATTCTCTTGGCTTTGAGATACCGCACTCTCCTTTCCTCTTAACTCACTAACTGTTCCTTCTCAATTGAGTGCTTCTGGTCTCAATCCTAGACTTTTTTTTTTCCTATTTATAGATTTATGATCTCTCCTCAAGTGACTTTAGTCCAATGGCTTTAAATTCAAACTGTATGTTAATGAATTCCACATGTATATCTCAGTCCTGACTTTTCTGAGCTCCAAACATATATCCAGTTGCCTCCTTGACTTCCAATTTGATGTCTGACAGGCAACCTCTTTTTCCTTCAGTCGAATCATAGTCTTCTCATCATTGCTCTGTGGTCCAATCTAGCTGTGCAAAACTGGAATCCCTCACTGATTTCTTAATTTCCCTCACTTCCCATATCCACCAGCGAGTTCTTTGGCTCTACTACCAAAATATAGCCTGAATACACCTGCTTCTGTTCATCTCACTGCTATTACCCTCTTCTAAACCATCATTGTTTCTTACTTGGGTATTGTAATAACTTTGTGTCTCCCTGCTTCCTCTCTGGTTCCCTATAGTTCATTCTCATAATAACCAGGGTGGTCCTTTAAAGGGCATGTAACTCCTTTGCTCAAAACCTTGCACTGGTTTTCTTTTTACATTGAATAAAAGCTAGGTCCCATACCATGTTCTTTCAGGGTCCTCTGTGATCTGGCCCCTCCTGCCTCTCTGACTTACTATTGTGCCAACTCCTGCATCAGATATGCCAAGCCCACTCCCATTGGAAGAGGTTTGTGCTTACTACTCTCTCTTCCTAGAATGCATTGCTAAGAGCCTAACATAGCTGGCTCTTTCTTGTTACTTGGGTCTCAGCTGAAATGTCACCTCCTCAGAGAGGATCCCTAACCAGCATCTAAACTAATGTCTTCCTTCCTTCCCCTCATGTCCACCACAGTATCCTCTCTGAATTTTCTCTACAACAGGTATTACTATCTTAAAAGTGTGGTTGTTTTCTTACTTATTATCTGTCTCCTCTCACTAAAATGTCAGCTTGATGAGGGCAGAGGCTTTGTCAAGTTCATCTTTGGTATTTAATAATAATAATATAGCTTTTAATACATAAAGTACCCAACACATAAAGGTGCTTATTAAATGATGGGTATAAAATAGCATGATAGACTTAAACTTCAATGCATTGTCACATTATGTATTGTTGACTGACTTATTGATGTCTTCTAAGACCACGCAGTTATTATTGACCAAGTTGTTATGTTTTACAGAGTGTATAGTTTTAGGTACTTCCAGTTCCTTTATGCTCCCAAACTTACTTCAGTGTCATTAATAAGTAGCTATTACTTTTGGGTATTTTAAACATCTCACTTTGGAAAGTGTACGTAAGATTTCTGAGAAATTAAAATGTACATTTTAGAATAAAATACGGTTTTAAGAAAAAGTAATCTCTAGACATGTAGGTCCAAACAAATTGAGCTTATTATTAAAAGGAAGAGTAGTGTCCACTCTTAACTTCTCTTGTGGGAAGTAAAGTGACATTCTTTTGGATTTGGAAAAATTAACCTTTAAAAATGAGCTGTTGTATCATACCAAGAGAAGAAACCAGGTCTAGGACAGTGTTGGTATTCAGTATATGAGTACGGTTACAAAAAGTTATTGCCAATTTAATGGGAAGTATTTCCTCTAAAGTTATTTTGCCCTCCAGTCACTGTAAAGTCACATTTTTTTTAGTAGAAACTTTTTTATCCAAAGGGATTGCACCAGTTAATTGAAAATGTCAGTTAAAGTGGGCAATCATTAAAAGATACACATACCTTATTTGAAGTCAAAGCACATAACTATACATGCATTCATCAGTCATTTGGCACTGAGACAAGGCTTTTTGAATATGAGTCTACTTTATAATTTTCCTTACATAAATCATAACCAGAATATATATTTCCAGTATCTTTAAGGTAGAGCAAGAACTGACACTTGTAAAGTGCCAAATCCTTCCACTTAGGATTTTTCCTCAATTTTTAAGTTTTCTTGCCCATGCCTAATTCCATAGCAGTTTTAATGATTCACACTTACCTGGTCATCCTAAAGTATTCATTTAGTATTTAATAGAATCAATCACTCTTTTTGTACTCTCATTACATGAGTTTCCATAATATTTAATTGTATCACATGAATAGATTGACAGATACAACTGTTATAAACAGGTTTGGGATTAAGTACAGCTGACTCTTTACAAGCATACAGCTTACATGGAAGGGGCAGAAGTGTGGAGACATATTAAGAGAGTAGCCAGTTAGAAGAGTGCTGTGCCTATCAATTGTAGAGCTTGATAGAGGGAACAGAGAGCATGAATTCATCACATTGTTACTTGAGTGAGGTTATTTAAGAGTATTTCTATTGTATTGTACATTTTTCTTTCTTTAAAAAAAAATCTCTAGATTTGATCCATATGGAAAGAATAAGTTCTCCACTTGCAGAATTTGTAAAAGTTCTGTGCACCAGCCAGGTTCTCATTACTGCCAGGGCTGTGCCTACAAAAAGGGTAAGTTTCCTTTAATACCATTTTTGAATTCATATCAAACCCACTTCTTTTGATACTGATTTGGATAACATAGTAAAGGAGTAGCCCTTCATAAATTAGTCAAATGCTCTTTTTTCTAAGGCAAAATAAACTTAGAACTTGTCATAGTTAAAAGTATATATTTTCTTTTTTTCTTTTCTGATGCTGTTAAGT
Organism: Mesoplodon mirus; assembly: GCF_964341445.2. NCBI lineage: Eukaryota > Metazoa > Chordata > Mammalia > Artiodactyla > Ziphiidae > Mesoplodon > Mesoplodon mirus. Next base: position 62,878,497 of record NC_138990.1, read on the forward strand.
TGTGTTCTAAGCTTCAAGGGTGACTTAAATAAACCAAATCATTTGTATTGGTTAGCTATTTGATTAGTATTATTAGTTGTTATTAAGATTTGATTACTTACATGAGTTTTTGTTTGTTTTAGGCATCTGCGCTATGTGTGGAAAAAAGGTTTTGGATACCAAAAACTACAAGCAAACGTCTGTCTAGATGTATTGAAGTTTCTGGCTTTCCGTATGATTTTACTTTTTGCTTGAATTTTCAAGGCATAATATAGATGTTCAAGTTACAAAATAACATGTCTTAAGACAAGTTTAAACCAGGGAAGTAGATTGGTATTCATTTTTTTGCTCTCAAGAAGTTCTGAACAGCAGCAGTGTAACTAGTTTTTGCCTTAAGTTTTTATTTTCCTTACAAACATCTTATTGAACTGGAATAAGTGACAAATTTAATGAAAAATATTTTCCCAGTTCTGTATGCACTTTTTATTTATCATTACTCATGTAATTTTTATTATCCTTTCCCTCTACTTTATAGATATTGCAAAAGTGTGAGAAGGAGGTTGTTGATATTTGGCTTTGAACTTGGCATCCAGATTTGGAATTTTTCCCTCATTCCCTTTTGGTTGCATAGTTCTTAGGATCAACAGTCCCTTAATTAATTGCAGCTTCATAAGGCATTAAAATATCTGAGATCATTATTGCTAAATAGTTCCTTAAGTAATTAGCCCAGGCCCAAATCAAACAAAAATTGTATTTATATTATTTTATATTATTTTTTATTTGTTCTTGAAGCCAAAGTGCCAATACCTTTCATATGAGAATGGGAATGCAAGGAACACCCCACATAAATCCAAATGAATACACTGGATTTCAGAAAAACACATATTACACATATTACCTTGAATTCAGACCATCACGAAAGCCAGGAGAACAGTGTGCTGATGATGTGTAATGAATGAGTCACCATTCCTTGGGAAAGCACTTTGAAGCAGAAGCCAAACTTCTTTTTAACCTCCTCCTCTCTCCTTCCCCCACCAAAAATAAATAGACTAAGCAAACATTTTGACTCTTTTTTTTAATATATATATAACATAGACTGCTGAAAGACTACTTTGAGGTTTCTTTTTAATTGAAGTAAAGTTGATTTACAATGTTGTGTTAATTTCTGCTGTACAACAAAGTAATTTAGTTATACATATATATACCTTCTTTTTAAAATTCTTTTCCTTTATGGTTTATCACAAGACATTGAATGCAGTTCCCTGTGCTATGTAGTAGGACTTTGTTGTTTATCCATTCTATATATAATGGTTTGCATCTGCTAACCCCAAAATCCCAATCCATCTCCCTCCCCACCCCACCCGCACTGTTTCTGTTTCTTAGATAGGCTAATTTATGTCATATTTTAGATTCTACATGAGTGATATATGGTATTTGTCTTTCTCTTTCTGATTTATTTCTCTTAGTATGATAATCTCTAAGTCCATCCATGTTGCTGCAAATGGCATTATTTCATTCTTTTTTATGGCTGAGTAATATTCCATTGTATATATGTACCACATCTTTTTTATCCATTCATCTGTCAATGGACATTTAAGTTGTTTCCATGTCTTGGCTATTGTGAATAGTGCTGCTATGAGCATAGGGATGCATGTATCTTTTTGAATTGTAGTTTTGTCTGGATATATGCCCAGGAGTGGAATTGCTAGATCCTATAGTAGTTCAATTTTTAATTTTTTGAGGAACCTTTGTATTGTTTTCCATAGTGGCTGCACCAACTTACATTCCCACCCACAGTGTAGGAGGGTTCCCTTTTCTCCACATTCTCTCCAGCATTTGTTATTTGTAGACTTTTTAATGATGGCCATTCTGACCGGTGTGAGGTGGTACTTCATCATAGTTTTGATTTGCATTTCTCTAATAATTAGTGATGTTGAGCACCTTTTCTTGTGACTGTTGGCCATCTGTATGTCTTCTTTGGAGAAATGTCTTTTTAGAGTTTCTGCCCATTTTTTGATTGGGTTGTTTGTTTTTTTGTTACTGAGTTATATAAGCTGTCTGTATGTTTTGGAAATTAAGCCCTTGTTGGTCACATCATTTGTATTCTCTCCCAGTCTGTAGGTTGTCCTTTTAATTTTGTTTATGGTTTCCTTTGTTGTACAAAAGCTTGTAAGTTTGATTAGGTACCATTTGTTTATTTTTGCTTTTATTTCTATTGTTTTGGGAGACTGACCTAAGAAAACATTGGTACAATTTATGTCAGAGAATGTTTTGCCTATGTTCTCTTCTAGGAGTTTTATAGTATCATGTTTTATATTTAAGTGTTTAAGTGTTTAAGCCATTTTGAGTTTATTTTTGTGTATGATGAGAGGGTGTATTCTAACTTCATTGATTTACATGTGGCTGTCCAACTTTCCCAACACCACTTGCCGAAGTGACGGTCTTTTTTCAATTGTATATTCTTGCCTCCTTTGTTGAAGATTAATTGACTGTAGGTGTGTGGGTTTATTTCTGAGCTCTCTATTCACTTTGAGGTTTCAGACAAAGATTTTTCTTATGCTGCCTTCAGAGGTACAGGACTTCTGCTTTTGAAACCTGCAGCTTACTGTGGAACACCAAAAAAGTATTCCTCATTGCCAAGTGCAATATAAATACATAACACTATAAAATGGAAGAGTAGATAACATGATGATATATATGGTGTTGATATCACATTTTTATTTGTTTAAAAATACTATGGAAAGTATTTAAAGTTTTAACTGTTTAATTTGTCTATAAGGTTTTTTTCCCTAGGATACATTCTTATTCTTACCCAGAAAAATCATAAGGGTAATGCAAAATATAATAAATAACAACAGCTCTGAGGGCAAGAAGTATCTTCTCATGCTTTAATTGGGGATTTTAAACTAAAATCAATACAAGGGACCCATAATAGGACCTGGTTAAGAGAGTGACCCAGATCCATCAACAGCTGGGTTGGTCAACTTTGGGAAACTACATTTCTCATGTATCAGCTGGGATCTGGACTTCCCCAACTCATATTTCATATTCATGCCTTGACTAGCCTTCTTCTGTAAATGATCCAACAGCCAGACTGAGGTTCTCCTATGAAGATATTTGTCAGTATTATACCTCAGAATAGTTAAGTATTATAAACCTTCATATTGTTGAAATAACAATATGACTCCCATAAATTGAATAGAAGAAGTTATTAAATGAGGAAGAAATTCCCAAAATAAAACATGAACGTAAAGTAGTTTTTAAAAAGAAGACATAAAAACAGAAACGATAGCATTAAGATGACAGGATTAAGATCAAACATAGCTTTTATTAGAGTAAATAACATGTTTTTTAAAAAATCTCAGATTGTATTTAATATGTGTATATGTCAGAAACAACTTAAATTCCAACAAGAGCACTTCTTAAGTTCATTCATTTAAAATATGCAGCCATCAAAATGGTACAGGAATTACATATATGTGCAGAAGTTTATATCTACAGATAGAAGACATCTGAAAGCTACTAGTACTGTTTTTCTCTTTGGGGTGGAACTAAGGGTTGAGAAAAGAAAGACAACCCTTTACAGCCTCATGCCAACTACCTAATACTTTTTAGCTTCTAGTTCCCTTACCTGGGGGAGCAGGAGAGTACTAATAATTTTAGTATCTTAGAAATATATATTTACATGCATAGATATGTATATATATTTTTTGAGAATTTCAAGCAGAAGAAATATATACATTGTTCTGCATTTCAACTTCTTAATGTTTCTTCTATTTACTTTACCATTTTCTCTCTATGTCATTACATGTTTTTTTCTTGATCACATGATGAATACACTGCAGACATCATACCCTTTAATACTACGTATGTACTTCATAAGAACAAACATACTAAGTTTGGTTATCAAATTCAGGAATTTAACATTGATACAATACTTTCATCTAATTTATAGTCCCTATTCCAATTTCATTTGCTGTTCCATTGGTAATTTTTGTTTTCAGCTACAGGATGTAGTCCAGGATCATATGTTAGATTATCATGACTCTAATCTGGACCAGTTCTTCGGCCTTTTTTTGTCTTTTATAGTATTGATTTATTTGAAGAATACAGGACAATTACAGTATAGATTATCCTTCTTTTTTGGGTTTTTCTGATTCTTCCTTATGGTTAGATTCAGGTTATGCAATATGGGCTGAAATACTATGAGTGATATGTCCTCCCAGGGTCACATCCAGACTCCCAGAATGTCCCATTGCCTATTATTGGTGATGTTAATTTGATCACTTGGGTAAGATGTTGTCCAGTTTCTCCACTGTATAGTTCCCATTTTTTTCTTTTGTGATTAGATAATTTGTGAGGAGAAAGTTTGAGACCAGGTTGATTGATATTCTGTTCCTCATCAAACTTTCCCCACCTAGATTTAGCATCTTTTGATAATTCTTGTCTGAATAAATTTTTACTGTGCTGTTTACAAAATTGTGATTTTTCTAACACATTATTCTTTCTGTATTAATTAATTGTCATTCTACTCTACGGAAGAGGTTTCCCTTTATCTTTATCATGAGTATAGAATAAATGCTTTTTTTCTGACCATTTGAGTGTTAGTTACAAATAGTTCCTCTTTACCCCAAATATTTAAGTGTGTATTTTCTAAGAACAGGGATATTTTCTTCCATAACCACAGCACAATTATCAAAATCAGAAAATTAGCATTAATATAATACATTATCTAACATTTTCCATATTTCACTAGTTGTTCCAGTAATGGCCTTTGTTGGGGGGAAAAAATAGTCCAGGATCCAATCCAGGATAACACATTACATTTAGTTGTCAAGTCTCTAGTCTCCTTCAGTCTGGAACAGTTCTTCAACCTGTCTTTCAAAAATGTCAAGGTCATGAAAAACATTTACCAGTTATTTTATAGTGTCCCTTAATTTGACATTTTCTGATGTTTGTTTATGATTAGATTGAGCTTATGCATTTTTGGCAGGAATTTCATAGAAGTGATGCTGTGTCCTTTTCAGTGCATCATATCCTGATACCAGTTGTCCCATCACAAGCTGTTAATTTTGATCACTTGTTTTAGGTGGTATCTGCTAGATTTTTCTACTGTAAAGATTCTTAATTTTTTCTTTTAAATTAACAAGCATTTTGTGGGGAGATACTTAGAGACTGTAAATATTCTGTTTCTCACCAAATTTTCATACACTAAGTTTAGCATCCAGTGATGTTTCTTGGCTGAATTAATTGCTACTCTGATGGCTGCCAAATTGTGGTTTTCCAATTCTGTCACTCCTTCTACATTTACTAGTTGGCATTCTACTGTAAGGAAAAGACTTCTCTTTCTCACTTATATTAGTATGAACTCATAAATTCTTATCTTATTCAGTCTGTTACTCTCATTTGTTTTAATGTCAAATTGCCCCATATTTGGCCAGTGGGAGACCTTTTAGGCTGGCTTCTGGGTCTTTTTGACATGTTTTTATCATTCTTTGAGAAATTTCTTACTTTTCAGCACAAAATGTTCCAAGTTTATCTTGTTTTTTTCCCTCCACCCTATCCCTGAAATCAGCTATTTCTTCAAAGATCCTTAGTTTCTTTTAGTAGAGAATGGTGTTTAGAAACTAAGATCTGGGCCTGTTGGGTGTCATTGTTTCTAGGTCCCTTCAACAGAAAGAACTAGGAAACATATATTAAAAATCACCAGTTTTTCTGATATCTCCATTTCCAATCCAACCCCACAGGGTTCTTCCTTGTCTTTACCCATTCCATATTTGTACCTTCTTCCACAGTGAGAATCCAGGCCTCCAGCATCATTATTTGCAGAATTCTGATTTTTTTTTTTTTACTTTTGGTTGCGCCACGTGGCATGTGGGTTCTTAGTTCCTGGACCAGGGATCAAACCCGAGCCCCCTGCGGTGGAAGCGCGGAGTCTTTAACCACTGGACCGCCAGGGAGGTCCCCAGAACTCTGAATTTTTTAATACTGGTCATGTGTTTTGTAATTAAAAATAGTTTTAAGTTTTAAAAAATCTAAGTAAGCAAGTAGGAGAATTATACATATGAATGTCATTCATTAGTCTGTTACTACAGAAAAAAAATTTGGGAACTTTTGTGCATGTGCTGTCTTCCAGATAAATTTGGTAAGTGAATAAATGGTAGTAAATACTTGTTTCAAATCAGCTAACATTTATTGGATCTATACTACATTCACATCCCTAATCAGACTACTGTTATTCGTTCCAACTTTTTTGCTCATAAGCAAGAACTTGATAAACATCCCATCAAATTAATGTAAAGTTGTAAAAGTAAGGGGTGATGATAGGCACAAAGAAAATATATTGAAAGAAATAAAGAGAGACTGGTTCAAAAACAAAAATTCTAGCAAAAAAAAATAGGAACTAGACTAAGGTGATACTAGGAGAATCGAAATGAAGGGACAGATTTGAAAGAGCTGATAAAAGATTTGACAGCCTTGTTGACTAAATGAGGAAATCAGAAGTTGAGTCATAGTGGGTCTCATTTAGATGTTGTAATAGTATTGGTTCTCCACCAGAGGGCAATGGTGTTTTTTCTTGGTTTTTAATTTTCCATCATGCTAAAAGATTTTGCAGTTTTAGCAACTTAAAGATCAAATAGATGGACGTAAATCTCCAACAACATTGTGAACAAGATATCCAGAGAAACTTAACCATACAATAAAAATCCTGGAAAATATTTACATATATACATATGCATATAAGTATATAAAATTTGTACATATGTATGATTTTAAAATATAGAGTTGATTAAACTGGCAAGAAAGTGATGATCCTCAGAGGCCAGAAACAAAGGGAAAGTGCAAGTCCAAAGTGTAAACTAGCACCAAAGCCAGTACTTGCCTTCAAGAATATCTTCCAATCTCGCAGTGCCTAAAGCCTACATCTTAAAGCGTCATGAGCATGGAAGACAAAGCCCTGGACTTGAGCAAGGTGGGAAGGTTAGATAAGAGACATGTGCATTAAGCATGGAGCCCTACAAGGCAACGATTTCAGTGGATTTACTTTAAAACCCCACTTATACACAAAAAGGCAGTGGGAATACGTTCCTATGGCCTTAGCCCTGGGAGGACCAGGGGAAGAAAATTGAAATCTCTCCAGAGACTTTAGCACAAAGATCCAGAGATAGAAAATATGAAGTAGAAATTGAGACATGAAAGGTGGAGGCAAAAGATCTGACCTACATCCAAAACAGACATGTTTAAATTTTTTTCATAATAAATAGTTTTTTTAAGAACAGGAATGAAAGAGACATTTTTAGGCAAGCGAGTTTAAATCAGCAATGTCCTCAATAGAGGACATTCCATAAGGCATACTTCAGGAAGAAGAAAATGAGCTCAAAAATTAATGAAATGTAAGAAAGAACGATCAGTCCCAGAAAATGGTAAATATGCAGGTAACTGTAGACAAACATTGATTATATAACATGATAATATCTAATTTGTGGAGTTAATAAGTAAAATACTAGGAAATATTAAAATATAGTTGATCAGTTTAAGTACTCAAAAAGAAAAAGATATTGACAAACTTTCAACTTGGTCAAGTTAAAAAATACATGTTAAAATTTCTTAAATAACAAAGAATAAAATAAAGAGCATATTTTCCAAACCAGAGGTATTATATGGAATGAGGGAAAATATATTAATCCAAAAGAAGTCAAAAAAGGAGGGGGTGGGGGGGAAGGCATTTAGAGAATAGAAGGGACAAAGTAAGATGAAGGCAATAAATTCAAATATATCTCTAATCACACCTGATATGAATATACTAAATTTTCCAATTAAACAAATATTGTCACTTTTTAAAAAAAATTTCCAGCCGAATGCTAAAGTGTGTTTATAGTAAAAGGATGGGAAAGTATATCAGGCAGACACTAACTAAAATAAAACTGGTGTGGCTATATTAATGTAGAAAGAGTAAGTCTTCAGGCAAAAAAGCATTACTAGAGGGAATAAAGACCATTACATACTGATAAAAGGTTCAAGTTTCCAAGAAGATAAAACAATTCTAAGTTATATATTGCTAATGATATAGCTTCAAATATATATAAAGCAAAAATTGACAAAAGTGTTCTAGTGAAAGATTTTATGCACTTTTTGCACTAATTGATGAAACAAGCAGACAAGCCTCTTAGATAGCCTCATCCACCAGAGTTCAGACAGCAGAAGCAAGAAGAACTACAATCCTGCACCCTGTGCAACAAAAACCACATTCACAGAAAGACAAGATGAAAAGGCAGAGGGCTATGTACCAGATGAAGGAGCAAGATAAAAGCCCAGAAAAACAACTAAATGAAGTGGAGATAAGCAACCTTCCAGAAAAAGAATTCAGAATAATGATAGTGAAGATGATCCAGGACCTTGGAAAAAGAATGGAGGCAAAGATCGAGAAGATGCAAGAAATGTTTAACAAAACCTAGAAGAATTAAAAAACAAACAGAGATGAACAATACAATAACTGAAATGAAAACTACACTAGAAGGAATCAGTAGCAGAATAACTGAGGCAGAAGAACGGATAAGTGACCTGGAAGACAGAATGGTGGAATTTACTGCTGCAGAACAGAATAAAGAAAAAAAAAATGAAAAGAAATGAAGGCAGCCTAAGAGACCTCTGGGACAACATTAAACGCAACAACATTTGCATTATAGGGGTCCCAGAAGAAGAAGAGAGAGAGAAAGGACCCAAGAAAATATTTGAAGAGATTATAGTCAAAAAATTCCCTAACATGGGAAAGGAAATAGCCACCAAGTCCAGGAAGCGCAGAGAGTCCCATACAGGATAACCCCAAGGAGAAACACGCCGAGACACATAGTAATCAAACTGGCAAAAATTAAAGACAAAGAAAAATTATTGAAAGCAGCAAGGGAAAAATGACAAATAACATACAAGAGAACTCCCATAAGGTTAACAGCTGATTTCTCAGCAGAAACTCTACAAGCCAGAAGGGAGTGGCATGATATACTTAAAGTGATGAAAGGGAAGAACCTACAACCAAGATTATGCTACCCGGCAAGGATCTCATTCAGATTCGATGGAGAAATCAAAAGCTTTACAGACAAGCAAAAGCTAACTGAATTCAGCACCACCAAACCAGCTCTACAACAGATGCTAAAGGAACTTCTCTAAATGGGAAACACGAGAAGAAAAGGACCTACAAAAACAAACCCAAAACAATTAAGAAAATGGTCATAGGAACATACATATTGATAATTACCTTAAATGTGAATGGATTAATGCTTCAACCAAAAGACACAGGCTTGCTGAATGAATACAAAAACAAGACCCATATATATGCTGTCTATAAGAGACCCACTTCAGACCTAGGGACACATACAGACTGAAAGTGAGGGGATGGAAAAAGATATTCCATGCAAATGGAAATCAAAAGAAAGCTGGAGTAGCAGTACCCCTATCAGATAAACTAGACTTTAAAATAAAGAATGTTACAAGAGACAAGGAAGGACACTACATAATGATCAAGGGATCAATCCAAGAAGAAGATATAACAATTATAAATATATATGTACCCACCATAAGAGCACCTCAATACATAAGGCAACTGCTAACAGCTATAAAATAGGAAATCGACAGTAACACAATAATAGTGGGGGGCTTTAGCACCTCACTTACACCAATGGACAGATCATCCAAAAGGAAAATAAGCAAGGAAACAGAAGCTTTAAATGGCAATAGACCAGATAGATTTAATTGATATTTATAGGACATTCCATTCAAAAACAGCAGATTACACTTTCTTCTCAAGTGTGCACAGAACATTCTCCAGGATAGATCACATCTTGGGTCACAAATCAAGCCTCAGTAAATTTAAGAAAATTGAAATCATATCCAGCATCTTTTCTGATCACAACGCTGTGAGATTAGAAATGAATTACAGGAGATAAAACATAAAAAACACAAACACATGGAGACTAAACACTACGTTACTAAATAACCAAGAGATCACTGAAGAAATTAAAGAGGAAATCAAAAAAATACGTAGAGACAAATGAAAATGAAAACATGACAATCCAAAACCTATGGGATGCAGCAAAAGCAGTTCTAAGAGGGAAGTTTATAGCTATACAAGCCAACCTCAAGAAACAAGAAAAATCTCAAATAATCTAACCTTACACCTAAAGAAACTAGAGAAAGAAGAACAAACAAAACCCAACGTTAGCAGAAGGAAAGAAATCATAAAGATCAGAGCAGAAATAAATGAAATAGAAACAAATAGCAAAGATCAATAAAACTAAAAGCTGGTTCTTTGAGAAGGTAAACAAAATTGATAAACCATTAGCTAGACTCATCAAGAAAAAGAGGGAAAGGACTCAAATCAATAAAATTAGAAATGGAAAAGGAGAAATTACAACAGACACCGCAGAAATAGAAAGCATCCTAAGAGACTACTACAAGCAAGTCTATGCCAATAAAATTGACAACCTGGAAGAAATGGACAAATTCTTAGAAAGGTATAACCCTCCAAGACTGAAGCAGGAAGAAATAGAAAATATGAACAGACCAATCACAAGTAATGAAATTGAAACTGTGATTAAAAATCTTCCAACAGGGCTTCCCTGGGGGCACAGTGGTTGAGAGTCCACCTGCCGATGCAGGGGACACGGGTTCGTGCCCTGGTCCAGGCAGATCCCACATGCGGTGGAGCGGCTAGGCCCGTGAGCCATGGCCGCTGAGCCTGCGCATCCGGAGCCTGTGTTCCACAACAGTGAGAGGCCCGCGTTCTGCAAAAAAAAAAAAAAAAAAAAAAAAAAAAACTTCCAACAAACAAAGGTCCAGGACCAGATGGCTTCACAGATGAATTCTATCAAACATTTAGAGAAGAGCTAACACCCATCCTTCTCAAACTCTTCCAAAAAATTGCAGAGGAAGGAAAACTCCCAAACTCATTCTATGAGGCCACCATCACCCTGATACCAAAACCAGACAAAGATACTAAAAAAAAGAAAATTACAGACCAATATCACTGATGTATATAGATGCAAAAATCCTCAACAAAATACTAGCAAACAGAATCCAGCAACACATTAAAGGATTACACACCATGATCAAGTGGGATTTATCCCAGGGATGCAAGGATTCTTCAATATATGCAAATCAATCATTGTGATACACCATATTAACAAATTGAAGGAGAAAAACAATATGATCATCTCAATAGGTAGAGAAAAAGCTTTTGACAAAATTCAACACCCATTTATCATATAAACTCTCCAGAAAGTGGGCATAGAGGGAACCTACCTCAACATAGTAAAGGCCATATATGACAAACCCACAGCAAACATCATTCTCAATGGTGAAAAACTGAAAGCATTTTCTCTAAGATCAGGAACAAGACAAGGATGCCCACTCTCACCGCTATTATTCAACATAGTTTTGGAAGTCGTAGCCTCGGCAATCAGAAGAAAAAGAAGTAAAAGGAATACAAGTTGGAAAAGAAGAAGTAAAACTGTCACTGTTTGCTGATGACATGATACTATACATAGAGAATCCTAAAGATGCCACCAGAAAACTCCTAGAGGTAATCAATGAATTTGGTAAAGTTGCAGGATACAAAATTATTGCACAGAAATCTCTTGCATTCCTATACACCAATGACGAAAAATCTGAAAGAGAAATTAAGGAAACACTCCCATTTACCACTGCAACAAAAAGAATAAAATACCTAGGAATAAGCCTACCTAGGGAGACAAAAGACCTGTATGCAGGAAACTATAAGACACTGATGAAAGAAATTAAAGATGATACCAACAGATGGACAGATATACCATGTTCTTGGATTGGAAGAAGCAATATTGTGAAAATGGCTATACTACCCAAAGCAATCTACAGATTCAATGCAATCCCTATCAAATTACCAATGACATTTTTTACAAAACTAGAACAAAAAATCATAAAATTTGTATGGAGACACAAAAGACCCCAAACAGCCAAAGCAGTCTTGAGGGAAAAAAAACGGAGCTGGAGGAATCAGACTCCCTGACTTCAGACTATACTACAAAGCTACAGTAATCAAGACAATATGGTACTGGCACAAAAACAGAAACATAGATCAGTGGAACAAGATAGAAAGCCCAGAGGTAAACCCATGCACCTATGGTCAACTAATCTATGACAAAGGAGGCAAGGATATACAATGGAGAAAAGACAGTCTCTTCAATAAGTGGTGCTGGGAAAACTGGACAGCTACATGTAAAAGAATGAAACTAGAACACTCCCTAACACCATACACAAAAATAAACTCAAAATGGATTAGAGACCTAAATGTAAGACTGGGCACTATAAAACTCTTAGAGGAAAACGTAGGAAGAACACTCTTTGACATAAATCACAGCAAGATCTTCTTTGATCCACCTCCTAGAGTAATGGAAATAAAAACAAAAATAAACAAATGGGACCTAATGAAACTTAAAAGGTTTTGCACAGCAAAGGAAACCATAAACAAGACAAAAAGACAACTCTCAGAATGGGAGAAAGTATTTGCAAATGAATCAATGGACAAAGGATTAATCTGCAAAATATATAAACAGCTCATGCAGCTCGATATTAAAAAAACAAACAACCCAATCCAAAAATGAGCAGAAGACCTAAATAGACATCTCTCCAAAGAAGACATACAGTTGGCCAAGAAGCACATGAAAAGCTGCTCAACATCACTAATCATTAGAGAAATGCAAATCAAAACTACAATGAGGTATCACCTCACACCAGTTAGAATGCACTTCATCAAAAAATCTACAAACAACAAATGCTGGAGAGAGTGTGAAGAAAAGGGAACCCTCTTGCACTGTTGGTGGGAATGTAAACTGATACAGCCACTATGGAGAATAGTATGGAGGTTCCTTAAAAAACTAAAAATAGAATTACCATATGACCCAGCAATCCCACTACTGGGTATATACCTAGAGAAAACCATAATTCCAAAAAACACATACACCCCAATGTTCATTGCAGCACTATTTACAATAGCCAGGTCATGGAAGCAACCTAAATGCCCATCGACAGACAAATGCATAAAGAAGATGTGGTACATATATACAGTGGAATATTACTCAGCCATAAAAAGGAACGAAATTGGGTTATTTGTTGAGACGTGGATGGATCTAGAGACTGTCATACAGAGTGAAGTAAGTCAGAAAGAGAAAAAGAAATATCGTATATTAACGCATATATGTGGAACCTAGAAAAATGGTACAGATGAACTGTTTTGCAGGGCAGAAATTGAGACACAGATGTAGAGAACAAACGTATGGACACCAAGGGGGGAAAGCCGTGGGGGTGTGGGGGTGGTGGTGTGATGAATTGGGCAATTGGGATTGACATGTATACACTGATGTGTATAAAATTGATGACTAATAAGAACCTGCTGTATAAGAAAAATAAAATTTAAATTTAAAAAATAATTTTTAATAAAAAAGTTTAGAAAAAAAACAGCTAAAACATAAAACTTCAGTAAGATTTGAACAGTACAATTAACTAGCTTGACCTAATGGACACATAAAAGATCATCCCAATAACTGAATAATTTGCATTTTTAAGCATGCCAGGGACATTTATTTTAAAAAAATAATCATGTACTAAGCCATAAGATAGGTCTCAACAATTTTCAGAAATTTGATATCAGAAAAACCAACCTTTAATCACAACACAATTAGGTTAGAAATCAACAGCAGAAAGATTATTTTTTAAAACTATGCAGTCGGCCCTCTGTATCCTTGGGTGCTACATCCATGAATTCAACCCACCACAGGTTGAAAATATTCCCCCCCAAATTTTCCAGAAATGTCTAAAAAGCAAAACTTGCTTTTGTCATGTCCTGGCAACTATTTAGATAGCATTTACTTTGTATTTTACAACTATTTACATAGCATTACATTATAGGCATTATAAATAATCTAGAGATGATTTAAAGTTTACAGGAGAGAAGATGTACATAGGTTATATGGAAATACTACACCATTTTATGTAAGGGACTTGAACATCTGTGAATTGTGGTGTGTGTGGGGGGGAGGGGTGTCCTGGAAACAGTTCTCTGCAGATATCAAAGGACGACTGTATTCGGAAATGTAAGACATACTTCTAAATAATTAATGAGTCTGAAAAATCATAGTGGAATTAGAATATACTTAAGATCAAATAATAATGAAAATAATTTATCAAAACTTGTGGGATACAGCTCAAGTGGAATTCAGAGGCTTTAAATGCTTATATGGGAAAAGAAAGTCTGACAATGAGCTAAGAATCAGACTGAAGTTAGAAGACAAATCCAAAGAAGGTAGGGAGAAGGAATTAATAAAAATAAGATCATAAATGAATCACATGTAAAACAAAGATACAGTAGAAAAAATGGAGCTCAAAAAGCAAAAAGTTCATTCTTTGTAAAAACTAGTAAAATTCTAAAACCTATAGCAAGACTGATAAAGAAAAAAATCAGGAATAGTCAATTTTAAGAATAAACAATGGAACATAATTATAGATAAAGCAAAGCAAAAAAAAAGAATATTATGGATGCTTTTATGCCAGTATGAGTTGAAGAATATTAGATGAAATGGATATTTTCTTATAAAAATAATAATGATTGACTCAAGAATAAACTAGAATACCTGAAAGGTCCTATAATCACTAAAGAAATTTTATCAGGAGTCAAACATTAGAATGAGATGGTTTTACAGGTGAATTATACAAAAATTCAAATAACAAGTGATTCCAAACTTACACAGACTTTTTCAAACAAGAGAAAAAGTGGGAATACTTCTCAACTCACTTATAAGGCTAGTATAACCTTGTTACCCAAATCAGGCAAGTACTGTAAAGAAAAGAAAATTACAGAGCATGATCAGTCATGAGCATAGATGGAAAATATTAGAAAACTAATTCAGCAATGCATAACAGTTGATAATATTATTTTGTGACCAATACGAGTTTATCCCAGGAATGCAAGACTGGCCAACATTTTTAAAAATCTATTAATTCATTCCCCACATTAACAAATTAATGAAAAAAACTATATGATTTTTTATAAAATCCAGCAAACAATGAAAACTAGAATAGAAATTCCTTAACCTAGTAAAAGGTAACATCAAAAGCCCACAGCAAATATCCTATCAAGTATTAAATGCATTGCCTTTAAAATTAGTAACAAGACAAGAATGCCTACTCTTACCACTTTTTTCAACATTGTAGAGATTCTAGCAAGTGCAGTAAAACAAGACAAAGAAGAAAAAAGGTATAGAGATCAGAAGGAAAAAGCAAAACTAATTATTTGCAGTATTCCAGTATTTTGTGGATCCCAAAAGAATCCACAGCAAATTATTAGGCTGAATAAACAGTTTATCCAATTTACCACAAAGGAGATCAGTATACAAAAGCAGAATGCATTTAAGCATACCAGCAAAAACAAAATGTAATTTAAAAATATACCCTATATAATAGAAATCAAAAATATAAGAATAAATATAACAGAAGATGTCCAAGTGCTTTTGGAGAAAGTTATAAAATTTATTGAACAAGATAGAACTCAAGAAGCTGATCATAAAATTTATATGGAAGAGCAAAGGGCCAAAAGACACTTTTAAAGAATAATAAATTGGAGGGTCTTGATGTACCAAGCATCAAAGTTTTTCATAAAACTGAAGTATTAGGACTCTATTGTACCAGCACAAAGACAGAAACAGAGAGACCAGGAGTCGATGAATACATATATGGGAAGGTGGTATATGACACAAGTGGCATTGTAAATCAGTGGGGAATTTCTTCAGTAAATTCAAACTGGATCCCTGTACACAAAAGTCAAATCCAGGACTTAGATGTGAAAGGTAGTCCTGTTGTCCAGTATCAGAAAACAGTTTTCTAGATTTTGTCTCGTTTCTTAACTGTTTAGAGCAGTAAGGTAAGTTTGGTTCCTGGCAGTCTATCATGGTCATAAGTGGAAGTCAAGTGTGGTTTTGTAGAGTTTTCCTCTTCCCACACAATCTGTTTCCTCCACGTTGCTTTTATGTTTGTTTAGGTCTCTGTCTTCCTTGTTAGTTTTCTTCAAATGTCTGGCCTTTTTTTCTTTCTGCTTACTCTTAATAGTGTGGGGAGAATATTGGAAACTCTGCTTGTGTTGGTAGACAAGTTGACCATGAGTTTCATGTAAGGTAGAGGTTATCAACAGTAACACTACTGATGTTTTGGATTGGATAATCCTTTGTAGTGGGATGCTTTTCTTGTGCATTGTAAGATATTTAGCAACATCCCTAGCCTCTACCCACTAGATGCCAGAACCCCCAACCTTACTAAGTTTTGTGAAAATAAAAAATGTCTCCAGACATTGCCATATGCGTCTTAAGTTGAGAATCACTGATTTAAGGTGATTCTATCTAAGCTGTTTGCAAAGGGACTGTTGAATTCAGTATATTTAGATACTTCTTTTTGAGGTGGTCATATTCTCCACAGAATAGTCCTCCAATTTCTCTTGCCTAAAGATAAAGTGGAAGAAAGCAGGAAGCCTTATTATTTGATATACAGGCATTCACTTATTTTTCCTGTTTTAAGTACTTCATACCGACCCTCAACTGTGCCTGGTTTTCCTCCATCCAGAAACCATCTGTTTACCCATCTCTGGAGCCTAAATCTCTAGACTTTGGCCAGAGTGTGGGATGGGCAATCACCAGTGATGTGGAGTATGGGGAGGGGAGAAATCCAGGAAGCTACATGATCCTCAAACAGCCCTCATTCAACCAGTCTTCCTTATTTCAACACCCTGTTTCACCCCACTTCCAGAGGCACCATCAGTCCTTGAGTCTTTTGAGGATTCTGGAGTGCATATAGAATTTATTTTTATCTTTACTTAATGTCAGTTTACAATTTGGTCTTTCAAGTTTGCCAAGTCCATTACTATTTGTCTGCTTTCTACCCTCCAAAATTTGGTTCCTTTGGTATCCTCTTTCACTCTCTTTATCCTTAGGATTTATGCCACCCCCTTAAGTGCCTTTACTGTATTTTTATGTGAGGAGATTGAGCAGGATAAAAATTAGATATGTTTCATTCCACTGTCTTTATCCAGAAGCTTCAATTCCATATACTTTTGATAGTTGTCATGTTTCTAATTGTCACCAGACATTTACCCTTTGGAATGTGGGCCGTCAGGTGGAAGGGAACAGATACAGCCTTTATTTCCTTCCCTTCTTTCTATTTCTTATAGATAATATTATAATTGGGAGGTGGGAATGAAGAGAAAGATGTTAACAGAGGATATGGGAGATTAGCTGGTTGAAACTGAAGTTCATGTTGAAGGGTTATGGGAGATATGAATACAATAAATAGATAAGGTGGGACCAGACTATGAAGCCTACAATACTGCTTTGAATATATCATATTGGATCCAGGAGTCAGTAGAAAAGCATTATGGACTTTTCATCTGAGAAGTGATTTGATGAAAGTAGGTTTTATAAATATTAATCTTAAGAGCTCTGATAACAGATGGACAAGAATAGGGAATGAGTAGAGGCAGAGGAGCTTTCCAGGAGACTGTGGCTGATATCCAGATAGGAGTGATAAACTAGGCCATAATGGGAGGGATGGGAATGGAAAGGACAGATTTAAAAGTCATTGACAAGGAAAATTCGATGGTATTTGTTACCCCCAGCAGGTACAGAAGTTAAATAGATCACAGTTGAATGTACAGAATCTCATATTCATGGGTGGTAGATCTAAGCACATTAAATAAAATGTTGGTGTGGCAAGAAATGTGCCTGGTAGAGCACCGCATGATTCAGTCATTGAGAAAAGGCCCAATCAAGACAGCTCAAGAAAAAGGAAAGGGAAGCTGTTGAGAATTCACAGAGGGGTCTCATTGGAATATAAACATTCCTGAAGAACAACCAGCCTTCTGGGACTGGAAAGAAACAGAGACACTTTCTCTGTTTTACTTCGGCTTTTTCCATGAACACATCTTGTACAAGGCCCACAGACGGCTATTCTAATCCCTGAGGCTGTGTGACCTTTCTGGCTACATCTCTACCACCAACTGCTTCTTCCCTCTAGTCCTTCAGTTAAATTACTGAGAGAGAATTTGGACCCAGCTCCACCTTTCATTTCAGGGCACAAGTTACACATACCTGAGCAGCCAGCAGTGACAGAGGATAGGTTGGGGAAGGGGTGGTTACACAGTGATGTCCAGTCAACACAACCACAAACACAGCAGGCACATTGACCCACCCAGGTGAAAGAATTGTTTTAATGAATTTGAATTAGAAAGGAAACTGAAACTTTTTGGTGTATAACCTTACCTTTTAAAGTTGGTGTCAGCTACAGAATCCCCAAGCTACCTTACAAAGCCACCATGAGTGGTGGAAGTGTGAAAAGATGATAGGATTGGCTTAGTGTGCTTATTCCTTCTATGTAAGTAGTTTGCACTTCAGACTAAAAACTCTATGAATCCAGCACCAGGTCTGCTGCCTACGAGTCAGCTGGCCTCTTTGACAACACCAGACAATCCTCATCCAGGCTTCCTTATGTAATGTTTGTAGAAAAAGGGCACAGTTTGCTGACCAGTAGACCAATACACCATCATCATGGCTCCACAGAAATTGGTCTGCTGTGGTGCTCCAACGAACTCATAATTTTTTCAAATGAGCTTATAATTTTTCTACATCTGTGCAGTTGTTCAAGATCAAGGGTCAGCAAACTATGATTCACAGGCTAGTTGCCCTTTTTTTTTTTTTTTTGCGGTACGTGGGCCTCTCACTGTTGTGGCCTCTCCCGTTGCGGAGCACAGCCTCCGGACGCGCGGGCTCAGCGGCCGTGGCTCACGGGCCCAGCCGCTCCGCGGCATGTGGGATCTTCCCAGACCGGGGCACGAACCCGTGTCCCCTGCATCGGCAGGCGGACTCTCAACCACTGTGCCACCAGGGAAGCCCTAGTTGCCTATTTTTGTATATAAAGTTTTATTGGGACACAGCTATGGCCATTCAGTAATAGATTGTCTATAGTTTCTTTTGTGTACAGTGGCAGAGTTGCAAACCTAAACTATTTACTACCTGGCCCTTTAAGAAAAAGTTTGCTGACCCCTGTTCTAGATAGTTCTAGAAATGATCAGCATTTTGAGAAAAAATCTTGGGTAGATATAAAAGACTAGCGGCTGCACAGTAGTGGTACAATGTTTTCCCACACTGCTACTTTTATTGTTTCTTCGTTCCTTAATCACTTTATGGACCACATTTAGGGCCAGAAGTCACTCAGACATCTCTCAAGATTGTCTTATTGGCCTAAACTCCTATTATTCTACATTCATAGATTAAGCTATTAAGTAATTTGATCTAGATGACTAAAGCAAATGTCTTTAGTCTGTTCTGATTATTTACCCTCAGATTTTATTTTCTTGCTACATTCACTCAAGAATAATAGTATGTAATTATTTCCTGTGTGATCTGGAATGTCGGGGCCTCTTGCCAAATGCAGTCCTTTGATTTGTTTCCACAACATGGAGCTGGCCTTTAGTTGATGTGGTTGAGGTTCCCCAAACAGGATATTAATTTTCGCACAGCTGGAGAAACATAATCCTATTTCATGATTTAGTGGGCCAAAGATCCTTCTACCTTCTCTCACTATCCTTCATTTATAAAATAAATGTTAATTTGGTTTCTTTGTGGATCGTTTGCAACACACCTGTATTTTCAAGGAACTCATCCCATACTCAGGTGAGCATACTCAGCTAAGGTAGCCCATTTGGAACAAATGAGCTTTGGCCAAGAGTTTAATGATAAAAATACATTGCTTAAGAAAAGTTCTAATTTCGGGCTCTGGTGTCTCCTGCATGGTTTTGCCAACAAATTATTCTTCGCCTGAGATACAGGATCTTTCAAGTCAACTGCCATCCCTCTCCAAAAGGTGAGGGGGAGCGACTTTGCGGCTGTCGCATTGTGAAGGACCCACCCCACCCCCACGCGTTCCTTCCCTAGGCTCCTGATTCAGCACAAATTGAGAAACAGGGAAATGGAACATTCTTGCCTAGGCGTGCAGCACTTAGCTCTTTTGAATGAGAAAAATGTGTGTTCATAATCACCAAATTTGAAATGTATGGCTACCGGAAATTTGGGCTGTTTCAGAGCCAGATTAGATGCTCCCAGAGCCCTCTCCCACAGCCTGTGGCCTGGCCTCTCAGAGTCTGCCCTGCCCCCAGAGCCCTGGTGCTACTTCTCTCAAGTTCTACCTGTTCTTCTTCTACCCGAAAGCCTTCTCTGACACCTCAAGGCTTGGCTAGGTGTCCTGCCTCAGTGTTTCACTACAACCTGCATTTTCCCCATCATAGTATTGGCATTGCTCCTTCTCCTGTCTTTCCATGGGCTCCACCCCCATCCCCAACTAAATTATAAGATCTTGAAATCCAGCAACCATGTCTTTTCTGTTCAACAAGACAGATAAATTCACCAAGACCAAAACAGGGTTGCTTGTTCCCCAGTGCATAGCCCAGCATAGGAATTCAATGATTATGAATGAATGAACGAACGAACCGAACAAACTTCAGATCTACCTAGGGCAGGAACATCAGAGTTGGAGGTGCCTTTCCAACAGCCCCAGGGGCAGGGAAGTTCCGGAGAGAGCCGTACCCTGCCTGGCAGTGCGTAGCGCCTTCCCTTTCTTCCCATCACCACGCTTCCTCTCCCAACACCCAGTCTGAAGGCTGGAGAGCCTTCATGTACCACAGAGAGAGCTTTCATCCTTCACCCCATCCCTAGAAAAGATCCCTTTATTATTCAGCATTGTGTCTAAAAGTCATTTAGCTCCGGATGCGACCACTGCAGAAAACATGAAGAGCCTTAGAAAAACTGCACCACTGCTGGGGATCTTATTTTAATTATTCTATAAAATTTCACTTTATGCTTAGTGTCTGATTTCATTTGGGGCTGGTTTCCTCTCTTGCAGGCCCTGGATCCATGAAATCTGTATTAATTTGTATATGTGGCAGAACAGTATCAGCCAATCCCTTTCCCTGTGTTTAACCTCCTTCATTCTTCCCCTCACTCAGGAAGCTAGCCTAGTTTCTGCTTCTTACCCAGATGAGGGATGTGATAGCTAGAAGCAGAGAAATGAGTGTCTTCCTGGCTTTTGGCTTCAAAAGCTGCCCTTAGGAGAAAGAAGATAAATTACACCATAGAGAAAATACTTGGAGGAAAAGATAATAAGAGTAGAAAAGAGCTCCTTAGTCCTGTGGGGATGAATTCATGGGAAAATACCAAGGGCAAGAGACATTGCTAGGTCCTGTGTGCTACTCTACAGGCTCACCCTGGAAAGGTGGCATAATCCCAGATGTTTGTATGGGGCCTGGGAATAGAGAAGATGTTTTCCTTACATCCTCAGTAGAGCCCCAGGAAGGTTGCAAGACCTCAGAGAAGAAGTGGGTGCATGGTGAGTCGCTGCTGAATGGGCTTTAGGCAGCAGAATTTTCCATGCCCCAGTGAGACATAAGGCGTGTCTCCTTGTGCCCAAGACGATGCCAGAGAAATGGAGGGTGCCTCTGAACCTGAAGGGGTCATGCAACCAGGATAAAGGATGTCTCAATAACTACCAGTGTATTTGGTAGAATGACCTTGAGGACCAGATTCCTCACTCCCTCCACTCCCCCTCCCCCACTGCATACCTTGACACCTCATAAGCCCCTCCCAGGAACTAGACACAATCCAGGGGAAAGGGGAGGTTGACATCTACAAATTCACTGAGATTAAGTTACTGACAGTGCAAAGAAATGGAAGATTGAAATAAAAATCGGGTTATATTTCTTATATAAATTTGTGGATAAAGACATGTATCCACTGCTCGTATCTTACATTTAGGGATGACATTTCCCACAGAGGAGCAGTGCTCAACTAGCCACTAAAATGTCTTCTTTAACAGGTTTCAAGTTTCTAGATACCAAATGGTGAGTGTACTATTCAACATATGCCATGAAAGTAGAGCCAGTAACAGGGGGAAAGTTTCTCTCCTAATGGTAAGGTGTCCGAATTCTCTGACCCAATCAATAAAGTCAAATGATCTGACAAGTGTAAAGACTGCATTTCAACATTGAAAAAACTGATTTTGCTTAAACTCAAGCTTAATATTAACTCTACTTTTAGTTTCAGCTGATTAAGAAAATACATAACAAAAGGCTAAGCTATATCCAGCAACATTGTAAGATAATTTCTTTTATTCATCATAAAAACACTTATGCATATTTGAGAAGTAATCCATATGGATGAGCACATTTTTCATTCAGTCTACAGACAGAACATGTACGTGGGTTTGCAGATCCTGTGAGGTAACTCTACCACTCCCAGAGGTCTGAGGTCCACAAGTTGGACCTGCTGGGCCAATTAATTTGAAATCAGCCTTATTTGGAAAATCCAAAATGTATGATGGCGATGCCTTACAGAAATACCTCTTAGTATTCCAGTCTGTGGACTCTGACAGAAATAATAGATTTTTGCAAAACACATCACTCTTTTTTTTTGGCTGCATTGAGTCTTCGTTGCTGCAAGGGGGCTTTTCTCTAGTTGTGGCGAGCGGGGGCTACTCTTCATTGCGGTGCGCTGGCTTCTCATTGCAGTGGCTTCTCTTGTTGTGGAGCACAGGCTCTAGGCGCACGGGCTTCAGTAGTTGTGGCGCATGGGCTCAGTAGTTGTGGCTCGTGGGCTCTAGAGCGCAGGCTCAGTGGTCGTGGCCCACGGGCTTAGTTGCTCCGCGGCATGTGGCATCTTCCCGGCCCAGGGCTCGAACCCGTGTCCCCTGCATTGGGAGGCGGATTCTTAACCACTACGCCACCAGGGAAGTCCTGATCACTCTTTTTTGTTTGCAAAGTCTTCATACCAGCTGAATCACAGCTTGCTTTTCACTTCTCGTAACACCTTGCAACATCGCAAAATATTTGCTGGAGTTTGGGAAGGGCGGCTACAGAATTAGTAAACTGAAAGGAAGCCTGCCTTCACTCCCACCCCTGTCAGCACCTTCTGTTCTAGCAGACCGAAAGGCAGCTTGAGAACTCTGATTGCTTCTCCAGATAAGGACAACTCTTGGCACCGTTGCCTGGGGCAAGAATGGAAGCAAAGGAAACATTAGGGAGTTGTTCAGGTGCCAGTACATAATACTGTCACTTCACAGAATGAAATTTATAAATGACTCCATGAAGGTAAATTGCTATGGCAACCAGCCTTCTCAACTTTTGTATCTGTGAATACAATAGTGAAGACAATAGTGAAGACAATATGGGCCATTTCTATTTGGGAGTATATAATCTGGGTTTAATGAATAGCTACCATGCTCTAACTCCTAGTACTAGGCTCATATAATGCTAAACCAGGAAGGGACCTTTGCAAGTATCTAGTTCACATCCCAGGTTTATAGACGGGGAACTGATACTCAGAGAAGTGACGCTACACAGCTAACATGTCTCACACCTGAGCCCATGTTTCCTCACTTAGTTTTCTAGTGCTCTTTTCCTTTCACCATGCTGCCTTTCTGAATGGACTCACCCAACTTCCGTGAGTGGATAAGAGAAATGGGACCAGAGTTAGACATAGGGCCACCATCACTTCTTACTGAGATGTCAAATCAAGTATTATGGATACGCTGGTATCTAAGTATATAACTTTCTCCAGAGTTATGACAGATTCCATATTCCAACAATTTTCATTTAGCCAGCTGATACTAAAAGTAGAGTTAATATCATGCTTGCATTTAAGCAAAAACATTTTTTTCATTGTTGAAATGTAGTTTTCACACTTGTTAGATCATTTGACTTGATTATTGGGTCAGAGAATTTGGAAACCTTACCATTAGGAGAGAACCTTTCCCCCAGTTGTTGGCTCTACTTTCATGGCATATGCTGGACCACCAAAGGTACTAGGAGAAGACATAGCAGTGTGGAGAGGTAGGTAGTGACCTGAAGAGACTTGATCCAGTATTATGGTTCTATCATACATAGGTTAGCAAAGAATTAGGATGTACCAAAATTATATTGAACAGGTATAGTAGGTAAACTTCTTTTAGTGATTCAGAAAACATCCTTTAGGAATTTTCAAGGCCTAGTTTCTTGAATGACAATTTCCATTGCATAAATACATGCAAAAGTGCTTTGGGGGGCCTCCCTGGTGGCGCAGTGGTTGAGAGTCCGCCTGCCGATGCAGGGGATACGGGTTCGTGCCCCGGTCTGGGAGGATCCCATATGCCGCGGAGCGGCTGGGCCCGTGAGCCATGGCCGATGGGCCTGCGCGTCCGGAGCCTGTGCTCCGCAACGGGAGAGGCCACAACAGTGAGAGGCCCGCATACCGCAAAAAGAAAAAAAAAAAAAAAAGTGCTTTGGATAAGAGCTTTCCTTCCAGTTAATGAATCACCAGGGCACAGAAAATTTGGCTATTAGGAATCTTCATAGGTTCTTGCTGAGAGAAATGGCAGAAGTTTGGAGTATTTAATACCTTTCTTTTGAAAGCAAATCAAAATCCAAAGTTAAACTAAACAGTGAAATTAAGGAGTGTTTTAGTTAGAGTATTATTTCATCTTAAAGGGACATGTAAATACAAATACTTAGTTCCCCAAAGTCTTTAATCATCTGGAGATCTTGTTAAAATACAGATTCTGGTTCAGGAGGCCTGAGATGAGACCCACAGTTCTGCACTTCTAACAAGCTCTCAGTGGTATCAAAGCAACTGGTCTTTGGTTTACATCTTTAGAAGAAAGGGACAAGTTTACTTGCTGCCCATCTCTTTAAATGTGTTTTCTGTGGAGGTCAACCCTGACTTTCAGATCTATCACCACCCCAGTCATAGGAATCTTTCTGGCCTCTGAATTCCTAGGGCTCTTATTATATAAGTCATCCATGAGGCACTTAGGTACTTCCGTGTACTATGTCCTGTATATGCATGTCTTGTATCCCCTACTAGATTATAAACTCATCTGTGTTTGCTCAGCCTTCTGTGTGCAACACAGATGCTGAGTGAAGAACTACTGATGACTGATTGATACACTGAATATCATTTACTCCTTCCTCAGAATGCTACACATACTGTTGGAGGCCAACAGTCCTGGGTTCAGAGCCTCATTATGTCACCTGCAAGGTGTGCTGGATAGTTTTCATGCAGGGTATTAGCTCCATCTAGTGGCTTACTGCTGCCTAAGCTTCCTCACAAAACTGTCTTTCCCTAGTACATTTATTTATTTGTTTGTTTGTTTGTTTGTTTTTATTTATGGCTGCTTGCTGGCTTTCTCTAGTTGCTGTGTTGTGGTGCCCGGGCTTCTCATTGCGGTGGCTTCTCTTGTTGCTGAGCACGGGCTCTAGGCACACGGGCTTCAGTAGTTGTGGCTCATGGGCTCTAGAGCGCAGGCTCAGTAGTTGTGGCGCACGGGCTCAGTTGCTCTGCGGCATATGGGATCTTCCCGGCCCAGGGCTCGAACCCGTGTCCCCTGCATTGACAGGCAGATTCTTAACCATTGCACCACCAGGGAAGCCCCTGGCAGGCGGATTCTTAACCACTGCACCACCAGGGAAGCCCGCTTCCCCTAGTACATTTGATGGTCGTTTGATTCATTCATGCAACAGCATTTATTGAATGCTTACTGTGTGCCGAGCATTGATTTGTCTGCTAAATCCACAAAACAGTGAACAAGATCGACATGGTCCCTGCCTTAAGGGAGTTCTTGGTCAGATGGGAAAAATAGAACTTAAATAATTTGTCAAGTAAATTTTTGTTTTTACTTTTGTTTTTTAAATTTTTATTATTTTTAATTGAAGTATAGTTGTACAATATTATATAAGTTATAAGTGTACACTATAGTGATTCATAATTTTTAAAGGTTATACTCCATTTATAGTTATTATAAAATAATGGCTATATTCCCTGTGTTGTGTAATACATCCTTATAGCTTATTTTATACATGCCAGTTTGTACGTCTTAATCCCCTACCTCCTTCCCTCTCCCTGCTGGTAACCACTAGTTTGTTCTTAATATCTGTGAGTCTACTTCTTTTTTGCTATATTCACTAGCATGTTGTATTTTTTAGATTCCAAGTAAATTTTGAATTCAAATTGTGAAAAGCAGTATGAAGAAGAAGTACAGGATCCTGTGAGTTTGTAATAAGGCTTCCCTAGAGAAGTGACACTGAAGAGAAGGAGTTGGCCAAGAAACAACATCAGGCAGGTATCAGACACCCAGCAGCATCCCTCTGGAGACCTCAACTCCCATTTAGGCTCAGCATCCTGCCAGATCTTTGGGAGTTCCAACCTTGAGCTATGGCCTCTTTCATCAGTCATTTAGCATCTATCAACCCACCCTATGCAAATCAGTTTACATACATCATCACTAATCTCATATTATCCTTTTGCAGACAATATTCAGAGAAGCTGTCATTCGCACAAAGATATAAAATGACGTGTCAGAGACAGGATACACATGCTGATCTTTCTGCCTCCAAAGTCCATGTCCTTTCTTCTACTCATTCTGTCTTCCTAATGCCAAGCCCAGATCTCTTTATTCTGCTGCTTGCCTTCCACTAAAAGGAAATCATTAGGGGAAGTGTCTCTTAGGAAGAATGAAAACATGAAGGGAAAACAAAATAATAGCTTGGTGGGTCATGTGTGAAGGACATCTTACTGAGGGATCTGAATCACCCTTTGTCCCACCTTTTCTGCCTTGGTCTATGACTAAGCCCTTCTTTGGACCTCAGGTTTTGATAACTGCCCCAGCCTGACTTTCATGGGTATAACTTTCATGGCCTAACCTTCAGACCCTCCCAGTCTGGCCCATTTCTAAGATGACCAATCAACATGGTTTGCCAAGAAATGTCCCAGTTTTAAAGCTGCAAGTCCTGTGTTATAGGAAACCTCTTAGTCTTGGGCAAACCAGAATGGGTTGGTCACCCTATGCACCAAACAAACCTGCAGCCATTTTCTGATCCACTGAAGTTTTGCTCCTGGTTTTATTTTATTTTTTTTTATTTATTTATTTTTTTTGCGGTATGCGGGCCTCTCACTGTTGTGGCCTCTCCCGTTGCGGAGCACAGGCTCCGGATGCGCAGGCCCAGCGGCCATGGCTCACGGGCCCAGCCGCTCCGCGGCATATGGGATCCTCCCAGACCGGGGCACGAACCCGTATCCCCTGCATCGGCAGGCGGACTCTCAACCACTGCGCCACCAGGGAGGCCCTTGCTCCTGGTTTTAAATCACAAGAGGGTAAAGAACATTATTGGGGAGACTTTCTTTACTTTTTTTAAAAATATTTATTTATTTATTTAGGCTGTGCCAGGTCTTAGTTACAGCATGCAGGCTTCTTAGTTGCGGCATGCAAGCTCTTTAGTTGCGGCATGCATGCAGGATCCAGTTTCCTGACCAGGGATCGAACCCTGGCCCCCTGCATTGGGAGCACGGAGTGTTACCTGCTGGAACACTAGGGAAATCCTGGGAGACTTTCCTTCCTGATGGAGGAGATCTCTCCAATTTACTTTTCTAAAACACAATGATGGACCATAACTAACCAAGCCAGCAGAGCAGTGCCTGGCCCATAAGAATACATAAACTGTCACCATGGCATTCTCAGGAAGAGGAACTCATGTGTCACCTTGTACTGATCACTTCTATAGCTCAGTTTGCCCATCTTTGTACAGTGGAAATCAAAAGCCCTGCCAAAACTTTCAGAAGAAACAGAACAGGCCATGATCAACAAGGAAATGGATAGTGGTTAGGAATGTGTGCTCTGGAATCAAACCACCTGTGTTACATCCAGCTCTGCCATTTAGATGTTCATTTGTTATTTCACAAACACTTACGGTCCAGGCACTGTGCGAGCACCTTACACATATCAGCTCACTTAATTCTCATAGCAGTCTTATCAGGTAGGTACTGTTATTCTTCCCATTTTACAGATGAGACTGAGGTGAAGCACAGAGAGGTTATTTAACTTGCTCAACTCATACAAGGAGCCAGAACCTTGGGCTGGTTTGTTGACATCTCTGTTCCCCTAGTTCCCCCAGAAAAGTGGGGCTAATAAATTATGATACCTACTTCACTAGGTTGTTTTGCAGATTAGGTGAGAAAATCTATGTAAAGCACTTAGCAAAGGGTCTAGAACATAGTAGACTCTCCATACTTAAACACAAAGTATGTACTACTTAATTGGAGTGACAAAACACACATTATATGCTATAATTATCAAAAACATAACTGGCAGTTGAAGAAAATGCCTAAATGAGTAAAGTAGTAAAAGTCTGGGGTGAGGCAGGATACATAAAATACCCTGAGCTTAGGAAAAGGAGGGCAGGCCTAAAGGTCTTATTTGCATGAGAGACAATTCTCCCATTTCTTTGGGGAGAAATGGCAAAGAGGACTGTAAGGATTGACAATTGGTCCCAAAGCTCCAGGCTTTACCTTCCTGAAAGAGGGACAATAAAAAAGTCCTCAGTTCTGGGAAGAAGTTCTTGAAAGCCCCAGGTAGGAGAGCTGAGGTACCTGGAGAAGTCCACACCTGGGCCTGGGCTGGACTGGCCAGGGAGGCCTGTACACGCAGCTTTTTCTGGCCTCTGGCTGGGAAAGCCTGGGCAGGGGCAGGGCTCCAGCCCACATTCCAGATTTCTACCATGACCTGCTTGCCAGTGTGAAGCCACTGTTGTCTTGGCATTATCTCCCTGGCTTCATCCATTTAGACTCCCATCTTTGGCTCACAGAACTCAGCCCTCTCCTCTTCACCTGTTCTATTTTTGATTTGCTCCCCTGATTCCAGGGAAGACACATGCCCATCTGCCCCAAGCAGGGGGAACTTGAAGGCAGAGGGGATTTAGCAGGGATGGGTGAGGTAAGAGGAATACCTTTGATAAGAGACATGGCAGCGTTACTCACAAATAGCTCTAGACTCCTGGCAGAGTCCTAGGAACTCGCCCAAGTTCTTCATCAG
This sequence comes from Mesoplodon mirus, assembly GCF_964341445.2. NCBI lineage: Eukaryota > Metazoa > Chordata > Mammalia > Artiodactyla > Ziphiidae > Mesoplodon > Mesoplodon mirus. The sequence goes on from NC_138990.1 coordinate 62,907,426, forward strand.
AGGGGGCATTAAACTTCATTTCGGAAACCTAGTAAGAGTTGTAATTAGCAGCACAGAGAGAACAAGAATCCTCCTCTGGGTTGAGTGACCAGGGCAGTAAGCATTGAATGGACATAGCTTGTCCAGTCAAGCTGTGGTCCCTTTCTTCTTCTCCTGACTCTTAAAAAGTGGCTGGAGCTGTGGTCTTGGGCTCAGGGAATTCTTCCTGGCTGCACTGCTTTGCCTACAAATGGATTCTCCGTCTCTCCTAAGCTCTTTTGGATAGATGACTGGATTGGATGGGACCGGATTTGCATTTCCATTTCTCCCCTGGATGTTGCCCTCTTCAAATCATTGGCACCCAGGATTGGCAGATTCCATTTCTCCCCCTTGTGTGAGTGCTACTCCCTGTCCAGAGTCAGTCCCTCAGGACCCCTTGTCTGTGAGGAGGATTTGGACGTTGGTTGCTGCAACCTTGGTGCCTGGCATTTCAACCTTGGTTTCTGCGGTCTTGGATTGTGGGTAGGAAGTTGCAGAGTGGAGCCACCACATGGCAGAGTGGGGCACAGCAATGAGGAGATTCTCCCACAATGATTTTTGTGGGAGGAAAGGAGCACCTGGGAACCCAGGTAGTGGAAGGCAATTAAGTTGTCGCCTACAAATTGACGTTGCCTGGGGAGACACAGCTAAAGTTATCATGTGCCTCTAGGGTTCCTCTAGGAAAGCTTCCAAGAAGAGACTGAAATTGAGCTTCAGTTGGGCTTGAAGGGTGGTCCACCCACATTGTGCATTCAGGTCTGCATTTCAGCTCCAAGTGTTGCAGGAAAAAGGAGCGTGAGAGGATGGTCATGTCCCAGGTCTCAGGTGAGTCCCTGGGAAGGGGTGCCAAGTGAGGGTCCTTGGCTTTGCGCAGGAAAGACTTCAAGAGTGAGCCATAGTAAAGTGAAAACAGATTTATTCAGGGAGATACACACTCCATAGACAGAGTGTGAACTGTCTCAGAAGGCGGGAAGCAGCCCCAGGGCATGAGGTCATCTGGGAAACTGTGAGCAGCCCCAAGATGTGGGGTAGTTAGTTTTTATGGGCCGGGTAATTTCATAGGCTAACAAATGGGAGGAATATTCTAACTATCTTGGGGAAGGGGTGGGGATTTCCAGGAATTGGGGCACCGCCCACTTTTTTGGCCTTTTATGATCCACCTCAGAACTGTCATGGCGCCTATGGGTGTGTCATTTAGCATGTGCTAATGCATTACAATGAGCGTATAATGAGCTTCAGGGTCTACTGGAAGTCGAATCTTCTGCCATTTTGGATCTAGTGCGTTCTAACCGGTTTTTGTCCTATCCTCTCAGATTTGAGGGGAACCTGTCTATGAAGTAAGGTGTGGCCTTATTTTATTTTTGTTTATTGTGATTTTAAAGGGCAAGGAGGAGAAAATACAGACTGAGGCAAGGAATGGGGAACTAGCATTTACTGAGCCCTTCGAGTGCTTGAGATGGATGCCTCACACGCATTAACTTATTCTTCCTCACACTGATCTTGGGAGGTGTTATTTATTCCATTTTAATAGAGGAGGAAACAGAAGGTACTTTGTAGCACAAAGTACCACAGCTAGTAAACAGAGAAGCCAGTTGCTAATTTGCTCTTTATTTAGTGTAAAACTTAATGAAAATTTTCTGAATAATTCAGTCCTTTAAAAAAAAAAAGACTTCATGAAGCATGCCATCCAATGAGCTGTGTGACCTGGGAAAAGTCAGTGAACCTCTCTGGGCTATAGTTTGAATTTCTGTAAAATCAAGAGGCTATTCTGGAGTGATCTACCATCTAAGAGCTTTTGACCCAGTTTTTAATTACCCTTGCTCTCAAAGAAGGACTTCCTCTTGCCCAGCCCAAATCTCTCAAGACCCTAAATCGTACTAATAGGAAGTAAGTGATTCGTACTCATCAGGAGTACATCAGGAATTCACAACCCTTTTGGCTGGACAGCACTTGTACAGCTATGCTGTAACTCCCCCTAAATCAGGACCTATGAATAGGCAGGAGGATGAAAAAATATAGTGAGTACTGAAGGGTTTCTACCTCCCCTGGGTTTCTGCCTCACCACTCTCCGACAGCCGCCGCAGCCAGTGTGCCTCAACCCTGCCATTGTTCCCTGTGCAGCACAGGTGCTCCCCCGCAGCTGGCCACCAGCATCATGGGAAGGGCCAATGCCTACCATGCTTTATCCCTGGGCAGGCCTAGCCAAGACACAGAGGCTGGACTGGCATGGCCTCCCCTGCACCCTGGGAGAGCACTGCCCAGGTAGGGGAAATAAGATAATATTTATGAGAAACAATAAAATCTGCAGCAGCATGTGCACCTTGAAATTCTAGGAGCCATGAACTAAAAAGGCACTCCCTGACTCCCCGTGCAATTTGTCCTCACCTGGCCTCGGTGGGGAAGGGATCACACATACACACACATATACGTGCATGCATGGACACACATGTACACCTATGTATTTATATGCATGTATGCATACCAGCTGTCTCCTTGGGGTTTGCTAAGCCTCTTACATGAAGCATCAACAGCCCTAGGAAACTGTACTTATGAACTCTAATTCAGCTGGAGCTTGCCAGCATTCTAGGGCCAAGTCAAGGCTTTTAAATAGCTGTGGACTAGATTCTGACCTCAGAGCACAGACTGGACAAAAAAGGGCCTAAAGATCCAGGGAAGCCAAAGCCTACCTTTCTCACCATCCATGTCCCTCTCTCCTCTCCAGCCTCCCAAACCGCCCCCCACCCCCACAATACATACACCAAAAAAGCATTAAATCCCAGAATGGGCAATTGGGTATAAGAGAGACAGACACCAGTTGAAGCTTTGTGAGTGGGTGTAGCTGTGCCCAGTGCTTGATCCAGAGATGACCACCAGAGGCAGTGTTATAATTTAAGTCAGGTCATCTTTGGCACCCGCCTGCATCTCACAGTTTAGCCTCTTTGTTCCCATCCCAACCCTCCTCAGGCACCCCTCCAAGCTGCTCTGTGCAATTCAACTAAATTTATAGGACACTCCTCTGCTCGACACTGTACTGAGGAATACAAAGTCATTCTGGTACTAGGTCTGTTGCAAGCTCTGTGACCTTGGGCTTCTCAAGTGACTGTGCTCTTGCTCCACCTTAGAGAAACTGGCATGATGCAAGAAAGATGACAAGGAACTTGTACTTAGCGGGAAAAGCCTAGGTTTCTCATCAAAAGACTGGCAAATAAACCCCTATCTGTATGTTTTAAGTTAAAATAAGATGCTTAAGGCTTGTGTGTTTCCTTGTCTTATCTGCTCTAACCAATGTTTTCAAGTAACTGATCAACAGTAGTCCCATTTGCATTTGATGAGAGCATCTGCGATGATATCTTAATTCCTTTTTTTATTAACGTCTACAATTTGTAAGGGACTAAGGACGCACTGTGCTGGAACCAAAGGGAGGAGGTACTGGAGGGGTGGGGCAGGGTGGGGGGTCTTGAGCCAGGTTGATTGACAGGAGAAAGGATCAGGCTGGGGAAGGACACATGGACCCAGGTCTGGATGCAAGGCCAGAGTGGGGGGTCAGGGAGGAGGGGACTGGCTGGGGCACAGGAACTTGTAAGAGAGTAAACAGTAGGAAATAGAATTGGATAGGTAGAATAGGGAAGAGGGAAAAAAATTATTATGTACCAATTAGTTTATCATATGATTTTGCATACTATATATAGTTTCATTTAATCCTAACATCCCTGGGAATAGGTGGGCCTGGAGATGGTGGTTCCTCAGCCTCTAACAGGGTTCATCAATGAAACTAACTTACTCGCTTAATCTCAAACAGCTAATTAGTGGTAAAACCTACATTCTAATCCTCCATTTCTGTCTCCAGGTCCAATGGCTATTTCTTTTCATTTTACCTCACCTACCAAGTTACTACCATGTTAACTTTCTAATAATACTATATGAAATGGATTATATGTGCAAATGAATATAAATAATATACAAGTATTATTTAAGAAAATTAAGTGCTTATGAACCCACCCCTCAACTTAAGTAATAAAATATTACCAATATTATTGAAGTCCCATATGCCCCTCTCTTCCCAGCCCAGAGGTAACCACAATCCTGAAATGTGTGCCAATGATACCTTTGTGCCTTATAATTTCACCACGTGTATTTGCTGTGTCATTGCCATTTGCCCCTCCAGATCCATTCTCCAATTTCTCCATCCTTCCCGGTGCCCCCTGAGGCTGCCCTGTATGGACTGTACCAGGAGGCTCCCTTGATGCCTGGCTTTCTGATGGGTTTGGCTGAAGTGAACTGCTGACAGGAGATCAGAGGAGGAGGAGAATGAGGTTGGGATGTTAGGTCCCCTGCCCTTCCCTGCTGGGTCACCCACGATAAGTCGGTTGCATTCCTCTACCAAAGGCAGGCAGCCCTCCATACTGCTCCCTGCCCACCCCTGGCTCCTTCAAGCCTAGGGAGGGTGAAGCTTCGGACTGTTTTGCCAGCCCCCAGGGCACTACACCATTATTTGTGGTTACCCAAACCTAGTGTTTCTCAATATACTTTTTTTTTAATTTTCACACCCGCCCCCAACCACTATGTAGCCTTTTCAGATTTTTTTTCCTAGTCTTCTTCCCCACCATGAAATTTTAATACCACAGACATACTATGTATCTATTTATGTACTATACATATCTATGCTTTATACATGACAAGAATAATACTTTTTTGCCCTCAAGAATCAAATTTTGCCCCCTTGGGGATAATATTGGCCTCATTGAGAATGCATACCCTAACCCAACTCACATTTTTTGTAAAGAGTACCTTTAAAAAGCTTCATCAGCCACCCAGCTTGTGTGTGCCATCTCTTTCTTGCTAGAATACTGACTAGAACATACCTGTGTCCCTGAACAATATGTTTTTAGTTTTTCTGTGTTTTGATCTTTACATAAATGAAATGACATAGTGTATTTTTCTTGATCTTGTTTTTCTCACTCAATATAGTTTGGGAGATTCATCCATATTGAGGTATGTAGCTATTGTTCATTTTCACTGCTGTATAGTATTGCATTGAAAGGAACACATCAAAATTTACATGTTCATTTAGTGTTGATGGATATTTGGGTTGGTTATTCTGAACATGTGGCAAAAACATTCTTGTAAGTGTCTCCAGGTTTGGATATGGATATGGATATCCATGATTGTGGATGTGGATATAGGTATAGGCATAGATATAAACATAGATAGAGAGTATATAGGGTACATACCTGGATGTAGAATTGCTCTTGGTAAGGTATGCCTATCTTAACCCTTAGTAGGAAATACCAAATTGTTTTCCTATACCTGTACCAGTGTACACTCACACGAATAAGGAGTTTTGGTTGCTCCACATTTTTTCCATCATTTGTTTTTGTTAGACTTTAACATTTTTGCTTATCTGGTGGGTATGAAATGGGTGTATCACTGTAGCATCTTGTCACTTGTTCATTAGCCATTTGTGTTTCCTTTTCTTTGAATGCCTGTTTATGTCTTTTGTCCATTTTTCTATTGGGGTGTTTCTCTTTCTTCTCGATTCATTGGTATCCTTTGTATATTCTGGACACCAATCCTTTGCCAGTTACATATGTTGAAAATATTTTCCCAGACTGTGGCTTGGCTTTTCACTCTCTTTAAGGTGAATTCTGATGAATAGGAGTTTAAAATTGTAAGGTAGAAAAATGTATTAATCATTTCCTTAATGGTTTATGCCTTTTGTGACTTATTTGAGATACTGTTTCCTATCCTGAGTTCCTAAAATTATTCTGTAGTTTTTTAAAGATCTTTTAAATTATGCCTTTTACCTTTAAATTTTTATTCTGTCAGAAATTCATTTTTGTACATAGTAGGGATCCAGTTTCCTTTTTTTCCTTATGTTAATAGAAACTAATTTTCCAGTCTCACTGAATAGACCCTCATCTCACTTGCCTATCTTTAGTGCCTTCTCAGTCATATATTTATACATGTGTGGCTCTGTCTCTGGATTCTTTCTTCTATTCTATTAGTCTGTTAATATATCCCTGAACCAATAACACAGCTCTAATTTCTATAAGCTTAATAATAAGTCTTGATATCTGGTAGAGTAAGTCTCTTCTCTTCTTATCTATTCTTTGCTCTTGGCTCGTCCCTGTAAAAATTTTTAAATGGTTTGTCAGCTTCTTAAAGGGACTTGTCATGGGTAAAAGCAGGAGCAGGGAGCAGCATCTACATGCAGAGCAATGAGGACCACTTTGGGCAGAGTAGGTGATGAAAGGTGGTGCCAGTGACCAGGTCATATTTGAAATCCAGGAGCCAAGGCCTCTGGGAGCCAGAACAAGATCACCCAGTATGGGGAAGCTCAGCCAATGTCAAAAAGTGATATGAGGCTGTCTCTGCTTATTTTTATTAACTCAGTGGCCCAGGGACATCATAAAGGTACTAAATCTCTGCCTTTGGGGAGGTTTATTAATGAACTGGAATTATTTATTCTGAACAAAGAGAAAAACTAGGAGTGACTTAATTGTTGAATACTGTTCTAGGCCAAGAAGGCTATAAGTGAAAATGGGAAAAGAGGCCAGAGTTGGGGATTCAGACTCATAGGGATCAACTAATATCACAAGGAGACAAACCTAGCTGAACCCATAACACCCACCTGTTTTCTTCCAAAAAGAATAGATGGTTCTGGTACAAGTCCATGTCCATTTACTGGTATTTTTGTTTGTTTGATTGTTTGTTTAGACAGCACTGAGCATTTGCTATGGGCCTGCCCCTCTTCCAGGAACTTACCATGTAGTGATTTATTTAAATCCTGCCTACCCCAACCCAAATCAACTCAGAGTGCGTATCCAACTGATGATTTTCCTGTCGGTGTGCTCCTATGAGGAACAGACCACTGAGGGAAGCTGAAGAATTCTGTGTATAGACTTTCCAGAGCCACTCCTCAAGCCAGGCTTTTAAACATTTCCTAGTGATATTGTTTATTTGACTAAAGCCAGGTGTCAAGTTATGCAGTTTAAAAACAAAAAGAAACAGGATTGTGGTGACAACATTTTCTCTGTGGAAGCAGGCAGAAGGAAGGGGATGAGCAGGAAGACGGGTATTCAAGAACAGGCTGCCTGGAGCAGCCATCATACACTCCACAGAGACTGTATGAATGAATAAGACCTGGCCCTCTGCTACAGGCCAGGAAGCCCACGGTATCAGATTCCAGGTATTGGTAACAAGCGTTTTCCAACAAGAAGGCAGCACCTCAAATCCTTTGTGGAGCAAGACAGGTTATAAATAGACCTATAAATTTTTTTAAGTAGAAGGCAACAGGCTTAGCACAACTATTCTTCCTTGCTGGTTCTCCTCCCTATGCTGCTTTGCCTATTAAATCCCTGCTACCAGGCAGATCCACCTGCCTCTTAGCCAATCCGCTGCAGCAGCCTTAGGAGTGCTAGGCTGGAAACTGGCTTCTATTGACTCCAGGTTGTGACCTTGTTTGTGGAAAAGAGTAAATCTTCCTATCTTCTCTCTGGCTAATTGGGCAGGAGGTAGAGGAGACAAGAATTTATGCTACAATTTGCCACCTGCTGACTAGAACACTAATGTATCCATTTCAGAGGCAGGCTCTGATTTTAGTGACAGGCTGAAGAGAAAAAGGATGTAGGCTGGGTTTCTGGAACATGTAGTGAAGACCTGCTCATGAAGCTTTTAACTACAGGATCCAAAGAGTGGTATTTTACTGGCCAAGTTATATGTGGCTTGTGTTTTGTGTGTGTGTGTGTGAGAGAGAGAGAAACAGAGAGACTGATTTCATCTCTCCTAACAGATCCAAAGGCATCTGAGCATTCAGGGACTTAGAAATTATTTAGCCCAGGGCGTCTCAAATTTTGTTGTACATCAGAATCACCTAGGGCTTGTTAAACACTGATTGCTAGGTGCCGCCCTCAGTGTTTCTTTTCTTTTTTTTTTTTTTGCGGTACGCGGGCCTCTCACTGTTGTGGCCTCTCCCGTTGCGGAGCACAGCCTCCGGACGTGCAGGCTCAGCGGCCACGGCTCACAGGCCCAGCCGCTCCGCGGCATATGGGATCTTCCTGGCCCGGGGCACGAACCCATATCCCCTGCATCGGCAGGCGGAGTCTCAACCACTGCGCCACCAGGGAAGCCCCCAGTGTTTCTTTTTTTTAAAATAAATTTATTTATTTGTTTATTTATTTTATTTATTTGGCTGTGTTGGGTCTTCGTTGCTGCACTCAGGCATTTTCTAGGTGTGGCGAGCAGGGGCTACTCTTCGTTGCAGTGCATGGGCTTCTCATTGCAGTGGCTTCTCGTTGTGGAGCACGGGCTCTAGGCATGTGGGCTTCAGTTGTTGTGGCACATGGGCTCAGTAGTTGTGACTCGCAGACTCTAAAGCGCAGGCTCAGTAGGTGTGGCGCACGGGCTTAATTGCTTCGCAGCATGTGGGATCCTCCCTGACCAGGGCTTGAACCTGTGTCCCCTGCATTGGCAGGCGGACCCTTAACCATTGCACCACCAGGGAAGTTTCCCACCCCCAGTGTTTCTGACTCAGTAGTTCTAGGTGGGGCCTGAGAATTTGCATTTCTCTTAAGCTTCTGGGTGACACTGATGCTGCCAGTCTGAGGACCACACTTTGAAAACCACTGATTTAGCCCAACGTCCAGATCACAGATGAGGAAACCGAAGCCCAACAATTAATAAACGTATGTGTTTAAGGGCCCACAACTGATTATTAGCTAAAGTCGGACTAGAATAGAGACTCCCGACTCCTAATCTGGTGCTTTCCCCACCATTTCAGGCTGGTGCATGGTCAGAGTGCCAGGGAGGTACCATTCTAATGATAACCATGTTTTCCTTTATGGCTGAAGATTACCAGTCTCCACATTGTTTCCTCTTCTGCTGCCCTCCCCAGCCCAACGTCACTGGTCCTGCTGGCTCAGTACATAAATAGCCCAGCCCAGCCCACTCACTCCACCATCCAGTGGGACTAAGAAACAGGTCCTGTTCCCAAAGCCTGGTGTCTACTCCTAAAGGCTGGTGTCTACTCATTCCCGTCATAGCCTCACGGGTAAATGAGTGGAGATCTGAGGCCTCTGCAGTGACCATTGGTCATGCATATTGGCCCCGAGTTACAGCTCTTCCTACATCCTCCATGTTCACCAGAGCTTTGACCATGATGTCTGACATTTAAGTCTTTTATCCTGCTTAGCAACTAAGTCCCCTTCTGAGGCTGGAGCTCCACTCTGAATGACCATCCAGCATTGGGGGACTATGCTTCTGTTGGTCTTCTTCCTGGGCTGGACTGTTGGCCTATTCCCAAACCTGGTGACTGGGTCCTACAGCCCATGGGCAAACCTCCTACATGGTGTTTGCCCACCCAGAGGTCTTCTGAGCACTAATTGTCTCTTGAATTCCCCAGGGCTGTGCTCTGCCTGCCAGATTGGAAATCCCAGGCTTGGCCTGGTATAAATCATTGCTGAGATTTTCATCAAGCTTGGGATGCTTGTCTACCTATCATGGGCCAGCTTCTCCATTGGGTCAGTTCCCCAAACCCATCTCACCCTAGCCACATTCCTTGGTGTTCCCAGTGAGATCCAGCACAAAGATGTCCTAAAGAGGACAGGTGCTTCGAGTGGGTTTTCCCCAGTGTGGGGAAGGGATACACTGACCCATCCACGATGGTACCTTGGAGGCCTCTTTTCATTTGGAAGTGATGCTCCAAAGGCATGGTCTGAAAGCAGACAAAGAGTTGGCTAAATTATTCTGCATAAGGAATTGGTGGATACTGGAGGTGATGGAGAGAATACAAAAGAGAGGACCCTGGAGAAAGTTGGAGTAGTTTGAGTGACACAACAGGATGCTGTAACCTAGGGGGAAAGGAGCCAATAAGAGATTCCCTGTGTGGCATGACCAGAGGACTTCTGCTGTTCAATTTTTTTTTTAATTTATTTATTTTGTTTAATTATTTTTGGCTGTGTTGGGTCTTCGTTGCTGCGCCCAGGCTTTCTCTAGTTGCGGCGAGCGGGGGCTACTCTTCATTGCAGTATGCAGGCTTCTCATTGCAGGGGTTTCTCTCATTGCAGAGCATGGGCTCTAGGCACGCAGGCTTCAGTAGTTGCAGCACGCGGGCTCAGTAGTTGTGGCTCACGGGCTCTAGAGCACAGGCTCAGTAGTTGTGATGCACGGCTTAGTTGCTCCGCGGCATGTGGCATCTTCCCGGACGAGGAATCGAACCCGTGTCCCCTGCTTTGGCAGGCGGATTCTCAACCACTGCGCCACCAGGGAAGCCCTGCTGTGGGACAATATGACCTCTTCCCTGCTAAACATCTGGATACACCTGTTCAACTTTCGTGGTGGAGACATGAAGGGTGAGAGAGCAAGACAGTATAGAGAAACGTGCTCTGCTCCACGCGCCTCTGCTGAGACTCACGTGTGGCTGGCAGCACTGGATCTCGACTCTAGGCTGGAATCTGCTAGTTCCAGGTGGCCAACACTAGAGGGGTGAGCAGAAGCTAAAAGTGGGTCTGGGAGAAGCAGGGAGGAGTCCTTGACACAGAAACAACCGCGGGTAGACTTAGGCAGGGACATGAAACAGACCCCCTGTTTGCCAAACATACTGGAGGCTTTGAAGGCAACTCTTAGATGACTGTGCCGGTTATTCTGGGATTCATTGTCATTACACGCTCACCATTTGAGAGAGCTGGCCTGATATGAGACACTCTAGAGTCTCTTAAATTTGGATCCAATTAACTTGGAATTTGTGTTCCCAGGGTCAGGGGTTTGGGTGAAATTATCTTTTTCTTGTCTGTGAAGAAACAAATCAGAAGTAGAGACAAGATGGTAGGAAACATGTTTAGCCTTTGTAAATTTAGTAATTCTTGGTTTATCGCCCTAGGGAAAAAATTACAATAGATACATTGATAGTTAATGGGGGTTTACAGTTCTGGGGAAAATTGTTTTTAAAACCCTTGATCCTTTCTTTACAATTTGATTTGAGGATAGTTCCAAACCTCTTCCTAGCCACTCCCTCCCCTGTAGAGAGTTGATTCCTTTGTTTCTCCCAAGCATACCTTGCATGGTGAGAAGATGCTATGGAAAGCCAGGTTGCCATTTTAAAGGCTCCCCCAAGCATCCTGGAATGGGACAAATTTTCTTTCTTGCGTCCAGGTAAGTGTCGATCATCAGGGCTGGAGTAGATTGTCAGGATGTGGCAGTGGGAATGAAAAGGGAGGCGAGGAGAAGGTTCTTGCTGAAACCATTCCCTTTCCTTCGTTTGTTCCTAATCCAAGAGCTGCTGGAAAGTATCTCTCAGAGCACACCTTGATCCTTTTCCTGAGAAATCCAAACTTGGAAGTGACTAGCAGGTCTAACTGTGCCTCTGTGGAATCTAAATTCTGGAAGGAGACAAAGAGAGTTCTGGAGGCCTCTGACTGAAGAGCCTAAAGGATTAAATCCAAGTCTCTTAACAGTCCCAAAAAGCTGTCAGGGTGCCTGGGCAGTGTGGAGCCAATTTGGGCAATGCATTCCAGATGGTTTGCCTTCCTTCCTTGGGTTTGGGGCCAGTTGGAGCTCCCGGGCGGTCTCCCAAGGTAGACCCCCAGAGAGCACAGGGCAACTGTCCAGATGGGAGGGACCAGGCTGAGGATCACTGTGGCAGGCTTGAAATTAGAGGGAAGGGCCTCCTCCTTTGTGTTGAGCATCTGGATATCATTTTTCAGGCTATTAAATAAACTAACTCTACTCTGCTAAATGCAGCCAATTCATTTTTTTCAAAAAGCACTTGGGGGCCAAGCAGTTGCCCCAGAAGGGATCCAAATAATTTGGGGCTATACGATATGGTGAAGCTCAGAGAAGGCGCTCCAAAACTCTCTAACAGGCATCCAGCCACCACCCCCACTCCAACCTCCCAACTTCACCAGTTCACGGGCAATGACGCCACCAACTGCAAAGACTCAGGACCATGCCAGGTCTTTGCAGTATATTTTACTTTTTGTTTTTGTGCAAAATGTACGAGGCAGATGTAGAAGTCTTTCTTCCATGTCGAAGGCTTTCTGATTAGGTTACTGAAAATAAGCAGGAGACAGATAGAAGGGTGGGGGCAGGGAGAGCATGTGAGAGAACAGAGAGAAGGAGCAGACTACATGAACCACCAAAAATTCTCGGTGGACTCCAAGGTCTGTGAATCGGCTCTAGCCATGACTGAATTTTCTACTGCAGAAAGAAGGCCTATTTGCCTATGGTCCTGTTGCAACTGTGTGCTTTGGCCGGCAACCTAAGGGCAGGCAGCTAAGAGCAGCCCCCTCCCCAAGGGGCCTGGGGAGGAGACAGGAGGTGAAGAGTGAGCTTCTACCTATGAGTGTCCCAGGCTGGTTGGAAGAGAAGTGGTCCCTGTTGTGGGGAAATCCAGGCTAACGAGGCAGCAGGTCCCAGCGCCGGGGAGCTTCTGGCTTCACTAGAAAAGAGTGATCACAGAGCAGCATGCAATAAACAATTGCAAGGGAAGGGAACCCATAAACATTGAGGGGATACAGGGAAGGGGTGAGCAGAACAGTCTGCGATTATTTGGAAGGAGAAGAGTTGCTAACAGAGAAAACCCTTTCCAATCCAATAATAACCTTACACAGAGGAAGCAGAGGAAGCCCAGGCACAGATCCTGCCCAACCATCCCAATGTCTAGTCTGTTGCTTTTGGACCTGTGCTTTAGTCAAGCTATTTTGGATACATTTCCAGAGGGTAAGTATTAGAGAATTAAAATCTTACACACCCAACTAATCCCCGAAAGTCACCCTATTTGAGGAGTGGAAATGTCTTCTATATATATCTCCCAACTCTATGAACTACCTATGATGGCAGAAGCAGGTTTCCTAAAATTTTCAGCCTAGTCCATGTTGGAAGAAAGTGATGACATTCAGGACATAAATGTCTAAATATACATCATTATACATGAACAAGCCATGAATAATCAAATACACAAATCTGTATACTCCGAACTTGTGGTGGCATACCCCAATGTGATGTATCCACACACCCCTAACTCTTACACTCTGTCCTTAGGAATCAGTTAAGAGTATGGTTATTGCCATTATTTAGAGACCTCACTTGACCCTGGTCCTCCTGGATGCCTGCAAATCTCCAGCCCCGAGCCTCAGACCCTCGCCTCTCTTGACAGGGCTTTTCTAGGCTGCCAAACAGCTCCCTGTTGTATGTATTAATTAATTTTGATCTCGTTCATGGCAGCTCTGCTGTGAAATGTCAGTCCTGTTAATAGCTCACCATCAGGCTCTGTGTTTATCTTCTCAGAGTCGTACCTCAGGACTAACCTTTACCTTCTTTTATGATACCAGAACATTGACAGACTCTCAAATGCCATAAACAATAATTTTCTGAAACTCATCCGCCTTGTAACTGAAACACGTCATGAGCACCAGCCAATCCTTCTGAAACAATATTGATGTAAGTGACAGGCACACAAGGAAATGATAGGTATTTTTGCCTCCAGATTCAAATGGAGTGTTTTGATATTGTTTCTCAGACCAGAAGACTTACATGGTGGAGAACTTTCCTGGACTGAATCTTTCTTGCTCACCTGCATATTAAGAGAAACTTTCTCAAGGGGTCCAGACAAGTGTTGCTGTAATTCTTTAAATGGAGCAACATTAGTTCTTGTCTTGTTCATACTTGGTAACCAGCATTGCTCTTCTGCATGATGTTATGTACTTTCCCGCTATGGTTGGACCTCTGCCCTTGTGACTCCTGCTTCTCCACAGTAGGTTGATGAGGGAGCCCGGGATTCTCCCAATCAGAGAAACCTGAGACAGGCCCCAAATCAGTTAGCCTAGGTAACAGAAGCAACAGGGGCAGGGCATTGCTACCCAGCCCCAATTCCATGGCCATCCCATCCTCATTTCTTTTCCTGGAGTTGCCATGAGCTCCACTTGAGGTAGAAGCTCTGGTGCTTGCTCAGGAAGGAGATGCCTGAGGAACTATTCCATGATGAAAACTGGACTCCTTAAGGCTCTGCTCCATAGGGGTTTGGTCTATAACTCATCCCACCAGAGGAAATGAGTTCATCTGGTCACTGACCTGACAGATGGCAACGATTTGGGTCCAGAGTGCCAAGGAAAACTCCCCAGAAGATTGCTGCTCCTCCCTGCAGCTTTAGTGGCAGTGCCACATGGATGGGTCTGTCTGCCTGGTAGCCTTCTCACACCCACAGAGTGTAAATACCAAGAGCAGCCACATTCCTTGGGATTTGCATAGGGGATGCCTCTGAGGGCATCTGACCTGATTTGAGTCAGCAGAGGAGAATCTGTCAAGCCAGATCTCATTCGGGCAATGTGGAGCTGTTTTTAGACTCTGACCTGGTAGAGTCCATCCTGGAACCATGAGCTGAGGAAAGGTGGCTGAAGGGAGCAAGACTCATTTAAGAAGCTGTGATGGAGGAACACCCATCCTGCCCTGGTGGCTGGCTGCCAAAGTAGATTGGCTCCAGGTAAGTCACTGGCAACTAAAAGAAGACTTCTTCCTGCTCTGCCTCAGTAAACTGTGCATGGATCATGAGCTGCTGGAGCAAGGGCACGCCATGGAATTGGAAGGGCACCAGGAGGTTTTTGCAGCCTGTACTCCTGGGGCTCAATGAATTCTTCCATATGATCTACTTCCAGGAGGCTTCCTCTCCTCGCTTCTCTCCAGGTACCGTGATAGGCCTTTCATTTGATATTGAACAGCTATTTCTATACCATCTCTGTCCATGCCTTCATCTAAGAGAATTTGTTGTGTTCTTGACTGACCGGGGTGAATACAATCTGGGCTTTTCTTCCTCCAGTTTCTTTCACTTGTAACTGAGAAATGAGATTACCATGCAGGAAGTACTCTAGGAAGAAGGTACACATATTTGCTGTTACCAAGAGTATCTAAATCCATAGCAATTCGTGTTAGAGGGAAAGGCACAGCAGTTTTCCTTTTTCAAGAGTTTTCCCTCTGATTGTTCATTTTGTCCTTGTAACTCTTAGGACCTTGTAGGAACGAGTCAAATTACCTCCATTTGACAGCTGAGGACAATACAGCTCCACAGTGACTTGTTTGAGGGAGTCCAGAGAATTGGTGACAAAACTGATGTCTGGTCCTGATTTCCATTCCAGGGTTCTTTTTACCAATCTTCCTTATTTCATTCATTCAGTGTAGCAACTGAAGTGAAAAACTGCGTACTACATGACATGGTAGAAACAGGTTTGTAGTCTTATCTCCCACAGCCTGCCCACATAAACCATCTGTCCAGCCACACCAAAATAGCATTGTGTTTCAGGCTCTGCACCTTTGCTCCTGCATGTCACTTGCTTGAACTGCCCTCCCCCAATTCTCTGCTTAATGAAACTTAACCATCCCTCAAGCCCAAGCTCAACTGCCCTCGCTTCTATATTGCTCTCATGATTATAGCAGCAAGAAGTAGTTTTTCTTGCTTGGGATGGAGTTAATAAAAGAGGGGCAACTTTGATGCCATCATATACTGCCTTGGATTATAGCTTTTTGCAGGTGAATTTTATCTCCCCAAATAAACTGTGAGTCAAAAGGAGACAGAAATTTGTTTCACAGATCTTGTGTTCCCTAGAGAGTCTTGCATAGACTATAAGCTCAGTATTTACTGAATGAGCAAATGTGACATGGAGGAGGTTAAGTGGCTCCTCTACAGTTTCAGAGTACTGAGACTTGAATTCAGAATTCCAGAAGCTGATCTCCATGTTATTTCCACCAAGTCATGCTGAAAACAATGCAGTTTTCACTATGATTAGCCTCTTTGCAGGTCAAAAATGGTTGAAAGTAGGCAACTTCATATTGGCTCAATGTAATACAATGCATATTGAGTTATTCTGAAAGAACAGAATAGTTTAAATGATTGGGCTCAAAAAACTGAACTTCCTGGGCTGTTGGCTTGCATGAAATGAGCAGCCCTTTCCCAGGGATGCCACTTCCTTTCATAAATTTGAATTGATTCTCACCATGAGTCAATGTGGGAATAAAATGTGGTGGTCATTAAGGTGCCTTCATGGGCCAAACAAAGAGGAGAATGAGAGAGTGATCCAGTGTTACCTTCTTTTGATCATCCATACACTATTTACATCTGCGCTGACTAAGCATGCTCTGCCCACAGTGGACCAGTTAATGTAGATACAGAAATAACACAAAAATCCCTAATGGAATGCCAATCTAGTGACCATCTACGGCTACTGCAAATCATTTAAGTAAAAATCTTAAATTCAGCGGAATTTTTTGTCTCTCTTCTTTTTGTTTCATCTGAAGAGTTGAATGAAGGTTGGAACTCCAGGTATCATTCTGTAAATGAAATGTATACTCAGTCTGTATACTGAATCAATCTATATACTGAAATGGAATAAAATAGAGATAATTATGCTTATTTGGAACCTCTCAGGAAGCTGCTTGGGGAGGGAGACTCCCAAGGGAGTTACTCAAGTGACAGCAGAAGTGTGCTCACCTGCTTCAGAGAGGGGTGGGGTGTGGTCAACTGTAGAGCTCTTCTGCTGTGCAGAGGGTACAAGTTTGGGTCAGAACTAAATTGCTCAAGCCAATAGAGAAGAGACAGATTCTCTCCTCTTTCTCTTGTGGTTGTCAGGCTGTCTTTAAATAAATATTAAGCCCATATTTAAGATTTTGTGTTTGAAGCAATACCAAATTGGCCCATTAAGGCAGCTGTCTGTCTTGGTCTAGGCTTGTTTATCGGCGTCATTTTACTTATCGAAGGAAATAGACCACTCCTTGAGGAGTCACAGAAACCACAATGGAACTCAGGTATCTTAACCCAGTCTTGCATCCTATGCATTAACATCCCATTGCTAATAGCAATTCATTCTATTTGTTTATTTATTAATGACAATTATCTGCATTGCTCAAATGACTTCCTCATCCAAATTAAATATTAGGATATTAGGTCAACAACATCAGTTTTCTGAAGGCCATTCCTCTCTGAAGTACAAACGAGAGTTAATAAATCAAGCAAAGATCAACAGCCTACTTCCTACCAGGCGCTGTGCTGGGCACTGGATGTCACAGTAGGTTAGATCTAGTTTGGTTTATTCAGAAGACAACTCTGGTAGACAAACCAAGGAATGTTTTTGTAGAAGGATAAAAATAGTCTTTAGTACATAATCTTTACAAAATTATAGACACATCCTAAGCAGCTCTTGCTTCCTTTAACAACTCATTGTGAATTCTTTATCCATGCAGTTACCTACATTCCTATAGCATTTATTTTGTTCATGTCTCCAGTGCTTCTTGGTATGATGAATTTATAACTCAAAGACTAAAAGTAGAATTTCCTCTTACATGTTCTAAAATTACTCCTTTCAAAGTTCAATGGCTCCTTCTTCCCTTTAGTTTTAGTGATGGAAAATCTGGTGAATCATTCCTGATTACACAGTGTATAAACTTTATATTTTCATAAAATCTAATCATGTTTCTGTTCAGTCTTCTTTCCAAAGTGCTTCACCCCATTCAGTAAGTCAACAGTCCTCAAGTCATTTCTGAGACCTTTCTGGAACTTTTCTAGATCTTCATGTTTATATTGATATGTATTGTTTCCAGGAGAGAAGGCAATAAGTACTCGAGGTATAGGCTACTACGGTTCTATATATATCCAGGTTGATGTCTACATAGTTCTTTAATAATAAACAGGTCAGTATTTCACACCACAGTTTGTCATTAATCCATGCTTCTTACCCAGATATTTCATTGCTATATAAATTTCCTTACTGCAAAAACAAACAAAACACCTCTACTGAAGCAAACACCTGTCTAGAACATTCCTTCAAAACTCCTTGTCTACTGCTACATTCTCTTCCCTGATTTTGGTTTTCTGTGTACACGTAAGCACTCATCTATGTGCTCAAAATAAACAAACATGCAAAACAAAAGAAAACCAACATATCCTTCCTTTTCTCCTGCAAAATACAAATCAACAAACCCTCTCCTTATTGCCTACACATCCCGATTTTTCTCTTTACCATACTTCTACTCCCTCACTAAATTTCATTTTCTCTTCTGGCCCATAGAGGTTCTTTGTCATCTTTTTTTTTTTCCCCCTACTGGGTATATGTTGAAAACACAACAAAAAGAAGACTTCCCGCTCCAACTAATGTGTAGCCAATGCAGCAAGGGGAAAATAGGTCTCTTAGGCCAGATAAATTTTAGCAATTAACAGTATCTTCTGTGCCTCATACTTAAAAATACAGCTTTTGACATTTCATACTTCACAAACGTCAATTGTGAAACTTACATTTAGGTAATAATTAACTACTTTAAAAATAGACTCCACAACATTGACTATGATTTAGCATGGCGCCGTGTGTATAGGAAATGTATAGTAAATAACTGATGAGGCTTTACTCTGATAACTACATGAGAAATGCCTCACTATCCTATAGGTTATACTTCTTTTTTTTTTTTTTTTTTTTTTTTTTTGCGGTATGCGGGCCTCTCACTGTTGTGGCCTCCCCCGTTGCGGAGCACAGGCTCCGGATGCGCAGGCCCAGCGGCCATGGCTCACGGGCCCAGCCGCTCCGCGGCATATGGGATCCTCCCAGACCGGGGCACGAACCCGTATCCCCTGCATCGGCAGGCGGACTCTCAACCACTGCGCCACCAGGGAGGCCCTAGGTTATACTTCTTACTGCAGATGTCTGGTGGTAGTTTAGTTAGCTCTATGAATGTTTTTGTTGGATGGATAGAAATCATGTGGTGAATTGATGAGGAATGGATGGAGTGTCTGGGTTTTAAGTTTTTAGGAGGTAATATTCCCTTTGGGACCTTCTAGATAGTTTGAGGGCTAGTACTCTGCAGAATTAACACAAATATGACAGCGATATATATTTAAGTAAATTAATTAGTTCTAGAAAATGATGCGTTTTAATGTTTCATTGGTGTATCTTAAAAAAAGGCAGCATTGTATCCATTCACTCAGGAAAAGCTTTTGTTAAAAAAGCAGATTAAAATTGGAAAATTGTCCAGGGTGTCTTTAATCTTTCACTGAACTGTCCACTCTAAGTACTTTTAGTCTAGGGAATCATCATTGTCCTCAAAACTTCCCAAAGAAAGCCTCTACTGAGTTTTTATCCTGAGTTTTCTAGTGACAGGTTCAATGCCAGTAGGGCTGCATGGGCATGTAAGTGGGAACTTCACCTTTACATACTCAGGCCACTGAGTAGGTGGCATCATATTTCAGTATTGGGAGTGAACACAAAATTCACAGGGACAAATGTTGACCCAAGCATAAGAAGATTGTTGAGTCTAATATTCTAAAATATATAATTAGTCAATGACTAGGAACCCTTCCACACATCAGTCTGGAAAGATAGTCAAATACAGAATGTTTTCTTTTTCTTAAATATCTGCACTAGTTAAGTAGACAATACTATGTCCATTGCTAATTTTAGAGGCCTTGGACTCAATTTTACAGTATAGACATAAAGAAAATATGAGGACAAAAAAAAAGCAATTTTTTGAGAACATAATGAAAGTCCCTGTCAGAAGCTACATGTTGTTCATGAGAATCCTGTTGAAATAGAAGAATATAATAAAAACCAACTGTCCTTCCCTGCTGACTTTTACTTTTTGAAGAAAGCTGAAAAAACACAGACACATGACTTGTGATTTGAGAGATGCCCAAATAAACTCCTTCAACATATTTATATACAAATAACCCCACAGAGATCTTCAGTTTCTGCTTCAAAGATGCTATGGCTTATGGAAGGATCCATACGCACCTTCCTCCTGACTGGGCCTCTGAAAGGCAGTATGCTTCCCTGTCCTCCAGCTGCCTTATTCATCTCAGAGCAGTCCATAAAGATTCTATAAAAATTCTACAGAATTGAAGATCCCACCAGCTCTTATTTACAAAGCTCTCTGATACCTATTCACAGACTTTTGGTTCAGAATGAAAATGCACAGGACGTACAGCCTCTTCCTAGAATATTCACTATTTTCCTTTTGCTATTTAATAATAGGAAGTGTATTAATTTAAAGCAAGTGTCCACAGAAAGCACCTCATCCTCCAGGTAATTTGGTCATATGTACCAAATTTTAAAGTGAGGAGGGAATTCTGGGAAGATGGAGGAAGTGGTAGCATAGCTTTGAATGCCCCCAGATCCCTTTCCCAAAACAAAGTAACTAGGTAACAAACTCAAAACCCTTGAAAATATTTACAGTAAAGCTAGGTGACAAAGTAGCTCCATGAATATCAAAATATCAATGAAAGGGGATAGCCAGAAGACCTGCATGTTATCAGCACCTATGCAGGAGGAAGCAGAGAAATCCAAGAGAAACAGCGTATCCGAAAGATCTGGGGACAGGAAAGTTCAACAATAGCTAAGGGGTATTCACTGGAAAGCATTGTGGGCTCATGTGACAACAACCCTGAGTTCTTCAACAGAGAAACTGCATGGAAAAGAAAAGTTTGGAAGGGAAAACTGCATATTTAAAGAGATTTAAAAGATACATCAAAAGTTTTTTTAATGGACTAAACTATCATGTTTATGGATGCCACTTGGGTGGTAAAACTACAAAAAAATAGAAGGAAGTGATTTCTATAAAAGAATAGTGGTTATTTTCAGGGAGGGAGGAAGTTTTGATCACAGAGCACATGGAGGGCTTCTTTCGTTGCTGACAAAGTTCTGTTTCTTAATCTGGGTGATGGGTAAAGGGGCCTTGACTTATAACAATCCATTAAGCTCTGCATTCACTTTGTTTGGTTTTCTGTATTTGTATTTTATAATAAAAAGAGGCTTTAAAAATTTTTAATGCACATATCCTTTGTCCTAGTAATTCCACTGCAAGGGATTTGTCTATAAGATATACTCACCAAAGTATGCAAAGATAGGCATGCCCATTGCATCACTCTTTGAAATTGCCAAAAAGTTGGGGGTGGTGGTGGTGGAAATGAATGTCTGTTAGGTGGGGACTCTGAATAAATTATGATACAGCTAGCCATACAACAGAATACTATGCAGTCAAGAAAAAAAATGAGATGGGTCTGGTCTATGGGTTCCCAGATATATCGTTAAGTTTTTAAAAGAGAGAGGTATACAACAATATTATTATGATCCCTTGTGTGTAAATACACACAGAGACACACATTGTATTTGCATTTAAAATATTTGGAAGAATATCTAAGAAACAGTTAAATTCTTTACCTTTAAAGTTGAGGTGGGACTAGGGATGGAGTCAAAGGGTTAGAATTCACTTGTCACTTTATATGCTTTTATACTTTTCAAAAGTATGTATATATTTTACTTTTACAATTTTTAAAAAGCTGATGCCTTGATTGCAGTCTTGTGAGAGGCCCTGAGTGGGAGAAACCAGCTAAGCTGTACCTGGATTCCTGACAGAAAGAAACTGTAAGATAATAAATATTGTTGTAAGCTCTCAGTTTTGGGATATTTGTTACACAGCAACATAGAATTAATACCGTTGACTAAATCCCATCCCTTTTGGAAGTAGACCACATAAGGAAAGACACTTGCCTTTGGGAGAATATCTGGCACATTGGGTGGATGTAGTAAAGTCATGATGGTTTGTTTTTTAGCTAATGTCCTCACCTGTGCCACTTTGTTTTGTTTCAACCCTTCCAGTGAGGTGACCTTATCTGTGAAGGCTTAGTTCAAAATGGGCTTTCTTTACAAATTCATTTTGTTTTCTGACATTGAGTTTTTTCAATCTCATTTTTTAAAAAAATAACTTTATTTATTTATGTATTTTTGGCTGTGTTGGGTCTTCGTTGCTGCGCGCGTGCTTTCTCTAGTTGCGGCGAGGGGGGGCTACTCTTCGTTGCGGTGCGTGGGCTTCTCATTGCAGTGGCTTCTCTTGTTGTGGAGCATGGGCTCTAGGCATGTGGGCTTCAGTAGTTGTGGCTCACGGGCTCTAGAGCGCAGGCTCAATAGTTGTGAGGCATGGGCTTTGTTGCTCCGTGGCACGTGGGATCTTCCTGGACCAGGGCTCGAATCCGTGTCCCTTGCATTGGCAGGCAGATTCTTAACCACTGCACCACCAAGGAAGTCCCTCAATCTCATTTTTAGTTTGAAAACTGCAATTTGAAAGTGATTTAGTTAAGAATCATCCCAGACTCTAATTTATTACTCTATACACTTATTATTTTCTGTCCTTGACTGCTTTTCTCCATTTTCTGCATTCTTCTACCTTTCTTTAAAGTTTTTCTTAATTCTTTCAGCTCTTGGAAGGAGCATAAGAATCTACTTGAGTAAGATCTCATATTATTTCCACATTTCCACATTTTTTCTTTTCTTTTTCTGGCTGGAACTGCATTTTTTATATTATAGTCATTGCTCTGAAAGCTTGTGCATGACTTCCTTTTATTTCTCATTTAATTAGAAAAGAAGAAATAAATTCTACTTTAAGAGATAGACCATATGACCACATTTAGTAGTGGGAGAACAATATTTGCATTATTTTTTGCAGAATTGTCAGAATAGTTGTTCTTTGAACAACATAAGGAATCCAGATTTAGGAGGCCTGAAATTAGAGGGGTGCTCTTCCTTCCTCTCCCCACCACGTCTCAGAATGGCAGTTCCTCAGCTATGTGGGAGAATTTAGAAAGATAAATGGGAAGGGAAGATTCCTGAGTACCATTTTACTTTGTTTACCAAGTTCTGAGAAAGCCTATTTGTCATGAAACACAAAGGGATCCAAAGATTATTTTGACTGAATCAAGATTATAGGCTCTCTGGGACTTCCCTGGTGGTCCAGTGGTAAAGAATCCATCTTCCAATGCAGGAGATGTGGGTTCGATCCCTGGTCGGGGAACTAAGATCCTACATGCTGCGGGGCAACTAAGCCTGCGGGCCACAACTACTGAGCTCACGCGCCTCAATGACAGAGCCCGCGTGCCACAAACTACAGAGCCCACATGCCCTGGAGCCCACGCGCCACAACTAGAGAGAGAAAACCTGCACACAACTAGAGAGAAACCCACGTGTCACAACTAGAGAGAAGCCCGTGTGCCACAATGAAGAGCCCATGCCACAACGAAGGATCCCGCATGCCTCAACTAAGACCTGAGGCAGCCAAAAAAATAAATTTTTAAAAAATGAACAATGCATTAAACACAGTTAAAGCATTAAAAAGAAAAGATTTTAGGCTCTCTAAGTTACAAATAATAATAATAACAAAACAAAAAAATACATCACTTTTCCTTCTAAAATATTTAGAGAGATGCACGCAATGTGAGGAAAATGGCCTTAGAACAACATAGCAATATATGTCTTCTACCATGAAACACACACATGAGATCATGTCAAATAAGAGATCAAAAAAGCTGGCAACCAATCCTGCAAGGTTTTTACTTGCACTAAGTATTTTACCCCTTTCTAAGTGTAGCACAGACCTGACATAGTAAACGTACCCTTCACCAATCAAACCACAGGGGCAACAAAGACATGCATAAAAAATTTGTTAAATTTTATTTTGTTCGTTTGTTTATTTAGCATATGGCCCCAGAGAAGCTAACCGAAGACTCAGTCCTCTAGCTCTATGGTGTTACTCTAAGTTGCTCCTCAGGGCAATGCCGACATCAGATATGGGTACTTGAAGAAGAAAGATACTCCTTTCCAACCTAGAAGAAAATATTCAAGGATTTGGGAGACAGCATATGATATTTTGCAAGGTGCCACCAGTCTTTCACAATAAAATATCACCAGTGAAAAAACATGGAGGCCAGAAAGGGCTGGTGAGGGAGAAGTATGACAAGGAGGGCTGGCAAGAGTAAACCCTTGGTGAATTCAACCCAAGGGAAAATAGAACATAAGTGAGTATTTCTCAAAAGTTTTTCTCACCAAATTCCTTTCATTTTAGAGTTGAGGAAACTGAAACATGGGCATAATGACCAAAGGCATACGACTAGTAACTGACAGAGCTGGCTCTTTCTACTATATCCCAGTGCCTCTCCACGTTCCTAATTTCCTACCTCTGTTCTATTCTAAATTGCCCTTGTTAATTGGCATTACAGTCTCTGCACCTAGTGTTTTAGACATATTCGGAAGCTTCTTTTAAACACATTGATTCATTCATTCAGGGCTGAATTATGTGTGACAGCAGTAACAACTCCACCCTGGGGCGTATCCAACGGGGTGAGGGATTCGGAATCAATCATGTTGTGTTCCATTCTTCCAGGCTTTCGATATTTTCACAGAGGAGAAATCAGTTTCCTCAGAGTGCACAAGCCCCAAGAAGCCATCATAAGGGTGTCTGTGGAGAAAAGAAGGCAAAGTCCCATGGGTCCAGCTACCCTCCACAATCATCCTTAGGATGACCCTGGGGAACCTGATTCCTCCTTTGGCAAGGATGTATGTGGATTGTGTGATTTGGGAGAGGCAGGTTAACGAGCTATATGTATGTAGTTAAGTCTTTGGTCCTTCTTAGCATCAGCTGGCAAGACCATGTCCTTGTCGCACTGCTTCTGACAGCCACTGCCTCTAGGCAGGAAGAGGAAGAGGGAGTGATATTGCATCTAACTTTGAGAGTAACCATTACCGTGTCAGTGTGCAAATGACATGTTCCAACGGGCAGGGTAGGAGTGCACAGGATTGTCTACCTATCTTGTATATTATAGGCATGGTCTAATTCTTCCTCATATTCTTTCTTCTAATAATGAATTGTGAGAGAACAGGATGTACTGTTGTGCTTTATAATTCAGGAAAACAATACAGGTATTGGCTAACATTGACATGATCAACTGCTTTGTAAATTTTTTTTTAAAGCCAGTCTGGCAGAAAAGCATTGGCCTATTGTGGGAGTTGCGTTGGCCCTTCCAACACTTTTCAGTCCAGTCCATTAATCAGCAGCAGAATTGCCAAGAGACCACATTACTACGCTGTAGCTCAAAAAGGTCTGTGGTTGTGAGTGGGTTGACTGGGAACAAAGTTATATCATTCCAATTCCGATTGATTAATGCTGAAGTCCTTGCTAAATAATGATTACCAGTCCCAGTTCCATACAAATCATTCAGTGGTGAATAAGGACTAAGTTAAACAAATTTGGGCCTGTGAACACAGATTTTTCTTGCAGTGGTGGGCAGAGGTGTAGAGATGGTAGGAGAGGGGAGAGAAAATCTAGATTTGACTGAATAAGCAAAGAAAAAACAACTGCAGTCTGGGTTCTCATCGCTTCCCTTCCTCCTGCTGTTGCCTTGTCCCCATCTCTGCATTCGCCATCTCTCCGCAGTCAGATTACCTCCAAATGGTACCACCATAGTCACTCCCTTCTATCACCCTTGGCTCTTTCCTTACAGATGCCCATTACTAGCCAGATGGAGTTATTGCCTAGTCAAATGGTTTAAACCTCCCCTCTCTGAAGGCTTTTCTACCCAAATTCTCCAACTCCCCCCAATTCCTCCCAATTACTTGTTTCTAGCAAAGTACATTCCAAGTCATTCCCTTTGTCTCTTTCTCCCAGTTTCTCTTCTTTTTCACTCCCATATCCAAGTATGCTCATGTGTGGAAAGATAGCATTCTTCTGCTTCGGTTAGATGGCCTTTTCAAAAATGCTTAGTGTATTTCCACCAATCCTGGACATGGAGTAGGTAGGGTATTAGAGTTGCAAGAATATTTTGGACAATATCAAATTTAAATATTGCTTTTCTGTTTGGGGTTCTTTGAGACATATCCAAACAATAATGGGGAAAATTTTTTTTCAGTTTTATGTAAGCTCTGGTTGCTTCGGTGTCAGCAATCTCAAGTGTTGCTTCTTGCCAGCTTTCCATTTGGTAGAAGGTGCTTCCTAATGATGAACTTCTGTGAAGTCAGAACCAGCATAGACTGAGCCAAATCACGATTAAAATGCTTGCTGGCTGCTCCTTTTGCCAGGATAGTTCTGTGTTTCCACTTGTTGGAAAGCTATCTGCCTATCAATGTTTGCAAACGCCAGTACCTTTTGTTATAACAAACTCACAGTGTTCCTCTTCAAGAATGTCAGCATTCGTAATTTTTAATCCTCCAACTTTGAAGAAATGGAAGCCTCTGAATTTCTCTGCATTTAAAAGTAGAAATGGTAATATTACATAGCTAGAAATTTCTGTAAAGTGGATTGGCAATAATGTTATTTATGCTTTCAAAAATAGGGTTCTTCTAAATTTATGCCTGTGTATCAGTCACAAGCTAATAAATTCTTTGACTTTAAACTACTTTCTTTCTTGTCCTAGAAATCCTGAATGATTGCTACAATGTAGACATTTACAGAAGTTTGACTTGAGACAAAATATTTCAAAACTCAGATGTAAATTATAATTTATTACTGGCAGGAAAACACTTAGTTCCAACATCTCTGACTGGAAAGTTTTTGAATTTTCTAAATATGACAAATAAAGATTTATGAGGTGTGATTTCACAGAAGAAAAAGCATTTTGATGAAAACTTTTTTTTGGTAGGTAAAATAGGAAATCACAAGAGTAACCAGGATGAACTTCAGTGGAAATCATCTGTGAACTTAATTGATCAAATGAAATCCATTAAACTCTGGGAAACTAACATACATGTTTATTATTTAGTTTCTGGTATTGAGTCCTTTCCATTTCCCTACAGAGTTGTTTGTGGGATCTATTATTTGGAAAACATGCTATTTTAACTTGAGTTGTCAATAACTTGATCCTAGTAATTTGGTAGAAAGGGCATTAGATTAGGAACCAGATGGCCAGGGTTTCATTCTCACTCTGCTACTCACCGAGTTTGTGACTCTGGACATCTCCCTTCCATACTTTGGACCTCTGTCTTCTCATCTGTTCGACAATAAGAAGAAATACCTGATCTTGTTGCCTCTTAATGTTGTTGTGAGGATCAAAAAAGGTCCTAGTTGTTAAATCATTTTGAAACCATAAAGTGCTATATAATATAAGGCAGTCTACTCATTATCACCTCAGAATTCCTCTCAGATTACATTGCCTCAAATGCATTATTTAGCAAAAGCACAAACTTGGATACCATATGGAGTCCCTGTTGACACTGCAGATGTTGGTTAATTTTAGATTCTAAAAGAACAAAAGAACAGAAGCACCACCAAGCAAATTAGCCTCTCTTTAGCTTTTTCTTCGAAATCTCCTATTATACAAATACCGAACTAAAACTGGCATGCTAAATATTATAGAAAATTACATCATTTGGAGCATTGAAATTCTGTATATCCAAGCCTTTTTGCAGTTTATTTTTGCAGGAGTTTATCCCCTTCAAAGCACATCACCAATGAATTTAATGCTATAAGATTAATTACGGTTATTTCTTCGAGGACCAAGTAAGAGGATTTTCATCTTAAACTTTAACCTCAAATAGCACAGAGACGGGGGAAACACAAAAGTTTCAGAAGAGTCACAAAAAGATATGCAATCCATTTTGGTCTCTCTTGCACTAATGGAAAACTGAACTAAGCTCAGCTAGCCTTGGGCTCTGATTCTGAAGGTTCATATTTATGAGTGGGAATTTCCTTGTAGAACAGGTGTGACAGACTTGCACATACTCATGACAACTGCTTTTACAGCCTCATCAGTTTGGGAAGACCTGTTCTGCTCATGTGTGCTATCTGTAAGACATCTCTTTACATTTTGTCAAATCTGACTCCCTGCTTACACATGCACCAGCAAGAGGTGTTTTTGTAAAATATATGGATGGCATCTGTCTTTCTATCTCTTGTTTGTATACCACCCACTGACAAAAAATATCCTGGAACAAGCTGAGCATTCTGTAAGTGTCTTGAAATTATTTATATTATAAATATATATTTTATATATATATATATAATATATAATAATTTTATATATATATATATATAAAGGTCCAGTTGATATTCTAAACCTAGATTTTTACTTTTTATTTTAGAGGATAATCAATGTCCCCAAATTGTTCACTAAGTCTTAGTGCCTTGAGATATTGACAGACTATCACTTTAATTAGAAAAAATTTTCAAACTCAGGCCATAAATGTTTCATCTACAAGACACTCGCTCCTCTAAAATAGGCAAAATTTTCACACTTGCTCCTCTAAAAGGGGCAAAATTTTCAAAGTATGTTTCAACCTATCTTTTAGTGATTTGGTGGATACTATATGATATTTCAACATATGCTCTCATGTGGATTAGAAATATTAAAAGCAAATCCAAAGACTAGATTTTATGACACAGCTTATTATGGATGCAGTCTAGGCTGATTATTTTAGTATTAAGTATACTATTAATCACCTCCCTCTCCTGCCCATATGCTACCTCTTTTAGCACAAAATGCCTAATAAGGCAGGTGCAACCTGATTCTATGTTACATAGTTCTGTCAAACTGGAACAAAATTTTAACTCCCCCAAATATTTTCTCCTTGTGAAGGACTTTGGATTACTGCAGATGATTACAGGCCTAAACCAGAAATGGATTCAAACAACTCTCATTCACTGCTGAAACTGAACTGGAACTGACCCCCAAAATAAATTGGCTTAATTCCCTATAAGAGGAATATGAATCAGGTTGCCATCTGTTCCCTTCTTTCTTTAACTTCACCAGTGGGCTGGGTTTAAACATAGAACTGGAGGAGTCTTTAGGGGAAGGGGAAGAGAATTCTGGTTTGGTGTCTAGACAGGTATGCTGCAAGGGTAGATTCACTCTAGATGCAAGAAGAAAGGAGTCTGTGTATTAGCTGGGGAAATCATGTAATTTGGCAAACCATGGGAACAACGTGAGTTTAATTTGTCTAATTTTGTTTGAAGATGTTGCATCAACTAAAAATCCTTTGCTCTCCAGAGGTGAAAAACACAATCCAAAGTAGCTTAGTCAAAAAGGTAAATTTACTGGCTCATGTAACTGAATAATTTAGAGTATTTGGTTCAGGTGAAGCTTGATCCAGGGCTCAAACAGTATGACCTAGGACTTGGTTTCTCTCTCCATTTCTCAATTCAGCATCTTCAACATTGGCTCCATTCTTGAGCAAGCTCTCACCTCGTGTACCCAATATGGATGCAAGCTGCTACTTACCTCTAGGTTCAAATCCAGAGCCAACTTTTCTAGTAGATCTAGAATGGATCACTGTGACCAGGGGAATAGGATATACTGATGACCTAGACCTAGGTCACATGTTTCACCCCTGAGGCATGGGGGTAGAGATATCGCTATTCTCCCCAAGCCCTGAGAGTATGGAGGACCAGAGTCCCCAGAACAAAATTAGAGTGTGGTCAGTAGAACTGATGTTCTCTACAAATACTCAGGGACCAGATGCACAAATAATTTTATCAAATATTATTCCTCACTTAAGCAGGAATTCTGGCTATCTCCTAAAGACAGAGTCCAAGTCTTACCAACTGAAGAGAAAAAAGGAGAATGTATAATTGACATTTCCTAATGTTCACACAGAAGAGTTAGTGCTTAATGAAAACTTGAAGGATAAATATCGCAAATAGAGAAACCAAAATATATGGAAGGAATTCAAAAATTAATTAATTTAAAAACAAAAAGGGGGGGCGGTGCGTAATGGCCAAAAGAAAGACTGTAGAATCCTCATGTGAGACATTTAAAAAATTGAAGGGCTTCCCTGGTGGCGCAGTGGTTGGGGGTCCACCTGCCGATGCAGGGGACGCGGGTTCGTGCCCCGGTCCGGGAGGATCCCACGTGCCGCGGAGCGGCTGGGCCCGTGAGCCATGGCTGATGAGCCTGCGCGTCTGGAGCCTGTGCTCCGCAGCGGGAGAGGCCACAACAGTGAGAGGCCCGCATACCAAAAAAAAATAAAATAAATAAAAAATAAAAAATAAAAAATAAAAAATTGAAGATAGTTTCAGTTAGAGCTGGGACTAAATACTCTTCAGAGATATTGTACAGTTCTAGTTCTACAATTTGTAGATTTTGTGATTTCTGAGGAAGAGAGCTTTAGAGCTAAGGAAAGCTTTCTAGATGGCTGTTGGCTAAAACTTGTCAATTTCATGGGTTTTTTTCCTTTTAATAAATTTATTTATTTATTTATTTTTGGCTGTGTTGGGTCTTTGTTGCTACACGCTTTCTCTAGTTGCTACACCCTTTCTCTAGTTGCGGCGAGTGGGGGCTACTCTTCATTGCGGTACGCGGGCTTCTCATTGAGGTGGCTTCTCTTGTCGCGGAGCATGGGCTCTAGGTGTGCAGGCTTCAGTAGTTGTGGCACGTGGGCTCAGTAGTTATGGCTCGCAGGCTCTAGAGTGCAGGCTCAGTAGTCGTGGCCCACAGGCTTAGTTGCTCCGTGGCATGTGGGATCTTCCTGGACGAGGGCTCGAACCCATGTCACCTGCATTGGCAGGCAGATTCTTAACCACTGCGCCACCAGGGAAGTCCCTCATGGTTTGTTTTTAAATACCTCCTTTCATGCTACAATTAAAACGAACAAGCAAATAAACAAACCTCCCCACACATAAAATGGAACCAAAGAGAAGTTCTATGTGGAAAGATAATTTTATTTTCTAATAACGATAGTAATATGGACGGACTATCTTCTTAAGATGTATACATATATTTTTTAAATGGCAGCTCTCACTGACACGTTACTTGTACATATTTCTACATCTGTATATGCTCTCCTAAATATTTCATGTAAATTAAGTGCCCTAGGATTCTTCCATCCTGGTCTCATGTATCTGGAATCTAATAAATAAGAAAAAGTATGGGTGGTGGCTAGTGTAAAGACAGGATACTTACTTTATATGGCTCAGTTATAAAGCACATTTACCGAAGTCTACCCATTTCACCAAGCCATTAAACCTATTTTCCAAAAGCAACCATGGAAAACTGAAGAATTACAAAGAGAAATGTAAAGGGGTGCTAATAAAAAATGGCTGAAGGATATTTGACCCTGGGGCTAGGGTAGCACTAGAGCTGTTTGGGGCAGTGTATACCTTATAGGTTCTCAACTCCAAACCCATCAATCCCATCTGAGACTTCATTCTAGAGATGCTTCTATAGGTTGAATTAAGAAAACTCAAGTATTTTCTAGAGCTTAAAGTTCATTAACTGGGGCATAATCAAGCTGAATTTTATTTTCTTTTTTCTTCTTTTTTAAAACATTATGCCAGCTATTACTGGTTGCAGGAGAAACAGATTAAATATTTTTTAAATTTCCTTTTTGGGGCTTCCCTAGTGGCACAGTGGTTAAGAATCCACCCGCCAATGCAGGGAACACGGGTTCGAGCCCTGGTCTGGGAAGATCCCACATGCCACGGAGCAGCTAAGCCCGTGCACCACAACTATTGAGCCTGCGCTCTAAAGCCTGCAAGCCACAACTACTGAAGCCCACGCACCTAGAGCCTGTGCTCCGCAACAAGAAACCACTGCAGTGAGAAGCCCCTACACCGCAACAAAGAGTAGTCCCCGCTCGCCGCAATTAGAGAAAGCCTGTGCACAGCAATGAAGACCCAATGCAGCCAAAAATAAATAAATAAATATTTTAAAAAATTCCTTTTTGGAAAAAATACAAAGATATAGTTTACAGGCCAACGAATGAGGAACTATTCTTTTTTTTTTTTTTTTTTTTTTTTTTTTTTTGCTGTACGCGGGCTTCTCACCGCTGCGGCCTCTCCCGTTGCGGAGCACAGGCTCCGGACGCACAGGCTCAGCGGCCATGGCTCACGGGCCCAGCCGCTCCGCGGCACACGGGATCCTCCCAGACCGGGGCACGAACCCGTATCCCCTGCATCGGCAGGCGGACTCCCAACCACTGCGCCACCAGGGAGGCCCGAGGAACTATTCTTAATGGAACGTGAGAGTTAATCCTTGGAAAGCTAAGGTTCTACTTTGGAAATCTAGTCATACCACCTTAGAATATTCCTTTAGAAGATTTTATTAAAGTGTTTCGGAGACTTCTGGGGATTTATCCTATGGATAAACCTGCAGACATACGTGTCAGGTTATTCATCACAGCGTTGTTTGTAACAAATAACAAAGATTGTAAACAGCCCAAATGTTCATCAATAGGGGAATGGTTAAATAAACTATAGTGTAATGCTATGCAGCTGTTTAAAAGAATGAGGACACTCTCTTAGTACTGATATGAAAGATCTCCAAGAGAGGTTGTCAGAGGGAAAGCAAGATGCAGATCAGGAGATATAATATGCCACCTCTTGTGTAAGAAGGGAGGAAGAGAAGAAAGAAGAATTGCTTGTATTTGTGTGAAGAAACACTGTAAGGACACATGGGAAAACAATATAAATAGTTATCTCTACCTATGAGGGTGGGTGGGCGTGGAGAATGGGGTGGAAGAAGCAGGGTGGGAGGGACATTTTTCACCATATACCTTTTAATTTTGTTTTGATTTTTGAAACATGTGAATATATCAGCTGGTCAAATATTAAAAATTAAATAAATACCAGAAAGAAAAAAGTTTGAGAACAGTCATTCAGGAGTCATATGGTAACTTCATAAAAGTTCCAGTTACAATTACAATAAAAAGAAGAAGAAATCTGAATTCATCCTCAACCAAAGGCATACTGTTGGCCTGGTACGAGTAGGCGGGTACAGCAGAAGCTCAGACCATACTGATTCCCATTCCTGTTAGCTGAGCACCTTGCCTCTGTCCAGCATCTTTAACCTACTGGCTGTTTTTCCATATCCTTCCTTCCTCTTCTCTTAAGAAAAAAATCCAAGATCCTGGAAGATGCTGCTGACAACTATGGAAAGTTATTCATAAAGAGTTAAATTAAAGCTTTATCTGGAATGTGGATTGCTGCACATATTCACAAAAGCCAAGAAAGTGCCCTAGTTATCTTCCCAAGAGAGTAGGCCTCCTGGTTCACTTAGCTGGACTAGACTAGGGGCTCCTTCCTGACACTCTCAGGGTACTCTATGCAGAGCTCTGACATTGTGCTTAAAACATCCCACAGAAATCACCGGGGTAGGAGGCAGACCTCCCCACTAGCCTGGGTTTTTTGAGAGCAAGTACTGTGTCTTAGTGGGCTTTGTATTCTCAGAGCCTAACACAGCGCCTCCGTAGGCACTGTGTCAACTCAGTAAACTGAACTTTTATCCACCTCACTACTTAGCTCCTAATCCTAAGGGTCATCTTTAATGTCTTTCCCTCACTCACTGTTACTAAATCCATCAGTTAGACTGGTCAATTCTATCTGCCAAACATACACCCAAACCTACTACTCTTTACAATCTTCAGGCTACCACCCTAATCCAGACCACCACCATCTCTAGTCTGGACCAAAATCACTAGTCTGCTTTCTGATCCTCTCTCCCATCGCCCCCAGAACGCATTCTCCAAGTGTAGTTAGGGAGATCTTCTTAAAAAACAATCAAATCATATCATACTCCTGCTTAAAATCCTTCAGAGGTTTCTATTACAATTAGAATACAATTTAAACTCTTTACCCTGCCCTTCCAAGCCCTGTCTGCTTCTTTGACTTCACCTCCTACCACTATCCCTCCCTTCCTCCACACCATGTCGGCCTTCTTTCAGTTCCTCACATCTACTCTGCCTTCTCCTGTCTCAGGGCCTCTGTCTGTGCTCTTCCCTCTGCCTGGAAGGCTATTCCTCCTTCCTTCTGTAGGATTGTCTCCTCATTACTGATGCTCAAAGGCCACTTCCTCAGGGAGGCTTTCTCTGACCACTCCTGTTCCATCAGCCCCACTCTCAACATTGTTCTATTTGTAGCACCTTTGACCCTACAGATTAACATCTTTATTTGTTGGTTTGTGCTTACTGTCCCCACTCTAATGTAAGTTCTGTGAAGGCTCTTGTTAGCCTCTGGATGACCAGTGCCTAGAACAGGGCTGACATTTAATGGCTCTAAAAAGTTTTTGTTGAATAAAAATAAAGGCATTTAAAATTAATCATGGATAGATTATATATTCCATTTCCTCAGAGACCTTTTGATGAAACTATTTAATTATAAAGGCAATAAACAATTATAAAAAGAAATGAGGATGTCATGATTGGCTTTTATATTGTACAAAGTAGGCTAAGAGAATAAACGGAGAGAATATGATTCTGCAAGAAATGGTAACTTATGTCATAAACCAGTCTAGGCAACAGGCAGGTCTGAGCATTATGTTAGGTAGAAGGGATATAAAGATAACCAGATGCTGGTTTTGCACTCAAGGAGCTCACAATATATCAGAAGATACAGCTTTGTTATTATAGCTCTAATATCTGTATAGTACAAATCACATTCACATTTATAATTATTTCATTTAATCATCAGAAGAGTCTTATGAGGGGGTTATTATTATGTGTTATCACAATTTTATAGATTAAATAACTGAGGTTCAGAGAGGTTATGTGACTTGCCTCAAATGCACAGCAAGTGGTGAATGAGATTTTTAAGTTAGACCTAGATCTTCTGACTCAGCTCTCCTGTTCTATTTAACCACTTTGTCTGTTCAGTGTGATAAATGTATATGCAGCATGCTATGGGAGGTCAAGTGTAACAGACAGAAAGACTTTATCTGGAGAAGTCTGGGAAGACTTTACCGAGGAAAGTCATATAAATGGGGCTGTGAAAGTTGGAGGAGTTTCCCGGTGGAGGAAGAGGCGCATTTCAGACAGAGATCTGAGAAAATGCACAGAAAGATGAAAATGTATAGCATGCTTTATGTGGCAGGGAGCAGAGGAATCCAGGAGGGGAGGTTGGGACCATACGGTGAAAGATTTTCAGTGCCACATTGTATGCAGTTGGGCAGTCTCTGAATGTAGAGGTTTTAAACAGTCAGATCTGGGTTTTCAAAAGAAAATTAGAGTGGCAGACTGGTGGATGAATTGGATCATGAAGAAACTAGTCAGGAGTTTTTTTGTGATCATGCAAGGGAGATGTGTCTGAATGAGGATACTGGAAATGGAAAGGACTGATTACAAAATGTTTGTGTGACGTAGAATCACTTTTTTGGGAGGTTGAAGAGAGGGAAGAGTGAAGATTATTTTTTTAATTTTCTAGCTTATATGACTCAGTGGATGATGACTACCTCAGCCAAATTGAAGAATACAGAAAAATGATTTGAGAAGGGAATTGGAAGTAGGAGATGGGGGTTTTCTTGTAGCTAAGATAAAGCACTTGCTTTATCTTTTCATCCTGTTTGATTTGAGGTACCTGTGTGTAGTATCCAGGTGGATATGTTAAGTAGGTAGCTAAAAGTATGGGCCTAGAATTTGAAAGCAAGGTTGAAGCTGGCGATCTAGGTTTAGAGTAACCAAAATATAAGTTGTATTAAAATTCCAACTGCAAAAGGGGCACAAGGGAACTTTTTGGGGGTGATGTAAATGTTCTATTTCATGATTACAATAGTGGTTACAAGGGTATACGTGTCTCAAAACAGATCAAACTGTACACTTTAAACAGGTTCATTTTATTGAATCTTAAACTCCTTGAAAAAAAAAACCCCACTAAAAATAGAAGTGAACTGCCTTGTACAACATAGTGCTAAATAGTTTTTTAAAAATTATTAATCAATTGTTTTAGAAGAAATAAGAGAATGAGGAATTGTTCTACATACATCAGTTAAAAACAACTGATAGGCATCAGAGAAAGCTGCCATGGTTCCAGTTGTTTCAGAAGCCAGTGCCCAATGTGCCAGTTTATGGGCAATTTGGGAGTCCTCCATTCAAAAACTTATTCCCTCCCCAAACCACCCTCCTCCATCCTCAGCCCACCCTTGTACCACCTGGGTTGACTTCCTCATTTGGAAGAACTGAGATAATAAAGGTACTTGAAGAATATAATATGACTCATCGCTGAACAAGAAATCTTTCTCCTTATTGATAGATTTTAGGCTTATGGCCAATTTGGCCTCCTTGTTTGGCACCATTCCCTCAGCATCACTTCTGAATTGTCCTTTCAATGCTCAGCTTAAAATCTATTTTGTTCAAAAAACCATTTTTAATTTGACAGAAGGAGGTGGTGTCTGATACCTATATTCATCTCCCAGTGTGGACACATCTACCATGAGTATACAGTCACCAAATTTGTATATTTATGTTAGAATCTCAGTTCTGTCACTAAGTCTTTGAGACCTTGAAGAAAATAAGGATAATAAAACCCACCTTGCAGGGTGGTGTGGATCAAGTCAGTTAGCATATGTGAAAATGCCAAGTATGGCATTGAGTAGGCGCTCAATAAAAGGCAGATGCCTTGTCAAGCCTGACTATATTTGCTGAATTATTTAGTCTGTATTATAAGTTTCTTGAAAGTAAAAGCACTCTTTTCTGCACTCTGTACTCCCACCCTAACTAATACATCCTCTGGAGACATTGTAGAATGATGTTTAGAAAGCTGGCAGGTCAAGGATAAAGTTGAAAAAGATTTACACAATAAATATGTAGATGAGAAGAGGTCATTCAGGGGACATGGAAAAAAGGAACTCCATTTAGAGGTGGTGGCAAGGTCTTTCTTTACATTTCCTCTTTTCATTCATTTAAAATTTTATCTTGCCAAAAAGAGGGGACAGAAGGTTTCATTTTGATGAGTGGAGCTGCAGGACTGTGTGCCAATACACCTGGTATTGATTCATGCCAGCTGGGAGAGGAGCTTGGCTTCTCTGTGTTTTACTACTGTGGTTTTCTGGGCTGGGCAGCTGGGTGCCTAATAATGATAAAAACCATAATAATACTTCATAATTACGCACCGCCCTTTGCCAGAACTTGGGTTTAATTACAATGACTATGACGGAACTGGCAACATCTCACTCCCTGTTGGGGTGCAATACCCAAGGGCCCGGAAATAGAGTCAAGTGGCAACTGCAATTCTTCTCCTGCAGAGCTCTCCTGGCAATTCACCCAGAGTGCTCTGGGTTTGAATGAAGCTCGTCATCAGAAACAAAGAATACTTTTAAATTGCCCACATGTACTAGGCACTGTCAAGTAAAGTAGTGCTTATGATGCAACTCCTGCATGACATGGGGCACAGCATCATGGAATTCCAGGCCTGGAAGGGACCAACAGACGTAATCTCATTCATTATTACCCTGCCCCCTGCCATGAGGCATAACTGCCTCTACACTCCAATAGATGAGCTCACTGACCTATCACTCTGACTGAGCTGGAGATGCTTCTGTGGCAGCCTGATTCAGGGGTCAGGGGATTCACTAGTTCATTTCAACACGCATTTTGTGAGCACCTATTCTGAGCCAAGGCCCTGTGGAGGCATAAAAATGTATAAGGTGTGATCCCTGCCCTCAAAGTAGCTATCTCCTAGTTGGGGGATTTGTATTAAGGCAGCTGTAACATAGAGATAGAGGGAAGTCCTGGCAGATGAAAGGAAAGAAAATCACTCCAGTTGAAAGGATCAGGGCTATCTTTTCTTTGAGAATAAGAGGAAAGGATGAGAAGGTGTTGAGCAGGGTGGGGATGCCGAGGGGCATGGGGGAGCGGGGTGGGGGAGATTGAGGCAAAGAGCTGGGCAACAACTTTGGGAGATTCTTGCAGTTTTCCCTGTTTTTCTGGGGCGGGGGGTGGAGATCTTTATAGCACATATCACCCCTGAATTATTTTTTTTCCTTAAGAGATATAGCTTATTTATTTTATTTTTAAAATTTTTATTGAAGTATAGTTGCTTTACAATGTTGTGTTAGTTTTTTCTGTGCAGCAAAGTGAATCAGCTGTACATATACATATATCCCCTCTTTTTTGGATTTCCTTACCATTTAGGTCACTACAGTGCACTAAGTAGAGTTCCCTGTGCTATACACTATGTTCTCATTAGTTATCTATTTTATATATAATATCAATAATGGGTATGTGTCAATCCCAATCTCCCGATTCCTCCCACCACCACCCCCTTTCCCCCTTGGTATCCATACATTTGTTCTCTATATCTGTGTCTTTATTTCTGCTTTGCAAATAAGATCACCTGTACCATTTTTCTAGATTCCACAAATATGCGTTAATATATGATATTTGTTTTTCTCTTTCTGACTTCACTCTGTACCACATTCTCTAGGTCCATCCACGTCTCTACAAATGACCCAGTTCCATTCCTCTTTATGGCTGAGTAATATCCGTTGTATATAGTACCACATCCTCTTTATCCATTCCTCTGTTGATGGACATTTAGGTTGCTTTCATGTCCTGGCTATTGTAAATAGTGCTGCTATGAACGTTGGGTATCACCCCTGAATTATTTATTTGCTACTTTACTCATATATGCTTTGTCTCACCCTACTCAGGAACTTTGTCCGTTTTGTTTACCACTATATCCTGAGCACCTCAAAAAATGCCTGGCACATTGTAAAATGCTTAGTAAATACTGGGTTAATGAATAAATGGCCCAGGTGAGGCAGTGGCTGTAGAAATTGAGACAAAAGGGCATTTAGTAAATATAATCAGCATGACAAAGTTCAAAGGGGTAGGGAAGTGTTACAGCAGTGAGGGAGTAGCCTGGAGGACTGCTCGAAGATTCTGGTTTGCTTAAGTGAATGAATGGTAATGTTATCAAAGAAGATAAAGAACAGATGGGAAGGAGCAGGTTTGTGGTCTTCTTAGTAGGTATTTGAGTTCTGATTTGGATATGTCAAGATTAGATTCAGGTGGAGATACCTAAAAGCACTTAGGTATGCAGATCGGGATCTCATTAAAGGTACACTCAGCCATCAAAATGGTGAGACCACCTAATGTGCAGTAGAATGACTATGCACCAACTGAGGATCAGATCCTGGGACTCTTAAAAAGCCAACACAGAACCGATTTATAAAGGTTAACTGAAGAGAAATACAATCTGAGGGTTTATGGTCTTAGGTAAACTGGGGTGAGGGATACGTTGGGGAGGAGAAAAAGGATGTAGTCCATAGAATCAACTGCAAAAGAGATCATATAAGAACGAAAAAGTGATCCTTGAACTCGATCATATGGTTGTCACTGGTAGCCTTAAGAGAAGCACTTACAGTGGGTTAGTAAGGAGTATAATTTAGTCTGTACTGGAAGCATGAATTGAAATAAGGATGAGAACTAGACAGGGTCTCATAGTCAACTTTGTTTTGTTCTGTCTGGAGGCGTTGTAATACGATCAGGGGTATGTCTAACACCGAAGTGGCGGGTAAGTTTGTGAATGACGACAAGGCTTCTATAAGGCCAGATGGCCTGTCCTGGCGTCGGCACAATGCCTCAACTAAGCTTTTATTCTTTGAGCCATTTCTAGGGCGGGGGCCCTTCCATACAGAGTGCAAGCAAAAAGTGGGAGACACTCCTCCATCTGATCATTGAGTCACGTTTGTGACAGCTGGGAGTGGGGATGGGAATGCTTGAATTAAACGAAGTGCCCTGGTTCCCGTGGATCTTGGAATTTAGTAACAGGGAGGCTCCTTGCTGGAGGGAGCTAGGGAGACTCATTCACATTTTCCGACCGGGCACTCACGCCCTCCATTCAACAGTTTTCCTTTCCTTTTCCCTAAAAGAGTTGAAACCAGGCACAAAGCTTTCCGGCTTCTCCCACCTCAAGGTTGACCTTCCGCCCCCAAGCCCACCTCTGGACCTTCTCCGACCACGTGACCCTCTTCAGCCCCCGTGACTCGTCGCCGCCAACCCCTCCCCTCCGGCCGCAGCCCGCCTTATCCCGCCTCTCAAGACCACGTGACCCCCTCTCTCCCACCTGACTGGCTCCTCCCTTTCCCCCGGGCCGGACCCGGCCGCCGTCGCAGCGGCCCGACTCCAAAATGGCAGCCGCGCACAGCGCGCACCCGAGCGGCCGGACCTCCCTGACTCCCGGGCCTCCCCGCTCTCGCTCCCTGCCTCCCTCCTTCGGCCTTCACCTACACGCCTTCGGATTGGCCGTTAGGAATCCCGCCCCTCCAGAGCTCCGCCTGCTATTGGTCACGGTAGGCTGCCCTTCAGAGAGGCGTGCCCCCGCCGCCCCCCGCCCCGGGAGGTATTTTCCATTCTGGTGGGGGTTGGGGGGAGGGGGGAGGGGAAAAGGGTGAAGAGGGGGAGGTGGCCGGGGAAAGGGGTGGGGGCTTGGCGGGGGCATCCGGCGGAGCTGGGGTCTCCGGACTCCGTCCGGAGGAAGCGAGACTGCGCCCGTTCGGGCAGTCGGAGGGAACGGGACGGGACCGGCGGGCGGGCGGACTCGCCCTCTCGGTGACTACGCCGTCCGGGCCCGTCCTGCCTGGCCGCAGGTGCCCCTGGATGAGGCCGCCCCGCGCGCCCGGACCGGTGAGTGTCCCCGGTGGCCCGGCCCTTGAATGCTCCCTGGCCCCCGCACAGCCGTTAGCGGCCGCATCTCCGGCCCCCGGTGCTCGCGCCCGGCGCAGTCCGCCTCCGGCCGGCGCCTCCACACCCCGGGCGGAGGCAGCGCCGGCCCTCTGGCCGAGAAAAGGACGACGGGCGGGGAACGGCGGACCCGGGCCGCGAGCCCCGTGCAGACCGTGCGGCGCGTAGTGGGAGCTTGCGCTCAGTGGGCTCTTGATGCATTTCGTTGAATTG
Source organism: Mesoplodon mirus (assembly GCF_964341445.2). Taxonomy (NCBI): domain Eukaryota; kingdom Metazoa; phylum Chordata; class Mammalia; order Artiodactyla; family Ziphiidae; genus Mesoplodon; species Mesoplodon mirus. Next base: position 62,947,823 of record NC_138990.1, read on the forward strand.
TTTTTCTGGTTGGAGGAACGTAGGGCCCCTAAGAGGAAGGGGGTCGCTCCGGGCTAGCCGGAGGGCGTTCGTGATCTGGGTCGTGGTGAATCGGGGGGGAGGTCACCGGAGATGGGGGTGTATTTGCGCGCGCTGCAGGGGAGGGGGCACCCGCCAAGTCACTTGGGGCTCTAAGGCTCCGATCCGGGGGTCCTCAAGGTCGACGACAAGATAGGTTCATCCGGAGATGAGAGAGGGAACTGGGGAGCTTGGATGGGGGAAGTGACTGGAGCACCTCCGGAGTTTAACCCGAGGTGGAAAGGGATGCGCAGGCGGGCGCTGGAAGACCCTCTGCAACTACTTGGGGTCCTAACATTCTTTGGTGCTGGGATTTGGGGATTCAAGCAGCTGAAGCGAAGTGACTTTCTGGAGAGGGAGTTGCATTTAAAAAAGGATGCTCAGAAACAGTTTAAGCACACAACTTGCTTGGTTCTGAACTTTGAGAGGTCGGGGTATTGGAATCACGAGGTGATTTCTCACATTTTCTTTCGGCATTCCAACCAAAAGGTGGACCTTGGCAGTTATCTTTTATTTTAAAAGGTATGTATGCGTTCGATGGTGTTTTACCAGTTACTAGTTTTGCTGGAAATTCTCAAACTGCACCTTGAAATTCTTGTAGCAGCTTCTCCATCTGCTGAAGATCCTTTCTTCAGGTCTCTCCATCCATAGCAGTAGCTTACTTCCAACTTAACATTTAGACTGGACTCCATTATTACAGTTTGCTACTGGCTTTTATTCTAGAAGATTAATAAGTAATTCACATGCTTTCTTTCCCTTGCTTTTAATTGTTTCTTTACAAGGTCATGCAATTTTAACTTTTTTAAGTGTTGGACTGGGAAGATGTTGGTAGGCTAGCAGCTCTAGAAAGCAGTAGGCAAATTTGGGAATCTTAACGTCAGATGCTTAGTTTAATTTTAATAATCTTGTATTTGCATAACGCTCTTGAGAGTTAAGAACATAGAAAATGTATACCAGGGTTGGTCCACAGAATCCACCTCTGTGGCAGCCCACGGAGGTTCTTCATGTCACTGAGAAGAGGAACCTAAGAAGTGCACAGCTAGCTTTTTAATCTTTTCTTAATCATATATGTTATCTTACTAATTCCTCACAATTTACAAAATAAAAGCTTTTTTTTTAAAGGGAGCACTTAAACATGTATGAGAAAATTTTGTAGATTATATTTTCCCTTTGCTGTAAAATGTAATTCATCAGAGAAAACATTTCTGCAAAAAGGTGTTAATATATTCAGTTGGCACCTTCTTAGTTATTGAATAAATAATGGATAATTAAATTTTTTCTCCCTATTGTCCTTGAATTTTACTATCCGTCTTTAGGGAAAATGTACTGGCACACAAAATAGTAGCCTAAAATATTGAAACCTAACACCTTTTAACATTATAATAGCTTTTACATTATGCACCTTCAGACTCATCTATGGCAAACCAGTGGTCACCTTTGTTTAGAATGGGCTGTTTTCTCCCATTGTAAAACTAAGGAAAAATAACCCTTAATGCCTGCAAAGTAGTGGTAATAACTAAACAGAATGAGAATGGGAAGCTTGGAAAAAAGATGTATGTGTATGAGTCACATTTCTTTTAGAGCTGGAAGAGTAGACCATGGATATGATTATGTTGCAGATCAGGAGACCGAGACCCAGACCAGTGGAAGGGACTAAAATTCTAGCTAGAGATGAGCCAGGATTGGTGGGCAGGTCTCTGAACTGTAGTCCAGGGTTTTTCTACTTTATGACATTCACATTGTTTGTTTCTAAAGCATTCTAGTGTCAACTGTAAGTGGTTTTAGGATTATGGGTGATGGTGCTCCCTTCTAAGGGTGGGGCAGTTTGGGTTGACTACTTTTATGCATGAAGTGACACAGAACAAGATGACCTTTTGTTGCAAAGTGTCAAACAGTATGCTGCAGTGTTAGTGGAAGTGCTGATGTTCCCCTCACTGGGAAAGACAAACTGTCATCTAGACTGAAGTATTAGATGAACTTCTTGGAGTAGGCTAGTGTGCTTTAACTTTTATGCTAAACATTAATTGCTTAAAAATTTCTCAGAATTCAAAAGGCTCTAGTATTTTCAAGATAAATTATACAAAAAATGATTACTTTAAGGAAGTGTGGGGGTTTTGTTATGTTAAAATGGATTTTGATACCTTTGCAAAGAGCAGTAGTAGAATTACATAATACTTATGAAAACATGATTTTGATCATAGTTGTGACTGGATTTGTATAATTAACGTTATGATCCTTGGCAAGTTATTTAACCATTATGTACCTAGGTTTCCTCACATGTAAAGTGAGGTTAGTAAAAGTACCCACCTCAATAGGGTATTGGTGAGGATTCAAAGTGTTTCCTTAGCACAGAGAAAGGGTGCAACAAATATTAGATATTATTTGTAATGTTCATTAGGTATGTTCAGGTACTTGTATGCTCATTTGTTTCCTTGCTGTTAACGAAGTCACTTTGTGGCTACAGAAAATTCCAGATAAATACATGATCAGTATTTATCATATTTATTTGATAAGTAACAGTCTGCTTTAAGGGGCACTTAGTGCAAATGATGCCCTCATTTATTTTTTTTTTTTAGTCCTTACTCTGTTCACCTTGGACCTTGAATTAGGTGTACCTATCAAGTTAGAGTGAAGGTGACTGTTTTTCTGAATGTCATTGGGAGACCCTGTTGCAGTTTCATTATTCTAGAATTAAAATGTTAGTAATTGATTTGCAGATATTCTACTGAAAATACAGTGAGTTCTGGAGTCCTACTGGTTAAACTTAGCTGAGGAAACCAGGGCTTTATAAGGTCTATTATTATTTGCAACCCCCTTCTCCCAATGGAACCTTGAGAAAATCACTGAACCTTGTTTTCTGTTAAATGAATATTTTGATGACTTCATTCATTAAACTGTTAGGTTTTAGTGATAAAATTTGCTTAGCTCCAATTTTGTAACGTTTCGTTCTTTTTGATTTGCTATAGTCCAGGCCTAGTTAGTCTCAAGAACATGTGGTTTAGCAAATGTGCTTTATGGTGACAGTGGTGGATTTCTTCTCCTGGATATTCTGGAGTTCTTCCTTATCAGGTTCTGCAGTTGATTTTATAGCAGCTCGTCTTCCGTTTACAGTCCTCTTAACTTTTATTCTCCCACATGTTTGTGGTCTTTCCTTCTCACAACATCTTTACCATCTGTACCTCCACGTAGCTTCTTACCAGCTGTCACACGTGAGCTTACTTTTTTTTAGACCTCTTTTTTTAAACATTAATTTCAGTTATTTTTAAAATGTATATCACATAATATTTAAAAATTACCCTTATTTTTAGAGTTTCATTGAATTGAGCCCATTTTACAGGTTTGAGATTAAAATCAGAAACAGGTTATAGCTCAAAAGCATCTTTATTATGCCAGTAGTTGATTTTTCCTATTTTGTTTTAGATCTCAGGCAGGCGTTCTGTTGGTGGTACTTCAGATGATAAATACATCCCTTTACTCTGAAGTAATGCTAACCATCAGGGCTAAGAGAGTTACATGGAGCCATCCAAAGCTTCCAGTCATTTTTTTTCTTTCATTGATACAGAATTTTAATGTTTGAGAGTGACCAGCTCCTAATCTTCTTCAGATAAATAGTTTTAATAAAGATTATGAAATTATTACAAGTTGTTGGCCGTTTTTGGCCTCATGACATGCTTTTAGGGATTTTGTAGAACTTAGACATGCAGACCTTTTCTTCACGTCTATTGCATAATCTGATTACGTGAATAAAATATTTAATTAAATATGGTTTCAAAAAATACCGTAAATACCATGCTATAATAAAAAACAACCAAGCATTGCTCAGTTTTTCATTAAGTTGATTTTCTTTATATATGTAAAAATAATAAACACATATATATGGAGTCTAAAAAAAATGGTTCTGAAGAACCTAGGGGCAGGACAGGAATGAAGACGCAGACATAGAAAATGGACTTGAGGACACGGGGAGGGGGAAGGGTAAGCTGGGACAAAGAGAGAGAGTGGCATGGACATATATACACCACCAAATGTAAAACAGATAGCTAGTGGGAAGCAGCCGCATAGCACAGGGAGATCAGCTCAGTGCTTTGTGACCACCTAGAGGGGTGGGATAGGGAGGGTGGGAGGGAGGAAGATGCAAGAGGGAGGAGATATGGGGATATATGTATATGTATAGCTGATTCACTTTGTTACAAAGCAGAAAGTAACACACCATTGTAAAGCAATTATATTCCAATAAAGATGTTAAAAAAATAATTATGGCTTATGAATTGCCTGTTAGTCGTATTGAAAATTCATGGGTACATGGACTGAGTAGATACAGACCATGCAAACTACTTTCTTAGCTTCAATGTAGATGTTAGAGAGTGAGAGTTAGAGATGTTAGAGAGTGAGATAGTCTAAATTATATTTAGAGGCTGAGTTGTGACCCAGGAAGGGGATCAGAAGTCCTGGAGATAACTTCCTTGAAGGCATTTATTGTAGTTACTGGCTGGCTACAAAGTCCGAGGAAGAACATGTTGAGTGTTGTGGGACATGGTTCTGAAAACAAGAATGATGTTGTACATGAAAATAATTATAAAAGGGGTTACCATTTTTTGACTGTTATGTTCCAGGCCAAGTGATTTGCAATCATTCTTTGATTTAATTCTCTTAACAGTTCTGAAAGGTGGGTGGCATTATCCAGTTTTATCAAAGAGGAAATTTGATTCAGGGAGGTTAAGTGACTTTCCCAAGTTGGCCAATATGTGGTACAATTGGGACTAGGGCCCTGGTCTTTTAGTTGTTAACCCTAAACATTTCCGGGATATTAGGAGGCAGCTTTTAAAACTTGTAATTGTTTAATTTAGAGTTTATGAAATGTTGTTTTACTTCTTTGCTGTGGCAACTTTGGATGTCATTACCACAAGAGGTAGTATCTAGATATTTTGAGAGGATTTAGAGACATTCCTTAAATTCTTGATTGTTAAGGAAATCTAGGGATGTTTTGGTGGACAGTCTTATCTGCAGTTCGGGCTGCCCATAAAATGTTTCTCCTGTTGCCTTTATAAAATGCTGGATCATTAGTGCGCATTAATAAGGGTAACATTAACAAAGAAAATAGTTTTTGGTGGAAAAGCCTACAGAGTAGGCGTCCAGCGACCTGGGTTCTTCTACTGGTCTGAAAGACTGGTGTGAAAACATTAGGATAGCATTGAAACAGGCTTAACGTTCTTGCTCTGGGAGTAGGGAAGGCCTGAGCTGTGTCTTAAGAGATGAGCAGGTGAGGAGAGGTTGTAGAGTTGTAAGCAGAGGAAGTACCAGTGTGTTAGATGAATCACTGAGCTGTATTTTTTTGAACTGTAATTTCTTCAAATGTGAGTTAAAATATAAGAAAATATTTTATATTTTACTTATAAGGGTAACGTATTGTATAGAAACTGTTACACATATTTTGTATTTGTTGATTTTGGAATCCCCCAAAAATGAGGTTCTAAGAACCAAGTAAATGTGAAAGTGCTTTGTAAGTTTTTAAGTGTTCTACCAGTAAGAGGGATAGAGGAATACTGATATTCTTGTGAAGGATGGACATAGAGGATGCTGTGAAAACTTAGGTAGCAGGAAGAGAAAAGTACAAGAGGAGAAACAGCAGAAGTGGAGAAGGGAGGTGTTAAAAGATGAAAGAAAGGAAGTGAATAGATGTGAAGAAGATTGAGTTGTAGTTCTCTTTGTGCCTGTCGATCAAAAGGAGGGTTATAAGTCTGTAACTGAAGACTTTTAACATTAATTTATGGTAAGGAAAAAGCTCAGCAGGTAGTTGAAACATTTTATTCACTTCTCCGTTTAGTCTACACTGACCATGTTAACAAGGCTATGAAAATAGGCTAATTGAGAATTGGCTGTATTGTCTGATTGTTTCCTCACTTCTGTATAGGTTTAGCTAATGGCTTTAAATTGTATAAGGGTGCTCATAAAAATAAAATAAGCTGCACTGAGTTACTGTTTATTCTAGATTTATTGAAAATAAAAGGGCATAGTGTGTTTAAGGAAAAGGGTGAAGTTTGATCTGTCAAAATGAGTGCAAAAGAAAATTAGGAAATCAGACTAGAACCAAGGTAGAATGGGAACAAAATGCCATATAGTAGGAGTTAGTTTTTTGTTTTTGTTTTTGTTTTTTGCGGTACGCGGGCCTCTTACTGTTGTGGCCTCTCCCGTTGCGGAGCACAGGCTCTGGACGCGCAGGCTCAGCGGCCATGGCTCACGGGCCCAGCCGCTCCGCAGCATGTGGGATCTTCCCAGACCGGGGCACGAACCCGTGTCCCCTGCATCGGCAGGCAGACTCTCAACCACTGCGCCACCAGGGAAGCACGGAGTTAGTATTTTTATTTTGTTTTATAGATGAGGAAGTGATACCAATAGTTTGGTCCATTAAAAACTGATTATAGCTGTAATGAAGAGTACAGGCTGGAGGGACAGAATTGAGACATTTATTCACCAAGGAATATGTATGGCAGGATGAGTGAATGAGGCATTTTCTGTGGCCTCTGGTAGGCAAATCACAGTCAAGGATGCCATTTAAGGCTCTGCCCTAGTTCAGGAACGAGATTATGATGGTCTGAATTAAGGAATTTGTAGTAGGGATAGAAACGAGACCACTGATTTCAGAGATATTTAGGAGTTTAAGTCCTCCAGACTTGGGTTAGTGTTTGGAGGTGATAGAAGTTGAAGACGAGTCTAAGGTTCCTGACTTGGCAGGAGAATAATATGTGCAAGTTTGAGAGAAGGGGAATACTGAGTTTGCTTTCAGATAAGTAGTTACACTTTTTAGATAAGTAATAACAAGATATCAGTTGGAAATAACGGGTCTAGCTCAGGAACATGGTTAAGTTTATAGATGTGATTTGGAAGGCATAACGTTTATAGTTGAAAGTTTTGAAATTAGACAAGTAATGACCATAATTCCTAAATAATAATGCATGCAGAACAAAAAGTAACTGCCAGTGCTGGCCCTAAGTTCGAGAGTGTAGACGTTTTAAAATATGTATTTTAAATTTTGCCCACCTCCAGTCAAACCCCCACCGCGTAGCTTTATAAAGAATATATAGAAGTATTTGCTGCCAGAAATATTTGTGTCCTTGAAATAGTGTACCACATCCTGTCTGGCCATCAGCATAACAGGGAATTTGTAGACAAATGCACTTCCTTATTCTTCACTTTAGTCTCTTTTTGGAATTCTCTTTGCTTCCTTGAGCTGGTGAGGTAGTCTGAACAGATTTTGAAGCCTGAAGGGTTTTTTCACCTTCTTTAAAATCTAGCCCAGATCAGCCCTATTCAACCATCTCTTTGCCTCTCTTTCTCTCCTACTCCTACAGCCCTATGGAGCTCAAGGCTCTGGCAAATAAAATGGCACTCCAGGAAAGAAAAGTAAAAACAGCACAAGAGAAAGAACCTTGAAGGGGACTGTAATCTTTTCAGTTCTCCCCCAAAGGTTCTACTCCCTAAGCCAGGGGATGGAGTTGGTGAGTCATTAAGAAGTGATGTCCAAATTCAGTAAAATAAATACATCTATTGGGAGCAAGGTCTTCAAGTGCTGAGGGAATTTGGAAAGAATCTGAGGTGGTTTAGCACTTAGTGGAAAAGATGAGTTTTTGGTTCAGTTTTAAAGGAGGTAGAAAGACAAGGCTGTGCAGCAAAAGGTAACAATAACATTATTAAAGAGGGAGGGAAAACAGTATGTACCAAGGAAGTAGAACATTAAGAAAAAACAAAGGAACTGGCGAACAGGACTCTTTATCTAAAATGCATGGTTTGGGATGGAGTTAATGAGAAATTAGAGTTGTTAAATGATTGAAGACTAAAATTTGGAGTTAGTACTCCTTGAACACATAGTAGAAAACAGAATCTGAACAGAAGAGTATTGTAACATGATTTAAATAGCAATTAAGCAATTATGGAAGATGACAACTGTTATATATAGGTTATGATGTATATGGTACTGATTAATTTATATACCACCCAAATCCCTTATATTTTCTCTTTCTGTTTTCTTATTATGTACTTCTATACCCGTAGTTCTCAAACTTTCCTGGGCATAAAAATTATATGAAGCTCTTGTTTGAAATATAGATTCATCCATGTTACATGTAACAGTGTTTAGTTCCTTTCAGTTGCTGACTAGTGTTCCATTGTATGGATATACTATAGTTTGTTTATTATTATTGTGGAAAGGGTTGTTCTAGTTTTCAACTGTTATGAGGAAAGCTGCTATGATCATTCCTGTATAGGCTTTTTGTGACACATGTATTCTTTACTTGTGGGTGAATACCTAGAAGTGGAATTGCTGGGTATATGGGATAGGTGTGTTTAACATGAGAAATTAACAGAACAATTTCCAAGGTGGGTTCACCATTTTACACTCCTACCAGCAGTGTTCCCTCTTCCTTTCTTTTAGGGAGGAGTTTGGGTGCAATTGATGTTCTTCCTTAAATGTTTGTAGACTTCACCAATGAAGCCATCTGGACCTGGAGTTTTCTTTGTGGAAAGGTTCTTAATTAAGGGTTCAGTTTTTAAAAGAATAGGTCTAAGACTGTTTTGTGCTACAGGTGGCAAGGTTAAGTAGCTGGGACAGAGACCAAAGCGTGAAATATTTTCTGGTTCTTTATAGAAAAAGGTTGCCTACCACTAGCTTAGACCATTTACACTTAATGTAATTAAGGTTGGATTAAAATGTACTATCTTACTATTTGTTTACTATTTGTTCTTTTTTCCTTGGTTTCCTTGTCTTCTTTTGGATGGATTATTCTTTATGGTTCCATTTTATTTTTTCTGTTGGTTTATAACATATTTCTCTTAAAAAATTTTTTAGTGGTAGTCCTTCTAGTTAATTAATAACAGTCTGCCATCAAATAATATTATACCACTTCATGAGTAATGCAAGAATTGTACATGTTACAATTTCTCCTTCCCATCTTTTGTGCTTTTTTGTCATACATTTTGATATGTGTGTTTTAACCCTGTTGCTGATCTTTTTGCTTTTGTCAGGCAGTTACCTTTTAGAACAATTAAAAATGAGAAAAATGTCTTTCTTATTTGTCTCATTTTAATCACTTCTTTAGATCTTCATTTCTTTGTGTAGATTCAATTTTGTGTCTAATATCATATTCCTTTTGCTTGAAAAACTTCCTTTTATATTTCTTTAGTGCAGCTTTTTCTCTCTTTCCCTCTCTCCCCACTTTGTCCCTCATTTTGCCTTCAGTTTTGGAAGTTATTTTTAGTAGTTACAGAATTCTAGGTTTTCAGGTTTTTTCCCCACTTTTGAGCACCTTAAAATGTTATTCTCCATCTTCTCATTTGCATAGCTTCTGACAAGAACTCTGTGGTGATTTTTATATTTGTTTCCCCATATGTAATATGTGTTTTCCCTTTGGCTGCTTTTATGATTTTTCTCTTTATCACTGGTTTTCAGCAACTTTATTATGATGCTCCTTGGTATGGTTTTATTTGTGTTTATTCTTGTGGTTTATTGAGCTTCTTAGATCTGTGGGTGTATTGTTTTCATCATACTTGTAAAATTTTTAGCCATCTAACTTCAAATTTTTGAATTCCCGAGTATTTTTCTCCTCAGACTCCAGTCCTGCGTATGTTCATTCAGCCACTTAATATTAGTTCACAGGTCACTGAAGTTCTCTCCATTTTTCTTCTAATCCGTTTTTCTTTTCTTTCAACGTGAAAAGTTTGTTTCCCAGTCTTCAAACACACTAATTTAAAAAAATTCTCCTTTGTCTAATATGCTGTTATACCCATCAAGTTAAATTTTTATATCAGGTGTTTTTTTGTTTTTTTGTTTTTAGTTCTAGAATTACCATTGATTAAAAAAAATAACTTCCACTTCTCTGTTAAGATTTTTCTTTTTTTCATTATGTCCATGTTTTCCTTTAAGCCTTTGAACTCTTTTCTAATAGCTATTTTGAAGTCCTTGTATTAAAATTCTCTTTATCCCTACCACTCCTGGATCCTGATTATAGGTTACCATTTCTTATTTTTTCATACATCTGGTAATTTCTTTTGGGGTTATGGTGTTGAATATTTGCCTTGATTTTTTTTTTTTTTTTTGTCTTTCTTTCTTGAGTATTAAGTTTTATTCTGGCAGGCAGTTGCTTTGTGGATCAGATTGATCTTTTGAGTTTTGTTTTCAGGGTTTTTTGGGTTTTGGTTTTGGGCGGTTCTAGAATGGCTTTCAGTTTAGGGCTAGTTTGGGCCCATTACTGAGGCATGCCCCTTCTTGTGTCTCACTTGATTGCCCCATGTGTTCATCAAGGTTTATTCATCCCAGCTGGTGGAAACTGAATGATCCTGGCCCTGTATGAACTCTGGAAGTTGTTAGGCTTAGAGCTCCCTGGTATTTGTTATTTTCTTGAAGTTTTTCTTTGTCTAGCCTCATAGATTTACATAACACACATACGCAGATTGGTGTTTAGCCAGAAACTCAGGGAGACCTCTTCTGTAGATTGTTGAGTGTTTCTGTTTAGTTTCTTCCTTTATGGTAATATGCCGTGCAAATTCTAGTCGTCTCAGACTCCACAAATTCTGAGCTCTGTCACCTCAACTCAGTGAGACCGTTGGCTCTGTTTGGGTTCCCCCTCCTTTTGTTGTAGTTCCAAACAGAAAGGTGGGGCGATCTTTGAGTTCACCTCGTTTCTTTCCCTTTTTTCAGAGATCATATTTCCATACTGCCTGTTACCTATAACAGGCAGTATGGAAATATGTCTGAAAATAATTGTTTTATGTTTTGTCTTGTTTTCTACTTGTTTGTGTCAGGAGGACAATTCTGGACTTTGTTGGTCCCTTTTGCCTTCATTTTTGAAGGGTATTTATGCTGGATGTAAAATTTAAGTTGGCAGCTCTTTTTTTTTTTTTTTTTTTTCCTTGTAGCACTTTAAAGTCATCATTTCAATATTCTCTCGTTTAAGTTGTTTCTGATGAGAAGTTAGTAGCCATTCTTACCATTGTTCACTTGATGTAATACGTCTTTCCCCCCTCCTCTGGCTGCTTTAAAGATTTTCTCTTTATCTTTGGTTTTCAGCAATTTTATTTATTCTAGGACTAGATTAGCCCTAATACCAAGACATGGCCTTTCTGAGATCTCTATCAAATGCATGTCATGTTCATTGAGGTCTCTCTACTCTAGCTGCCAGGAATTTGAACAACTCCCAGGTAGTTGTTCAGCTCATGCTCCATAGTTGTTCTTTCCCCAGATTTTGTTCTTTGACTCACCTCATGCAGTTTTGCCTTGTGCATATTCAGCTTAGTTCCTAGGCAAAGGATTAGGAGATCTCTCTACAGGTTTTTGAAACTTTTTCTCTCCACAGCTCCCTTCTTTCTTGTGTTCTGCTCCTTAAATTCCATACCTTCAGTAGCCTCAGACTTGGAGCTCTAATTTTCTCAACTCAGTGAAATATCTGTGTTCTTTGGGGGTTCCCCTTCCCTGTGGCACAAGCAGAAAGCCAGGGTGTTCGTGAGTCTTTGTTTCCCTTCTCTCAGAAATCACAGTCCTATGCTGCCTGTTGTCCAGCATCTGAAAATTATACTTAATATATATTGCCCCGTTTGATGGGCAATATGTATAAAGTATTATTTTCAGATGTTGGACAACAGTCAACATAGGACTGCCTTTCATATCAGGAGGTCATAACTGGAAATGGAAGTGTAGAATTTCATTTTAATTTTTCTTCTTTTTAAAAACTTTTTTGCCTCACGGCTTGTGGGATCTTAGTTCCTGACCAGGGATCGAACCCAGGCCCTCGGCAGTGAAAGTGCAGAGTCCTAACCACTGGACCGCTGGGGAATTCCCTAAAAACTTTAAAAATTTTTGGTACAGTATATCATACCTTTTAGAGTATGGCTTCATTAAAAAAATAATGCCAGCTCATATTTTAATTTGCAAGCCATACAGAGAGCTACAAAGAAGGAAGTTCAAAAGAAAGAAAGAAAGAAAGCTCAAATATCCCAAAACCCAGAGTTTACCATGGTTACCTTTATCATTTCAGATCTCATATTGCAAATCGCACATAGAAGAATAATTTATTTTTAAAATGGATTTATGCAGTTCATGCTATTTTTAATTAAAAGCACTTAAATTTAATGAAAGGGGTAAATTTATTAAACAGAAGCAACACTGGAAAAATGGTTCAACCACAGATAAATATTTATTTACTACAAGAGATATTTCCTAAAAGATTTTTCTCTAAGGTTATGAAATAAGATTGTGGAAAAAGGCTAAAAGGTTAGAATCATTATGTCATAGTTGGCATGCTTCAATAGGTCTCTCATATAAAAAAGAATCACATGTTGGCAAATACCTGCTGTTGGTAGGAGAAAAAATTGGTACAAATTTCTAAATGGCTATTTTAGCTCAAGCTGCTATAACAAAATACCATAAACTTATGGTATTATAAACAACAGGTGGCTTATAAACAACAATTTATTTCTTACAGTTCTGGAGCCTTGAAGTTCGAGATTGGGATGCCAGCATGGCTGGGTTCTGGTGAGTGCCCTCATCAGGGTTGCAGACTGCAGACTTCTTGTATCCTCAAATGGCAGAAAGAGAGCTAGCTAGCTCTCTGACTGCTTCTTATAAGGGCCCTAATCCCATTTATGAGGGCTCCATCCTCGTGGTCTAATTACCTCCCAAAGGCCCCACTTCCAAATACCATCACATTGGGGATTAGATTTCAATATATGAATTTTGGGGAGATACAAACATTCAGTCCATTACAATGGCAATTTGGCAATATTCAGAATCCTTAAAAATGTTCACATCCTTTGCCCCAAATTCCATTTTTAGGAATTTATTATAAGCAAATAAGAGATGTGTACATTATGTGTACACATGAGTGTGTGTGTGTGTTATTCATTTCAGTGCTATTTATAATGTTTAAAAATTAGAAGCCTGTTAAATGATTAAATTATGATACAGCCATATAACCAAATACCATAAAAACATTATAAATTGTTTTTTAAATATTTTGTTTAGTATACTACTAATAAAAATAATTGGCAGGTGATAAAAATC